>NC_067399.1:47277943-47927943 GCF_016432865.1 Antechinus flavipes
ATTTCCTTTTTTGGAAAGAAATAATTATCAGACTTGTCCATGGTCCCACAGGAAGCAGAGACAGTATTTCAATTCACATTCAATGACTTCAGGATCTGTTCTACGATTCTGTCTTTCCTGATTCTTTCTCTAGAATACGAATCCCACTGAAATTATTTTGTAAGCAACTTGCAGTAGATAAAAGAGTACTTCCTGCAATTTGAAAGACTTGAGTTCAAATTCAGTCCCAGAAAAGAAAAGAAAAGAAAAGGAAGGAAGGAAGGAAGAAAAGAAGGAAGGAAGGAAGAGAGAAAGAGAGAGAGAAAGAAAGAAAGAAAGAAGGAAGGAAGGAAGGAAGGAAGGAAGGAAGGAAGGAAGGAAGGAAGGAAGGAAGGAAGGAAGGAAGGAAGGAAGAAAAAAGAGAGAGGAAGGAAGGAAGAAAGAAAAAGAGAGAAAGAAAGAAAGAAAGAAAGAAAGAAAGAAAGAAAGAAAGAAAGAAAGAAAGAAAGAAAGAAAGAGAAAATGTAACACACCTGGCACATAGTAGGAGCTATATAAATCTTTATTCCCCTAATAAATTCTTATCAAATTGAATTGGCTGATTTTTTTTTTAAAGTCAATTTTGAAGATATGAAGGTTATTTCTTTTCAAAAATTGTGGCTATTACAGTGTCCCAGGGTAGTGGGGGTGGAGGTCAGGGTAAATTGTGAGGGATAGAAAATAGAAAACAAATCTTCAGGGCTCGAACAAGAATGAAGAGGAGCTCCAAGAGGAATTAAGAGTAGCCCCTACCAGGAACCTGGGGAAATAATCTATACGGAGACTGAAACAACTTGTTTGAAATTCATTCCCACTGACAGGGTCAATAGAAAAATTTCGATGTAAATAACACAAGGCCTCAAATATGGGTTTCCCAAATGACAGTGCATGGAGGGAGAGCTGAGCTTAAGACTCAAGCAGGGGTCTCTGTAGCAGGCAAGAATTTCCTCTCATCACAGCAGATCAGTAAAGCTGGGAGAAGGACGCCCAGTGCCCTGGGAGGCCCAGTGCAGATGCCCAGAGACGAATTTATGAAAACGCCCCCTTTCTCTCCTCCTTGGGGTTCCCATTTGGGTTGAAGGAGCTTTTCAGGGTGACAATCCGGTAATTTACCTTAGCCCCAAAGTCAAGGCAAATGCGAAGAGATTAATTTAGCCTTTCCCTCGTAGCAGCCTCTCCATCTGGACTCCACCACTTCATCATTTGCAAGCTGGGGACAATTATTCAAGAACAAATAGGAAACAATAGCAGCCCTAGGAAGGCGCTCTGCAGTTTAATGCTATTTCTGTCTATATAAAACCTTCAATAATTTGTTTACGACTACGAAATTCAACAATAGTGTACAAATGCAATCCCACTTATGTTAATGCGCTCTCCCTTCTCGCATATCAGATTCTGAATAAAAATTAGGCAAATATTCTGTTTTGAAAATATATAAGATGTGAACTTGCTGGGGGGAAAAAAACAACCTCCAAAGGCACTATCCTATCAAACACATTATTTTTTTTTTACTTAATAACTTAAGTGAACTGTTAGTGAAATTACAACCTGCTTGTGACACAATAAATTTACAACAAAATTCATTCCATAAATTATTCAATTCTGTGACTGCAGCCTAGGAGAGCAATATCACCAGCAGTAGGTGATTAGCATGTGAAAGGAAAAACCCATCTCCACACTGAAACAATCACTGTCACCTCCATTTGAAGCTTCCTGGTGGCGTTTTGTAAAAATTACCATTAAGAATACACACTTAAGGCTTTGTAGTTTCTATAAAAGCGCTAAGTATTTGATTTACATTAGATTCATTTGTTCTTTCTTCAACTGTCTTTCCCCAAGAAAACCATAACTGTTTCAATAAATGCTTCCTCCATCAAGTGTGCATTAAAACAAAAGAATTTAAGTTCAATAAAAGTGATGAATCAGACCCAGAAGTTAACTTTCCCTCTCCCTCTGCACGTCTGGTGTTTGTAGGAGCCGAGGAGAAATTTAAATTGGTTGTACCACCGGGAGAATTAAGGGATCTGGGCTGTGCGGTCATATTTACAGATTCTTGCAGAAATTAGTTTCCAGCCAGAATAGCAAAACCCTAGGACGAGTTTCAAGTGGAACCCAGTGGGCCAACATTCCTGTGGGCGAAGGTATTTGGAACCTTCCTTCGTAGATGTGAGACTGATCACCAATTTTCTACCAAACTTGAGCAAGGAGGGAGATCCCCATGGGAAGAGAGAGTCTCAGCAGTTTCCTTCCATCTCAAACACCAATAGCCAGTGGTTTTCATTTTCTCCAGCTACTCGAGATACCATTTGGGGCCATTTTGTTAGTTGCTCCACAGTGAATTAGAACAGAAATAACCACTGTACTTTTCTGAACAGGCAAACAGGAAACTGGCAGCCCTCACATTCAGAGACACCCATTATTTTTGGCAGAGTTGTTCTAGGATCCATTTTGCTTCAGGGATTGCTCTTTCTCCCCCTGAGAATGTTTAAACAATTTCCCCTTTTCCAAGAGGTTAAAAAAAAAAAAAAAAAAAAGGCTGTGGAGGGAGGAAAAAAATAATTCTGCATATTGTCATTGTTTGTCATCAGAGGAAGTCACAGAAGGAAGGGCCAAGAGACCAATCTGACATCGCTCTTTTTTAAGACAAAGCAGAGGGGAAGATTCTGGATAGGTATTTATGTTCTAGATGCCCCTGCTTTGCTTTTGCTTGTCTGGAAGGAAAGTTCTTCAGCATTGTGGGCATTTTTCACAATAACAACAACAGATTAAACTCTACATCTTTTCACTCGTTCTTTTCTGAATAATGTGTCTCTCTCTGCCCTTGTCACATTCCCTATAACCAGTCGCACTGTTTGGTCAAGGAAGATATTTGTATTTATTAGGTAGGAAACAATCGGAAAGAGATGACTTTCCAAAGGACAAATGACTTTTAGCTTCGCCAAGCCCAGTGAAAGGAATTTAGTTGATATGTTTGAATTAGCTCTGTTCTTGTCACTGAGTGACATAATGAATGGAGAACTGTATCTGGAGTCAGGAAAATCTGAATTCAAATGTAACCTCAAGTATTTTCTACCTGAGTGATCCTGAGTAAGTCACTTAACCTTTTCCTGCCTCAGTTTCCTCACTTATAAAGTGGGGACGATAATAGCACCTACCACCTCGGGTTGTGCTGAGGATAAAATGTGACAATATTTGTCAAGCACGTTTTAAGCTTTAAAGTAGTATATAACATTAACATAGCTATATATATTTAAATATAAATGCTAGTTATTACTATGTAGTGCCCACACATCATTGTACCCATCAAGGCCTAGAGATGGGTGGATCCTTTTACCTACTTATTTCTCAGTTGATATCCATTTTCAAGTGTAATTTTTACCAGGGTGAAATGTTTGATTGACTTTAGGGAACATCTAACTAAAATCCCCAGGTCAATGAGAAATCTTGCTCAGAATAATTCACTTCATCCCACAGGTGGAAGGCAGATTTTTGTCAAATCAAATCAACTCAACAACTTATTAACTGAGTCCCACTGGGTTAAGATATTGTAAAAGTAGCACATCATATAGGGCATGAGGGTGATGTCTTAACTTGCGTATGAATTGGATTTAAATGAGGGAGAGTTGCCCAAAATCATAGCCTCATTCTCTCCTCCAGAGTCTTAGAAACCAGAGAAAGCTATAGTTGATTGGGAAACTAGAACATTTCTTATGGATTTCCCAATGCTACCAATTCTGCTAGTGTATTAGTTACTAGCTAATATCAGAAAACCCACTTCAACTCCAGAAACAGTTCCAAAACTGTTAACTGTTATTCCAAAACCACTAAACTTAGTATATAGTAGAAAGAAAAAACAACTAGATTATAGGGGTTTTTTACCATGAACATGGTAGTTTTTAAAATGTTTTGTTCATTATATTTCAACAGACTTGGGGGCCTTTGCAATCTTATGTATTTTAAGATTCTGGGAAAGATGCCATAGAATTCATCAAAATACCCAGGATATAAAAATGGTTAAGAACTCCTCATCTAGAATAAACCTTACCTAAATAGGAATCTCCTATTCAATACCTTTATCAAGTGATCATCCCACTTTCTCTTACAAAAATCTCATTGCTAGACAGTTCTTCCTTACATTGAGCTAAGAATCTACCTCTGTGCTACTTTTGCCCAGCACTTTTTGTTCTGTTCACTAACAAAACAAGTCTACTCTCTCTTCTTTCTGATGATCCTTAAATGTTTAGTTGTCATTGGAACTTTGGGAGATAGGTCCTATGCTTATTCCAATTTTGCAGATGATAAAACTGAGGCAAACAGTTCAAGTGACTTAAGGGGATCTCACATAGCCAAATGTCTCTCAGGCTTTGAATTTGATTTTCTTGAGTCCAACCCAGCTTCCTAGCTTTTTTGGATGACGTGTCACATTTTGGACTCATATTTACCTTGCAGTCACCAGAACCTTTAGATCTTTTGCCTATGAATTGCCATATAAATATATCTCTACCATTGTTTGTTAATTTTCCAAACACGAGTTTGTAACTACACATTTGTCCCGAATATGTTAGACTCATTCCATTGTTTTAGCCTTTTTAAAAGATTTGAATGCCAGCTTTGTTATCCTGACTTTCCCTCACAGTTTTAAATCATCTGAAAATTTGATAAGAAATGCTATCTATATCTCCATCCAAGTCACTGAAAAAATATTAAATAGAATAGACCCAAGGATAGACTGCCCTCAAGGTTGACATCAATCCAGGATTAATTATTCTTTGGGTCCAATTATTCAGACAGTTTCAAATCATAACTATATCACCATCTAATCCACAGATCTCCTTTTTGTCCACAAGGATAGTAAGAGAGACTTTGTAAAGCTTTGCTGAAAAAAATGGGAACACTAATAATTATGGCATTTCCCTGATCAAACAGTCTAACAACCCTGTTAAAGAAGGAAATGAGGTTAACCTGGCATGACCTCTCCTTGATGAGACCATACTGATTCATAGTGATCACCACTTCCCTGTCTAAGTGTTCAGAAACCCTCCCTTTAATAATGCATTCTAGAATTTTTCAGGAATTTATACTGCACTTATCAGACTATAGCTTGGAAAGGAATCAATCTGCTTACATTTTTGGAAAGCCAGGAAAATATCTACCCATCTCTGGTCCTGTGATATTTCTCCCATTTTCTCTAGGAGTTTTCAAAATCATTGCAACATTATCACAATCCTATTCATGGCTTGACAACTCTATTCATAAGGAATGAAAATCTTTTTAAAAGATGTTAATCAAAATTTTGTGGTCCCATGTAATAACTATCACTCCAAGTTATGTCATCTGAAAATATGATTAGAAATACCATCTGTACTTCCATTCTAGACACTAAAACAATTTTGAATAGAATGGGCCCAAAGGCTGACCTCAGCCCAAAATCAATCTGGTCACTGAAGTGTAGCTCATATAGAACTTGCAACCTGAACTCACTGAGAGCAGAAAAATGTTCTATCCTCTTGCTTATCTTGTGTTTGAGGATCCTGTTAAACATTTTTGCTCTAACATTCAAATATAAAAAAGCAAAAAAAGAAAGAAATAATAAAGAGAAAAAAGGACAGGAAGAAGGGAAGAAAAAAGAAAGAAGGAAGAAAGAAGGGAGAAACAAAGAAGGAAATGAGGGAGAGAAGAAAAGAGGAGGGAGGAAAGGAAAGAAACAAGAAAGAAAGAAGAAAGGAGGGAAAAAAGAAAGGAAGGAAGGAATTTTTGTCACAATTTTGTTCTTTAAAACACCCTCTTTAAAGGCACTTTAGGATCTACTTTCTATGAAAAATTTGTGATCATGGGATTCTACATTCAAGATACAAATAAAACTACACTAACTTCCTTTTCCATATCTATTATAAATTCAGAGACACTTGAATCACTTCCTTCCAATGTTCTCATCATTTCTACATCATCATTCCTACTCATTAGAAACAAATTCAGAATAGTATTTTCTCTCATTGCTTCTTTCACTTTTTTAAGAATGAAAATGCCATTGAGATAAGTGAAGAATTTATCAGCTGTTCTGTTTTCAGCAGAGTTCCAAATGACTTCTGCATTACTAAATTCCAGTAGCAGTACTAAGTAAATCATACTTCTGGTCCCATTTTTCCAATATATTTCCTAACTCAGTTATCTAATTCTTCCTTCTATCCTGGTGGTCTCTAGCACAAATCCCATAACAGCTTCATTTCTATTTCTCTCTTCATCAATCTTCTAAACATTCCCTACTTTACTAAGTATCTCCAGGAACTTAAATTTGCTCAAATTATTAATTATATTGATATGCAAGGCTATTCCACAGTTCCTTCTATCTAGGGAATAGGAAAGGGAATAAAAATTAGCAGAGTCTACTATGTTTCAGGCACTGTTGCTACTTGCCTTTTAGAATTTTTATCTCATTTGAGTTAATCTGTTCCTTTTCAAAGTTATTCTATTTCTTCTTACCAGTCATGAACAACATTATATAAAGCCTCAGTATCATCTATGTGATTGAATTTCCATTAAATTATTCTTTGTTTTAAGATTTCAAACTTATAATATCTAGTTTATTTTCCCTGACTGTCCTCCATTCCTGAAATGTTCTCCTTCATTTTCACTTCTTGGCTTCCCTGGCTTTCTTTAAATCCCAGATAAAAATCCCACTTTTTTCAGGAAAACTTTCTTGATCTCTCTTACTAGTAGTTCCTTCTCTTAAAGATTATATAAATTTATCCTGTATATACATTGTACATATGTAGTTATGTCTCCCCATTAGACCATGAATTCCTCGAGGATAGGTACTGACTTTTACCTTTCTTCATCTCCCCAGGACCTAGAATAGTATGGTGCATGCTATTGATCACTAATCAATTTTTTTGTTTGATTGGTTATCCATATATAGTACGTTTGCTTTGTTCTTGTCAATCATCAATTATGCTTCTCTCCATGCTATTCCTGCCTTATTTATGCAAGCACTTATTCTGTTACTCTTAAATCTGAGTCCCAACTCTGTCACTAACTAGTTGCATAGACTTGAACATTACCTTCTTAGAGCATCAGATTTCATATCTGTTACGTGAGGGAGTTGTACTAGATCTCTAAAATCCCTGATACATAAAGCATTCCTTAAATCTATTGGTTTAGCAATCTAGTTCCTTGCACCTATTGCCCCCTACTGGCATAAAGATGGACATTAGGACAAACATCAGCTGAAGATAATAATTTGGAAGGCATCTTCTATTGTCCCCTTATCAAATAAACATTCAAATTTAAATTTTTAAATTATTTTCCCTTGAAAAATTCTTAGCACATAGTATACATAGGAATCACATCCACAGATGGACAGTAAATTGGGTCATTTTGCCAAAGATAACAGTACTTTTTTCACTACACTTGGTTTGGAACTCTTCAGTTTCCTCAAAGTCTAACAGCAACAAGCATAACTAACCCCTACTAAACGCAGGAGTCATTTACTGGTTCTTTTTCAGAAAACTTCCTGGGGACTAAAGATATGTGTCTGGTTCTTTTTCCCTTATAGACAAAGAAAATAAGCAAGAAAAAGACAACTGATTATGAATAAAGGTCAATTAAACCAATAAAGCCTAGTTTCAAGATTGTTATTTTTAAGATTTCATCCCTGTAACAAAAAAAAAATTCCATGAATACTAATTAAAGACCACTAAATCTGAAATAAAGAAATGAAAATGAAATCTTTA
This sequence comes from Antechinus flavipes, assembly GCF_016432865.1. Classification (NCBI taxonomy): domain Eukaryota; kingdom Metazoa; phylum Chordata; class Mammalia; order Dasyuromorphia; family Dasyuridae; genus Antechinus; species Antechinus flavipes. The sequence continues at coordinate 47,285,692 of NC_067399.1, forward strand.
AGCAATAAGTAGTATCATTTTTTAAATGGGACCTATGTATTGAAATGCAAACATCTAACAATAAGGCATTAGTCTCAGAACCTAATTATTGCAAATAATTAATTCCTTAAAATTGTTATATTTTTTAAATCCATGCTGCATATCCTCATTGGTCTAGAACCAATCATTATATTCTTCATAATTATAATGTCAAAGAACACAAATTTGAATACATGCAAATTTATAGTAAAATCAATACTTAGGAGACTCAGGAAAACAAATCATTTCAAGCTTCATGCCATAACCGTGTAAATCCTCCATGCAAGTCATTTATCCTAGACTTAGAGGGAACAAATCAGAGCTTTCATGTGGGAATGTGGTGCAATATTTGTTCTGCTTCACTCTAGAAGTAAGAATTAAGAACAATGGGCAAATGTGGCAAAGAGGAAAATATTAGACTAATCATAGGAAAAAACTTCTGAAGGTTGATAGTAACTCAGAAGGATATTGGGCTAGCTCTGGATATAGCATAGCACCTGGTATCACTTCAGAAGAACACTTCATAGACCCTAGGTAAAGAACTCCTGATCTAGGGTGTCTACTCAAAGATGCTACATAACACATACTATTGAGCAAAGGAAGATTCTTCTTTGGAGATATTTTGTCAAAGATAAAATGATCATGTGTTGAGAATGGATCCATAGGCTTTCCTTGATTGCCAAAGGTTGTCTAAGACTACTTAGGCCAGGGATCCTTAAATAATCTTAGGCAAAGATGGTTCTTCTGTAAGAATGGGTTGAATTAATGGGCCATTGAGGTCCCTTCCAACTCTGAAATTCAGTGATTCTGTGATTTAATCTTTTTGACCTCATTTTTCTTACTATAATATCATTTCTTGCTTCCTCCTTTAAACAAATCCTATGAGGCTCAAGGAAGTGATGCTTTCAGATTAGAAACAGAATGAAGTTTTTACTGATTTAAGTAGAAGCTCTTTTCCTTTTCTACCAAGAGAAGGTTTTGTATCATCTGAATCACCACAGTACAGTACAAGTGGAATATTTTCCCACCTTTGCATTACTTCCGATACTAAGAGCAGAAATAACTTCTGTTTCATATTTCCAACTCTGATCCTTCACTTGTCAGTTTCTTAGGGTCACTACCACATCACCCTTGTTCTATCTCTGATATAAAATATGTATCCTTCCATAGCACAATGCACTAATAAACTCATAAAATGTACAACTGTGTCTGCAATTAAAATACAAATTCAAGGAATGTGCAAATATAATATTTCATATGTTTATAAACAGATCTTTTCTTAGTAAATTCCATACCTTTCTGTCTTCAAATGATTGCACAATTCAGCAGAATTAGTTCTTCCATTCTACTAAAGAGCCAGGACATTACAGATCTGTAATCATTAGCAAGTCTAACCTCAGAAGCAATCAAAATTCTAGAGACATTAATAAGAGATGAGATCATGAAACATCTGGAGAAACATGAGCTGATGTAAAAATAAAAAATAGTCTGCACACAGTGCTGTGAAGGGTATATCCTGTCTGACAAATCGAGTGGATTTTTTTTGAGGAGATAATGCAGAGAACAGCCGGGAAAGGCAGTGGACATAATCTGCATCGATGTCAAAAGGTCATTTACTAGTATAGCATTAAATATATCAAGCAATGACAATGGCAATAACGTTATGTGTATGTTATATAGTACTGCTTTCCAAGAAGCTCAAAACAATTTAACCAATTTTTTGAATGTCATACTCTTCCAACAAGTAGTATTTAAGGGTGTAGATATCGTTAGCCCTCAGTTTACAAGAAGCAGAATTTAATGTCAGCACCATGGCCAGGGAAAGTGGTGAGATTAGGAACAATGAACTAGGTCAGCATTACAACCATAGGGAACACCAGATTGCTACTCCATGATACACCATCCCTGTGAATTCATAGTTGGAAATATTTACAAAAGAGCACAAATTACTACCAGCAATCAGTCACTGCGATAAGAGTCTCATGGTAAGAGTCTACCATGAGACTCAATTGCTCACAGAGAATATCTCAGGACCAAGAAAACTTATGGGCTGCATTGTTTGGGTCTCCTTGGGAGCCTTCCCTTATATGATTTCATTTTTATGCATGTCTTCAGAGAAGGAGATCAAGCAGTTTTGGTTGCTATAACTACATTTGGTACTTCTCTACTGTAGTACAAGGGAATCTGTGATGATAAGATCTTCCTGAGAGAGCCTGGACTGCATCTCTGATATGATTAACTGTCTGAGATTCTGCCTCCATCAGCTTTGGGTATTTGCAAAAGATCCAAATTTCATGTGCAGTTTTTAAGAGATCGTTTTCACCCAATAGTGCGTGACTTCTTTGAATAGATATCCAGATTAAAGGTTTCTGTTTTTCTAAGATTTAAATAACTATATTTCAACATAATTGGTTTCCTTTGTAATTCTATGCATTTAATTTTATGAATTTAGCAATAGGATTCTGAGAATGGGTCTATAGGCTTCCCTTGACTGCCAAAGGTTGTCTCTTAAACCAGGGATTCTTAAGTAGTCTTAGGCAAACTAAAATGGCAAAAAGTTATATTTGGGGGAGGAATACAGTAACAGTCTATTTCCTAGAGACAAAGGAATAAAAAGAAACTGTGGCATCATAATCATACAAATGAATTCGTAAAAATAAGTCATTTAATTCTAAAGAGAACTTTTCAGTGAAAGATGTATATGGGATCATACTAGGAGAGACCACAGAGTTCATTTAGTCAAACTTCTTCATTTACAAATGAGAAAAGTGAATCCCAAAGGGATTAAAGGGGATTTATCCAAAATCATAAAGGCAAGCATTTGGCAGAGTCAAATCACAGCCTTTTCAATTATCTGAAATAGTCACACTCTTTGATCGGGGTACCTGACTTAGAGCAATTCCCAAAAAATATTCATGAACCAAGGGCCCATATTGTAGTACCCCTAGGTAAGATCTCTTGCTACAATTGGAAAACCAACTCCTTTATTATTAACCTCATGTCAAGAATAAATTTTCAGGTTAAATCCCCAATTCTATTCTTTTGCATTACCAAAATCATGATTGGGTATTCCCTACTCTTCAAATTGACAACTATAGCACATATTTTAGGAAACATTTCCCATTGTCAATATCCCTGGTTTGTAGGTTTAACTGAAGACTATTAAATTCAAGCTGAAATTAATAATCAAATTGAAATTAATATTATAAGTATATCATATATAATGATATCACACATAAACTATTATAATTATAATAATCAAGCTGAAATTAATTATATTAGGGATAAAATTTAATGAAATTTTTAAGTATTCATTAAAGAACAAGGAAATTATTTTGGGAGGAAGAAGAAAAATAACTTCAAGAACAGGGATTCATTATTTATTTTTTCCAAACATAAACACTCTTTCTATTGTACTGTGCTTCTTGTATAGCCCTTATTTGGGTTCCTTGACTATAATTTAAATGGATATTCTCTGGAAACAAAACATAAAAATAATTATTATAGTTTCCTACAAAAATGATTTCACTTGAGCCTCCCAACTTTGGAAGTTTGGTACTATCCTCACTTTACAAAGAAAGTAGTCCTCAGAGAATTTAAGTGACTTGTTCAAGATAACATGACTTTCCTTGCTCAGATATCTCCTGTATCAGCAAGAAATATAAGGGAAAACTTCAAAAAGAACATTTAAATTCCATAAAGTTATGATGTTGGAATATCAGAAGAAAACCTAGATACTGTCTGGTGATTTCATTGCAGAATCAGACACATTTTTTTCCTAGCACTCCATAAGACAGCTATTTTCCATCTATCTGGATACCACTCTACAGAAATCGAGATGGAAAATCAGTGTGACAAGGATGAAACGATGAAATACTGAGAAGACTTCAGCTACAAGAGAAGATTGGAAGTAATGTAATTGTGCTCGCTGGAGAAGGATGCTTAAAAATGGATATAAATGAGGTTATTAAGATGCTAAAGAAGACAGGGAAAGGAGGGAGGAACCAGAGAAGGATATTAAAGGTGATTTGTGGGAACAGCCACAAGTTTGGAATAAGATGAGAGTCAAATTCAAAGGGCTCTGGGGGGTTCCCTGCAGCCCGTATTTCCATAGTTTGTCAACCGTCTTAGTTTTATAAAATATCACTTTCCAAGCACAGTCCAGAACTGGAATCACTTAAGTAAAATTTGGTGATTATTATTTTTAAATTTGTTAAGGCCAAATATTAAACTATTGGGTCTAGTGTAATTCATGGACCGCATGCCTTTTGAACCACTTTTGTAAATATTCTGTAACACTATGTGCCCTTCTTCATAAAATTTTGAATGTACCTTTTCAATTGGAAAAGAGATTTATTACATGTCAAGGAATGGGGTTTGAGTACATATACTTCCATTTTATTATTTAAAGCACTTCAGAACTATACATATAAACTGTCTGACTTCAGCAAGTTACCATAGGCAATGAAAGCTCAAAGATTTTATAATTGGCTCAGGAAACCGATTTCCCACATTATTGGAAGATTTTAATATCATGCACCTGAAGCATCTTCTGAATTTTGCTGGCAGCAATAACAAAATTTGCAACGTCTTGCTAACTCCATCACTAGACTCCATAGCAGTCTGCCATCACCCCTTCTGATTCTACCATCACCCCTCAGAGATCTGAGAAGGCCCTACTGTCTATCCTTGCAATACAAAACAGATAAAACCTTTCTATGGTTCTCTGAACTTCATGTTCCTTTAACATGTTCCTTTAAATTTCACCTATGGAGGGAAAAAAATTGCATAATTCATCTCAGATTGGCTATCTCTCAAAACTTGGTTGTGTCCCTTCACTTGAGATAGTAACCCTAAAAGATGGTTTATTGATAAGCACTCTTGTATCACATACTCCTTGAGTAATCTGGTATCAGCCTAGAAACCCTTTCTCAGAATCATGACTTTAAACGCACAAAATAAAATGCAAAGGATTGCAAGGAAACCTGTTATATTGAAATATAGTCATCAAACTTATTTTTAAGTGTACAGATTCCAATTTAAGAACAAGATAGATTTATAGACAGGTTCTCCCAAAAGTTTTAGTACAGTTTTAAATACTTTTTGTTGTTGTTTTTTAAAAAAAAATCCGTTATTTTTCTGTGCCTTTTTAAGTGAATAAGTAGATATCTTTGAGAATCAGGACATGCATCCATAGTTTCTTTAACAATTTTCTTTGTCATCCATGTTGGTAGTAATAAAAAAGGTATAAAAACCATTTTATTGTAGGAGCAGGTAGTAATGACAGCAATTTTTGGTAATTCAGTAGCTAAATGTCAAGCCCAAAGTGTCTAAAATATATAAAGTTCCTTGTATTTTCTTTAGACTTCTGGATGCTCATATTATGAGCTGCTTATGATACTATGAGCTAGTGTTTGTTTAGTGTTTTACCCATAATCTCTCCCCTCTCCCCTTTCTAATCCAGCTCTGCACAGCCATGCATTTGATATTCCCAAAGCACAGATCTGACCACAGTAACTCCCTGTGGTCTCCAGGACCCTTGTCAAAGAACTTTTCTGTTGGCCATTTAAACCCCTTCCCAGACTGCCTGTAGCCTATCTTCCTACACTAATTGCACATCGGTGTCCTTCACAACATCTGTTTTAGCCCGACTTGTCTCCTTGGTCCTGGCACATAACTTCCCCAAGCTCCTTTCTGGATTTTTTCCCATATTTCTCTTCCTCTCCCCACCTCCATCTCTTGAAAACCACTTCAGTGACTGAGGCAGACAGAAGTTAAGTGCTCAGGGTCACACAGCTGGTAAGTGTCTGAGATTGAATTTGAATGAGTTCTTCTCAGCTCCAGACTCAGGCCTGATTTCTCACCACCAACTGAACTTTCCTCCAGGAAAGTTCAAATATTCTTAATTACACTCTTTCCATTGCACCTCAGTGGCTCTCCTAGCTCATTTTCCCCAAGATAATTTATTTGTATCAGGCAAATGATTTTTTAAAACTAGCCATAGGCCAGCACCCGAGGGAGAACAGCTGGATGGGGGGTGGTTTTATATTACATTATCAAGGTGGTTAACTGTGATTTAGCTATTTTCGAACCATCAGAAAGAAAAAGTCGCTTTTTGAATAAGGTCAAAAGTCAGTGATAAAACCCAACTCAGCTAGACATTTAAAGTTTAATGCCTTATTCTGTCAGGATGTCAGAGCTAGGAAGGGTCTTAGAAATCATTTGATTCAATTACATACTGCTATATTCAGGGAAACTGAGACCACTTGTCCAAGTTCTTACATTAATGACTGAGTCAGGGCTAGAATCAGGGATTCTGCTTCCCAATCTAGCAGCAAACTTGAACTAGAACATTGGAAAGTTGGAAGTCTCATCTTTCTAGGTTCAAACCTAACTTCAGACACTCACTAGCTGGGTCATCCTGAGCAAGCTACTTAACCATGTCTGCCTCAGTTTCCTCATCTGTAAAATGAGCTAGAGAAGGAAATGGCCAACCACTCCAGTGTCTTCATCGAGAAAACTCCAAATGGGACCAAAAAGCCTTGGTCACATCTGAACAACAACGTGTGCTAGATACAGTGCAAAGCTTTCATGTCAGTAAGTAGCAGGATTGGAAGTGAAACCTTTCCATGCTAGATGAAAAGAAGAGATTCGGTCTCAAGGGGAAAGAATATACCTTCCCATCTCAGATTCTGATATTCTATGTAGGTTATCCTTTAAATCAACTTCTGGGCCATATGTTCCGCCATAAATACTAGGGCTTTTTTAAAATGCAAAATATTTCACCAGCATTAGTAGCAAATGAACAAATGAAATAAGAACCAAAATGTCAACCACAAAACCAAGAACCAAATAAAATGTTACAAGAAGAAAATGCAAGCCAAAAATGAGTAACACATTCTTCTAGTGGTCTGACAAAAGGGATCAAAATTACTTCCACACATACAAGTTGTTTAAAAAAAGGAAGGAGAGGATAAGAAAGTTAGCCTAATTTAAACAAAATTAATAAAGAAATGTTCTGCATGGGGTTTTTTTTTCCTCCTTTCCCTGTTTCTACTTCTAATCATTTATCATGCAAATGAAAGCAATAATGGAAAATGTAAAGAAAACAAATTCTGCAATATACCGAAACTCCTATCCGGCAAGAGATAAGATTGAATATTAGAAGGAAGGGTGCAGAAAATTAGCTGTCTGTACAATAACTGGGAGGGGAAACTGTTTTATTTAGCCTGCAGGGATTTTTGTAGCAAACTGACTAAATTAAAATCCAGTCTATTAAATCCAGTATCATACTAGAAAATGCCTTTTCCTAGCACTTTTAGATAAATTTTCATTGATCTCATTTTACGCATGATTACATTTTTAATGAGTTGTGCAATATTTCCAGGCTAATTTTAAATCCCCTCTCTCTTCCCCCCCCCACTTACTGCTTGCTGGATTAACATTTCTGATAAATTGTTGGACCAGAAAGAAGGAGCATTACCAAGATGAAATAAATTACTTCCATTTTTTTGCCGCTCCAAAGCGATAATAAGAGAATACAAATGCCCACTGTCTAATTATGGCACATCTTCCAATTCGTTTCACAAAAACAATCATTTTATTTCATGTAATAGGCATGTTGCCTTGTAGTATTCATTATAAATGACCCTGAACAGTAGAGAACCTTTTATAAGGCAACACTCCCTCCAACCCCCAACAGTGGCCAACCAGAGCTAGGCCATCTTACAATAATGGGCAGATCGGACAAAGAAGTGGCCTTGAACCTGAAGAATTAGAGAAAGGCAGTAATGGACAATCATGAGATTCATTTTGATCCTCACATGAACTGAGTCACCTTAGGAAAGTCACTTGTCCTCATTAAGTTCCCTTAGCTGTAAATGGATTATTCTTAAAGATATTTTCCAACCTTTGTGGTTCTAAGGTAATGAGGAAATTGAGTTAAAATAGAAGACATCGAGCTTCAAATTCATCTCAAAATAAAAATTTAAAGTAAGGAAAATAAAAGGCTTCATCAAGGTTTAAATCAAAAGAACACAGATCTATGAATGAGCACTTATTTTCAAGAAAGTAAGGTCAATGCTGGAAAAACCTCTACTAGAAAGCATTTCATTCATTCATTCAACATTTACATGATTTCCAACTGTGAGAAACCATTTGAACGAAAATGATATTCATTTGCCTTTTAGTAACCGAGACATTAAAAGTAAAATCAAAACAACAATTCACGTTTATGCATCACATTAAGATTTGCAAAATGTTTCAATCACAATAATGCTGGGAAATAGATATTGTAAATTTTACTATACCCATTTTACAGATAAGGAAACCGAGGCTCAGAAAAATCAAGCAATTCTCCTAAAGTCACTCTGATTAGTAATCCTCAGAGTCAGATTCAAATCCAGGTGACATTTCATTCCAAAGTCATCGTTCTTTTTATTAATTGATGTAGATGTCTAGATGACAAAGAGGCAGCTAAGAAGTGCCATAATGCATAGAGAACTGAAATCAGGAAGAATCATCTTGATTTCAAAATGTTGCCTCAGACATTTATTTACTAGCTATGTGATGCTGGATAAATCACTTAACACTGCCTCAGTTTCCTCATCTGTAAAATTAGCTGAAAAGGAAATGGCAAACTACTCCAGCGTCATTGCCCAAAAAAACTCTAAATGTGGGTCACAGAGAATCAGACATGACTGAAAAATTACTTAACGTCTTAGCAAAGGAAGTTATGGACGAAGGAAAATAAGTTGCATGAATTACTATTGGCTAGCTAAAATGTGTGAAGATAGATGCAAAGAGACTTTAAACCACAGAGAAAACACAAACCAACTTTGGCATTCCTAATCCTATTAAAGGGGATGGTATATTTTTTTTTTCTAAATATAAATTATCAAACTATGGGTTCAAAAGGGAAATAGTTTCTAACCTGGAGAATAAGTACTAATGATAGGTAAAAGATTTGTTATAAAAACTTGGGAATTAGATGCACAAAAAACTCTCTTTTTTTTTTCTCCAGGAAAATATTCTAGGGTATGACTAAGCATAATAATAAACAAACATGCCTTCAATAGACTGAATTAATTTTTCAAAGACAGAAAGATCTTTTATTATACTTGGATTTCTGTGGCTGGTTGTACTTTTTGCAGAGCAAAAAAAAAAAAAAAATAGAAACAAATGGTATCCATCAATAGAGGAAATAGTTCAACAAATTGTAGGTGAATGCAATAGTTACTTCCTAAAAAAAGCAAGAAATATAAGAAATTCAGAAAAACACTAACATTTTCTACAAATAGATGCAGAGTAAATCAAACTTATATAGTGTCCACGATAATGTATATGGAAGTAACACTAAAAAGTAGTCCAGCAGATTAACTGCAATTACTAATGCTGGTCCCAGAGGATGATGGTAATCAATAATAACAAGTGTGTATACATATACATATATATAGCCCTTTAAGATTTTGAAAGGCCTCTTTATCCTTAAAACAACTCTAGGAGAAACTATTATTAATTTTCACTTTACAGATGAGGGAACTGAGGCAGAACAGGTTAAGTGACTTATCCAGGTTCACATAGTATATGAGACTGGATTTGAACTCAAGTTTTTCCTGAGTCAGATTTGGTGCTCTAACCAATGTACCACATTCCTCACAACAGAAAGATGGAAAATGAAGAAATTGGAACGTTTTATATGCTATGAGTCTTTTTGTCACACATACACATACACAGCATCCATGTTCACTGAGGAGACAGTAAGGCTGGTGAGTTTGTGCAATCCTCCCTCACTTAAAAACAATTCACTTTCATGTCATGGCGTCAACTCCTGATGTCATGATCCTCTTCAAGAACAAAATACAAACAATAACAACCGATAAAGATGCTAACTGGCACAGAGCCCAGTATAGAAATCTCTGAGGTACTCCACTGGAGACCTCTTGCCTCGTTGACACTAAACCGTTAACAATTAATCTCTGAGAACAATTGTTTTTTAAAAATGTTCTGAAGAGGAAAAGTGGCAAGACTTGGCAACTTGACTGGATTTGGGAGACGAGGAGTAAGGCAGAGTTGAAAATGATTCTAAGGTTGCAAATCTTGGTGACTGGAAGGATGAAGGTGCCCTCAAGGGAAGTCAGGAAGTTTGGAGGAAGAGCATTTTGAGGAGATAAGTTGATTAATTCTAATTTATTTCTGGATTTGAGATACCCATGAGACCATTGGTAATATCGGTGGTGACAGGTTGACTTGAGCATTGTGAGGCAAAAATCAGTTTGTAAAAAGGGTTGAGAAGGGAATAGGAGTTGTTTAAAAAAAAAAAAGTAAAGTCTGTAAGTGTAGCTCGTTGTGCTTTTTTCAAAGAGTTTGGGAATGAAAGAGACAAGAGATATAGCAAGATATCTTGAAAGAGGGTGGAAGGGTCAAGTGAAGAGAGTTTTTTTTTTCCAGGTTTGGAGAAGCCTGAGCATGTTTGTGGCAGCAGGGAAGATGTCAGTAGATAAAGAGAGATTGAAGATGAGACAGGGGATGATTGAAGGATGATTGAATAAAATGCCTAAAATATTTTCAAATAATCATTTTTTAGGTTAAAAGGCTTTATAAGAAATTGTCTTTTTAATTTCCTGTGATGCCATAGCAAATTTCAGAATAAGGGAAGGAAATGAAGGAATCTGAAAGATTTCATAAGTCCTTAATAGTTGTATCTCTGGGTTTCTTTGTTTTCTTTTAATCATTATGGGAATCAGTATCAGGGGACTTTGCGAGTTTGGGTAAAAATCTGAAGTCTGAGATAGGGTGAATTCCTATTCTTTTCTTTCTTTTTTTAAATGGCAGCGAACAGTAATTACATGAAAAGAAATATAAAATATTTATATCTGTATAAAATATAGAAGGACCCAGAGAGCAAGGAGGGCCAGAAGGAAATAGCAGATTTTAATAGATGGTGAACTTAGATGACAACAGGAGAAAGAACACGGCAAGAATCAGAGAGTTTGAGTTCAAGGGAGCAATTGCAATATCTTTTGCAGGAGAAGGGGGAGGGAAATAAGCATTTAAATCTCTACATGCCTGGAGCTATAAACATTTTACAACTGTTAATCCATTTAGTCTCACAACAAATCTAAGAAGTAGGTACTATCGTTATTCCCATTTTACAGATGAGGAAATTGAGGCAAGCAAGCAGTAACTTGCCTAAGGTCATACAACAAGTAAGAATTATAACTCAGATCTTCCTGATTCCAGGAACACTCTATGCACAGCACCACCAAACTGCTTCCAATGGTCTTATAAGACATTATGTATATCATATGAATCTATAGCTAAAAATCTCCAAAAACACGCAAGAAATCCCCGTTGTAGCCTAGTGATTGGCTTTGAAAGAATGGTAAATAATGGTGAGAGGGAGGGAGGGAAGAGAATATGGCATGGGAGCCCCAGATCCCAGGAGTAGAGATTTGAGGAACAATTCTCACCTTCTTCAAAAAGCCTTTTCCCCACATGCTCTCCATCTCACATGCCTTCTAATATTACCTTCTATTTTTTAAAAATGCATCAACCTATCATATCACATGTGAACTCTGGGTAAGAAGACTACAAAAATGCAGAGGGATTAAGCTGAGAAGGCTTTTAAACATTCATAAAGGTAATAGGGAGCCCCTGGAGTTCATTAAGAAAGCAGGAGGGTAGCATGATGAGACATGTATTTGGAAAATCACTTTAGCAGCTGTGTGGATAGATGGATTGGAGAGAGACTCAAACTACAATGGTCCAGGTGGAAAATATGAGGAACAGAACTAGGAGTGACTTGAGTTAAAAAAAGGGAACAAGAAATGTTTAAGCACATAGTATGTGAGAAGCTTTCTAAGTGCTAGAGGAACAAATTGAAAATCAAGAAGGTTCCTGCTTTCTTCTCTTATTGAGAAAGCTAATATTTTAATACAGTATTAGTGATAGTGGACAACCTTGTTTCACTCCTCATCTTATTAATTTATCCCTATTACATATGATGAAGATCTTTCAAAAAAGAGAGTTTTCTTTCTTATTAGGGAAGATAATATAGGAGGGAAGGTTTTTCAGGTTCAATTCAAGATTTGGCATAGAGCAGCAGGGAAGATGGCAAGACCCAAGGATCTTGGGGGTTGAGGGTACGGCAGAGGCTCTGGGTTAACCTCAAGGTAGGGATCTGGAGTGCCTAAGTGACACTGAATATCCTGAGCTTGCTGGAAATCAGAAAATGAGGTAATGAGAGTTGAGAGAAGGGCCGGGGCACACTTCCTTGGCAGCAAGTATTGGCGATTTTGTCTTCTTCCCATCCTTTGGTGAGATAGGGAGGCTGAAGGAAATACACCTGACTCCCTGTCATGGAGCTGGGAGAAGTGAGGAAGCAAGGAGAACATCAAATTCTGGGTGACTAGAAAGGTGGATTTTCTGAAACTTTCTGGAAATACTATTTTTTTGAGATTGGATCTCCCTCTCAGGCTAGAAATGCAGGGGCTTTATGGGCCAATCCACCTGCTTACCATGGGCTTCAACATGGACCCATTTGTTCCCTGTAGGCAACCTGGTGACTTCCATTTAGCCTTACTTAACCTCAGAACTCTAGGGATAAACATCCTTAGCCTTCTTGGTAGTGGGAGTAATAGTATGTACCACCACGGCGGGCAATAAATAATGTCTAAGATTTTATTTTTATTATTATTAACTCTCTGAGATGTCAATGGATCCTTGATCTCTTTATGATGATCTTTATGATCTCTTTATTACTTATATTAAGTAATTATTCAGTCATGGCTGACTCTCTGTGACCCCATTCAGCGTTTTCTTGGCAAAGACATTGGAGTGGTTTGCTATTTTCTTCTCCAGCTCATTTCACAGATGAGAAAACTGAGGCAGACAGGGTGAAGTGACTTGCCCGGGATCACACGGCTAGTATCTGAGGCCAGATTTGAACTCTGGAAGATGAGCCTTCCTGACTCCAGGCCCAGCACTCTATCCACTATATCACCTTTCTGCTTGTGATTTGCCCAATAACTAATAAACAGGGAGCTAATCTGTTCCATTTATTAACTAACCTTGCTGACTATTAATGTCTTTCTCGTTAAGGTTACTTCATTTATATTCTGGCAAAGTTGGATCTTTTAGAGTCATTTTCCCATCCACTGCTTTTTTTTGTTGTTTTGTTTTGGGAATGATACTTTTTATGTTCTTAAATATTTGAAAATGATCTTAGACTATAAAACTAGAATTGACTTTAACTATTACTTATTTTTCCTTGGAAAACTTACATTTGATGGCTAATGTTTTCTTCTGAATTCTTTTGGTCTTTTCTTAAATATAAGTTAAACTTTTGTAAGAAATGGCGGCATTCATACTTTTACTTTTCTTTACTTTTACTTTTATCCATTTTCCATTTTCGTCAGTCAACAACTCGTTGGAGTTTTTGATAGCTGTTAACATTTCCCTTAATATGTCTGTTTCATTGCTTAGCTCGAAAGCATTTTCCACACTTTAAATGACTTCGATATCTTGCCATCACTTTCAACCAATTAGAGGAATGATCATACTTTCTACCTTTTCCCACAAATCTTCCTGACCAGTTTTGCAAATAGATGACACCAAGAGTAATTCTATACATAAAAACTCTTCAAGTCTATAATGATCTGATCTTAACTCAATTAATTATAGGGAAAAAATACTGCTTTGATTTGCTGTCTGTGACCTTTCCCTTAATATCTTTCAATGAAGTCACTATAGTTTACACTCTGATAAGCTCTCAACATTCTCAAGACAATTATAGAATGATTTATTATCTTTTGTTAAGTGTATCAGTTACCTTCATAAAATAAAATAAATCCTAAATGTCAGCTTCTAATAGTGAGTTCATAAACTTGCAACTTTTGACATCAGCATGTTTGTTTTCATGTCAAGATTCACATTAATCTTAATTGCTTCCCAAAAAGAATGTAGGTAATTACCTGATTTTCCAAGAAGCTAGAGAAAATACGTTAAGATGGGCATTTTTTTCTGTATATACTATGGTCAAGCCTACAGTCAGACCAATCAAATCTTTGTTTCCTGGGACATATAAGTTAGGTAATTTAAGTTTTATTTAACTCTGAAACACTAAAGCGTACATGGACTATCATAAAGCAATTACAAAATAACTTGCATCTACTCGATATATGTCCTACATATGCCTCGTCATTTACTCCATTAAAATATAAGCTCCCTGAGGGCTTTTCCCCCTTTATAAACCCAATGTTTAATATAGTACTTATCAAATAGAAGCACTTAATAATTGGTCACTGACATACTGACTATCTAATTTAACCATACAAATCTGACACTTCTGTCACTTGACTAAGACAGAAAAAAGCAGAGTTCACAGTTGGGTGGTACAGTGAATAGAATATAAGATTTGTAGTCAGGGAAATCTATGTTCAAATTCTATCTTGGATACTTCCATGCTGTGACTTCTGAGCAAATCATTGAAACTTTCAGCCTCAGTTTCCTGATCTGTAAAAGCAAGTGATAATAGCACCTCCTTCAGAATTGCTGGAAGGATCAAATAAATTAATACATGAAAAACATTTTTATAAATCTTAAACTTTAAAATTTATAAATATTGTCTTATTTGATCTTCACCACAATCTTGAAAGATGGGTGCTAATAGAAGTCTTATTTTACAGTTGTGAAAACTGAAGCAGAAAGAAGTTAAGCAACATAACTCCTTAAAGGAGTACAGAAGACAGTTGCTACAAAATCATAAGTATATTCTTCAACTCATTTGCTTGCCATTTTTAAGGATGTCTGACATTTTTATTCTGACTGCCCCAAAAATGAAGTTTTGATTTTGGGGGGAAAGTAGCTTTATTCTATATTCATCCCCCTTGCGTAATGAGTCAGAAACCATTTCACAATCTCATTTTTGTCATTCTCCCCTCTAATGTAATTATTACAAAGTTCTGTCCATTATGCCAATATTATTCTTAAAACTTAAACTAATTTCATAAATTTTAATGGTTACCTCAGTACTTCAACAGGTTTGTTATTTTACCCATCTCCTGGCTCCCCCATCACCCCTACCCATGATTTTTATACAATCCCTCCTAAATTCCTCCTCTTAGTATCCCTAGCTTATTTCAAAGCTCAGCTCAAGAACTGCCTCCCATATGAAGCCTCTCCTGAGTATTCTAATCTATTAGTGCTTCTCCCCCTCAAAATTATTTTGTATTATATGTGTATGTATGTATATGTAGACACATACATTTTCCCCCTTGAGATATATTTACATACAACATATATGTATATTACATGTAATATAATATGATATGTGTAATGCAATATTTGACATATATGATATATATCATATATAAGGTTTATTACATATATTTCACATAATATATAAGGCTCATTATATGTTTTATATATATATATATGTGATATGTCTTTTGAAGAACTTCTTTTTTCAATAATTATGAATGTTGGAGGGGATATGGGAAAACTAGGACACTGATACATTGTTGGTGGAGTTGTGAACGAATCCAGCCATTCTGGAGAGCAATCTGGAATTATGCCCAAAAAGTTATCAAACTGTGCATACCTTTGATCCAGCAGTGTTTCTATTGGGCTTATACCCCAAAGAGATACTAAAAAAGGGAAAGGGACATGTATGTGCACGAATGTTTGTGGCAGCCCTGTTTGTAGTGGCTAGAAGCTGGAAAATGAATGGATGCCCATCAATTGGAGAATGGCTGGGTAAATTGTGGTATATGAATGTTATGGAATATTATTATTCTGTAAGAAATGACCAGCAGGATGAATACAGAGAGGCTTGGAGAGACTTACATGAACTGATGCTGAGTGAAATGAGCAGAACCAGGAGGTCATGTACACTTTGACAATGATATTGTATGAGGATGTATTCTGATAGAAGTGGATTTCTTTGACAAAGAGAAGATCTAGCTCAGTTTCAATTGATAAATGACAGACAGAAGCAGCTACACCCAGAGAAAGAACACTGGGAAATGAATATAAACTGCTTGCATTTTTGTTTTTCTTCCTGGGTTATTTATACCTTCTGAATCCAATTCTCCCTGTGCAACAAGAGAACTGTTCGGTTCTGCACACATATATTGTATCTAGGGTATACAGCAACATATTTAACATATATAGGACTGCTTGCCATCTAGGGGAGGAGGTGGAGGGAGGGAGGGAAAAATCAGAACAGAAGTGAGTGCAAGAGATAATGCTGTAAAAAATTACCCTGGCATGGGTTCTGTCAATAATAAGTTATTATAAAATAAATAAATAAATAAATCAGGTGACCAAGGGGAAAAAAAAAAGAACTTCTTTTTTCTAGTCATTATAATACATGGTACATAGTATTAAATAAATGCTTGATTAATCAATATAGAGTATACTCTCCCTATTGTTGTAGATCTCATCCAACTTTATACTTTCTCATTCTGTAGAATTCTTGAAAATGTCTTCCATAAAGTCTTGCCTCAAAGCAGTAAAGTCTTCCTCTGGATCTTTTCCTCTAGATATTTATGGGTACCAAAACAATCCTCAGGATGCTCTGGGGCCCACATTATTCAATATTTGATTATTTAGTATCAAACTATTTCTTATTCTCATTGCATGAATAAACATCCCACTTTCTTCTCTGGCTGAAGATCTCCTTAATGAGAGGAAGGCAATTAAGCAGACCATAGTGTACAGAGTGCAGGTACAGGAAGATCAGACACTTACTAGCTGTGTGCCTTGAGCAAGTCACTTAAACTCTGTCTGCCTCAGTTATCTCAATTACAAAATTAGGATGATATTAGCACTTCCTTTCCAGGATAGTTGGAAGGACCAAATGAAGTAATGTTTATGAAAAGACTTACTTGGCACAGAATCTGGCATATAATAGTTGCCTAATAAATGCTTATTTTCTTGCTGAATTGTGATGTTTCTTAGTCGATTCCTTGACTACCCATCATTTCCCTTATTGTCACTCCCACCATGCTGCATTTTGGATCATCGACATTCCAAATAAGCTATTTTGAATAAAACTTCATTTTTCAAATACCTATCATTTTTCAAGGACTTAAGAAGCTTCCTGCTTTTGACCTAAATGAAAACCAGAATAGGATTTTAATTCTCCTTCCCAGGTTTATTTTGCTTATCAAAGACCTTTAATTTTGTATTCGTGTGAATCTATTTTAAAGTAAGTATGATACCGTAACTATTGATCTGGTTTGTAAATCAAAGGTGAATTATTCTTTCTACAAACAAATAATTGAGAAATCAACAAATTGGATTGAGTAACCAGAGTAACTAAGAAGTAACTGGTGACATCCTCTACCAAAATACACATTTATTTGTCCTGGGCAGATTTTTCCTTATTAATTCAGAGAATAACTAACTATTAAGTGTCTTTCTTATGCAAATACAGATGTTAGATACCTTAAGGGCCACAAAAATAAATAAAATACGGTTTCTGCTTACAATCTAGAAGGCGTGATAAGATATAAAAATAACAATAATTCAAGATATAACATACAGATATCAAGAAATCTCAGGGAAGAAAGATATGATAAAACAAATCCTTTGCTAAAAACATTGAATGAATAAATGAACGATTTCCACATTTACAGTGTGCCAGGCATTGTGTTAAGCCTTGGGGATACAGATATAAGAAAGGAAGATAATTCCTGTCCTCCTAAAATTTACATTCTTTTTGAGGCAGACAACATTAAAAGGGAAGCTAGAAAGAGATACACAGTGTATAGGCAGCAGTTTGGTTTGGAAGTAGCTAGGGGTTCCCTGGAGGAATCGTTCCATTAGATATGAGATGAAAGTTCATCTACCAAAGCTCAGTGTCTTAGGGACAAAGAATTCACTTCAAGAAGAAAAGGGATGAGAAAGCCGAGGACAATAACTGGAGTACAGGAAACAGAGCTTGGTTGCTACTATGGTTATTTTCTATAATGAAAACTCTAGATGAACAGAAAAGCAGAGGTTTGGGGGGAGAGAGAGACAGAGACACAGAGACACAGAGACACAGAGACAGACAGAGAGGGAATGTTGAATGAGACTTGACTTTCATGTATTACAAATATGAATCTGAGCACTTCTCAATGTGAAATATTTGCCATTTGTGCTTATCGGTATGGTGCACCCTGAGAGGAAGGTATTATTTAATACAGCTTGATTAAACAAACTTTTAGGTACCTACTATTTACAAAGAGGAAGATGAAAAATGAGAATAGGTCCCTGCCACCAAGGGTTTCTCTTTTACTTGTGCATGAGGCCATATGTGGAACAATTAGAGTCTATAGTATGTTTGAGCACATAGCCTAATATGTGCATAAGACCAAATAGCCAATAAGTGGCTTTTTGATGGCGATGGTGATACCCATCAGTGTGAGCTAAAACATATGAAACTTCAAACCAAGATGGCAGATCAAAATAACTAGCATATGGAAATAATCACTGTGGACATGACTCTAAAAGTCATGAATTGAAGCAAATCACAATTGCTTTAATGTAATTAATTCAATTCCATTGAAAAAGTATTTAGGGGCAGTTAGGTGATGCAGTGGATAGAGCACCGGCCCTGAAGTCAGGAGGACCTGAGTTCAAATCTGATCTCAGACACTTAACGCTTCCTAGCTGTGTGACCCTGGACAAGTCACTTACCCCTGATTGCCTCAGCAAAAAAGAAAAAGCATTTAGGGAATACATAGACAAAAATCAATATAATACTTGCCTTCAGATAGTTTACACTCTATTTAGTAATTGAATGTTGACAGCAAGAGAGGCCTTGTGGCAGAGTAAATAAAAATCTGCTCTCAAAGGTAGAAAGATCTGCTGACTGTATAACCCTGGGCAAGTAGGTCCCAGGAACTTTCTACAACTATTAAAAGTTGTAGAGAAAGTTCTGTCCCACACTGGCGGAGGGAGATTTCTCATGGAGAAATTCCCTATACCTGTAGAATCCTATCCCTAATTTGATAGCATCTTTCCTCCAAACTCCTCAGTTTCCAAATGACAGAGCCCACAACTCTGTCTGAGTACCTCAATGTCAGAACATCCAGGCCTAAGGGTATGTCACAGGTCTACTTGAACATCCCCAGTAGCCCCCACCCCCACCGCCACTGCCATCTAATTTGTGCTCAGTTTGGCCAACTACAAGGAATGCTTCCTAAACAGAATTCACAGTGCCAGCCTTACCTTTCCTAATGAGGACAATCAAAATAAAAACAAGATATTTGGCTGACAAAGTTTAGAATCACAAAAGTTGTTCTGAACCTTTGTCCCATTTAAAATTCCCATACAGATTTGGCTGCGGCCTTTCACACTAAGACTTCAAGTTATTATTCTGATATCTGCAAGCTATTGCACCTTGCTGTTAATTTCATCCTTTTCTACTGGCATTTGACGAGAATCGACTCTTATGGGTATTTGTGTGAACTGAAGCTTAGATTCCTGCTGACTGCATGATTGCTGGTGGTTTGCTTTTAATCTAAGGTATATGTCATACCTTGAAGAAATCCTAAAACAGAATTATTAAAGATGTCTATTTTAAAAAAATAAAAATAAAAAGAGGATGCTTCTTTTTTCCTATATATAAGCAAGTGGAAAGGAAGAAAGAGAGGAAGGAAGGAAAGAAGGAAGGAAGGAAGGAAAGAAGGAAGGAAGGAAAAGAGAGAGAGAGAGACAGAGAGACAGAGAGACAGAGACAGAGACAGAGAGAAGGAAGGAAAAAGGAGGGGAAAAGGAAGGAAAAAGGTAGGAAGGGAGGGAAGGAAAGAGAGAGAATGGGAAGAAAGGAGGAAGGAAGGAAAGGAGGAAGGGAGGAAGGAAAAAACCCAATGTTAAACTTTTTTGCTTAAGGCTAAAACAGTGTCAAATGGGATAAAGCAAAAGATAAACACACATCTCTAAGGCCATACTTTCCTCATTTTCACCTTCCTTCTTGGATAATTCTCAATACTAACACAGCTTGGGGGGGCTGAGGAAGGAGGGAAGTTAACAAAAAGCAGACTGAGAGTATTAATTTTGCAATTATGTTCAGAATGTTTTCCAACAGAAAGCATCACACAAGCCATGCCTATAAATAATAAAACCTGAGGTACAGTTATGGTACAAAGACCGACCTTTCAAATGGTCCACTGAAATGTGCCATTTACTTTGGTCACCAGCCACATAGCAAAGACTAATTTTTTTAAACTGTTAACTTTTCAAAATTTATTTGTAAAAAACACAGCCAAGTCAAGCAGGCCGGGTATCTAGTCTTGCTCTCCTTGGATCTTGTGAGATGTGGACAACCAGACGTAACAGTGCCTTTAGATAATTGACAGCACTGGTTTTTCTTTGTCCCTAGTAGTCTAAGGAAGAACTCCAATTGCTTTCTAGATAGAAGGGATATTTGCTAAGAAAAAAAAATACAACAATGGTACTATTTGATGAAAACAAGTTGTGACATCCATCATTAGCAAATATTATAATCATCCATAATTATGACTAAGTTATCCGAATCGGTTGTTTACTTAGTTCATATTCATCAGACTTAGATGTGACTGAAGTTTCAAGCTGAAAGGAACTGTAGAGATCGATTCATTAAATATTAACTCTTCCAATCCCTACATCTTATTTTTTCCATCTTAAGAAATCTGTTTATTTTAGAAGGACTTATCATCTTTCCCTCCCACTATTTCTCCCACATCAAACATTTTTTAAATGAATAATAAAATCCTTGTCATGAATTTACATTGTTCTGCAAAACGAATTCTCATGTTGGCTGTATCCAAAAATGCATGACCCTCTGCATTCTAAGACTAAAATCTCTAAGGCAGGAGGTGAGTCCAAAACCTTCATTTTACAAATAGATAAACTGAGACCTAGAAGACGTAGTGATTTGCCCAAAGTCATATAGCTAGTCAGCAGCAAAGCAGAAAGCAGAGGTTCTAGGCAATTTTCTTCCTCCCTCCAGAATATTGCCTCTCCCATTTTCCCTTTTATCTTGTGGCATTAAGACCTAACTGAGCAGTCCATAGCTATACCAATGGCAGTTCACACTAAAAACAAAGAGGGGCAAAACCATAAGTAATGGTACAAATTTTGCTTAAATTTCCAATATAATTGAGAAAAAAGTTGGGGTTTTTTTGGTCTTGACTCTGAATTACCTAATCTGTTGTGTCAAGAAAAAAATAAAGATGTTCCAAGTCGTGATTGAGGGAAGTTTCTTTTTCAGAGGCTGTCTGATCATGTCTTTCAGCCTGATAGGATTATTCTCTGAAAATTCCAGCAGGGATAGAAAGAAAAAAGGAAACACAAGAAAGGGCAGCATATCATGAGATTGTCATCATTTTTGACAGAACCCTGGTGCACTGTACATTGAGAAAGAGGAGGGATTAACTGAACCGCCTTGATCATTTCAGTAATCCAAGAAGAATGACCCATTTTCTCTCCTTAAAAAAAACTAAAACTAAAAAAAAAGTAACACTAAATATATAAATAAAAATATGTGTGTATATATACTTATATATGTGGGGGGGGGGGGTCTTTTCAATGTATGGATCTGTCTCTACTACCTACTTGGAGTTGAGTTTCTGAATGGAAGTTTGTTAGTATTTAGGGCGGGGGGAGGGAAGCATCTCAGGGGAGGGAGGAGTCACTGATTCTCCCAGAAAGGTTGAAATAAGACAAAATGATGTCAAAATAATGCATGTGTTGTAGCTACAATGGTAATCAAAACAGCAACATGTGTATTCAAATCCAACTGGCCCTTTTTCCACATTAAGCATCATTTCATCCTTTAAGGTTATATCTATATCATAATAACAAAAGAAGAAGGATAAAGAGTCATCCCACTGACTGGATTTGCATTTGCCAGTCAATATTTTCCCCACAAAGGATCCAAATGTTTTCATATCCAGTGTAAATCTAGCAGAAATATTCAGGCTACTCTCCAGGAAAAAAAATTCATATGCAAATGAAATATCCAGGATGTGGCTAAATAACATAGAAAGCTGCCAAAATATATAAATAATTTTGATGGTGCAGATATGGCCAAGAAAATGTAAGCAGGCTGTGGAGTAGGGCTTCTTAACTTTTTTATGTCTTGAACCCCTTGGGCAATCTGGTGAAGACTATGAACCCCTTCTCAGAATAATGTTTGTTAAATGCATAAAATAAAATAGGTAGGATTACAAAAGAAGCCAATTATATTGAAATACAATGATCAGAATATTAAAAACAAAAGTTCACAGACTCCGAGTAAAGAACAATTTCCTTAGAAGATCCATTTAACACTAAAACAGATTTTTTAAATATAAAAAATGAAATAAATAATACCATTCATTCCATTCTCTTTGTATTAACTAACATTAGAAATGTAGCCAGCCAACCAGTACACATGTTCTCAGGGTTCAAATATGGAGCAGTTTACAATATCATCCCCACCATCCCCCAACTCACGCCCAGCCTCAGCCATGAAGATTTGAAACTTCCCTAGCATCCCTTCCAAATTTTCTCCTCCAATAGATTCCATTGGAAGAAAACCACAATTTTTATATTAACAGTTTGGGCAGTCAGAGGGAAAGCAATTTTATTCAAGAGAGGATGGGGTTGTTTAAGAGAGTTAGGTGGCCCAGAGGATAGAGTGCTGGGGTCTGGAATCAGGAAGATTCACCTTCCAGAGTTTAAATCTGGCCTCAGACACTTATTAGCTGTGTGACTCTATGCAAGTTCCTTAATCCTGTCTGCCTCAGTTTCTTCATTAGGAAAATGAGCTAGAAAAGGAAAGCGCAAATCACTCCAGTGTCTTTGCCAAGAAAACCCCATATGGAATTAGATACAACTAATCTTCGCCAAGAAAACCCCAAAAAGAGTCAGATACAACTAATCAACACCATCAAAATGGGTTGGTTAAAAAACATATAGAAAATTATAGAAAGACGTCAATGAACTGATGGAGTGAAGGGTATAGAGCCAAGAAAATAATCTATAGAATATAAATAACAATGTTAATGGAAAAAAACAACCATCAGAAAATAACCAATAGTGAATGCTACAAAATTACCATATGTATTTATCCTATATACTATACTGATAGGGTATGTTGTATATCATAATTGTATTGAAATCATGCCTATATTTTACAATATGTGATACATACTATAATTCATTTTTCCTCCCAATCATGCCCCTCAAAATTAGAAATAAGAGATTTCACTTCCCCACTTCCCACTCTTTTACAGAGGTAGATGGACCATAGATATGAAACATCTTGTGCATTTTTAGATTTTTTTGATGTTTTGACTAGTTTTGCTGTTTTTTTCTTTTTCTTTTTAAATTTTTTTTTGTTATTTCATGTGATCCTCTGAGAAGTGGAAGCAAAAGGATGCAAGAAGAAATTTAGGCAATTAAAAATGTTAAATAAAAACATTTTTTAAAAAGTATCTAAACCAGAAGCTCTGCTTCTACACTTATATAAGCCCTATCCTCAAAATATATCAGTCTTTTTGATTTAAATCCAGTCACACGAGTCAAGACATCAGTCTAATAATGTCATTGTTTTTCTTGAAAAAAGGATGAACAAGAGTAGCTATTTTTGATACTGCAGGGCACAATCAGGCAGCTGGATTATAGGTAATCACACCCAAATGTAAACCCACTGTGTTTACAAGTGCATATGAGGTACTTAACTTATCTAACATGTATGGGACTATCTGCCATCTAGGGGCAAGGGCGGAGGGAAGGAGGGGAAAAGTTGAAACAGAGTTTTTGCAAGGGTCAGTGTTGAAAAATTGTCCATGTATATGTTTTGTATATAAAAAGCTATAATAAAAAAAAACAAGTGCATATGAGGGTTTTGCTATTCTTTGTGTAGACTCTCTTTTGCTGTCTAAGATTTTTAAGTCTCCAATCCCTGGGGAAGGAAGAATATCTTCAGCTTCCAATTTAATAAGAAAAAAAAAAAAAAAAAGGCAAATAAATAAATAAATAAAATGTGAAACTACAAGGTCAACATAATCGTGACTATTTTCTTCCTTCACACTCTGGGGAATATGAAAAAGCCTTTAACTGACCTCCTCTGGGAGAGAAGTTCCACTGCCCTCCTTCCCTCTGGCCCCAATCCCTAATATTTTCCCCTCCTTAGAAAGGCAGAAGAGGTGAGAACAGCTTAGAAAATAGAACGGTGGATTTTAGTTCAGAAAACCCGGGTTAAATTCCATCCCAGATACTTTCTAGCTAGATGACTAATAATAATAATAAAAACTCACTTTGCTCTTGCATTTTATAGTTTGAAAAGTCTTATACAAATATTACAGGAGGAAAAGATACAAACATTTATTAAGCATCGACTATATGCCAGGCACTGTGCATTTTGCTAATATCATGTTTTAATGAGCATTTTGCATATATTATCTCATTTGATCCTTCCAGCAACCCTGGGAGATGGGTTCAATGTTTATCCACATTTGCAAGTGAAGAAACTAAGAATATAGAAATGTCAGAAATGAAGCCTGCTGAAGACGATGATCCCCAAGATGGAATAAATGGAAAAAGATGCATCCCCATTCCCACAAGTAATAAGCTATTATGGATTCTGGCTAACCTCCTCATAGACTGCTAGTTGACTTGGTGATGTGTATTTATTTTTTTCTTCCCTTGTTCTATGCAATTCGGGTTATGTTTTTAGATTTTTTATGAATTAATATGCTTGCAACCTGTTGTATCAATTAATTAGCTCTGGAGACACCTTTTCCAAAAATAACTAATTTTATTTTTTAGTTTTAAATAAATATTGAATTGCTGGATCTATTCAATTTATTAACAGATATAAACAATCATACCCACAGAAATATATATAACCATCCACAATACAGACAAATTCAAAGCAAGAGTGAGCCCAAACTCTCCCTATAACAATAGATAATTCCTTTTTTCACTTCTGGAAATACAGTCCCAAATCATTCAAGGCCATTCCAGATACTGATTAAAATCTTTCAAAAATTTCTTCATATTTCTCAAAATAAGAGATAAATTTGGGCTCTTAAAAAACATGACAGATTCATCCTTTTTCTTTGCTTTGTCTTCAGTAATCACAAGAAAGAGTCTTTCCAGAATATACTTGCCAGCTCCTCATAAACTCTTCGTAGTATTCCCTTTATAAGTTTTCTTTATAATATATCACTTACAACAGTTCTGACAAGGAAGGAGGTTCACATTACCTTCTCCCTCCCCGATTTCTCCACATATTCCTTATAGATCTTTATAAATCACAGATAAAAGCACACCTTCTCCTGTCTCCATAGGGAAAAGCACTTCATAGTAAGACATTTCTCAACTGTCATTTCAAAAGTGCCAGCACAACCTGCTTTCCTCAACATTCTGTTTGGCTCTTAAAGCTATAATAGCAGTATCAAAGCAATATTTGAATGCCTGAAATAGTCATTCCAACCATGGATTATAGTACTAAAAACAATAGCCAAAAGCATCAGTCAAGTCAGTTAACATATTTTTATTAAATGCCTACTATGTGCCAAAGAACAACGGAAAGATGAAATTTTAGGAAATTTCCTTCATTTAAACAAAATAAAAACTAGGCTGGTGATTTTCCTCTTAAAACTAAGTCTACACGTTATGAAGGGAAGTTAGGTGGCAGCATAGTGCACCAGATCTGGAGTCGGGAAGCTTGTCTTCTAAGTTCAAATCCAGCCTCAGACACTTATTAGCTGTGTCACTCTGGGCAAGTCACTTAACTCTGTTTGCCTCAGTTTCCTCATCATTAAAATGAGCTGAAGAAGGAAATGGCCACCCACTCCAATCTCTTTGTCAAGAAAACTTCAAATGGGGTCAGACATGACTGAAAACTACCGAACAATAATAATACATATAAAATAATGTTAAGAATTATGCAGCTCTCTCTCTTTGTGTGTGTCTCTCTGTGTCTGTTTCTCTTGTCTGCCTCTGATTTCTCTGTCTGTCTCTGTTTCTGTCTCTGTCTCTGTGTGTGTATCTCTTTCTCTGTCTCTTTCTCTCTGTTTCTATTTCTCTGTCTCTATCTCTTTTATCTTTTTCTCTTCCTGTCTTTTTTCTTTCTCTCAAACATACACACACATAACCATATCTGTGTATGACAACGGAATTTGATTAGAAAATGGTAGACATCAAGGAAAGAAAAATTGCTGTCCCAGGCAAGAAAATTATTTAAAGGAAAGAGTTCTAACGACATAAAACCCCCCTCCCAAGTTAGGAGGCATAGAAATTCTTGAAATCGGTAGGACACAGTTCCTAAGGAACAAGTAGACATGAATGACAAGTATTACAAAATACAAGGCATCATAAAAAATCTTCAATGTCTTTTTTAAAAAATGGCCTATGTCTTTTTTTAATGGCCCCCATTTTCCTATTCACTCAAAATTACTCATTCAAAATCCTCTTCCTGTGGGGTGGTTAATAATGTTGTCCATCTGCAAAGCTGAAACCAGCATATACAAATAGACACATTTCTCCTTTTCCCTCCTTTGTTAGCTACAGTAGGGCTAGGTGACATGAAGCTAGACTGCTGGGAATCTAACACCAAGGGATATGTTTGTTCAGGACGTTTTCCTTTTTTCTCCTTTGAGAGAGACAGTAAAGCATGCTGGAGATCACCATAGTTTAAATGCGTTTGATACCATCTTGGGAAAGAAAGAGCCTGAAGACCATAAACAGCAGTGAAGTATTAATTAAGAAAAGTATCAACATAAGGAACTATCCTCACACCCTGCAGGGAGGCAGAGACAAATGCCATCTTTGCCTCCCCCATCTCTCCCTCCCTCATCTGTGTTACCCTGCGCCTCTTTTGACTGGGTACATTGCGAATATTGATCAAAGGCTCACTAGTTACTTGGCTTTAAATGGTATGAACCTTCCTCAAAGAATAAACAGGAATGAGCACATAGTTTCCTCTGCCCTTATAGAGATTTCAGTGACTATAAGCTTCAAATGATGTCTTTGTGAAGGTGGTCAGGAATCTCGTCCACCAAGTTTAAATTTTGTTTTTTCCTTGGAAGGAGTCGACCGTAGAAAAAACTATGAAGTGGGGCATTAGTTTGCCTTCAAGGATTCCTTGCTTTTTTATTTTATGGAGCTTCCCCTCCTTTCCAAACACCCTCCAAAGGTTCATTTGGCCTAACGCAACTTGCTCAGGGGTAAGCGGGACAATTCGATAACCAGCTCTCTGTGGGGGAAATGTATTCAGGATATGCTTTTAATTGTAATCTGCATTCTCTCCATCACATCTTAAATCTTAGTTCTTAGACAATCAACAAAAACGATAAAGCAGATCCGATTTGTAAATTGACTGATTTCCAAAGAGCACATAAATTCTCACAATAGATATTTAATAATAAGCTCTCTCCAGATGGTTTGAGCTGGCTCCAGCATCTGCCTGGTTTCCTGGGTCTATTCCTTTCAGTAAAAGTCATTTTTTGCACCTTTTTTTCCTTTTTAATCAACATTTATCTACCTGACATTCTAGTTCATGAGGGTACTGGTATGATCTGCTAAATTGACATAAAAGAAATTTCTAATTTTCTTTTTTTTCTTTTACTACATACCACATGCAAATGAACATTTCTATATATCAAGAACAGAAAAAGATTGTCTATGACACAGTGAATCTCTATGTAATTTTTCTGTTTCTGAGTAAAATATATTAAAATTAACAGTCTTTTCCATTCTGCCTTACTTATCCATGCTCTTCTGAATTTCCTTCTCTTTTTTACCATGTATTTTTTTTATTTTCCACTGATGGTCTTTTCTTGTTGTGGGGAAGGGGCACCACTATCTCCCCCTAAAAAAATCACTGCCTACAAATAAAAGGTGTAATCAAGCAAAACAAACCAATATTTGCATTTCAAAGAGAACTTTCTGGAGATTTTTCATCTGAAGGAGATATTCTAACAGTAGATGATTCACAGATTATGATACAAAGCATTTGAGAGTACAGATGAATCTTTGGCACTCTTTAAATCTACCTTTTATGTGAGGCTGTACATGTTAATATGTAAATGTTATTAATTTAAAATAATATAATCTTGATAGATCATTATTTAAAATTTTTATCCATTTTAGATTTTGATGGCCTGGCCCAAAGCCCAGTGCCTCCCATATTAGTTTTTTTTTAATAGCTTTTTTGCTTTTACTGCCCTCAAAAATGCAACTAAAGAAAATAAGAGGACCTATAAGTTTTACACAAGGGGAAAAAATTAATTTCCCTAAAATCAATAGATGGATTCTTCTTTCATCATCTCTAGGAAGGCCTATTGAAGAAAATATAGTGATTTCTAAAGATGTAATTAATACTGGTAATATATATTTTATCTACATATAGCCTCTTCTATTAGAATGTAAGATCCTTGAAGGCAAGGCTCATGATTTTGTCTTTCTTTATATCCCTAGCACTTAGCACAGTGCTTGACACATAGTAAACACTTAATAAGTGCTTATTGAATGACTTGACTGACTGAATGAAGTGTTGACATCAACAACGATGAGCCAACTGGAGGAAAAAAAGTGAAAATCAGGGCATCCTCAGATGGACAGTCTTCATTTAAGCATAACCACAACATATGCACGCAAAATCCTACTTCTTTATTAAAATGCATAAAGCAGCCAGAAGCAGAGACACCAATAAATTCTTCTGTATAAGCAGAATATTTTTAATGGCTCCCTGAACACTAATAACTACTGCCCTCTTATGTGTACTTGACTCTGTTTAACCTTTTGCTGGTGCTTTTTAACTTCTCCAACTCAGGTACTAATATGGAACTAATGTGGGGTTTATTTTCCCTATAGGAATAGCAAAAAGAGCACTGCACATTATCATAAGCACATGAGATCCTTCCAGCAACTGTAAGACTTGACATCAAAGCATCTGTATTATGGCACAGGGAAAGAATTTAATAACAATTGCAAGGCTAAGCATTCTTAGTTTTTAAACATCAGATAGTTCATTGAATATTTGTCATGGGAAAAAAAATAGCCAAGCAAAGGAACCAACAAGATAACATAGAGACATCTCTTTAGTAACAGATGTCAATTTCCAGGCAATGGATTCCTACTCCATGTATGATGGGAGCCCATCATGACCCGCCATTCAATGGGCAGCCAGCAAGAGCAAAATGGAAGGAGTTCAAGCGGCTGGAAATTGTAAAATCTAAATGTAGAAGGCAAGGGATGATGGCATAAGTCTGTTTCTATCAACCAAATACCTCTATCTGACAGTCTTTGTGTGCTGAGATCTTGCAATATGTTCAAAACATATCCCAGGATCAGCATTTTTGCCTAATTTTTAATCTTCATTTAAGTATTTGGTTATTGGGGTTTTTTCTTTTTTTGTTTCTTCCCTTTTTTGCTGTTGTTGTTATTGCTTCCTATCTCAGGATGGTGGGGAGACACCCAGAACACTCCTATAGCAAAAATAAACAAAATACTTCCCCCCCTGACATTTAACTGCTGGAGGTTTTTGTCCCCCCCTTTTTTGTTTTCCTTAACTAAGAAGGTTACCCCAGCATCCTGACATACTGTACTTGTGTTCCGACTGCATTAATCCGTGTCCTGCTGAGCTACTGCAGAGAGAAGAATTCATTTGACACCAGCAGGGAGAAGACAGAGGGAAAAATTAAGAGCAAATGCATAAAGAAATAAATAATTTAAATAACAGGGGAAGGAGGGAAGCAAGAACAAAGCATAGTGAGCATATGTGTTCACTACTACACGAGCACTCAAATGAGAGCATGAGAAAAATGATATAAAAGAGGGAGGAACACAAAACAACAAAGACTATCAAAAGGGAAAACTACTTTACCATTAGCCTATGAAATAGCTACTACACTGATTTCTATCAGGGTCCTGTTGCAGCACCACATCTGAAGTAAGAAGTAGACCATCATTTCCACTTACTAAAAGAAGCCTCCACTCCTATGTACTCTTTGACAATAACTATTTTCAACAATGCTCCTGGCATGTTGCTGCTGAGCTGAATTTGTTTAAAAGTAATTGCTTTGGGTATAGGAATATAAATTATTATCAACGAGAATAACAAATCTGAAGAATTCAGACAACCATGAGAAGACTTGCATGAACTGATGCAGAATGAAGAACCTGAACAATTAGACAATGACAACCGTGAGTAGAACCAAGAGAATATTATACACAACAGCAAGATTATATGATGATCAATTCTGCTCTTTTCAGCAGCAAGGTGATTCAGGCCAGTTCCAATAGTCTTGTGATGGAGAGAGCCATCTGCACCCAGAGAGAGGAGTGTGGGGACTGAGCGTGGATCACAACATAATGTTTTCACCATTTTTGTTACTATTTGCTTGCTTTTTTATTTTCTTTCTCATTTTTTTCTTTTTAGATCTAATTTTTCTTGTACATCATAATAATTATGGAAATATGTATAGAAAAATTGTTCATGTTTAACATATATTACTTGCCATCTAGGGGAGGAGGTAAGGGGAAGGGAGGGAAAAATTTGAACACAAGGTTTTGCAAGGGTGGTGAAAATTATTTATGCATATGTTTTGAAAATAAAAAGCTTTAATAAAAATAAATAAATAAACAATAAAAAGAGAATGACAACTTAATCAGCAGAGTACTGGCACATGGTTAACAATGGTTTCTTGGGGGAGGAAGGAATGTACATATGAAACAAAATTAAGTTTAACCTGCATTATTCTTTCTTAAGTCTAGTCAATCAACCAACTAAAAAATAAATCAAACCCTGATTTGTAGCTTTTACCCAGGTGTAAATTAAATGTTCACATGGAAAATTTAACAATTGGTTCAAGTTAGTTCTTGCACCCTAACCATACAATAAATGACAATAACACTAAAAGTCAGTAAAAATAAATTACAAGGAGTAGTTTTAACCCCAGAGAACACAAGATGAAACAAATCTTATTTGGGTACGCAGATGAGAAACTGCAGGTGTTTTATGGTGCATATATATGGTGGTTGTGTCCCCCCCCCATTATCAGAGATAAGGGAGGATATCTACAAATAATTGGGACATTCAAAAATGTACCAATAAAACCTTTGTAAAGGTTTTTAAAACTGATGTCTCAAACATACACAGCACCTTTGGAAAAGGAGTAAGAAACACTCCTCTTCATTTGTGTTGCCTATTGTGTTAATGTGGAAAGGAGACAAGAAAAAAGGGAATAAGTATTGATATAACGCCTACTAAGAACTTCCTAAAAATTATCTCATTTTATCTTGTAGGCAAACTGATGCGCCAGATAAACTCATGGAATTGGAGACAAGTCACTTAGCTTCTCTGAATCTGTTTCTTCAACTGT
Organism: Antechinus flavipes; assembly: GCF_016432865.1. NCBI lineage: Eukaryota > Metazoa > Chordata > Mammalia > Dasyuromorphia > Dasyuridae > Antechinus > Antechinus flavipes. The sequence continues at coordinate 47,317,062 of NC_067399.1, forward strand.
TAAATAAGGAGGCTGGACTAAATAATCAGTCTTTAAGGTCCTTTTAAACTCTAAAGCCTAGAATTCTAATCAATTAATCTCCATAGTTGGAAATATGTCTAAGGTTCTACTGAAAACTTACTCCAACACTCTTCTAAAATTATGATCAATGAAATTACTCTCTCCAATATGTCTTCTTTTCTCTTCTACTACTACCTATAAGAAATGATTTTAATGGAAATGTTTTACTGTAATTGGATTTACAGAGGATAAAAAGATTCTAAGTCCATGAAATGTGTTTCTTTGGTGATTTTTTCCTAAAAAGCTCCCTGTTCAATCAGTTACCTAATCTTCCCAGGTCCATCTCAACAATTTTTTGTAGGAATGGGAATAAGCATTTATATAATACCTACTATTTGCCAGGCACTGTGCTCAGTGTTTTACAAATATTATCTCATTTGATCATCACAACAACTCTGACAGATAGGTTGTGATTATTTCCATTTTAGATATATGGAAATTGAGGCAGAAAGATGGTAAGTGTGTTGTCCAGGATTCATATAGCTAGGCAGTGTCTGAAGCTGGTTTTGAACTCAGGTCTTCCTGACTCCAGTCTCAATGCTCTATCTAGTTGCCAACTAGCTGCTTCCCATGCATCTCCTTCTCTCTTCTTCCAGAGCCATTACCCTAATTCAGTTTTTAACCATCTCTCACATGAACTACCTCAAAAGGCTCCTAATTGATCTCCCTAAATTCACATCCTTCCCTCTCCAATCTATCCATCACACGGTTGCCAAAATAATCTCCCTAAAACATTGGTCTGATAATATCCCTCAATCTTTTCAAAAATCTCTATTGATTCCGGATACATCTAGGTAAAATACAAGCTCCTCCACTTTATTTTAAAAGCTCTTCTTAGTCTACCTTTCTAGGCTTAATGTAAATTGTTTCTGTTTTGTCTTCATATTCCCAGCACTTAGCATAGTGCCTAGTAAATACTAAGTGCTTAATAAATGTTTATTGAATTGAATTGGATTATCGAATTGTTCAGTTAAATTGCATTGGATTGGAAGGACCTTGGAGATCATCTCATTCAGCTCCCTCATTTTACAAATGAAGACACTTCATCCCAGAGAATATGAGGCTCACTCACAGAAAGAGGTAAAGCTGGTATTAAAATTCTAAGATCGCTGATCCTAAATTCAATTCTCTTTAGATTCAACTCTATACTCTGATTATTGGATAAATTCTTCTAGTTCTCCTTGCCAAGACACTTCTAAGAGCAGTATTTACTTTTTTAACTGTATATTATAAATTAAAAGAAAAATATTTATAACAAAAAGCTATACAATCACTAAAGAATCAAAAAATACAGAGTGTATTCAACCCAAACATCATATTTCAGGAAAAAATATTTACATTTTAAAATGAGGATTATTATTGGGAAACTATTTGATCTTTCACCTTAATAAGGTGAATGCTATTACCATGGTTACTGACCTCATTAACCAAATTTTGGCACTACACAAAATAATTTGATTAGTAGTCTATTCAATGTTCCGCTCTGAAGATTCATACAATGGATGGGAGCTAGCTGTTGGTGAGTTCTTTTAAGGGAATGGCCTCTTCAGAAAACACCTTTGATAAAAGGGAAAGCCCAAGATGGCCCCAAGGCCTGAGGGAGTTCATCAATTATTCCATTGTGGTCTTATTCCAATTATGACCTGTGAACTTCACAATTACACAACTTAATTTCTGCCAGAGGGCTTTCCAGGGGCTCATGAAATATTCCAACACGTAAATTTGCCTGCAGTAAAGTAATAAAGGGTGCCTATGCAAAACTCAATCAATGCTCATCTACCATGACAGAAAAAAGCTATTAAAGGAATTAACCTCCCCCCCCCAAAAAAAAAAAAAGAAGCAAATAAATCAGGGCCTATTTCACTATTATTGCGATTATAAGGACAATGGGATGTTGGCTGATCAAGGCTTCCTTTCAGACAAATCTGTACAGCAAAGATTCCATGACCAGATGTGGAATATTTACTTATGGGATCTCATTGTTTATGACAGGTCAAGTTAAACAGAAACTGTCTTGTGAATCAACCTCAGTTTTCCCAGCTGCTGATCATATATGCTCCTGTGGACACTTTTTATAAATAGTTTGACCACATTTGTCACATGTCTGGAAGTTATTTCAGAGACAAAAACGGGGCCATAAGCATCTGGGCCTGGGATTCACAAAAAGATCCCTCATGGGGGAAAGATTAGAATTCTTCACAATCATAGTAAAGGAAGTTGTTAACTCTGCTATTCCAGACAGAGTACCCTGCCAGGCTGCAGAGGATGACTGGGGAAGGGGGAAGCGGGGGAGCATCAGCGAGGAAAATAAAAGCCTGAGACTGAAATGATACAAAAGAAAGAAAGAAATCAGGAGAAAGGGAAAGAGAGGAAGGGTGGCCACATACAAAGCATAGAGACAGTCGTAACAAGGGGAATTTTTTAATGTAATTTTTAATAAATATTCATTTTTAATACCAGAAAATTCCACTCTCTGTAGCCTGTAGATATTTATGTTCTCATAAGTCAAAACACATGTGTTATAATAAAGACTCACAGCCTCAGGTGGGCAGTAACACACAGGAGGTATAATTTTCAAAACATACACACAAATCCCTTGTCTTAGCTCTTGGTAAACCTATGGATGGAGAATTTTTTTGGAGACTGGGCAAACCCTTTTGTCCAGGTTAGAAGTGCCATTCATGGTTCAAACCTCACTATTGATCAGTATGAAGATTTTGACCCAAACCATTTCCAACCTGCACCTCCCATGGTAGCCTGGTAACTACCCCATGCCCCTATTCCCCATCCCTAGGATTCACCATATTGGTGCCAGAGTCAGGACAGATATCTGATTTGTTTTAACCCTATTGCAGCACAGAACTTCTGAGCTCAAGCCATTACCAGTCTTTGCCTTCCCAGTAAAAGAGATTATAGGAATAAGCCATTATGACTATCTAGACTGAAAAATGGTGAATAAATCCTAGAAGATTTCAAGGGGTCATATAAGCAATTTGAATGTGGTCAATGAGAACATGGGGAATGGAAGGAAATGCAAGGACATTTCTCTGTTCTCTGCTGATGATAATATACTGGCAGGATTTTCCAGGATTGACTACTTAAGAACGGCATTTATCAAGTATTTTCTTGATTTCCACATGTCTTAAAAAGACATGAACTCTATACCATAGCAGGTAAAAAAAGTAAAGTAATCCTGTTCCAAGGTTTTCCCTCACAAAAGAGTTTAACATCTTTCATTGACCTAAAATCTGGTAACTACTGAATCACTCTACCCACACATGAAAAATTTGCTGGTCTCTTACAGTTGATCCTTGATGGTAGAGTTGATCTTCCAGAGAATGTGGTGCCCTTGTTGAATCATTCCTCACTACCGGTGAAATGAAGGAAGATAGAATACGATATCTAATATTATTCAGGCTATTATTTGCAGCTGTGTTCCCGGGCATAACAAAGTATCTGGGAGTTGTAGGAATACAATTGTAGGTAACTGGGAGTACTCAACAGAGGAAAAGCTTCAAAAGTCCTAAATTCAATCATCCAGGAAACACTGCATGTGTTAACGACCATATTCTTAACATACACATGGAATAAGTCCATGTGCAACTGATTATAGGACTCTTCAAAAAATCAATGTAGTGCTAACAATGAGCCAATAGTAAGTCTGAAGACAACTGAGCTCACTAAGCAGCCAGCATCAAGAAAATAGTACACACAGTCACAGATCTTCATCAACAATACAAATAATAAATTTGTCATCAAGATCAACTCTAGCATGCAACCCCGTGATGCACTAGTCAACCAAGAAGCCAAAAAAAAAAAAATCAAGAAATCCAGCATGTTCTTTAAGAGTTAACAAAAATTTTGGCATCAAATACCATGTGAGAAGAAGAGATCTATAAATCAGGGATGTGTTTGACCTTCCATATGGCTGCGAGAATTAGACCTACCACAAATATTAGATCTGGCTTCCATAAGTTATCAGCTATACATCCTATAGAAATATTTAATGTTGTAGTCAGCCAGCTAGTCAATGAATATTTATTAAGGACCTACTCTGTGCCAAGGACTATACTAACCTCTAGGGATAGAGAGAAAGAAAGGCAAAAGATGGTCCCTTCTCTCAAAGAGCTCAAGCTAATAGGAGAGACAACAGGCAGATAATTATGTAAAAACAAGTTGTCGTCTATAATAAATTAGAGAAAATCTGCAAAGGGAAGTCCCTGTTATAATACCTACGGGCAATCTCTAATTCATATTAAGGTGTTTTATCCACAGCTACCCCCAAGTTGAAGGTACTTCATGGGTCAGCATCTACTCAGAATCATAGCTCCTCTGGAGTCCCCATCGGTATGTCTACATTTACTAGTTAGCCAGAAGGTACAACTAACTCAAAGGAAAGGTATTTAATGAAATACCACACGAATAAAACATGGAATAAAATAATTCCTCTTATAAACCTGAGACCCTCTCCCACAAATGCACATTTTATTAATGGGAGAAGTAGACATGCATAGGGCATACTTATGGTACATATAGGGAACACACGTCCAGGAGACATGCAAAAAGTGAATACAAGTAGGTAACAGGCTGCTAAACGTTCCCATGAAGAGGTTCACTCACAGAGACCATGTGTAGCTGAAAGAGATTCATGGATAGGTAGCAGACACAGGAGATGCTATAGACCTGGTCTTTTGATAATGTCATTGCACTGTTCCACCTGGCCTGCCCCTCGTATTATTCAGTAACTGCTGAGTATCTCACCTCTCCAAGATGTATGTTCTTCTGATGCTGAATGAAGTAAGCAGAACCAGGAAAATTGTACATAGCAACAGCAAGATTGTGTGATGATCAATTGTGAAACATTTGGCTCCTCTTAGCCATGTAATGGTTCAAGACAATTCCAGTAGACTTAGGATGGAAAATGCCATCTTCATCCAGAGAGAGAACTATGAAGATCAAATGTAGATTGAAGAATACTGTTTTCACCTTTTTTTCCCTGTTTTTTTTTCCTTTCTCATGGCTTTTCTTTGTTGTTCTGATTTTTCTCTCCCAACACGACTCATGGAACTATATAAAAAATGAACTTATGTGTACAATCTAAAAAAAAAAAAATTTTAAGATATGTTTTATCAAAAGAGGTATAGAAATCTATCTTACCCTGAAGGAAAATAGGAGGGGAATGGGCTATGGGAAGGAATGGAGAAGGGTGGGAAAAAAAGAGGGCATATTGGGGGAGGAAGTGGTGAGTAGCAAAACACTTTTGAGGAGGGACAGGGTAAAAGGAGAGAAAATAAATGGGGGGGAGGGGGATACAATTACTAATAGTAATTGTAAAAAAAAAAAAATTTGAAACAAGTTTTCAAAACTTAAACCATTGTGGTTTTTTTGTGAAAGCTCTTTTAAAATAATACGAAAGTCCTGATATACACATTCGACTAGAGAAAAACCCTCTGCTTTTCTCCATAAGAAAAGACTTTCTCCATGTCCTGACAAGAATTGACAAGAAGGGGATCCCTGCACCAGGCCAAACACTAAAAAATACAGAGCCCCAGCCATTCCAAGTAATGGATTTCATATAATTTAAGTCTTTTTTTTTGTTTTATTTCCTGGCCACTACCTTTCCTCAGAATTGGAATTATGCCTCATTCTGACTTAGGGTTAGGAAGTTCTTCCCAGCTGCTAAATTAGGCTACCTCTCCAGCAAATGGCCAAAGGCTAAAGGGTTTTGAGAGCCTTCCCTACCCCCCTTCACCAGTATTGCAAATTTGAAATTCTTTAACTCACCCAAACAAAGAAGTGGTAGGGGAGAAAGGCAGAGGAATAAGCCTAAGAATCAGAGGCAAGATCCTTGCCATATCTCCTATACAGAAGAGGTTTTGAGCCAGCCCTACATGATAGAGATAAAAAGAAAAGAAAAACCAAGCCAAAATTCTGGAACATGGTCATTCTAGAAGCAGTGAAGTACTAGTCATCACAACCTAGCTTCACAGAATTGAGACAATTGATCAACTAGCATTAAATAAATAAAAAAGCACTGGACTTTCTGTTCTGGATTTTTTCACCAACTAGCTGTTTCATGGATTTTTCTGAAATTCAATGATTCAAATCTCATTGTTTCCAGATAATAACTGAGATCTCCATATCTCTGGGTCAGGGAGAAGGATTTGCACTTAAAATCTCATTAGAGAGGTAGGCCCACTTATAGATGCTCATACATAGCAGAATGCTCAAATCAGCAATTGTCAGTCAATTGACTAGCATTTATTAAGCACCATTATGTGCCTGGCACTGTGCTAAGCATAGGAGACACAAAAAAAAGCAAAGGTACTCCTGCTCTCAAGTAGTTTGCCACCTAATGGTGGAAACAACATACAAACAACTATATATATTATGTAAACTTCTCCCTGAAACTCAGATCTTTTTTAATACTGACATTTCACTAGTTTACATAGCTGTGAGTCATGGAATACTTTACATTTCCATGAATCGAAAATAAATTAGCAGAGAACAAAGGAAAGAGTCCTGGTGCTGGAGGCAGAAAAAGTGGGTTTAAAACCTGCTTCTGATATTTGCTACCTGTGTGCTCTTGGGCCTCCAGTATTTCCTAACCTGTACTTGGACTAAGACTAGATTGATGACGCTATAAAGACCTTCTCACAGAGGGTAACAGAGAGGAACGCAATAGGTATGAGGAAGAAGTATCTTGAGAAATAAAAGTAAAGAATGTTATCAAAGAAACATATGTTCAACTGATATAACTATTCTGGAGAACAATTTGGAATTATGCCCAAAGAGCTATAAAACTGCATATCCTTTGATCCAGCAGTACTACTACTAGATCTGGATCCAAAAAAATCATTAAAAATGGAAAAAGACCCACATGTACAAAAATAGTTATAATAGCCCTCTTTATAATGGCATAGAATTGGAAATTGAGAGAATGCTAATCAAATAGGGAATGGCTAAATTATGGCATATGAATGTAATGGAATATTATTGTTCTATAAGAAACGATCAGCAGGATGAGTTCAGAAAAGTCTGGAAAGACTTACATGAACTGAAGTGAAAAGAATCAGGAAAACATTGTACATAGTAAAAGCAACATCATGTGATGATCCACTTTGATAGACTTAGCTTTTCTTAGCAATACAATGATCTAAGACAATCCCACATCCAGAGAAAGAATATGGAATCTGAATGTAGATTGGAGATACTTTCTCTTTTTTTTTTTTTTTCCTTTTTCATGATTTTCCCCTTTTGTTTTGATTCTTCTTTCACAACATGAATTTGGGTTTTAAAAGGTGGGCTACAAAACTGAAACAATACCCTGATAGAATTAGTTTTCAAAATAATTGGTTTTCTCTATTTATTTAGTTTAAATCAACATTTTTAAAGGCACATTTTTTTCAGGCTTGATTTGGTGATGTTTATTTATGTCAGTATATAAATATCATTTAGCACTATGCTGCCCGGCAATGATAAGATGAGGTCTATTTTTGAAGAAACATTATTGTGATAAGTCAAGGATTTCACTCCCATACTGTAGCAAACTTTATTGTAGAATCCTTCACTCTTATATCTGCCTCACTATTTCCTGATCACAAGTGAACATTACAATTAAGGCCCAAAAAGTGACTAGTTCTGGGACACAGAGTTAATGTCTGAATCAGAATTTGAATGTAGATCTTCCTAAATCCTGAATCCAAATATAGTGCCCACCATGCTAAGGATTTTATTCTCTCCTAGGCAAACACTTTCACTAGCTCCCTATTACTTATCAAATTATAATGTCCACACTTTTTATACTGGCATTTAAGGTCTCCCACAACTTGAGTCCACCATGACTGTCCAATCTATCACACACTTCACATACATTAAACTCCAGTCATGTTGAGCTACCTGGAACATGAGGTCCAGATCCCACTTCAGTCCCTTCATGCCTTACCCTGTGTGGTGGAATTTCCTTCTTCCCATCGCTGTTATGTTTCAAAACATAGGTATCTCCTTTCTGCTAAATCTGAAGATGAAGAAGCACTACAGACCACTCATGAATAGCATGGACTTTGCCTGGACCCTGGAGAGCCTTGCCAATCTCACAAATACAAGACATATTAAAGGGAACTCTTGCTATAAGGGTTAACCTACCAGCAGAGAACAATAACCTACATAGAAAAGGCTTGAACATCTCATTCCCACTGGCACATTTCAAACAATCCAGTCATTCCTGACACTTTTACTTTGTAACTTCTCACTACTATGCTCTGCTTCAATAAATCTCATATATATTGGCAACAATATACATACAATATATAATACATATAACACACATATACAATATATAATATATAACAATATATACATATGTATATACAATATACAAGTGTGTGTAATATACATATGTGTTAATATGTACATATGTGCATCTACACATAACACAAATAACAATGTGTATATGTACAAATGTATATATAGCATTATAATTATATGATATGTACATATATAAGCAAATAACTATGTATTTATGTATATATATTTATATGTATATGCTTGTGTGTGTGTATATATATATATATGTGTATATATATATAATACAGTTTATTTCTCCCACCTAAATACAATGGACTATATGTAGCTTCAGTGGAGGCAAAAGTGCCTCCTATTCTCTCTCTGCTGCTATAGGTCATATGCATTGCTTTTCCCATGATGCTAACATTCAGTCTCTTCAAATCCTACCCGTCATTTAAGATATAACTCAAATACCATTCGGTTTATTAAATAATGCATACCAATTCACCTAATTAGAAGTGATCTCTCCTTCCGTGGAATTCTCAAAGCATTCTGTTTTATACCTTCAAACAACTTCCCATTCCTACTATTTTTAAAAATCTACTTTGCACAATGTTTAAGAAGAAAGCATTTTGCAAAGTTGAAAGGACCATATAATTTTGAATTAAAGATGGTGGTGTTTATTCTATTTCTTTCTGTATATAAAATTTCTCCTACTAAACTATGAGTTCTTTCTGGCCAAGATAGGGACTACACCCTATTTCTCTGAGTTTCTATTTCTAGATAAATCCTTAAAAGTTGTAGGTCTTACTTAAATATTTACAGATTTCACAATAAAAATTTTCTCTTCCACTCTCTAATTATGAGCTAGAAATTCTTTTGAAAGACAAAAATATCAAAGTTTTTGGTCACAAGAACACAAAAATGTCATAATTATGACTTTACTTTTGCATTTCAGAGGGATGGAATTTGACATTCTATTAGGTCATCACTTTCCCAAGGTCACACAGCTAGTCAGTGCCTAAGGGGGGATTTGAACTGAGGTACTTCCAACTCCAAGTCCAAGTGTACACTCTTCCACTAAACCACCCTGTTCCGCAAAAACAGGAATTTGGGAGAGACTACTTAAATTCTTCTGCTGGCTCTTTTTCATAGGTGATTTTGGGTAAGTCCTTGGAATGCTAATTCAGTTTTATCAACTACAAAATGGGGGCTTGGAATAGTCAAATGTTCTTACTACATTACAAAGAGTTCAGCCCAGAGAACATTTGGAGTAAGTTCTAGTATAGCATAAGCAAAAAGCATCATTATCCCAACCAGAAAGCTGTTTAGGTCAGTAAGTCCAATTCTTTCATTGGATAGATGAAGAAACTGAGTCCCCAGAACAGCATCTTGTTGCTAATCTGTTTTTGCATATTCTCACAGACTCAGAGTTATCATTCTAGGCACAGTTCAGAAGCCCTTGAAAACATACATTTCTGGTCTTTCTCTATGACTTATTTTCTAAGGCATTTTTGGTCTTTATCTTTCTCTATCAACACTTTTTGTCTTAAGGGAGAAAATGTGTCATTTTATTTCTCAATATAAGTAGTTTCAAAGGGTATTATTAAGCTTACTTCAAATTCAAAACTATACAAAATTTTCCTTTCAAAAAGAAATAGACTGTAGAGTGAGGGAGTTGAGGGGACTAAGACAGCAAGTGGTTAATTGTGGGAATTGAATAAGCAATTCTGACTGACTCTGACTCTATCTTGTAATTCAATTCTGGAGCTAGCTCATTCTCATTCTACTAGGTTAATTGGTTGTTGTTCTTCATTCTTGAAGACCAAAATGGCACCGCTGTGTTACAGACGAGTCAAATGTGTCCAACTGTGACTGATTGGACTAATATGAGTTCAGAATGTGCTGCCACAGGTAAGACACAAAGAGAGTCTATGAACATTTGGGGCGGATTCTCTAACTTTGCCTATCTCACACTTCTTCTGAGTTAATTCAATTCTTCTTTGTTCATAGACTACAGCATCTTCTCGATGAGGGTACGCCATGCTAGGTGGTCCTGGGTCAGTGTCTCCCATGTCATACAGTCAATTCTAAAGAGATCCCTTGTATCTTTAGAGAGTGTCCTTGTATCACTTTTTCTGACCATCTTGTGAATGTTTGCTCTGTGTGACTTCTCCTTTCTATTAAATTATAGGTACACTCCAATTTTTGTCTTTGAGAAAACTTTTTTTCAATTATGGGAAGTGGGAAAAAATTTATTACATTATTTGAATCTAACCTTGTGTGGCTGAGAAGCGTAACCTGCTGCTTATAAACCCTTTAACTAAGGACCTAGATTATGCAAACCAGAAACTCAATCAAATCTTAAAATGGATGCAGGAAGTTTTCTCATAATTGTACATCTCAAGCAACCCATATGTCTTATCTGAAAAATTACCTCATATTGATCAATCAGTTATTGTTTCCATGTTCTTTTGACTGAAAACAGATACTTGGGGGAAGTGAGACACCTCTTTTTTTCTGATTCCAGAGAATTATTTCTGTTCATTCTCTCCTTCCCAACATGAAAAGTCCCTAATCTTAGGTCAGCTAGGTGGTACAGTGGATAGACTACCAATCCTGAAGTCAGGAGGACCTAAGTTCAAATCTGGCTTCAGGAACTTAACACTTCATAGGCTGTGTGGACCTGGGCAAGTCACTTAACTCCAATTGCCTCAGCCAAAAAAAAATCCCTAATCTTTCCTCCAATTAGAATTCAGATTGCCTAATATTGTATCCTACAATATTACAATACAAAAAGGAAATTGTATAATTTCCTTTTAATTAATTATTCTTATTGATTATTTGTTTTTAATTTATAAAAGTCTGTTTCCCCCTATACTGAGACCCCAACCCTAAACTGAGGAAGGGACCTGTCCCAATTTGTTAGGCAATTGGTATGTATTACTTAATAAATGAAAATGTTTGGAAGATCCTCAGCCATTTCATCTTTTACTCACCACAAGGGCATACTTTAATTTTTATATAGTGTAGTCCCTTTAAAAGGGAGCCCAATTACATTTTTATTTTATGCACATAGAGAGACCAGTTTTAAATAAGTCACTGTAGAATATAGCTCCAGCAGTTTGCTTTATATAGTAAACCATAAACTACTCTACATGGCAACACTTCACCTGAAAAGATTTGGATTTGTTTGGATCCCTCTTTGAAGTGGCAGAGTATAGTTCCAAGTCCCCTCAGAGGCTCGGGAAGGTACTGAAAAGAGTATAAACTATATCCATAAAATTGCTTCACTCATATCAAAGGGGAAAAAAAGAAAGAAATTGATTATCGACTTACAAATAAAAATTTTCCTTATGGTGAGTTTTCCTTAAATATAACACAAATAATAAAGTCATTTTTAGCACTAAGTTGTCAACATCCTTGAAGAAAATGACAGTAATCTATTTCAAAACAATTTCTATGTACTTATAGGTGAAGTAGGGAATGAGAGGGAGAAATACTACATGATGTAGAAAGAAGTTCAAATTGTATTTTTCTTCTTTAGTTAAAGCTTCACAACAAAACACAGCTGCAAACTGCCCTGGCATAATTATAGCTCGACCCGTGTGTATGCACTATATTTCAGAGCATGAAATTTCATTAATAAAATGAAATAATGTGTGAAATTATATTTTAAACACGAAATAGAAGCAGTCTAGTAGGTGCTGGGCTCTCTTCAGTGGACCACAAAACAATGTTTTGAAAGGTCATCCAAATAACTTTAGCCACACATCCCATCCTAGCAGAGGGACTGTAGGCTGTACCATGCAGTGTTTCATATAAATGCACTTGGTTTTTAGGGAGTCCTTGTAATTTCATAGCATTGCAGGAAGAAGAATGGTTACAAAACAACACATCCTCCTGCTAGAAGGTCCGTCTGCATGTTTTGCCCCTTGGAATCAACAGGTTGTAGGAGAAAACCTTGAAAAGAATAAAGGGCAATATAAGGAAGAAAGTTGATTTAGGACCTTTCTACACATTTATTACTTATTTGTATAGGCTTCTGACTTTTAAGTTGTCTGTTTACCTATGTTGCTAATAAGAATCACAATCTCCAACAGAGCCCATCTTTAACTCCACCTGCCACTATTAATAGTACACATGAACTTTCAGTTACTAAAAACAAGAAGCATTAATAATTCCTCATAATGTTATGGAATATTATTGCTCTGTAAGGAATGATCAGTAGGATGAATACAGAGAGGCTTGGAGAGACCTACATGGACTGATGCTAAGTGAGATGAGCAGAACCAGGAGATCATTATACACTTCGACAACGATATTATATGAGGATGTATTCTGATGGAAGTGGATTTCTATGACAAAGAGACCTAACTGAGTTTCAATGGATAAATGATGGACAGAAACAGCTACACCCAAAGAAGGAACACTGGGAAACGAATGTGAACTATTTGCATTTTTGATTTTCTTCCCGAGTTGTTTTTACCTTCTGAATCCAATTCTCCCTGTGCAGCGGGAGAACTGTTCGGTTCTGCAAATATGTATTGTATCTAGGATATACTGCAACATATTTAACATATATAGGACTGCTTGCCATCTTGGGGTGGGGGGGGGATGAAGGGAGGGAGGGGAAAAAACGAAACATAAGCAAGTGCAAGGGATAATGTTGTAAAAAAAATTATCCTGGCATGGATTCTGTCAATACAAAGTTATTATTAAATAAAATAAAATTTAAAATTAAAAAAAATAAAAAAAGAAACATTAGCTCTAAAAAATAATAATAATAATAATTCTTCATAAATTAGAAAGAGAAGCTCAATTTTATATGTCAAGTTTATCACCTTTCTTAGCCTTTTATAAGTAACACGAAGACCCCTTAATAGGAGACCCTGTTAGTTAATCCCAAGCCTATGGTAGGTACTCAAATCTATTTCTATGTCAATTCACAGTTCACAAATCCCTGTTTCTGCTAAATCTCCTCCAACCCTGCCAGGAGGGAAAAAACACACGTGATATCATAGGAAAATAAAAAGTATTTACTCACAACTGAATACAAGGTAAAATAAAAGACACTGAATCAAGCAGCAAACATTCAGACCATCCATTTTCCAAATTACCACCTCTGGAAAATACAAGTAGTGAGTACACTGTCTAGACTGTATATTCAACATAATGGGAGAAGGACACGGGCAGTTTCACTCACACATTAGTCAATTAAAGAAGTTATAAAGTACACAGAAATCATGGTGGAGCATATCTTATCCCTCTTATCTCTGTTCCCCGTGCTGTCTTTCCAGTATGGCCTTGCAAAAGAGAAGTATTTACAGCATGATCTTGGGTTGACGGGTGGAGCGGTTGGTATTGGGTATGCTGGACTTGGTAAGATGCCAAACATTGTTGCTTCCTCTCAGGAATTATATGGGGAGAAATGTCTCATGTCATGACTAGCACCAGCATATTCTAGATACAATTCCACTTCCTTCTCCATCTCTTCCTTCTCTTCTTTTTTTCTTCTATTTTTTTCACTTCTCTTTCCTGCTCTTCTGGTTCTTTTCTTCTGCTTTTTTTCCTCCTTTCTTCTTCTTCTTCTCAAGATTTATCCTAAAAATCTACTTTTAAGTTATATCATAGGGTCAGAAGAAGATAGCCTCATTTCATGAAATTTTTACATCAATGGTAAATAATGACACTGTTATTTACCAGTGCAGATCATAATGCTTTCATTTCTTCCCAGACTGCATAATTCTTGTACCTGCCTTTCTATAAATCTTTTATAATAACAATAAAAATATCATTTTATTCCCAATAAGGTACTTCAAGATACTAAAATGTCCTCCAAAACAAAAAAAAATTCATAGTTAAGTACATCATTATTATTGAAAATTAATAATACATATATGTTAATATTCAGTTAACTAAAACTTCCCCTTCTTAAAACATCCTTGACTGAGAGCTGAAAAAGACATTAGAAGTCACCTAATCATATCCCCTCATTTTAAAAATCAGGAAACTGAGGCACAGGGAGGAAAAAGGATTGGCCTAAAGTATGCAAGTAGACTAGAAATTTAAATTCAGTGATCTATTCACTGAAACATGCTACAATTTTGAAAATTTTGTCACATTACTATATTTTTGTTTCTAGTTCTATGATCAATTTTCCCAAAGTTTTTTTAATGTAGTTTCAGGGTAAAAGATACATATCATAAATTGAAATTGAAGGCACTTAAAACTAATTAAGCAATGATGTTGCTTATCTCACATGCTGATCAATAGTGGGATTGGGCTATGGATAACTACACTTCAGAAATGAAAAGACCCAGTCTTTCTTCTTCTTCTTCTTCTTCTTTTTCTTCTTCTTCTTCTTCTTCTTCTTCTTCTTCTTCTTCTTCTTCTTCTTCTTCTTCTTCTTCTTCTTCTTCTTCTTCTCCTTCTCCTTCTCCTTCTCCTTCTCCTTCTCCCTCTCCCCCTCCTCCTCCTCCTCCTCCTCCTCTTCTTCTCCTCCTTCTTCTCCTCCTTCTTCTCCTTCTCCTTCTTCTTTTTCTCCTTCTCCTTCTTCTCTTTCTCTTCCTCCTCCTCCTCCTCCTCCTGTTCCTCCTTCTTCTCCTCTTCCTCCTTCCTCTCCTGCTTTTTCTGCTTCTTCTTCATCTACTTCTTCTTTTCTTTCTTTTTTCTTTCTTCCTTTCTTTCTTCTTTCTTCTTCTTCTTTGAAATCTATTATATATAAAACACAGTATAGGCTCTCAGAGTACAAAGTTCAAAACCAAACAGTACCTGTCCTCAAGGAGTTTTTCATTTATCAAGAAATAAAACATATACACAAGTTCCAAATCATACCAAGTAAAGAGACAGGGAAGATCAGGAAAGACCTCAGTTGGAGGGGGTGTGCTTTTACAAAAGCTAAGGTTTCAAAAAGAAAGCTATAACTAGTTTGAGAATTTTCTGTTTTGATTCTTTTCTATGGCTGTTTGGGGTAGGGCAGATAAAGGAAAAAGTACAGACCTGAAAATAAAACAAAACCACATTGAACTTTTAAAAAAGTAAAGCTATGGCTTCAATGAAGGAGAAGTGAGGAGGTAGTGTGTCCCATATATAGAAGGTTAATTAGACAAAGAAAGTACAAAGTCATGTATGGATAACAGCTAGCAGTTCACATATGAAGAAGAGTAATATGAAACAGAACTGAAAAGGAAGGTGAGTCTAGAGAGCAATTGAAGATTTTTGTGTAAGGATAACATGATCAGAGCTGTGTTTTAAGAATATCAATATGACAGCTATGTGAAGGTTGGATTAGAGAGAGAAAAGAATAAGGGCAAAGAGGGATTATTGAAATAGTCCAGATGAGGCTGGATGAATAGAGAGAAGGGAACACATATGAGATAGGTTATGGAGGTAGGAGCAGCAAGACTTAGGAACTGATTAATTGTGGGGATTGAGAGAGCAGGGAAAGTCAAGAATGACTTCAGTTTCACAAACTTGGAAGAATGGTGGCACCCTTGAAAGAAATATGGATGGTTGGAAGAAGTATTAAACTCAGGAAGAAAAGAAAATGCATTCTTCTTTGGTTATATTGAGTTTGAGAAGTCTATGGGACATCCAGGTGGAGATGTCCAGAATATAGTAGGTAATTCAGGACTAGAGTTCAGGTTTGGACTAGATATCTAGATTTTCCACATAGAGATAATGATCAGATCCTTCTTTAAAAGCTAAAAAGAGAGAAGAGACTCAGAATAAAGTGGTCTGAGGCATGCACAATAAGAAGGATTTAGCAGAAGAGACTGAAAATAGTCAGAAATAAAACACAAGATAAAAATATGAATGTATATTGAATATATGTGCCCTATAAAGTAGACCCTACACATTCAGACTTAGGCTCTCTTGAAAGCCACATCCTGCCACAAAAAAACACTATCATTAAAAGCAACCAGTACAAGTCATCACAGTAGTGCCACAGGATATCACCATGATCCAAAGAGGGAATACAGCAAGTTGTTGGAAAAGAGGATTAGGATTATGTTGGTTTCCTGTTGCTTCCTTTTGATGCCATCCTATGTTACCTTTCTCACAATTAGCAATCTCCCTACTTCCCATGCTCAACAAAAGGGGGCTTTGAATGAGAAAACTTGCATCTTTCATTATTCAATATAATGGAAATCTATCATCTAAATATCACAACTGCTAAAGAACTGTCGTGTTCAAATTCCACTTCACTGTTCATCGATGAAAGAAACCAAATTTTTTTTAAAATCTTGCCTGAATTTTCAACTAAAAAGCATTTGACTTCAAGGTGACAGACTGGATTCTTAAGAGCTGTTACCACCTTGGATAATTATAAAGCAGAGAGAAATTCAGAGTGATGGAACCAAAAAAAAAAAAAAGCCCACAAAAAATAAAAAAAGATTAACACCTCTGTATGTTTATGTAGTATTGCTCAGGTGGTGTCACTTCTGACATAGAGCTAAAAACACTGCTAAAATAGCTGCCAATTGGAAATAAAAGCAAAAGAAGGTAGAAGAGAAGACCCCAAAATCAACAATTAAAAACAATCTACTTTATTTCTAGGAAAGCTACAGACAATCAGAGCTGAGAAAATTCAGATGACTTTAAGTCTTACCAAGGTCACACCGATTCCAAATGAATGACTTGCAGAATACAGAATTTCAGAATTAAAAGGATACTCAGTGAGCATCTAGTTCAAATTCTACTTGGAAAAAATTCCCCTGCCCTAAAATATGCCCAATAATTTCAAGTCTTTGCTTGAAGTAAAAAGGAATTAATTGCATGCTGAGCCAGCCAGTCACCTTGACAGCTCTAATTTTCAGGAAGTTTTCTTTGTCACTTCAAGCCCCAATTGCATCTTCTACTAATTCTTCTCTAAGGAACAAGTAAAACAAAATTCCCATATTCTGGCCCTTCAATTACTTAAAAGACATCTAACACTATATCATCTAAATCTTCTCTTATCCAGGCTAAATAGTCCCAGTTTCTTTAGTCAAATCAATGAATCAATATTTAATGTTTATTAAGTACCTACTATGTGCCAGGCACTGTAATAAGGATTGGAGATACAAAAAAGACATAAAAGATAGTCCCAGTCCTCGAGGTGCTTACAATCTAATGGGAGTGACAACATGCAAACAAATATATACAGAATGAGCAGGATAAAAAGGAAATAATTAATGGAGAAAATACAGTGGATCTAAGAGAGGTTAGGGGGAGTCCTCCTGTAAAAGAAAGGAATTTAAGGGTATTAAAAAGGGATTTTAGTTGGGATTTTATGGAAGACAGAGAAGTCAGTAGTTGAAATTAAGGAGGCACCCTTGAAAGAAATATGAAAGAAATATTCCAAACATAAGGGACAGTCTGAGTTCTCCTATGGTTAAGGTTCTTGAGATTGGTTGAGTTTGAAGTCCTTCACCATCTAGGTTGCCATTCTCTGGATTCTATTTAGTTTTTCAAGCTTCTTCCTAATAGAGGATTTCCAGAACTAAAAACTGTGTTTCATATAGGACCTGACTATATTTCCTGGTCCTGGACATAACATCTCTCAATATAGCCTAAAACTACCTTTCTCGGCTACCTGAATCACATAGTTCACTAATATCTATTAGTTGACAACGATTAAATATCTACTGTATGTAAGGCTTGCAACAGGCAATAAGACTATAGAGACAAAAATTAAACAGTCTTGGACCTCAAGAAGCTTACATTCTGTCAGAGAGAGACAAAAGAGCTTTGAATATAATATGGTATTATGGATTTAATGAGCCTGATCTCCTAATTATACAGATAAATAAATTTAGGGTCAGAGAGAACTGAGGCACATAACACAGCTTGTTATAGGAACAACTAATACTAAACTCAGAATTTTCAAATTCCAGTTCACCCACTGGACTTGGAGTGAGGAAGACCCCAGTTCTAATCTGCTTTATACATTTTCTAGCTATATGATTCTAAGTAAGTCACTTAATCCCTGTCACCTTTCTTCTTCACCTATAAAATGAAGTTAATAATACCACCTACTGCCCATGGTTGTAAGGATTAAATGAGGTAATATTTATAAAACTCTCTGTAAACCTAAGGAACTATATAAATGCTTGTTATTATTATTATTTCAACTCCCAACGAGGATCAACAAAGCTCTATCATGGTACACATATAGAAAATAGGAGTGAATACCTCCCATCTGAGAAACCCATCCTAGTAATATAAAATCAACTTTAAGAACTTAGATTCTTAGGAGATGAAATACTTGCTATAGCCAATAACCAAAGAGGGTCCTATCTGAAACAAATAGGGCATTGGACTTTAGTTGCTATTGATTTTATATATAATTCCTATTCTTGTGGTTTTCAATTGGTATAATAATTAGAAATATAAAACCACAGTGTAATACAATGGATATTTTTAAAGAGAAACTTCAGTTTAGCTCTTGCAACCAAGTAAGTTTTATCTCAAACATTTGGAGGTCAAGACAAAATAATGGAGTGCAGAATAAATGCTTAGGTCATTGGATAATTAGTTTCTTTGACAGTAGCCTACCTCGAACTAATTTCAGTGAAAGTCATGAAATTGCATTGTTCAGTTCAAATGGAAATTGCAACATCCTTCAAAATGAAAACTCTAACTTTGGGTGATTCTAAATAACTTCTTGGTTTACTACAACTAGAGCAAGAGTTCTTTGCATGAACTCTTTTTTTAATGTTTTGATAACTCCATTTCAGTATAATTGGTTTCCTTTCTAATCCAATGTGTTGTATTTTATGCCTTTGAAAACATGATTCTGAGGAATTCATGGACTTTACCAGGCTGCCAGAGAGATCCAGGAAACAAAATAAAACTTAAAAAAAAAAAAAACCTCTTACATTAGAGAATCACCCCAAATTCAATTTTCCCACCTCTCAGTTCTCTGAAGCACTTTAAGCATAGCTTTCTGGCAAAAAAAAAAAATAATCGCCAAAATGTGAAATGGAGGGCTTTCATTAATAATTCCAAGAAATAAGAAAGAAAGAGAGAGAAAAGAGACACCGAGAAAGACAGAGACACAGAGAGAAAGACAGAGACACGGAGAGAAAGAAAGAAAGAAAGAAAGAAAAAAGAAAGAAAGAAAGAAAGAAAGAAAGAAAGAAAGAGAGAGAAAGAAAGAAAGAAAGAAAGAAAGAAAGAAAGAAAGAAAGAAAGAAAGAAAGAAAGAAAGAAAGAAAGAAGAAAGAAAGAAAGAAAGAAAAAGAAAGAAAGAAAGGAAGAAAGAAAGAAAGAAAGAAAGAAAGAAAGAAAGAAGAAAGAAAGAAGGAAGAAGGAAGAAGGAAGAAGGAAGGAAGGAGGGAGGGAGGGGGGAGGGGGGAGGGAGAGAGGAAGGAAGGAAGAAGGAAGGAAGGAGAGAAGGAAGGAAGGAGGGAGGAAAAGAAAGAAAGAAAGAAGAAGAAAGAAAGAAAGAAAGAGAAAGAAAGAAAGAAAGAAAGAAAGGAAGAAAGAAAGAAAGAAGAAAGAAAGAAAGAAAGAAGAAAAGAAGAAGGAAGGAAGGAAGAAGAAGGAAGGAAGGAAGGAAGGAAGAAGAAGGAAGAAAGGAAGGAAGGAGGGAGGGAAGGAGGGAGGAAGAAGGAAGAAAGAAAGGAAGAAAGGAAGGAAGGAGGGAGGGAAGGAGGGAGGGAAGAAGGAAGGAAGGAAGGAAGGAAAGAAAGAAAGAAAGAAAGAAAGAAAGAAAGAAAGAAAGAAAGAAAGAAAGAAAGAAAGAAAGAAAAAGGGAAGGAGGGAGGGAGGGAAGAAGGAAGGAAGGAAGGAAGGAAGGAAGGAAGGAAGGAAGGAAGGAAGGAAGGAAGGAAGGAAGGAAGGAAGGAAGGAAGGAAGGAAGGAAGGGAGGAAGGGAAGGAGGAAGAAAAGAAGAAAGAAAGGAATAAAGAAAGAAAGAAAAGCTTAAATGCCTACAGTGTTAGACTTTGATTCAAGGTGATCTAAGCTTATCTCATGTCAAAACCATGTGACTATTTTTGGAGCCTCAGTTTGTCATATTGTGTGTGTGTGTGTGTGTGTGTGTGTGTGTGTGTGTGTATTTAGGTACTCTGAAGAGCTTTCTGAAGTCCAAATGATATAAGGTTTATAAAATGTTTTATAAAATTAAATAATAATAATAATATTTCCTTTTCAATCTTCTTATACTTTAACCTCTTCCATATACTCTGTGACCCATCTAGTTGTTCTTTCTACAAAACAATCCATCGCCCATCTTTCTCGGTTACACTCTATTTCTCTCATGCCCTTCCTAACGCTATCTCAGATTTTCCTGTTTGTCTGTAAGGCTCAGCTCAAATTCCTTTTTCTATAAGGTCTTTTCCATTCCCATTTCCAATACTTCCGATGGGTTCCCTATCAGTGTTTCTAAGATGTTCCATTTACACTTTATATATCTTGTGTGTATAGTTATTTTTAATGTTGACTCTCCAATTAGAATGTGAACTCCATGGGTAAAGAGACATGTTTTATTTTTCTTTGTGCTCCCAATATGAGCACAGTTCCTGATACATAATGAGTACTTAATAAATGTCTATTTAATGTCTAACTAATTTGGCAGGATAATACATGAAGGGATTTGTCAGCTCACTGGTATGAAATTAGGAGAGACCCAGACAATTTTGCTTCCAAACTTTGAATGAAAGTATTCCGTTCTCAAATATGAAATAAACATAATCATGTCACATGCACTGCGGGTTTTTATATAGGCTAAAACTCAAAAAGCAATACATCTGTGAAATTTTATATTTTAATATAAATGAGTAAGGAAGAAAAATTACAACTATCCAATGTACTGGTTAGTTTGGATCTTTAAAATACTGAAATACTTGATAAATCCTTAAAATGAACATTTATCAACCACATTTAGAAGTTCTACATCAATGTAAGTTTAATTATACTGTTCAACTAAGTTCTCTAAACTTTGAAGATATTGATATATAAGAACTTAATTCTTTTTTAAAAAAAAGTAAAATCAATACTTGAATATAATCTAGTGATATGCATCTTTAATGCAAAATTTACTAGTGTAATAGAGATTTGATGAATGCCTAGATCACCTAAAATGGCATCACTCACATGGAAGATACCAAAAAATAAACTAATTCTGTGAGACACGATAACTGACATATGTGGTCATTCTGCATTGACCTTCCATATGGTAAGCAGCCCTTTTCCAGCAGCTGTCTAGCTAGAACTGCCGGCATGTTTTAAATTGCCTGACTGAGTATATTTGGGCCATTTTCCCACATTCTCATGACTTCTTCATACATATCACTTGATGGGGGTAGGATCTAAGGTCTCCCTGTTTTTGCTTCCTCTTTAAGCTATATGGCCTCAAGAATGGAACCTAGATTTTTGGCCTTTTCCTTCATCCTATTCTGTTCTAGATATAGGACATGGAATCTTTAAACTAGGAACTTGAGCTATTAAGGTCCAGTAGACTAAGAATCCAAGCCAGATGTTGCAACCATCTCAGCAGCAAAGTCCTATGGTTCAAGTGTGCCAGGATGCTAACCCAGTATGGCTTTGGACTTGAAGTTGATGGAATTAATGCTAGATAGGAACTAAACTAGGCTGTCAGCTTAATTCTCATTCCCCTCCACAAAGATAGGATGAAATAGGGAGAAATGTGTATTCAAGCTATAGGGGGGATGGTCGTATGTTTGTTGCTGTCATATTTTTAAAGTATTCTTTGTAAAAGCTAATTTGGTGAATTAAAAATTAGAGAACACTGGTGGGGGCTCAAGCAACAAAGATTCATGTCTCATATAAACAGGGCATTTGACTTTTATTCCTATTGATGTTGAATACGATTGCTACTTTTGTGGCCTTTTGTATGACTATTAGAAATATAAAACTATATTATGACATAGATGATGGCTATTTTCTTAAGGGAAACAAGTTTGGCTCTTGTAACTTTTCTCCCAGATATTTAGGAAATCAAACCAAAACAATTAGCAGCTTACTTCAAATCAACAAAAAGATTTCCCCAATCCCCCTCTGGGTACCAGAGGATCCTGATTGGAAGAAAACTAGAAGGAGTAAGATCACCAAAAAATATAACATCTGGCCTTGAAAGTAAGATTAGAGGCAACCCTGTTACATTGTTTTAAAAAATCTTAAAATATTATTAGTTACTTTTCCTTTATAGCAGGCAACTCAATATCGGCAGACCACAGGGCTCAGAAACAGTAATTAAGCCTAGGATGTAGGACTAAAAGACTATTAATATAATGTCTATCCTAGAAGTAAAATGCATAACTGAATATCTGCCCTCATATACTATAAACTAATGTAAGTTGAACCATGCAATAACAAAGGGAAGAATAGATGCAGTTTCCAATTCGCCACCAGAGTCAGAATTAAGCAATATCAAAAATAATGGTACCACCACTAATATATGTCTACCATCAAAACAAATGACTTTTCCACATCATACTAAACACAGAATATATAGACATACCATACAACTAACTTAGCCACTCCTACGGATGTGATTAATACTGATTCTATAGCCTACTAAAAGACCTACTTTTTTTTCAGCCTCTTAACCTTCCCCATTTTATGTTTATGAATTTGACTTTTTTTCAACTCAAGAGAAAATTTTGTTTTTCATTCTATTAAATTTTATCTTATTAGATTCAGTCCAATGTTCTAGCCTAGGCTAGACGTCTAGCCAGCCTTAGCTATTCATCCTTGCTTTATGACATTTTCAAATTTGATAACCCCATCACCTATTCCTTTATCCAAGTCAATGCTGAAAATATTCAACAGCACAAGATTGAGCAAAGAATCCTGAAACACTCTACTAGAGAGCTCCTGCCAACTTGACAAGAAACTATAAATGATTTTCTTTTTGATGTGGTTATGTAACCATATCTGAATACAGCTAATTGTAGCATTATCTAGTCCACACCTATCCAACTTTCCTTATATTTACCATTTCAGTAATTATGGTCCAAAAGGTCAGGAGAAGTGGAGAACAAGTTAGTTGACACCATTATGAGAACAAAAGATAATGGGATTATTTGAATAGAAATATACAAAACAGAAATGGATATCTGTCAGTTAATGGGTCAAGCATCATAGTACCTACTATGAGCCATCTACTATTCTAAGAATTGGGAATACCAAAAAAAAATGGTATATCCTCTGCCTTCAAATAGCTTACATTCTATCATGGAGACAGAACAGCTTACATGTATCTTTGGGCATACACTGAAACTGAGAGAAGAAATGAGCCTTGAGCTAGTTGAGGTCACAAGTAGCCAGGCAAAAAGCCATACTTTAATTTCTTCTTCATCACAAAATTACAATGACTCTGACTCTGACTAAGATTATACAAAGAAGTGGCCCAAAGTGAAATTAAGCAGAGAATCAAGATCCCTAGAAGAATAGCTCATAGGGAGCTCAGGCACTGAAACACATTCCATATAGGGAAATCATTCCCTTTTATGAGACCCCCAAGTTGACTACCAAATTAAAAGCCAATCTTGAAAACTCCATATTTTTGTAGAATATATTTGGTAGTAAGAGAAGATGGTTTGGGGGAACAGGGTAAGTAAGAAAAGCATGGAAACCAAGGACTTTGCTAATCAAACAACCAGCACGTTGAGTGTCCTACTATCATTTTTTTTTTCACTATATGGAACTAATTATCGCCATCTGCAGCTCCATACTTATATTTCCTCTCTAGCAGCTCATTCTTCAAAAACTCAGTAGCTTCCTCCCTTTACATTTGTAAATGCTGTTGACGGTGGATAAAATCCATGTTTGCTTTGTATTCAAAACCCCTAGGAAAGCTTGTTTTAATCACCGACAGATGTTACATTCTGCTTTGCTATGCTTGGCACAGAACTTCAGAGAGGAATAAAAGAAAAATCTTTATTTTATATTTAAATTGTAGATTGTTACAGACTAAATAAAATGCCAAATTGTTATTGGAAACAACACAGCCACTGTAATAACGATAGTCGGCATTGCGTTTTTACAATTATAATTTTTTTTCTGGCATTTGTTTAACCCAAGATGGTTTCCACATTTTGTAAAGGATTGGGTTTTTTCCCTTTCTGCTGAAATGACTTGTACTGAAGTAGCAGACACATGTAATTTATATTTACTAAATAAAATTATGTAATACTGGAAGCATAATGTCCAAGGGCCATAGATAGACTTTTAAATATTCTCTATTTTTCTGGACTCACCTTTCCAAGCACTTGATTTATTTGAGTGCATTTACAAACATCCATTTTTCCCAAAGACCACTCTGTAAGCATAGTTCTACAAACTTTTCATCCTTGTAATTCTTTTATCTCTTTTTTTCCTAGTTTATCATCAAGTTAAAGATCGATGACCATATACCCATTCATTTATTTGTACTTTTATTTATTCTCTTCATATGTTTCTCACCCCCCCAAAAAAAAAGTCAGTACTTTATGAATGGCAATGAAAGAAGTGGTTTCTTTAGGTTCAAAGGTAGATTCTGACTCATCTCCCATATTTGAAAGAAACCCCAACTTCTAAAATAAAAGATTGCTCAAAAAACCATCTTCTTGAAGCCTCCCCATCTGTCCCCAAAGTTCACCTGCTTCACTAATACCTGAAATTTCCCACTGACATGGTTTCTGATTTGTTTTCTATCCAACAATGTCAGAAATCCAACTGCACTCCCCAAGACTGGTCCCCAACATACACCAAACTTCCACTTCTCAGCCAATACAACCAACCACATTTCTCCTCAGGAATATTTCATCTAATATACATTTACATGGTTGAGTTATTTTTGAAATTCATTTTCATTCCAACCAGTTAGAACATCCTGATTATTAACTTTATGCATTCATTTTTTTTTTGGTTCAGCCCACACAGTTCAAGAAATTATTTACTTTAAGGAAAAGAAGGACTGGCTTTGTGAACACTTCAGAAAATAATTAAATCTTCTCAAATAAAAATGACAGCCAAGTGCAGCCTAATACCAATGGCTTCAAAGGAGGCCAAATCATTAGTTTACCATTGTTTTAAATATACCTAGTAAATCTATAACTAGAAAGTGTTTACATTTCTCTGACAGAATCGGAATGAGAAATAGATGATAAATTATATACATATATTATGTATACTTGTGTGTTTGCATGTACATATGTGTACATGTGCACATGTATGTATGTATACTCATCAATGTACATAAGAGTAAATCTAAAACATTTTCTTCCCAGGATAATATAATATCCTTGAGGGTAGGGCTCCTTTCTTTTTTTAGTGGTTTTCTATTGTCAATTTTACAAACTTGCTATTTCACTGAAAAGACTATGGCTAACATTACTGTAGAAGGAATTCACAGTCTTCATCAGATTGCCAAAGGAGTCCAACACACACACACACACACACACACACACACACACACACACACAAAGAACCACTACTGTAGACATTTTATTTTTTTTTCAGAATTTTATTTTTCAGAATCCTTATGGCTGTGTACACATACACAAAAATCTGCATGTCTATCAATTGCAAATTAGATTAACCTGTATGAATTGCTCACCAGAGTACAACTCATCGTAGTACTCAGGATGTTAACATATCAGAATTGTAAGAACATCTGATACAGTAGTGAGCTACTGAGAAGACAGTTAGGAAAAGTATGATCATCCTTTAAGGGAATTCTGAGTGAAAATGGAACCCTTAAGAACAAATGATAACCTGACCCAAATCACCTAGGATAGAATTATATTTCAGATCCCAGTTGAATGTTTGTGAATTATTTAATAGTGAATAATTTAATAGTTCAATAGAAAAAAATTCCAACATCCATACTAAAATAAAAGAATAATCATTGGCTCTGTCACATAAACTTCCCATGTAAGGATAAATATAAGCAATGGCAACCACATAAATTTCCACTGAAAGCCAAACAAACAGGTGTATATTGGCTTCAGTCTCTTGGATTCCATTACTACAAAGCTCTCCTTCATATACTTTACAGAGACAAGAATCACTTGGCTCTAGAACAGAGTGGCAGACTTGCTTTTTAAGAATACAGACATGTGTATAATGAATTCCTCTTTAAATCCAAAAAGGAAGAGAACCATATTGTGAAATATTTCCCCCAGAAATCTCATAAATCACAGAAAAATTTAATTTCTCTTGCACAAGTTGGAAAATCTTCTTGTGGTTTCTAATATAGTTTTACACATATATAACACCATAGTGAATTCTCTCACACATGCATCACACACACACACACACACACAAACACACACAGAAAAAGAATCCTCAAGTTTCTATTCAGTTATTTTATTTATATTTGACTTTCAGATTAAGTGTAAATTCAAGACATATTCTGTTTATTTGAAAATTACTTAGGATCAAGTCAAAGTGTTTTTTGGCTCCTGTCAACAATCATTTCTTTTAAAACTTAAAAATTTTCCCCAAAAAAGTAATTTACATCAATTTCAATGCTTACTTCCACTTGGTCAATATAGGTCAATATTTGGTCAATATGGTTTCCTGTCTTCTTTTTTTACTTTCCACTTTGTGTTAGACTCATCCATTAAAGTAGTATGATTGAACCCAGAGTAAAGAAAAAGTGTTGAATCAAACTACTGTGCATGTATCTTTTGGGATTTGCTGCTCATAAAAATAAAGAGTGGCTTAAAGAATCTCATTATCCAATTGTCCTTAAGTCTGGGGATACAAAGACAAACACTGTTCCTGCCCTCAAGGAGCTTATACTCATACTAAAAGACAATATGTAAATAACTATATACACACAAGAATGGAGAATGTTGATGGAAGGTAATATGAAAGGGGAAGCACTAGCAGTTGGGAGAAAAGGAAAACCCTCCTGCAGATGGAGGGATAAAAACAAATTGATGAGATTATAAATACATTTAACATTAGGAATCATCTACTTAATATGTAAAGGAACCTAAAAGATGATCTACTCCGAATTCTACCCAGTCATGAACCACATCTTCAACAAGTGTTCATCTACCTCTGCAATAACAGGAGACTTACTGCTTATTGCTGCCTCACTCCTAAAGGATAGAAAGACAGGAGTACAAGCTAGCGTGGGGAGATTTTTGAAAGACTTGTTGGTTAGGATCCAACATATAAGTAGCCTAGAATCAAATCAGTAAATCTTTCAATTGATGTTCAATTGATGTTCAATTGATTTTCAATTGTGTCCATCTTTTTGAGACCCTATTTGGGGTTTTCTTAGCATTGATATGAAAGTACTTTGCCATTTCCCTCTCCAATTCACTTTACAGATGAAGAAACTGAGGCAAAAATGATTAAATGACTTGCTTAGGGTAGCAGCTCATAAATGTTTATGGTCAGATTTGAACTCAGGAAAATGTCTTCCTGACCCCACCCTTGGTGTCCACTGCACCATCTAGTTGTCCCAATCTTTCAGATCTCTAAGTGATTAGTACAGTGGCTAATCTCCCTGGCAAGGACAAAAAGTTTCTTTCTCAAAAATGAAAAATTATAAATACTTCTAAGTATAAAAAAAAAGTTAAACCATGGAATTATAAAAGGTTTTGGTTATAATAGAACTTAGAAATTATCTGGATCCAACATTTTGTTCTAAATATGAGCAAATCCAGACACATAGAAATGAGTAGTGACACCATATTTAATAGTGAAGGTGGAATTAAAAGCTGAGCCTATTAATTTCCAATCCAGTGTTCCTGTCATACAGTATAAAAAGAAAAGAAAAACTTCTTTTCAATTTACAAATAGAAACCTACAAAGTCAGCAAATGTGTTTAGAAACAGAATTCAAAATATTTTTCAGAAAAAGAAAATATTCAAAAGTTTTTTGTTAGTAAGAGACCTAATGACTGAAATTTTGCTAAAGTATTATCTATTTGAGCATTATTCAAAAGAGTAAGTTCTGATTGAACTAAAGACATAGAGAAACAACTATAGGAGAGTCTAGGAAAAATATTATGTGATCCTATTATACCAATATACCATGGTTTTTTCTTGATTAGTAAAAATTAGCAGTTTTTTATATTTTTATAATCTCATCTAGAGTTATTCTCCCAAACCCACTCTCTAATAGGCTAGATCACAAGATCTTCCCTATTACTTGTCCCCTTGAAGGCTAGGGGAGGAGTTGGGGGTTATCTAATGCTATAACTCCTTAGCTCTACTAGCGTACTTCCCCCTTCCATTGATCAACTGATAGCAATTAGTCAACCAAAGTTATTTATCTTTTAGAAAAGGTATATGTGGCATATATTTTATAAAACAATGAGCTCCCACCAAAGCCTATGACATTTTTTCCCACCAATACATATAGAGCTCAAGGAAAAGAGGAGTCAAGTTAGAAAATGGTATTTCACAACTTGTAATCCTCAAAACACTCCCCTTAGGTATAGTATAGTTTATCTGCTGGGCCCTTTGTAAATCCTTAAGTCTTCCTTTCCTCATCACCTCCAGTCTATCATTGGCTCTCTCCTTTCTACTACCACAATATGCTCAGATCTCTTGAGTTCTAGATTCGTTGGCCATCTTCGAGAAGCTTCCTTTAGGACATGAATAATTCCCTCAAACAACTCCAATTATTTTTTTGCATCTAGTTAAAATGTTTTTTTAGTTGCTTGATGTCCAATTGTTGTCGGCTCCTTTTTCATCCTAATTCACACTTTTGCCTGAGATCATTTTGACATGGTCTCATACAACAGAGTTATCAGTTACTTGAAGATACTGTACCCCAGTAATTATCTAGTGGGGTAATTATCTAGGCTGACCTCATACATTCATCTTATACTTTTATAGCAAGTTATCACCATTGAGAAATATTCATGTCCCAAATTTGTTCCTTATGACTCTACATGATGGAACAATGAAGGATCAATGAATGTAGAAGTAGGAGAGATCTTAAAGAGCATCTCTTCCAACACTCATTTTATAGAAGAAAATGGAGGTTAACCAAAGAAATTAAGTGACTTTTTCCAAAATTACAACTAGCAAGTAGTAGAGCACGGATCTCACTATCATGGAATTGGATCTCAGATTTCATCAATAACTGAAGTTGATGCACAGCAATCCTTCTTTCCCTCCCTATTCCAAACCTCCATCTCCTAAATCCTAAATGGTGGTAATCTAGCCTCTATTTGAAAGAAAGGAAAATTTACTACAAGATGCCTTATTCTTATTTTTTTTTGAAAAATTACATTTGCTGTTCAGTAATGAAGAGAACAGCTACACCCAGCTGGTATAAACACTGGGAAATGAGTGTGGACCACAACATAGCATTTTCACTCTTTCTGTTGTTGTTTGTTTGAATTTTTGTTTTTCTTCCCAAGATATTTTTACCTTCTTTTTAAATCTGATGTTTCTTGTGCAGCAAGATAACTGTATAAACATGTATACCTATATTGTATTTAACATATACTTTAACATATTTAACATGTATTAGACTACCTGCCATCTAGGGTAAGGGGTGGGGGGAAGGAGGGGAAAATTTGGAACAGAAGTTTTTGCAAGGGTCAGTGTTGAAAAATTACCCATGCATATGTTTTGTCAATAAAAAGCTATAATTTAAAAAAAAAGAAAGAAAGAAAAATTACAATTGCTAGGAACTTTTGAGTCCAACTTTTTTTGGAACTTCTACTATGATTCCTAATTCTGCCCTTTGGAAACAGGTAGATCATGCCCAATTTCTCTTCCTCTATGACAATCCTTCAAATACTTGAAAAGACCTATGGTGTGACCTCTGACATTCCTCTTCTTTAGGTAAAATACCTCCATTTCTTCAATTGATCATCCTTGGTATGCCTCAAGACCCTAAACCATCTTAATCATCCTTCTCTATCTGTTCTCCAGTTTAATAACACTGCTTCTAAAACTAAACATAATATTCCTATGTTCTGGACAAGACTCTTCTCTAAATTCAGCAAGATAGCCCCAGATTTTTTAACCATATACTTTTAGTACATGTTGAAGTCTCCTAAAATCTCTAGATCTTTTTCATTTCTCTTTCCAAAGCTGCAAGGTGGCACAATAGAGTGCTGAAGTAGGGAAGACTCATCTTCCTGAGTTCAAATCTGACACTTCCTGATTGTGTTACCCCTAGGCAAGTCACTTAACCCTGTTTGCCTCAGTTCACTCATCTGTTAAATAAGCTGGAGAAGGAAATGGCAAAACAATCTAGTACTTTTGTCAAGAAAATGTCAAATAGGGTCATAAAGAGTCAGACATGATTGAACAACAGTCAACTTTTAAAATCCATGTTTAAGACTTTATCTATATTAAATTTCATGTTATTAGATTCAGTCTATTGATCTAGCTGTCCAAATCTATGTGGATCCTGTTATCAAATGTGTTAGCAATTCCTCCAACTTTGTGTCCCCTGACAATCTGATAAATACGTCATCTTTGCACTCATCCAAATCATTGGCTTTTTCATATAGATTAGCAATTTGACTGGTGTAAGGAGCTCCCAGGGAGCATCTTCTCAACCAGAACAGAATACTTTCTCTCCATATAGACTTAAATAATTGCCTGGTAGAGGGGGTAGGTTAAATGACTTACCTATATCAGCGGGAGAACCTGAAGTCTTCCTGACTCTATGTTACTATGTCTCCCAAATCATTGATAAAACTGTTCAAACATCAGAAGGAAAAAGACTACATTGGAGATCCCACTTCAAATTGACAAAAACCACTAATAACTTTTTTTAATATAGTCATCTTATCTGTCGTATAATCATTCAATAAATATTTATTAATCACCTACTAGGTGCCAGACAATAGGAAAACAAGTCCCTGCCCTCAAGGAACTTACAACTTAATGGGAGAGACAATTTATAAGCAAATATATACTAAGCAGATTATATAGGATCATATTTGTACCACAGTCTACTCTAGGCCCCTTTTCTCCATCTTATCCACAAGAACAGCATGACACATTTTGTCAAATGATTTGCTGAACTAGGTAATGAATGTGGACAACATTCCCCTAATGCATCATTCAAGTAACTGTCCTAAAAGGAATTAGAAATAGCCTTGACTGTGACCCTAGACTGTCCTTTCTGGATACAGAATCAAAAAGCACACTTTGAAACCTTATAATGTTTGTTTTGATGAAAAATTCATCTCATTTCTCTTCCATAAGACTTGTTCCATATATTTTCTTTCAGGCAATACTGGTCTGATCACGTGTGGCTCACTCACTGTGGGCTTCTCCAGGCACATTTTTGGGGCACATTCTCAACTCACTTTGAGGTAAGGTTGAGGCAGACTGAGTATCCATCTTTAGCCAAGTAAGGTAAGTGAGAGGAGAAATTGGGGCAGAAAGAATTAGTGAAGGGTGATGCGAGGAATAAGAGGGCTAGATTGGGTTGTAATACAACCTCAGTGGAGCCATGCAATTAGTGTGAGCTGTCTGCATTTCAAGTGGGCCTTGTCTACCCGGAGCAGCTCATGCTCACTAATGAGCCCCAAACCCACAGCTGGCACAGATACAAGTCATCCACATGCTCACCACTATTTACTATTAATTCATCCAATTTGAAGTTAATTCAGAATATAGAGGATTAACAAATTAATCCAAGTCAGCACAGAAAAGCACAATCATTACTTGAGTATTTGTGTTTTAAGAGTGCTTATCATGGTTTTATAATCTCAGCCATCCCTACTATTAAGAATTAATTATATCACTTTTGGCCAGAAAGGAGTGGGCTAGATAGTTCAGAGTAACAGTAGAAAGAGCATTAGATTTTGAGTGAGAGGGAATGTTTGAAGACTTAGAAGCAGTTAGAGGAGACTGGACCACCCATCACATCCCACTCTCAGCACTTTCTCCACCCTCCTGATTATCCTGAGAAGGAAGAGACAGTCCTTGCCTGGGCCAGCTGTCCCATTGTGCTCCCAGTATCTTCTTTGATATCCTTTAATTTTATACCAGTTACTCTATTCCTCCCCCAGTCTCTCCTTTCCACCCATACACCATTGTCTGACACTCTTGAATGTCTCCACACTGAGGAGTCTCTGCCATCAGCATGTCCCCCTTCCACCTGACCTCCTAGGATCAATGATATCCGACTTGAACTCCTTCTTTCATGATTAACACACTCTTACCTCCTCATAACCTCTCCATCTCTATTATTTTTAGCTGCTCTGTCAGCCTTAGATTATTCCCACCATCTACTGCCTTCACTCCTATTCAGGTTATGCTGAATAAAGCTAGAGAAAATCACAAAATTGCCCTGGTTGGACCTACCACAAATTTAAGCTACATAATCTTAACTGGACCTTTCTATATTAAAACAATTTGTATACATCCCTAATTGAGAGACTTTCCCACATATAAACTCCAAAAATCTCTCATGATTTCCCTTTACCCCAACTGCACAGCTAAGTACCTAATTCATTGAAAAAAAAATGCCATTCCCTAAGAGTTTTCTCACCTCCCCTTCTCAGCAATTAGATGCCTTATACCACTATTTCCTACTTTAAACCTGTATTACATGAAGAGATGATCTTCTTGCCAAGACAAACCCTTCTCCCATTCCATCCCTTCTTTTCCAACCAACTGCCCCCTCCATCAGCCCCAGTCTTCCCCTTATCTTCAATATCTTCCTATCTCCTGGCTAATTCTCTATTATCCAGAGACACAGTCATATCTTCCTCATTCTCAAAAACCCTCTTTCAATCTGTCTATTCCGTTTAGCTGTATTCTTATATTTTTCCTTCCTTTTGTGGTTAAAACTCCTTGAGAAGACTATCGACAATAAATGCTTCTACTTTTTTTCCTCTCACTCTCTTCTTAATTCTCTACAGTCTAGTTTCTTGAATTAACCATTCAAATGGAATTGCTTTCTAATTTTATGAATGTTACCAATGATTTTTTAATTTCCAAATCCCTACATTTCTTGACATCCATAATTTGACTTTATTTTTAATTTTTAAAAATTTATTGCTATTTTTTGTTTTTGCATCACTTTATTTTCAAATATGATCTTCATTCCTGCTGTATTGAGAGAGCCATTGCTTGTAACAAAGAATAAAAAAAGAAAAAGGAAAAAGAGTAATCCTATAAAACTAACTTCAATTGTATCTCATATCATAATAATAATGAGTTGAACTTCGATGGAGATGCTCTTATTATTGTTTATCTTAGTTGTTTTTGCTATTTATGGAGTCAAGATTCAAATCTGGGCTTTTTGCCTTCAACCCCAGTGTTCTTTCTACCGTACCCTACTCTACAAAATACAAGTCATTATCCCTAATCCTTAGCTCTACATACTACTACCTCTGTGAACTGGGGAATCAGTTTCCTCATCTGGTAAGTGAAAAAGATGCAAGATCAGGTTTTGGATAATTACCTTCTAAGCACAGTCATAACATTTAGCTCTGAAAGGGATCTTGAGCTTTTCTAGTTCAATGCTTCTTCATCTAAGATATGTGAATTTGTTTTTTTTTAATATTTTGATAATCATATTTCAATATAATTGGTTTTCTTTGTAGTTCTATGTATTTTATTTTATACATTCAGAAATAATATTCCAAAAGAGGGTCCTTAAGTTCCATCAGGATGCCAAATGAGTTCTTAACAATACACACACACACATACATACACACAACAAGTTAAGAATCTCTGAAAGTCATTTCACATAAGAGAAAAGTGAAACAGAGAAAGCCCCTGTGACTTCTCACAATGCTTTACTTCTCTTCAAGTGTGAAGATCTGACTAAATAGTATTTAACAGTATCTCTCTTTCCCATCAATAAATAGTACTTTAGGTGTTTGGCTTTTAATTCCCATTAAATATCCTACAACTATTTTGAAAAAACAATTTTATAAAATTTTTAAAACATGTATGTGTTTTGAAACTGAACTTATCTTCTCAAGTTTAATCTCACGTGTGATTGAGGGAAGGCAATTCTAGGGCTTCCCTCTGTTCATTATCTCCAAATGATAGATATAGATAGATAGATAACTTGTATATATCTTATCTGTACATAGTTGTTTGCATGTGGTTTCTGACATTACATTATGAGTTTTTTAAGAAAAGAAACTTTTTTTACTTCTCTTTTTATCCCTAATACTTAGCCCAGATGGCAGCTAGATGGTGCAATGAATAGAGGACTGGGGCTAGAATCAGGAAGAGTCCTCTCCCTGAGTCAAATCCAGCCTCAGACATTTCCTAGATGTATGACCTTGGGCAAATAACCTAAACATTAATCTCAGTTTTTTCATCTGTAAA
The DNA here is from genome assembly GCF_016432865.1 of Antechinus flavipes. NCBI lineage: Eukaryota > Metazoa > Chordata > Mammalia > Dasyuromorphia > Dasyuridae > Antechinus > Antechinus flavipes. The sequence goes on from NC_067399.1 coordinate 47,351,642, forward strand.
ATATGACAAACCTCTCCATTATCTTTGCCAAGAAAACTCCAAGTCGGATCAAAAAGAATTGACAAAACTAAAACAACTGAACAACAACAAATTTAGCACAGAGCCTGATATATTATAGGTGCTTAATAAGTGTTTCTTGATTAACTGACAAAGACAGAAACTGTCCAGACATCTTTAATACCTTGACTATCAAAGTAATGAGATGAGAAATAAAACATAGATAGGGCAAGTCACAAATATTTAGCAACATGGAAATCTACATGTGATTTTAGAAACAAAGAAAAGGAAGATTCTTACTTCTTACTTTTTTCCCTACTGACTATCCTTAAAAGTATCTGCACAGTCACTGACACACACACACACAGACACACACAGACACACACAGAGACACATGTTTATGTTCTTTTGACTTAGGAATTCTTAGCCCTTGAAAAAATAAAAATATCCATATAACTCATTAAGTCCCACAGTCATCACAGAAACTTCTATGTAGATTAATTGTCTAGAGTCACAGAATCACAAAAATAATGAGGGAAAAGGGAGAAGAGAAGTAGAGAGAATATGACACCATTCTCCTGAGAAGGAAATAAGAATGGTAGAGCCACAAGCCAGAAACCAGTGACCAAGTTTTCATTGCTTCCCAGCTGTGCCCAGGGCTAACCCTGCTGAAAAAAAAGGATGGAGCACACGTTGCTTTTGTGCACTCATAAAAAATTCCCAAAAGATTTGGAAACCACTGTTTCTACTATTTACAATTTATACCATTGACTGAAATTTTAATACTTGAAGCTGCCAAAGTCCATGAGTTTTAAATATATAAATATATATTTATATAATATCTTGGTAGAAAAGAAACTCACCTCAAGGTCTGTTTAATTTCACTTTTCTTGAATTATTTATTCAAACATAACCTGCTATATGCTGAAATGAAAAGAAGTTAGACTTAAAGATTCTGAATAAAAATTGAGAAAAGAACTCCAAGATACTTGTTTTTTCTGGAAACTGTTTTAAGTTATGTGATTTCTCAATTCTATTAAATATGAAACAAAGATATCTTCTTATAGTCAATCAGTTGATCAATAAGCAATTAAGTGTTTATTGTGTGCAAAGCACTCTGATAAAGCTTGAAAATACTAAGAGAGATGAAATTGCTCTCCTGTCAAGGAGTTTACATTCTAATGGGGATAGAGGACATCATGTAAATAATTAAGTATTTGCAGATATAAACAGAAAATGTAAGGTAATATCTAAGAGGAAGGCCCCAGCAACCAGGAGAACTGAAAAAGACCTCCTAAATATTGAATTTGAGCTGAATCTGGAAAAAAAGTCAGGAAAAATAAAAAGTGAAGGCACAATAAGCATGGGAGACAGGTGATCAATGCAAAGCCATAGACAGGGGAAGGAGTTCCATGTTTGAGGAACAGCATATAAGGCAGGGTCTCTGGATCAAAGAGTGCATAGAGGGTAATGGAAATAGGAAAAGACCATATGATGATTTTAAAAGTCAAAGTAAAAAAATTTTAAAGTAAAACTAAATATTTTATATTCAATCTTAGAGTAAGTAGAAGCTACTAAAACCTACTGATTAAGGGAGAGTGACATGGTCAAACCTATACTTTAGGAAAAACACTTTTGGCACCTAAGTAGATGATGAATTAAGGAAAAGAAAAGGCAAGTTTATAGAAATAACAATATTTGGCAACAAATTTAATATGTGGGGTGAGTTAGGAGTCAAGGATAACACCAAGTCATGATTTTAGTGACTTGGAGGATGATGGCACTCTCCATAGTAAAAGGGAAGTTCAGAAAGGGGGAAAGTTTAAAGGAAGAGAACAATAGAGTTCTCTTTTGGACCACATGTTGGTTGGTTGTTGTCCTTCGTTCTCAAAGAAGGATCAAAATGACATCACTGTGTTAGAGCCGATTTACAGGGTGTCCAACTGTGGCTGATGAGACCAGCGTGAGCTCAGAATACTCTGCCACAGGTAGGGCAAAATAATCCCAATGAACATTTCTGGGATGGCTTCTCTAACTTTGCACATTTCCTATTTCTTCTAATTGAATTCAATTCTGCTTTCACAGCATCTTCTTGGATTTTGATGCACCATGCTGAGCAGTCCTGGGCCAGTGTCTCCCATATCTATAATCGATTGTAAAGTTCTTAAGTAGTCCCTTGAGAGTGTCCTTGTACCACTTTTTTGGGCCATCTTAGGAGCTTTTGTCCTGTGTGAGTTCTCCATAAAATAACCTTTTTGGCAAACATACATTTGGCATTCGAACAATTTGGCCAACCCAACAGAGTTATGATCTCTGCAATAGAGTTGGAATGTTTGGCAATTTAGTTTTTAAAAAAAGGACCTCAATGTCTGGTTTCTTTTCCGGCCAGATGATCTTCAGAATCTTTCTAAGACAATTCAAATGCAAGTCAGGAAACTAAAAAACTTCCATTTGGACTTGTGGATTTTGAAATACCTACAGGATATACAGTTCAGGGTATTCAAAATGCATTTGGTGATGTGATCTTGTAGTTTTGAAGAGAGAATAGGGTTAGATTATGTAGATTTGATGATTATCTATAAAGAGATGATGATTGAACTTGTATTCTACTATGAAAAAGAAAATTAATTTATTCTTGCATCAACCATCACCTAAATTATTCAGATTGTAGTTAGTTTTTTTGTTATTGGGTTTTAATTACTAACATCTTATATTTTTATATCACTTCCAAAATATAATTTTTTATTGCTTAGTATTCACTAAATTTGAATGAACAAATTAAAGGAATTATTGATTAATGATGGAAGAGATAGGGACATATCCCTCCTTCCCATTCTCTTTGGAAACCATATCCCCCAGTCACCTAGATGGAGTTCATCACTTGTCAATTGTTCAGAGGGAGATAGGCTGCCTAAAAAATATGGTACTAGCTTTAGATTTTGAAGGAAAATAGAAACTTTGAAACAGGTAGGGGAGCAGGTAGAGTGCTTGGTATAAGTCAGGAAGACTCAAATTCAAATTTGACCTTAGACACTCACTAGTTGTGTGACCTTAAGAAAGTCACTTCACCCTGTTTGAATCTAAGCAATCATGTAAGCTCTCTAAAATTTAGTTTCTTCATTTGTAAAATGAATGGATTGCTATTCTCTGTTTCCCTAATATTGAGTACAATTCCTGGTAGATAGTAAGCACTTATTAAATGCTTGTCAGATGACTGGCTGGCCTCCTAGCTGATAGATCTATAATACTCCCGAGGTGGATACTCCCTCTAAATGTGTCTGTTTTAAACTATCAGCTTCCCATCTGGTGCCATCCTTGTCCAGATGCTTTCATAAATCCCTCTTAGGAGATTTAACCAATATAACCAATGGGCTTCCCATTGTTTATTCCTCTCTCTCACCATTTGGCTGGTCAAATTTCCTTTCAGAGTCTGATGATGACATCTTTTACAGCATTTCTTTGGCAATATGCTTCAAACTATTTACTCACACCATGTGTTTGTCTATTGCTCTGTCAATGACTCACCTTGTTAATTCTTCATAGATTTTGATCTTCCATAATTTATAGCCACATAATTAAGCCAAAAAGCCCTTATTAGGTACCTACTATATATCAGGGACTATTCTGTCATTGGATGAAATGACATAGTATCAAATTATGGATTTTTTTCATCATTGGGGAAATCCAGTCATTAAAAGTACTATACAATTTCCCAAATACAATCTAGCTTAGTTGCATCTCTTTTTACTTCTCAGTCCAGTTAGTTGTCCATTTGGAATTACTAATCAAGATATATATATTCAAATGGTCTAGTTTCTAAAGGGCTGCATATCACAATATGACTAATAGCCATCTTTACCCATTTGGTTTTCCTGATATAGACTGTTGAAGTTATACTCATTTGAAAGATTATGAGTCACATTCAAAAAGTTCTGCAGTATTTTAAAGCTTGACATAATAAGCATAATAGCATCCACAAATAAGAGGGGCATCTAGAGGATTCCCTCTTCCATTTGTCCTAAGTGCTGGTCATTTTACATGACCACAGCAAATGCTTTTGGTGATCATGTCTTCCTGTTTTGTGTTTGTTCCTTGGACAAATTAAGAAGTCAAATTTATCTTCTCCATCTATGTCATTTTTAAAGACAAGAGTAGGACTGTGCTTTATATATCTTTTCTTCCTCTTCTTTTGCTCCACCCCAAGCAGGTTTCATACAGAACTTTGTATGTAGAAAATAATCGGTATTTGCTAAATGAATGAATAAATGATTGTGTCTTCCTGAACTCATCTTTCCTGGTCTAAATAATCCTAATCTTGTTAGTTTTCTTCTTAATATAGCTATTTCATTAACCTGATTAGTTTAATTGCCTTTTTTTAAAACCTTTCCACTGGGTAGTTTTCCATTTCCACTGAGTATTTTTTCAGATTCAATGATCAGAATGGCATATGATATTCCAGCTGTGGGAAGCAAAAATTTTACATAAATATTTGTCTCATTTGATTTATGGATATCCATAAGCCTTCAGGAAACTGGCAAATATATTCAGTGTCAAATTAGATTAAAAATCACTGGCAAAAATAATAGTAATAGTCACCATTTATATAACTCTTTAAGGTCTACAAAGCATTTTAAATGCCATTTCCTTTGATCCCTAGGATCAACAACTCTAAAATGAAGGTGATTTGATCCCTAGGATCAACAACCTAGGAGAAAGGTGATTTGATCCCTAGGATCAACACCCCTAACAGGAAGGTGCTATTTTTATCCCATTTTGCAAATTTAAAAAATCAGGGATGATGGGGTTAGGTGATTTGTCAAGGTTAATACAGCTAGTGTGTGTCTGAGTTAGAATTTGAATTCAAAGCTTTTTGACTCCAAGTCCTGTATTCTATCCACTGTACCATTAAGCTTCAGAATATCCCACTGACATCTCAAACTCAAAGTGTCCAAAATAAAACTCACTATTCCTCTCCAAACCCTTCCCCTTTCTGAATTTCCCTATTCTATTGAAAGTTTCACCATCCTCCAAGTTACTGGGCTCATAATCTTGGTGTCGACTACATTTAGCCCACGTGTCCCATCTGTTGCCAAAGTTTTGTCATTCCTCCCTTCACAACATTTCTTATAAATGTTCCCTTCTCTGTACTCACATAGACACTAACTTAGTTTAGTCCCTCATCACTCTCAACACCCTCTGGAGTGATTAACCTCTCTGCCTCAAATCCCTCCTCATTCCCCTCCATCCTCCATCCTCTACTCTCAACTTGTTTTCTCCCCCTATTTCCCTGGTAACATCTCTTACCCTTACTCTTTAAAGTGTTTCATTCATCATATCTTGCCATTTGTTCACACCCACCATCCATCTTTCCATTTCCCTCAGCATGATATTCAAAATCAATGTTTCAGAATTGCTGTATTCAGGATCTCACCATCATACAACTCTGGTAAACCATTGGTATAAATACAATGGCCATTTATTTCTAGCAGGAACTTAGGGGTATTAAAGGAGCTTTGCAATATCTTGACTTTAATCTATCCCACTCTTCTCCTTTTCAACTCTGGACACCCCGACAGAGTCTAGCTATCCCAGATATACATAAACTCTATGGAATGTCCATCCAACTAACTGCATGACATAACCTTATCAATAGTTATTCTTTATCCATTTTGGTCTTTCCTTTGCAGATGGTTAGGCCAAATTCTTTTAAATGGATAAGGATTTCTTCATCAGTTGTGCAATGTTATGTGACTTAGGGCAAAAACCACATATATCTTGGCAAGCAAAGAATTTTCTCCAAATCACCTCCACTGTAGTGGCAAATATCTTTGCAGGCTTTTCTCTCTTGGTTTTATGCCTTGTCTGATTTCATGATTAGAGGTTGAAGCAGATTATATTTGTTATTATGTATTTCAAGGAATCTTCAATAATTTTGATGTGTGGATGGAAAACAGATCGTTGAAAGAGAGTTTTAGAAAAAGTAGAGTTTTATTCTACCAAATCAGATGCTTTCTTATAATTACCAAATAATAAGAATAAGAAGATCATGTAATCTTTTTAATAAAACTTTTTATTTTCAAAAAATATGCATAGTTTTCAAAAGTCACCCTTGCAAAACCCTTCCAAGTTTTTTTTCTCTCTCCCTTCCTCCCACCCTCTCCCTAGATGACAAAAAATCCAATATATGTTAAATGTGCAATTCTGTATAATTATCATACTGCACAAGAAAAATCAGATTAAAAAGGTAAAAATGAGAAAGAAAGCAAAATGCAAGCAAACAATAACAAAAAAGTGAAAATACTATGTTATAATCCCCACACAGTCCCTGTAGTCCTCTCTTTAGGTACAGATGGCTCTCTCCATCACAAGACCACTGGAACTGGCCTAAATCACCTCGCTGTTGAAAAGAGCTTTGTCCATCTGAATTGAAGATTATGTAATCTCTCCATCTTTCAATCAATTGAAGAATGTATGGACATAGATAAATCAAATCAAATCAAATCTTCAAAAGTGTTTAAAGTATCAGGATTGGGTTCTACTTGTCTAAACTCATTGGATCATTGCTGTCTCTTTTTCACTGAATGACATAAACTGAAGCTTAAGGGGGCAAGTATTTAGATGAACTTATTGGAAAAAATCCTATGACAACTATCTTTCCATCAAGATTTCTTCTGTATAAAACACTTCTTCTTCTCTTAAAGTTGATTAAAGTTGAGCAAACAATGACCAGGTTTCTAAATCTAAAAGAAAATCCTAAACTGAAGCAATTATCCACACAATTATAGAATTCTACAGTTAATTATAGCTAGCATATTAATACTTCTTTAAGGTTTGCAAACTAAATAAATATAATCACATTTCATTCTCACAACACTTGGATACAGGTGCTATCATTATCTCCATTTTACAGATGAATCAAACAAGGTTAAGGAGTTTGCTCAAACTCAGGCTATTACAGGTCTGAGTCTGGATTTGAAATCAAGTCTTCCTAATTTCAGAACCAATGTGCTGTGCAGTAAACCACTTAGTTACCTATAATTATAATTATCTATCCTCAAAATGATAAAGATAAGACTAAAAAAGCCACATCTAATAGAAAGGGGGGAATCTACAAAGTCAAATCTTGCCCAGAAAATAAAAAAGCTCATCTTATGAAAGTTTTTAAAAATGGAATATTGGCTATAGCTGTTGTTTATCTGATAATTTAATAGAAGGAAGTGATAGAATTGGCCAAACTATTCTGTTTAGATTGTAAGCATTTTCAGGGAAAGGACTGCCTTTTGCTTCTTTTTGTATCTCCAGAACTTATCACAACACTTGGCATATAGTAGGTGCTTAATAAATGCTCGCTATTGACTGAAATTAATGTAATCAAAGGTCATATTGACAAAGTCATTGAAACCAAATGGAGAATAATAAATTTCCAAACTGACTTTAGATCATCAAAGTATTTTTGAAACATGTAATATGAGCAAGAACAAAGCCTGTGTCTTATGGAGTATTTGTTCTATTTATACTAGAAAAAGTATGTTTTTCCATTGCCAGCCAGGCTCGTATTGCATCAGCCCTGAAAGCCCAAGTCAAATGCAGCAGCCCCGAAGCTGAAAGAAAATGGAAGTCTAACCCAGGAAGAGAAACTGCTTTTCCCCCATGACACTGGAGAGGTGTAGCTTTTCAGAATATTATCTGCATGTGAGGTCCTCCCAGAGGTGATTCTATTAGATCTCCCGTGCTGTGGTATAACATAGCAAACAACTATCCCATTATCTCAGGGCACTTTCTAGTTTGTGTGAAACCCATAAAGTGCAGCTTCGAGACACAGAATGTAGCATTCATTAGAGAGCTAGTTAAAGGCTGCTAATGGGATCCTTTGGCTACTTCTTCCTGCCGAGTTATTTGGAGGAGGTCCATGTTCCAAACCACATCCATCTCAGATGAAATAAATTCTCTTTGCAAATTCATATTACCAAACACCCCCCAAAATGTGTAAAAAGAATCTGCCTGATTTCATAGTCTCAAGCCCCCCTGACAATGGATTTTTGTGTGAAAATATCAAAATTCACATAACAAAGACAATTCTGGGGAGGATCAAAAATAGAAACCATTATTGGAATATAAAAACATTTTAGTTACTTAAGAACTCTCATTGCTAAGAAAAGCACACTCTCATTAAACTACATTTGCTCAATAGGCAATTTTTCCCCTTTTAATTTTCATAAATGGATCACGTTGAAATGTATTCCCTCTAACAAAGACTACGTATTGCCCCCAAATGATATAGTATCTTCAAATTTTAATTAATGTCGAGAGCTTTATTTTGATTCCAAGTAACTTATTAAAAACATGTGATTAATATAATTTAATTGGGGAGGGGAAATAAGAGGCATTTGTTTTCTATTTTTAAAAAAAAAAAAAGGTGGTTCTGAGACTCTGGCCCTGTCAACATCGTTTAAACATTCCCGTTCTGTGGCTCAATGTAATAAATTAAATCAGCATTTTAATTGTGCCCATATTTTGTGGTTCCTGGTAGTACAAAAAAGATCTTCTGTGAATGCACGTCCTCTCCACCCCATCAAAAAAAAAAACCCTACCGAGTGATTAATTACTAGTCTGGAAGATATAAATATGCCTTTCAATAAAGACAGTATGGACTGCAGGAAGCTTTGGCCTTATACATCTCTGTAGGGTGCTTTTACTTAGCAGACATCCTCTTAATTCAAACAAGATTCCTGTTCCAGGACTCACTGACAGCTTGACCATCCTTCCCTCTTCATCTATTAAACTGTATATTTATTTTAATTAGCATAATTTATACATATTAAAAACTGGGAGAAAATGCAAGCAAAGCTGTTGGTTTTCTATAGAATTTTCTCAATATCTCTCCTCTCCCTTCTTTCTTACATAAGAAATCAGAGAGAACAATAGAAAGTAACCTTGAACATGACATTCCCAAAGCAACGCTTTTATGCCTCCTCTTTTCGGTCAGACTCTTGTCATTATTCACCCTCTTTTCTGAATCAAAGTTGGTGGCAGAGGGGCCCCAACTTTAAGACAAGGGGCACACACTGAAAAGTCTCTTTGTTCAACAGAAAACTGCTTTTCTCAACTGAGTCTCTTGTCTACTACTGGGAGTAAGGAGCTATCTTGATCTTTAGAAAAGACAGCATTTCTCAGGAAGGACTTAAGAACTTGTGAACATGGTCCTCAAATCTTCAATTCCATAATTTGTGAGATTTCAAAATTGATTTCTTTAAAGCCTGGGTAAAGAAGGCAGAATTACTCAGGTAATTCAGACAAAAGGGAAAATCTGACAAGAATCTAATTTGACTTTGTTATTTGTTTTTATTTTTTTTAAATAGGAAGGAGAAAAGAACCTGGTTTTCTCCAAAGGAAGAATGGTTGTGAATGATTTTTTATTTCTTGTTTAACATTGATAATATTGTTAAATACTATGTCTTTCACTAATACACTGTTGGTGGAACTGTGAATGGATCCAGCCATTCTGGAAAGCAATCTGGAACTATGCCCAAAGAGTATCAAACTGATACCCTCTGACCCAGCAGTGTTTCTACTGGGCTTTTATCCCAAAGAGATCTTAAAGAAGGGAAAGGGACCTGTATGTGCAAGAATGTTTGTGGCAAGAAACTAGAAATGGAGTAAATGCCCATCAGTTGGAGATTGAGTGAATAAGTAATGGTATATGAATATTATGGAATATTATTGTTCGCTAAGAAATGACCAGCAGGATGATTTCAGAGAAGCCTGGAGAGACTCACATGAACTGATGCTGAGTGAAATGAGCAGAACCAGATCATTATACATGGCAACAATTCTGATGATCAATTCTGATGGATGTGGCTCTCTTCAACAATAAGATTATTTAAACCGGTTCTAATTGTTCAGTGATGAAGAGAGCCATGTACACCCAGAGAGAGAACCGTGGGAACTGAGCGTGGTTCACAACATAGCATTTTTACTTTTTTGTTGTTGTTTGCTTATATTTTATTTTGCTTCTCATTTTTTTCTGGTTTGATTTGATTTTTCTTGTGTGGCATATATGCATATAAAAAATCTCAAGACCAATTCAAATTAAAAATCTATTGTATCAAAATAAATAAATAAATGAATACTATATCTTCTTGCCCATTTCATAAGGAGAAAATAAGAATATCCTTGATGTTATTCAATCTAGAAAAGATTTAAATTGAAAATTCATTGAAATGAAAAAAATTGATAGAACAAAAGTGAATTCTGGGCCCTATTGATAATCACTCATCATCAATAGAGATCTGAAAAGCACCCCAGAGGCCCTCTAACTCAATTCCCTCCTTAACCTTTATAAAGTTAATATTTTGGGAACTGAAAGGTACCTCCTTAACCATCCAATCCAATCTTTTGCTAAAAGAAACCTCTACCATAACATATCCAACAAATGGTTGTCTAACCTCTGCTTGAGGACCTCCAGAAGAGAGAATATACTACTTCTATGATTAAGGTATTCTGCTTCAGGGGTCCTCACACTTTTTAAATAGGGGGCCAGTTCACTGTCCCTCAGACTGTTGGAGGGCCAGATTATACTAGAAACAAAAACTTTGTTTTGTGGGCCTTTAAATAAAGAAATTTCATAGCCCTGGGTGAGGGGGATAAATGTACTCAGCTGCTGCATCTGGCCCGTGGGCTGTAGTTTGAGGACCCCTGGAAATTGTTAGGAAGTTTTTTCTTGACATCAGGACACCTTTTGGCATCTTCCACCCATTGCTTCTGGTACTTCTCTCTGGGGCCAAACAGCACAAATCTAATGCACAATATGGTCTTTTAAATGCTACAAGACACCCATACCTCTTAAATTTTCTTGACTATAGGCTAAACATACCAAGTTAAATTCATCTAATCCTCATATGACATTTTGATTATACTCCCCTGAATACTTCTTCAGGTTATCAACATCCCTCTTCAACCTTGCTTCCTAGAGCTGAGTACAATGTACTAGATAAGTTCTGATCACCCAATATTCTGGAAGCTATATCCTTTTTAAACCAACCCAAACTTTTTTGGCCATCATATAATAAATACTGCTCACACTTGTTAAGCTTGTAGTTCAATAAAACCCTCATCATTCTTTCCAGAAAAATTACTATTTAATTCCTGTCATATTTTTAAAAGTTGACCCAAAAATCATATCCCTCATTTGTCATATCTGAAGTGTAGAAAATAAAGTCAGTTGTGTTCAGGTTTTATCTCACCAGCTCATATTTTCAGTTAGCATTGGTAGGGATAAAAATACAGCAATAATTACCACGTGTGATGGGGGGAAATTACAGATTTAGCAGACAGGAATTTTAATCTTAGCCAGCAGTGTATTTATTGGTAAATGTTTAACAACCAGCTCTCAAGGCAGGATAGGGGTATGGAGACATACACAAAACACATGTTTAAATTTAATCTGCAGTGTATTTTTCTCCATCACTTTCTACGTCTAGATAATCAACAAAATGATAAATCAAGTCAAGATATGTATCAACCACCAATTTCTGAAGCATAAAATGTTCATACTGGAAATTATAACAATCACTTTTTTGAGACAGTTCTAGCTAATGGCCTGCTTCTTGGCTATGTGACTCCTAAGTATCTAAAGATTTCCCATCTTTTAGTTTCTGACATAAATATGCCCTTCCCTCTACAAAAAAAGGAAACCCCAATTAGCATTAGATGACAATCTCAGAGCCCAAATCCTCATTTTTACAGATAAGGAAACTGAGGAGCTTGGCTTGTGTCGTCATAAAGAGATAAAGCAGAGTTAGGGTTTGAACTCAAGACCTTTGACACTATACCTAGCATCTAACACTCTTGGTCTGGCAGACTAAGTTGATTTTTCATTTCTTTGCATTTTAACATGTCTTTGAAAGAACTTAACACCCAATTATAAAAAAATAATAATACCCAGTGTTTGTATCACACACTTTGATACAATAAGAAGATTCCATATTATTTCACTTTCTAGTTGTTTAATATTGTCTTTAATCCCTGAAGGCTAGAGCTAGAACTTTTATTCCTTTTGTAGCTCCCACAATGCTTGATACAAGACCAAGTGCTTGCTGGTTACCAATAAACCACTAAGTTTCAATGAGTTAAAATCTTAACTCTAAACTGATTTGGCAGAAGGTCATTAATCTCCCTTTGCTACAGTTCTCTCATAAGTATAATAGATAATAATAGATATAATAGGATTGAGGATGTGAGTTCGAATTCTTCTTCTTATACATACTAGCTGTGTAATCATGGGTCTCTCACTTAACCAAGACTTTTAAGTTTCAGATCTGCCACAGTGAAATGAAAGATTCTTCAAGGGAAGAAAATCTACCAACCAAGGAGAGAACACTCTCACCTCTCACTCACTTCACACACAAGTCCACCCCTAGCAGTCTCTAGGGGTATAGACCCTGAGAATTGGGGTGCCACCTTTTCCCCACATATCTACATCTTCAAGGTTAATCATCACTACCTAAAACACCACATCTCATTTCCTTTCCCCAGCCCAGAGTTCTCTGTTTCTCTCTCCCAAAACTCTCTCAGCCAATCAGGAGTCACATCTCCCTGCAGTATATAGCATCACTGGGGTTTCTGGGACCTCATTGTCTGGCTATTATTGTTGTTGAGTCCCTTTTCAGTGTCCCACTCGTTTTACACTATTTGGGGTTTTCTTGGCAGATACTGGAGTGGTTTGCTATTTTCTCCTCCATTTATTTTACACATGAGGAAACTGAGACAAACAGGGGTCAGTGACTTACCCAGGGTGACACAGCTGGAAGTGGCTGAGGTTAGATTTGAAATCAGGAAGATGAGTCAGACTGACTCCAGACCCAAACACTCTGTGTACTATGGTACCCCCAGCTGCCCCTGGAGGTAAGCAATATTTCAGTGGATCTGCGATCTCATTACTGTGAAGTCTATTCAACATATCCCATCCACATCTGTTCTTTTTCTGTGATTTTGATCCATATCCTCCCAGAAGTTGAGAGTCAACCCAGCATGCTGAGACCTCTCTCTCTCTCTCTCTCTTTCTCTCTCTCTCTTTCTCTCTCGCTCTCTCTCTCTCTCTCCCTCTCTCTCTCTCTCCCTCTCTCTCTCTCTCTCCCTCTCTCTCTCTCTCTCGCTATCTCTCTTTCTCTCTCTGTCTCTCTCTCTCGCTATCTCTCTTTCTCTCTCTGTCTCTCTTGCTATCTCTCTCTCTCTTTCTCTCTCTTTCTCTCTCTCTCTATTTCTCTCTTTCTTCCCCATCTCCCTCTGCACCCCACCACTGCAATGATACCAATGAAGCTTCTGGTCTATCTACTTTTTATCCTCTGTTTTTACTACATGATGGGACCATCTTCTTTTTCATCAATTTTATTTCCATGTTGGTATCCCTTTACTCGACTTCTTTATAATTCCCAATTTATAATAACAAATTACCCTATACTGATGAAACCATAGATACAAGTAAAAAGAAGAAAGATAAAACTGCTAGCTTGCTTTGCAGGGCTGCCATGAGTAAGAACAAATGATAATGGTTAAAATCCTTTACAAATAGAAGATTCTATGAATGGAATAATAAGAATGGAGAAGACAAGGGACTGAAACTCAGCAAAAGAAATAGTAACTGGGGAAATCTGAGGGAACCAAAGATACTTTATCAAAAATGACTTTGATAAAAACATTGCTCTGGTTTCAATATCTATGTACAGAAAACAGTCAATTCATGCAATTCATGAAAAATTATATTGGATTCATTATCTACAGAAGAGATCTAGAAAATTATGACAATAATGACCAGATTCATCAATCAAACCATATATATTCTAACGAGAGAAAGGATTGTGTAGTGAAGTGGGTATGATAGCAAAAATGAGAAAGATTTTTTGTCTATGTGAGCCTGGTAAAGTCACTTATCTTACTTAAGTCTCAATTTTCTTATCTATAAAAAAGTAAGACTGATACTATAGTTAACATTTTACAAAATTTTTTGTAAAAATCAAATGAGATCATGTATAAATCTTAAAGTGATGTAGAAATGTCAATATTAAAACATTATAAATAAGAAGGAAGATAAATTTAGAATTACAGGGACCTAAGAAATCATCTATTCCAACCTCTTTGTTATTCAGACGAAGATAATTAGTCCTAAATTTAGTAAATTAACTTGGTCAAGGTTACAGGTAATAGAAATGACATTTAAATCTAGGGCTTTTTCCAATGAATTGTGTTGGTTTTAAAGTAGTTTTAAAGTAATAAACTTAGAGTGAGTGACTGGCTCAAGGACCTAATCAACGATGAGCAATTAATTTATTTACACATGTATGTTTTTAGATTGTAAATGTACATTTTTTTTACATATTTCCATATGAATCATGTTTGGAGAGAAACATCAGACAAATGGGGAAAACCATGAGGGAAAAAATGGGGAGGAGGAGGGAAATGAAAATCGTATGCTGTAATTTACATTTAGTCTTCATAGTTCTCTCTCTGGATGTGTAGGGTATTTTCCATCCAAAGTTCATTGGAATTGCCTTGGATCACTGAATTACTGAGAAGAGCTAAATCTATCAGAGTTGAACATCACACAATCTTGTTGTTGTTATGTACAATGTTTTCCTGATTTTATGTGTTTCACTCAGTATCAGTTCATGCAAATTTTTCCAGAATTTTCTAAAATCAGCTTGCTCATCATTTTTATAGAACAATAATATTCTATTACTTTTATATACCTTAACTTACCCATTCCCCAATTGATGGGCATTCACTGATTTTCCAATGTTTATCACCACAAAAGAGCTGCTACAAACATTTTTGCACATGTGGGTCCTTTTCCCTCTTTTATGATCTCTTTGGGATACAGACCCAGTAGTGACACTGCTAGAACAAAGGGTATTGCACAGTTTTGTAGATCTTTGAGCATAGTTACAAATTAGTGTCCAGAATGGTTCATTCATTTCAAAAGTCTACTAACATTGCATTAGTGTCCAGTTTTCCCACATCCCCTCCAACATTCATCATTATCTTTTCCTGTCATCTTAGCCAATCTTAGAGGTGTGAAGTGATACTCCAGATTGTGTTAATTTTCATTTCTCTAATTAATAGTGATTTAGAGCACTTTTTCATATGACTATAGATGGCTTTAACTTCATCTGAAATAGTCCATTGATAAGGGATTGCCACCAAGAATGGGGGTAGAGAGTAAAAATGGGAGAAATGAAGTTAGAACAGACCAAGACAGTGGGGTTGACATAATGCTGAAAATTCCCTCATAATGTCCAGATTGCTCAAAGAGAGATGATGGCAGATGTAACATGGCTGCTGGAAAGGCTATTTTACAGACCTCTGACTTAGGGAAGGATATAAAGTCAGAGAGAAGAACTGTCTGTGATTATAATTCTTGAAGAAGTCACCCACAGGATTAAAGAAGTCCCCAATATCTACCCTTGGAGCTAGTCAAAGTTATAGAAAAGTAAAATAGTGCTTGAATCACCAATAATAGGGATTGTAAACCATTTTTGTTTCACGGACTGGTAGTCTGATAAAGCTTGTGGAACTCTTCTCAGAATAATATTTTTAAATAATTGAAGGAAATAGCAAATTTCAGTTAAAGATTAATAAAGTTAAAGATATAATTGTTTTCTCACTAAAGTTCATGAAACATGCTTCTTCCATATTAAGAACCTCTGATCTACATGGGATTCTCTTTAAATTTCAGTGGTATATAAAGACTAGAGGCACTATAAATGCCTTACTGTGTTATATTATTCCCTCTGGTGTAGCTTCAGACTTGCTAATATTTCTAAGAGTTCATCAGAGGCCTACAATTGTAATCACACATATTGGGGAGTGATCCTGGGTAAGTTATCTAATTCCTCACTGCTCTGTGATTCATGTCCCTGCACTGTCTGATAGAAGGAGGAGGAGAACAAAGAGGAGGAAGGAAGGGAAGAGATGTAGGAAGAGAAAGGAACAAGGAGGAGAAGGAAGGGCAAAGGAGAAAAAGAAGGAAGAGGAGGAAGAGAAATGGAGGAGACAACAAAAGAAGTAAGAGGAGGAAAAGAAGAACAAGAATTGTTTTATATGGGAGCCACCTGCCAGTGGCTGCTGGAGGTCTAATTTTAGAGCTGTGGAATGGACTTCTTCATGTGAGAGAATGATGATGATGATGATGATGATGATGATGATGATGATGATGATGATGATACAAGGAGACTGAGAGGCAGTTGCTATTCTCTGACCTCTCCACTGAGAGATAGTTGCGTTGTCTAACCTCTCTCATCTTCCCTCTGCCTCCAATTTATTTCATTCCCAGTCCACAAGCAACACCTGTGTCAGTAAAGGCTGCTTTGCCTTCAGATGTTATGATTCACAGCTATGTTGGCTCTCAGAGAACTGACCTGCCCCTTCACCTAGGCATGGTCCTTAACAAAGAATGAGAAAAACAAGAAGAAACAAAAAACAAGAACAGGAGGAGGAAGAGAAGAAGAAGGAAGAGGAAGAGAAAGAAGGAAGAGAAGACAAAGGAAGAGGAGGAGGAGGAGGGGGAGGGGGAGGAAGAGGAGGGGGAGGAGGAGGGGGAGAAGGAAGAAGAAGAAGAAGAAGAAGAAGAAGAAGAAGAAGAAGAAGAAGAAGAAGAAGAAGAAGAAGAAGAGAAGAAGAGAAGAAGAAGAAGAAGAAGAAGAAGAAGAAGAAGAAGAAGAAGAAGAAGAAGAAGAAGAAGAAGAAAAAGAAGAAGAAGAAGAAGAAGAAGAAGAAGTAGAAGAAGAAGAACAAGAACAAGAACAAGAACAAGAACAAGAACAAGAACAAGAACAAGAAGAACAAGAACAAGAAGAACAAGAACAAGAACAAGAACAAGAACAAGAACAAGAAGAAGAACAAGAAGAAAGTAATAGGAGGGAGAATGGAAGCAGAAGGAAAAGAAAGAGATGGAAAAAACTAACATTTATTTAACATTTTAAAATTAGCAAAGTGCTTTGCAAATATAAACCTGATCCTCATGACCTTGGGGGTAGGTACTATTATCTTTCCCCATTTTATAAATAAGGTTACTGAGGCAGACAGAGGCACACTTAGTGGTCCTGCCTCTATTTTAGTAAATTTCTGAAGCTAGATTTTAGCTCTGGCCTTGATTCCAAATCCAGCACTCTATCCACTGTAACACCAGATGCCTCTAGTTTTGAACACCTGTTTCCTAAAGAAACCAAGCCTCCTTACCACTACCAAGATACCTTTCTCCAAAAAGGAAATTTTTAATTAAAAAAAAATTTTAATCATGTAATAAAAGATTGCTAACCCTAGATTAGGATTGTCCAATACATAAATGAAGGTGATGAATTGGTCACAGACCTGGGTCAGATTACATTCTTAACAGGTTTATAATGGATGGGTAAAATTATAAAGGTGAGAAGTAACCTTGTTTAGTACATCCTTCTCATTATTATACCCAGACTCTATTAAGATAATACAAGAAAGCATACTGAGCATGGTTGAAATTCTGCTTTCCTTAATTTTGTCATTGCATTCATTTATTTATAGATGGAATTTGTGACTATATATAGTACTTGACACCTTTTCCTTTGGAGTGGCCACTGTGGTAGATATTTTCTTCAGTGATTCAGGCCAGGATTGTCTTAAGTATCTAATTTAATAACAATAAGTATCTTGCATGGTACCTTGCACCTATAGTCATTTAATAAATGCTAAGATTTATATAATGTTCATATTATCTCATTTTAGCCTCCCAACTTGTATGACTAGCCCCAATTTACAGATAAGGAAACTGAGGTCCAGAAAGTTGAAATGACTTACCTTAGCCATTAAGTGCTAGAGATGGGATGGGAACCCAGGCTTGCCTGGCTCCAATATGAGCACTGTATCCACAAGGACCCTGCTTTGTCTCCCAAATAAGATGGCCACTCACGAAGTCAAAATCCCAAAAGCCCAACCCAATAAACTCCACTACTAAGTACAGGGAGTTGTGGCTTGGTATTAATGCCATTTTCTTAAACCCCATTATGTAGGAAACCAAAGCATACCAACTATGCACCAACCAAAACTTTTAGAAAGGAATCTTTCTCTTAATCTTTACTAATTACAAAATGAACAGACCCACTTGGCAGCCGCCAGTGAATCAGCAAGTATTTAGCAAGAGCTTGGTAAGTCAGACACTGTTCTAAGCTACCTAGGTACAAAGAAAGGTGAAAGCCAGTTTCCTGCCCTTCAAGAAGCTCAAAATCTAACATCAAGATAAAATAAAGGAAACTGATGAGGAATTAGTGTCTCCTATTTTTCCGAGCCCTATCTACTTTTTAAACAATCAACTAGTGATTTTTTGGAGAATTTGCCAATTCAAAGAGAATCTCTCCACAGGGCTTTCTCTACCCTGCATGCCATAGAAAACTCTTCATCCTGAAAACTCATTCTACGTCTTCAGCTTCTCCTTCTGACTGGCTGTTTCCTCCCAGAATCTCTATTTTAAGGAGGAAGTTCAAGACTGACCATGTCTCCATTCCTTTCCTGGATGTACTCCTGACTTTCTTAAGGACTTTCTACCATGTTCCCAAGCCAGGTATCTTTATCTTTCCCTTCTCCTCTCCCTTCTCAGCTCCTTTTTAAGTGTCTTCCCTCATTAGATTGCAAGCTTCTTGAAGACAAGAACTGTCTTTCTGCTTATATTTGTATTTTCAGGGCTTAGCACAATGCCTAGGATATCGTAAACACTTGATAAATGCTTGCTGTTATCCAATCTAGGTTCCCAGGGAGAATAAATTTGCTTACAAGTTCTTTTTTATTGAAATGCCTCCCAAAATAAATATAACAATAATGTAGAAAAATATTTAAATCTGACTTCTTAAAATATATTTAGACATAGCTCCAACTTTAGCCAAATATGTAGAAACAAGCTATATATAAGATAAATGGGAAATAATTTACAGAGGAAAGGCACTAAGATTAAGAGAGTTTGAGAAGAGCTTCCTGTAGAAAATAAGATTTTTAGTAAGATCTTAAAAGCCAGGGAATCCAATAGGTAGAAATGAGGAGGAAGAGTATTTCAGGGAGGGCAGGCAGCCAGAGAGAATGCCCAAGACAGACAGAAAGAGTATCCTGTTGGTATGTGGAACAGCCAGGAGGTCAGAGTCACTGAATCAAAGAGTACCTTGGGGATTAGGATATAAAAAACTGGAAAGGTACGTTATGAAGGATTTTAATGCCAAAAAGAGAATTTTTGTATTGGATCCTAGAAGGAGATTAGGGATCACTGGAGTTTATTGAATAGCAGAAATGATATGGTCAAATCTGCACTTTAAGAAAATTACTTTGGGGACTATATAAAGGAGGAATTGGAGTTGAGAGACTCAAAGAGGCAAACTCACTAGCAATCAATGCAATAATCCAAGTGAATCCAATGAAGTCTTGTATTAGATTAGTGGTCTAAGGAGGTGGAAGGAGGAATATTTGAAAGATTTCACAAATCGGAAATCAACAGACCTTGGCAACATATTGAATATGAGAAGTGAGAGATAGTGATGAGTCAAGGTTAACATCTAAATTTTGAGCTTGATGGAAGAGCAGTATGTTGCTTCATTCTATAGTAATAAGAAAGGCAGGATTAGGAAGGATTTGAAGGGAAAAAATAATGAGTTCTGTTTTAGAGTACTGAATTTAAGATGTCTACTGGGCATCCAGTTCAGAACAAAAAGGTAGTTGGAGATATGAGAAAATCAGCAGAAAGATTAGGGGGAAAAAGGCATATTTGAGTATCATCAGCATAGAGTTCATAATTAAATCCATGGGAGCAAAAGAGATCCCCAAAATAAATGGTATAGAAGAAGAATAAAAGAGGGTTCAAGCCTGAACCCTATGAGACACCTTTGTTTAAGAGGCTGTGAACTAAAAGAAGATCTAGCAAAGGAGACTGGTCAGAGAGGTAGAAGAAAAACCAGGAGAGAGAAAGGTTCCCAAAACCTTGAGAAAACTCACTAATGAAATCACAGATGGAGGAGTAGAATATTTAAGAAGTAATATCCCAGTAGATAGTAAGCTGGTCTCAAAGTTGCCCTACATTCTGGACCCACCTTTTTCTAAGACTCTAAATACAAAGAAAGACTTGAATTAGTCAGAGTTAACCAGAAACACTTTATAGCAATGAAATCACATGGCAGCACACTCTTCTTTCTGAATTTCCAACCTCTATAGAGGAAAAAATATCTTTAGTCTGGTTTTCCCATCACTCACTGCCTTCAGTATCCCATTAACTTGCCTTGACCTTTCTCCATCCTCTTTCTCTTCTCCTCTTCCTTTTAACTGTGTTTTCTAGAACCCTTGGTTCATCTTTAACAAAGTTATTCATTATAAACCTCATCCTCTTGTGCAAAACTCCATTTTGAGTCTTCTCATCTAAAGAATAAATATTCCCAGTTCCTCCAAATGGTCTTCTCATGGCATGTCCTCCTCCAGACAATGTTCTTCCTAAAATATGACCACCCCCACCCCCGAGACTGAACCCAACACTCCAGCTACAACTTGACTGGAGCAGAACATAGTAGGATTCTCACCTCCATGGTCCTGATCATGGACCCTCTTCTGACACAGACAAAATCTTGTTCAGTTTTATGGCTGGCTGGCAAATTACACTGTTGACTTACAATAACAATGATGATGATAACTGACATTTATAATAATAACAGCTAGGAATTATACAGTACTTTACATATAGCAACTTATTTCATTCTCACAACAAAATTAAGAATAATAACAATAATAATAGCTAACATTTAAATAGGACTCATTATGTGCCAGGCACTGTGCTGAGAACTTTACAGTTATGATCTCCTTTGATCTTCAAAGCAACTTTAAGAGATAGGTACCATTATTATTCCTATTTTACATATGAGGAAACTGAGGCAGATAATGGTTAAGTCACCTGCCTAATGTCACACAACCAAAAACTATCTGAGGCTGGACTCCAGGCCCAATGCTCTGTCCACTGAGCCACCTAACTAACTGCCTGACCAGTACTTTCAAGCTTGCAAAATGCTTTACACATATCATCTCACTTGAGTCTTATACCAACCCACTGGAAGGTCTTAAGTCTATATTGTGTGAAGACTGATTGAAAGACTTTGGTATTTTTTTCCCTAGAGAAGAGACAACTCAGGGAAGAGGTATGATAACTGCTTTCAAATTGTTGCAAGACTCTGAGGAGGAAGAAGAATTAGATTTTTTCTGTCTTACCTCAAAGTCCAGAAAGAGGAACAATGAATATACATTGTAAGAAGCAATTTAGGCTTGGTATAAGGAAATCTTTCTGACAAACAGGACTATCCAATAATGGAATGGGTTGCCCTCACATGAAAGGCTTCAGGAATAGGCTGCATCCATGTTTGGGCCACTGCTACCCTGTACAACTCTGAAATTCTGTGATTCTCAATTCCGTTATGATCCCCATTCCACAGATGAAGGTACTGAGACTCAGAAATGGTTAGTGGTTTGACTGTAGTTACACAGTTAACTGTCAGAGATAAGATTCAAGTAATTTTTCTTTTCACTCTATAGAATTAGACATCCATTATAATCCCTTTTTTCCAAAAGAAATTGCTATCTAGCTATTTCTTCAACATTTTCACTTGAGTGATTTTTATTTTTTAATTCTTTAAAATTATTTTTATAAAAGCTTTTTGTTTTTTAAAATACATACAAAGATAGTTTTCAACATTCACCCTTAGAAAACCTTGTGATCCAAATTTTTCTTCCTCCCTCTTCTCTTCCCCCTCCTCCAGAAAGTAAGTAATCCAAGCTAGATTAAACATGAGCAATTCTTTTAAATATATTTCCACATATGTCATGTTGCCCAAGAAAATCAGATCAAAAGGGAAAAAAACGCAAGAAAGAAAAATGAAGCAAATAAACAACAACAAAGGTAAAAATACTATTCTTTGATCCACATTTAGTTTGGGTGATTTTTAAAAATCTAATTGTAAGACTTTACATTCATTACAATTAAATTTAATCTTGTTAAATATGTCCCAAGATTCTAAGCAGTTAAGATCTTTTACAATCCAAACTTTATTATTTAACAAGTTACCTATTCCTTCTGGCATTTGTGTCATCTGAAAAGTCAACAAGTGGGCCAAGTACATCAAGTCATTGATAAAAAATGTCAAGAATCTCTGGACCAAGCACATTTCCTGGATCCTTCCCTATGCCTAATTTCAAATTCAAATTTAAATAATTGGTGATTTTTCTTGGAGTCCAACTATTCAGTCAATTCTAAATTCTACACAATTGTACAGTCATCTATCCAAGATACTCCCATCTTTCTCTAAAATAGCATGAAAGGTTTTGTCAAATATTTTGCTCATACAAAATATAATATATGAACAAATATAAGATAAATAAACAAAAATAAGATAATTTTGCTTACTTCTTTGATAGAAAAGTTGAAACGATTATAAAGCCTCCTACTCTCTCCAAAAAAACATCAAACCCCTCTCCTTAATCCATTCTCTCCTCCTTTGCCATCCATCCATGAAGATAGTCATTCTCCTTGACAAAGCTAACCTCAGCAAACCAGTCATTCCCTCTTTCATCTTTAATGTTTTCCAATTTAGAAGCAGTTGGATGGTACAGTGAATTTCTGAGCCTAGAGTCAGAGACCCAAATTTAAATCTGGTCTCAGACACTTATTAAGTGTGTGATCCTGGAAAGTCACTTAACCTCTATTTGCCTCAGTTTCCCCAATTAGAAAACTATAACAATAGCACCTATTTCCCAGGGGTTTTGTGAAGATCAAATCAAATAATATTTGTAGAGCACTCCATACAGCACCTGGTACATAGTAGGAGCTCCACAAATGCTTGTTTCCTTCCTTCCCAATCTATTGACTCTTTCCCTGCATCCAGGTGGACCCTATAGAAAAAATCTTTTATTTGTCCCTATCATCTCCTCAAACATCATCTTCTCTCATCTCCCTTTCACCTCCAAACTCCTTCTTATCTTATGCATCATCTATTTTCACTGCCAAATTTCTTCTCTCTAGTTCATTGTGCACCACTCATTGACTTTTCAACTTCTTGCAATCTGACTTCCCTGAAAACATTCTCTCCAAATGTATAGCTGACATCTTAAATATTCAATTCAGTGGCTTTTTCATGAGCTCTCTTCTCATTTCTCCGCAGCATTTTTGACATTGGTAACCACTTCCTCCTCATGGCTGCCCATGCTTTCTATGTGACCTTCCAGAGCTTCCTCCTTTTTTTTTTTTTAAACTTTTTATTGACAGAACCCATGCCAGGGTAATTTTTTACAGCATTATCCCTTGCACTCACTTCTGTTCCGATTTTTCCCCTCCCTCCCTCCACCTCCTCCCCCAGATGGCAAGCAGTCCTATACATGTTGAATAGGCTACAGTATATCCTAGATACAATATATGTGTGCAGAACTGAACAGTTTTCTTGTTACACAAGGAGAATTGGATTCAGAAGGTAGAAATAACCCGGGAAGAAAAACAAAAATGCAAGCAGTTTATATTCATTTCCCAGTGTTCTTTCTTTGGGTGTAGCTGCTTCTGTCCATCCTTGATCAATTGAAACTGAATTAGCTCTCTTTATCGATGAGATCGACTTCCATCAGAATACATCCTCAAACAGTATCGTTGTTGAGGTATATAATGATCTCCTGATTCTGCTCATTTCACTTAGCATCAGTTCATGTAAGTCCGAGCTTCCTCCTACCTGTCTAACTCTCCCTTCACAGTATGCATTGCTAAATCATCATCCAGCTCCTCCCCATCCTAGGTATACATTCTAGGCTACCTTCTTCTGTCTCTAAATTTGTTCTTTCATTGATCTCTTCTGATCCTATAGACTCAGTTGTCATGTATATGCTGCTGTTATTTATTCACTTTCACTTGTGTTTGATTCTTCATGATGCTATTTGGAGTTTTCTTGGCAAAGATAATGGAGAAATTTGCCATTTCCTTCTCTAACTCATTTTACAGATGAAGAACTGAAGCAGAATTAAATGTCTTACCCAGGATTACATAGCTAGTGTCCACAGCTAGATTTGAATTCAGTTTTTTTGTGATTCCAGGTCAGGGGCTATATCCCTCAGCCACTTAGCTGCCTTTACCCAGACTAGCTATTTTCCCATATTGATATTCCATCTCCTACATTTATGGACCTATTCAAACTATCCTCAGGTCTTGGATAAAATAGACTTTTCTCTTGACTTCTCAGAATCATAGCTTTCTTCCACACTCAGCTCAGCCACTTCCCAGTTTATGAAACCTTCCCAGATCCCCATAAGTTGTTCATGCTCTTTCCTTCCTCAAATCATCCAGCTTCTATTTACTTACCAGTATACTAAGGGTACCGCCATATAAAATAAACACTCCCTAAGAGACAAACTATTCTGATCTTTGTATCCATGCCCAACAAAGGGCATTTGATAAATATTTAGAATGTAATTGAACCATATATCCATCAGAGATGCACAGAAAACCCTCCTAACCAATAGCCTTCTTGTTTCTACCTTGTCATCTCCCTCATCCATCTGCTTCTTACCATTCACAGCTGGGCTCGGCCCTCATCATCATTTTCAATAGCCTTCTAATTGTTTTATTTGCCTCAATTATCTTCCCACCCCAATACCCTTCCATTCAGCTGTCAAAATGACTTTTCTGAATTGTAAGTCTTATCACCATCTCACCTGCTCAAGAAACTCCAGTTGACCTACCACCTTCAGAAACAAATATAAACTCCTCTCATGGCATAGCCACTTTTTACCTTTCCAACCTATTCCAGGGAATAAAATGTACTTTATTCTCCTCCATGTGCTCACTGAATGACAAAGTTCAAGTGACCTATAAGAAATTCCTCAGCACACCAGTCCATCCCCTTATTCATACCTTTTCACATACCTAGAATCCTCTGCTCCTTTACCTCTTCTTCCTGACTCCCTTCAGGACTTAGTTGAAGGGATAGAGCACCAGCCCTGAAGTCAGGTGGACCTGAGTTCAAATCTAACCGCAGATATTAATACTTCCTAGCTATGTGATCCTGGGAAAGTCATTTAATCCCAATTGCCTCAGGAAAAAAAAGACCTAGATGAATTCTTACCTCCTTCAGGAGACCTTCCCTGTGCCCTACCTCCACACCAGCTGCTCACATCTTCCCCTTCCTTATTACCTTCACATTTCTTTCTATATCTTCTCTGAATATAACTGCATATTTACATGTCATCCCCACCATTAACATGTAAACTTCATGAGAACATGGCCTGGGGAGTGTCAAATGTTGTGCTGTCCCTCCAGAATTAGCAGGTTACCCAAAACGTAGCAAAAGTTAAATAAATGTGTGTGGACTGATTAACAGACGAGAGCTCCAAGGCCATCTAGTCCTCATTTTTACAAATGAAGAAATGGAGGTCCAGGAAGATGAAACAATTGGCTCAAAGTCATATAGGTGTAATATCAGAGGTGAAATCTGAACCCAAATTCTTTATAGAAAAAGTTTGGGAGGCTAAAGAACTCATACCACAAGCGATTATCTTATTAATAATCACAAGATCCTAGAAAAATTAGGTCTTTTTATCTATCAAGGAAATGGAAGCTCAGAGATCAGACCAAGCTGTCTAAGACTGTGGGTAAGTAAATAGAGTTGGAGTGGGGCCTTCCTTATACCTGGTCTAACACAACCCACTCAGAAAGCTTCTCTAAAGAACTCCCAGGTCCCACTTGAGTATAAGATTCAAATCCTTCCCACAGAGACATCTGGAATTTCACTCTGATGTGCTTTTAGGAGAATCCATAAAAGAAATTAATAGTTTAAGTTCAGTGGGTGAATCTTCATTTATCAGAAAATGGCTCCTAATTGGTTCTGTGGCCAATAATTCTCACACCCAATCCCCCAGTAGTTCTCTCCCTCTCCTCTCCTGGAAAACAACAAGAACAGCCATGGAGTTATAAGTACCCTCTCAGGCTCTTGAAACAGTCGATCCATATCCTAATTAGTGCTCACCAATGAGGAAAGGAGAGTTGGGAAATAGCATATAGGAAATTACAGTGCAATAAACTACACTGAACAGGTAAACGAGGTGAAGGCTTTAAGGGATATCAAATTCAACATCTTTCATCAATTTCAACTCACAGATTTCCCACTCTAAAAATATTTAAACTATTGCTACCCCTTTTTACTATAACCCATTAAAAATAAATATTTTCCTTTATGATTTTTTCTATTTTTACCATGTGAAACCTGAACATTAAACATATACAGAAGACTAAGAAAACAAAGCTGACATCTCCAATTAAACCAAGAGGGGAAAGAGACAGAGAGAGACACACAGAGAGACAGAGGAGAGAGACACAGAGAGACAGAGAGAAAAGGAAAATAAACACAGAGGGAGGGGAGGGAGGAAAAGAAGGGAGGGAGAAGGGAGAGAGAGGAGGGAAGAAAAAAATCAACCTTTGATGAAATAATTGCTTCTGCTGTTATTTTTTGCTATTGCTTCAGAAATGTTCTCTCTCTCTCTCTTCCTTTCTTGTCCCTATAGCAAAGTGTCCTGCTGTTGTGCAGATGAAAGGTCCAGTCTCTTTAAAATTTCATGCAGGGCTCTTCACAACATCGGAGCTTTAAAGGCCCATGGCAAATTCAACACATTGTAACACTTGATGGAGCTAGATAAAAAAAATTACATGCAAAATACACTGGATAGGTCCTATCCTGAAATCTATAGCAGCTTACAGTTGCCCATTCTTTGCTCTCTATGCCATCTGTTGTGAGTTAAATATTCAAAAGGAAAAAAATTCATGTAATAAGAGTGATGAGGTCATGGCACTTCCTCTGGTATAATGAAAACAAAAAGTAAACTCGAGACTTCGGAGATTGGACTGGGGTCCTAAAATATGTCGATTGTTTTATCTATAGTTTTCCTGATTATTTGTTTGATATTCAAAAGACATCAAAGGAATCAAGAAAAACATAAGTTTTATAAAATCTACATCTATTAGCCCTTTGTCCTATTTTATTTCTATTGTGATTTGTTATAACGATGATAACAACACTGTGAGCGCTATTTTTTTAAAGCCCATTTTATGGATGAAGAGGCTGAAATTCAGAAATTTTCTGTGACTTGCCCAGGATCACCCTGCTGACTGCAATGCAAGGGGAGAAAGGGTAAAAAAAATGTTTATGACATTCTTTCCTCCTCTTACACATGGACTTAACTGTGAGTTAGCTCCTTCGTCCCCTGCTGGTCTTTTCTACTTTCTTTCTCTTTTCCTGGGTAGGAACCCAAAGGATTATTGATGTGCGTGTGACCTTATGATTTTGAAAAGTCTGAAAGTCCTAGTTGAATGTGAGGTACAATTGTTTGCAAGGCGTGTATTTAATTGCTGCAGAAACACAAGCAACCGAGTAAGATAGGAGAAGAGCTTGAAGCAAATTCAGCTTTGGAGAAAAGTAAGAGCAAAATATAAATATCTAATCAACATTTTCACAAACTACTTTAGGTTCTGATGAAATTTAAATATCAACCTCCCACCAGATTGTTCCAACAGTTCTAAGTTACTGAGTGCTGTTCTATTATTCACTTGTGGAATTGGATTGCTTTTTAAATTTTTTAATGTTTAGCGTTTCTTGTGTATATAAAAGTAAATTACCTGTCCTGTGCCTAATCCACGTTGTATATTGTGTATCTTTTTTTTTATTCCCCCCACTCCCCTTTTGTGGAGGCTATAGACATGAGCCAAAAGTAAAAATCATTCCCTAGGGGCTACTGGGTGAAGGACTTAATGAGCCGAGGAATGGAAGAAAAGAGAACCTAATCCCCCTAATTAGAGGCAGGCTCCCCCAGGACTGAACCTAGTCCAAACCTCAGGCTTAGGCACAGACCAGGGAGTGGTACAGTATACAGTCCCTTGGCTTCCTCAAGGCTAGATCATTATTATTATTACACCACAATGCCTCACCCACATTTTGTATGGATCTATTAAAAAATCCAACATGATCATGAATTAAATTAGTTTCCTACATACCATTTTAAAATTACACATTAACTTAAAAGACTTTCTTAGAAAAACAAAGAAATGGAGAAAAGCCTCTGGTGGTAGTAGTGGTGGTGTTTTTTAAGATATACACTGATTTCCAAAAAAATCGAAAGTCTGTGACTAAAAATAAAGATTCTGACATCAAAAAGTACTTTGCCAATCAGCTGACTCATTGTGTTGTAGCTGAAATGCTCATTTCTGGGATGTGACCTTCAAGCCATTATTTCCAGACCTAAATTTTTGGACTGATTCTTTTTTGTATTGATTTTTAAATATCATCTAATGAATAACTGACATCATATCTCTAAAGCCATACCAGGTCAAGGTCACTTAATGTGGGATCTCTGATCCTGTGGCCATAGCCTACTTGAGGAGATCTTTCCACATCAAAAAGATTTGCCACTACTATGTTTTTCTTCAACAATTCATTTCAATTGAAAAAAACATTTATGAAACCCTCCTAAATGCAAGACACTTATGCTAGGCTCTGGGGTACAGATACAAAGACAAAATAAAATCATTCCTATCCTCAAGCTATTTATAGTCTACTTCAAGAAAACAATGTATACAAGGATAAATAAATACAAAATCTGCATAAAGTAAATATAAAGTAACTTTCAGAGGAGAACACTAATAACTTGGAAGATCCAAAACTTATGGATCATAGTGTAAGTGTAAAATCTTAAGAGTAAAACCCAAAATAATTTTTTAATCTTCTGTCTTTTTTTAGAAAAGCTATAACTGACCCTGCTTCTCAATAGAAAATATTCCATTCCCCTATAGCTTACATTCTTCAGTCTGATAAATGTTACCACAAAGCTATAAAGTTGCAATTTAAAGGCAAAAATCATGTGCCTAGCACATTGTGGGTAGTAAGTAAATATTGGCTTATGATTTAATTTCCTGCCCTAGCTTTCTCCTCCATATACCAACCAGGACAACTTTACAAAATGTTGGCTGAGCTAATGTAAATTTTGTCATAGTGACATGATTCTTCAAATCATCTGAAGAAGCCCACTGAGTGACCTAAGGATGTCCCCAAAATACTAAGATTCTTTCAAAGTTTCATTCATTTTCTAGTTATTCAAAAAAGTGCAATATGATCATGAATTATATTAAATTTTTCTCTAAAATGTTTTAAATTAACCATTAATTTAAAAGATTCAATATTTAGTATAGTGGAAACAATACCTGCTCTTGAATCAGAGGACCAGGGTGTAAATCTTACCCCTGATACTTACTACCTGTGTGACAGTGAAAAAGTCACTCAACATTCTTAGGCTTCCATTTCTTCATCTGTAAAGTGAAAGCATTGGACTAGATAGACTCTGAGGTCCCTTCCAGCTCTAAAGTCCTTTGTTGCATTATGGGTGCCTTGTGCTCTGGTACTGGGAGTTTTTTGGGTGGGGGGGTGAAGTAGGAGAGATTTAATATTTTAGACATTTCATTAAATCTTACTCTAATGCTTCAATGTGGGTAACTAGATTATTATGGGCTCTCAAAGAACATAAACTTTATGAGGCTC
The DNA here is from genome assembly GCF_016432865.1 of Antechinus flavipes. Classification (NCBI taxonomy): domain Eukaryota; kingdom Metazoa; phylum Chordata; class Mammalia; order Dasyuromorphia; family Dasyuridae; genus Antechinus; species Antechinus flavipes. Next base: position 47,381,230 of record NC_067399.1, read on the forward strand.
TGCTGTGCTAGAAAGGCTTTGAGTGGGGTATGGGTAAAAGACTGTACCTGCCTTTTGTAGACCAAACAAACTAGCTATGTACAGAGAGGGACATGACCAGTAGACTGGCCGCTTTTTGATGAATTCTTTGGCCGTGGAAACCCATGAATGAGACAATTTATGTAAAATGCTTTGCAAATTTTAAAATTCTACATAACTGTCAGTTGTTATTATTGCCAAATATAGAAAAATACAAAATGGCCCCTTATCCTGAGCAACCCCAGCTATTTATGAAGAGATAGTAACAGAAAAGAGCAGCAATAGGTGTTAAATATTAAAAGTCACCAATTTTAGACAATGATAAATATTCACTTAATTATTAGTTCCCTAAATGTGAAGTCCTTGTCCAGATACCAACGAGTGTCCCTACAACTAGAATAAAGGAATATCACAGTCTTGATATTATTGCTTTAAATGAAACCAAAAGGCACAACTCAATGAAAAGATGTTTCGTTTGGGTCTCTTTGGAGAGGAAAATGAAACCTTTGGCAGAGTCAATTTTATTATGCATCCAAAGGCAAGAAGAATGATGATTAAATCATCTGCAACAATCTTATGAAAGATCATGGACGATCACAAATAGTGTCATAACATAGTGAAAAGCAATGGAAGGAAAAGCAAATATAAAGAAAGTTCAGCAAGAGACTAAATTAAATAAAGTCATTTAGAGGTCATTTAAGAATGAGCCTGGGGGGGGACAATATGCCCCAAAAATGGAAAAAAAATCTGTCAAGATATTTTTAACAAACTTTTTTCACTTTTTTTCGCTATCAATAACAATGAAACTACTATATTTGTATTCCAATATGCTAAATGAGAAAGTGAAAATGACAATGAAGAAAATAAATATGGGAAAAATAGCTAAACTTGACCAAATATAACAAAACAACATCATTCAGGAGGCAGCACAACTTTGAGAGTGTTAAGAAATCATTTGCTTAAAATAACAAAGACATGGGGGTGGATCTCTAATCTTATAATTATCACAAAAAAGGTAACCAAAAGAATACTAATAACTACCAACATATATAACTACTTTTCCAACTATCTCGACAAAAGTTTTATTGAAATACTCTGATAAAACTAAATAGTTTATGAAAATAAATGAGACAAAGGCATCTTTGATGAAGGCATAAGAAACACATACAAACTTTCATAAGTAGTATTATATAGTAGACCACATTTTTATAGTCACACAATTGACTAAAAGTTGTAAAATAACACACACATATACACTGCAATTGTTTATTGATTATAAAAAGCATTTGACCCAAAAGAGTAAATGTGTCAAAATAATTCCAGATTCTTTAAAAGATATAACAGAAATAATTTTATTCAGCAACTCCCTGATTAGCACTTTCAAATGACACATAAAATTGTCTTAAAATCTTAAATAAAATATTAGCAAAGATATTACAGCAAATTATCACCAAGATAATACACCATGACCAAGTAGGATTTATACCAAGAATGCAGGATTGGTTCAATATTGGAAAAAACAAGGGACACTGATACATTGTTGGTGAAATTGTGAACACATCCAGCCATTCTGGAGAGCAATTTGGAACTATGCTCAAAAAGTTATCAAACTGTGCATACCCTTTGATCCAGCAGTGTTTCTATTGGGCTTATACCCCAAAGAGATACTAAAGAAGGGAAAGGGACCTGTATGTGCCAAAATGTTTGTGGCAGCCCTGTTTGTAGTGGCTAGAAGCTGGAAAATGAATGGATGCCCATCAATTGGAGAATGGTTGAGTAAATTGTGGTATATGAATATTATGGAATATTATTGTTCTATAAGAAATGATCAGCAGGATGAATACAGAGAGGACTGGCAAGATTTACATGAACTGATGCTAAGTGAAATGAGCAGAACCAGGAGATCATTATATACCTCAACAATGATACTGTTTGAGGATGTATTCTGATGAAAGTGGATCTCTTTGACAAAGAGATCTAACTCAGTTTCAATTGATCAAGGATGGACAGAAGCAGCTACATCCATACACCCATATACCCATAAACTGCTTGCATTTTTGTTTTTATTCCCAGGTTATTTATACCTTCTGAATCCAATTCTCCCTGTGCAACAAGAAAACTGTTCAGTTCTGCACACATATATTGTATCTAGGATATACTGTAACCTATTCAACATGTAAAGGACTGCTTGCCAACTGGGGGAGGGGGTGGAGGGAAGGAAGGGGAAAATCGGCACAGAAGAGAGTGCAAGGCATAATGTTGTAAAAAATTACTCTGGCATGGGTTCTGTTAATAAAAAGTTATTGAGAGAGAGAGAGAGAGAGAGAGAGAGAGAGAGAGAGAGAGAGAGAGAAATTTAAGGGGAGATCTGAACTAACAAAAAAATATATATATATATCATCACATTAAAGTCAACTGGTAGCTACATGCTCTAAGTCAGGGGTCCTCAAACTTTTTAAATAGGGGGCCAGTTCACTGTCCCTCAGACTGTTGGAGGGCCAGACTATAGTAAAAACAAAAAAACTTTGTTTTGTGGGCTTTTAAATAAAGAAACTTCATAGCCCTGGGTGAGGGGGATAAACGTCCTCAGCTGCTGCATCTGGCCCATGAGCCGTAATTTGAGGACCCCTGTTAAGTATATCCCTTCTAACTGCCCTGACAAAGATACAGTTCTTGGATTACATGTATTTTCTTCCCATATAGGAATATAAACTTTTTTTCCCATTTACCTTCACCTCAAAAAGGTACCTGATATAAAAACTATATTTTTAAAGACAAAGATAATCAGCAAAGATAATCAATATATCACAAAAATGTGAAAATATTGCCTTTCAAAAAAGTTTCATAATAAACATTTTGGTATGCATAATTAAAAAAAAATATTGGGAAAACCAGTTCATAAGTTCATCAAAAAAAATTTGCCATTGTCATAGAGAAAGTTCAGTATAGAATCCAAATAAAAAATAATTTTCTATAGACAATAAAGACACTTATTTGTGTGTGACATTGTTTTGGATGCATAAAGTGCTAAACTATTATAGAACCTCCTAAATGACATCACATAATAACTCAAAAAAAATTTGGCCTCATTATCTACATTTGAAAAACCAAGTGGATTTATTTCATTAAATGATACATAATACACATATCTCAGGCACAGGCAATGCATAAAATCTCTTCTAAGGAACAATATAATGATCTGAATTACCTTTGGAAAAAATGCATAGGGATTTTAATCATCCTAAGCTTGTCTGTTAAAAAAATTCATATATTTAATGATAATATTCCTCTAGCTGGGAGTCTATAAGTCATATATATCATAGATCATAATTTTTAAAGAATGAAATTAAGAATTCCCCATAAGGTAGTATAGCCTAAAACAGTGGTTCTCAAAGTGTGGTCCAGAGAATTCAGGGCCGGGGTGGGGGAAGGAGAGGGAAAAGAGAGTAAACTCTAAAATCCTTTCAGATGGTCTATAAATTCAAAATTCGTTTTTATTTCTAATATAGTAAACATCTATAAACATAACCACATAAACAAAAACTCTTTGGACACATCCTCAATGATTTTTAATAGTATAAAGAAATTGAGAATAAGTGTGAGAACTACTGGCTTGGAATATATTAAGAACCAAAAACTTCATGGAGTGAACACAACAGGCATCTTCAGAGAATGCCTAGCTAGGTCTCAATCAACTCTAATATTTAAAAAGTGTTAAAAAATGATTAAACAAATTCCAATTGAGTATTTTGTACATTCATTCTTCAAAATCACGTATTCTAATTACCAAAATCTGACAATCATTGTTCATTGAACTAATTAATATGTATAGTATTAATGAAAGATAATTATATTCGATGAATGAACAACTGTGAAAAATACTTAGCTTTGACTAAAATTATATCTTCCAATAAAGCAAAACAGTTTACATTCTTTTCAATTACTTTACTTTTCAGAGTAGCTCCCCAGCATGTATCTTAAAAAGTTTTAAAAAGAGCAAATTAAAAACCTCCAATTAAATAGCTAATTTGAAATTCTGAAAATAAAAGGGGAGATTAATAAAATCGAAAGTAAGAAAAAATTAAACTAATAAACAAAATCAAGGGTTGGTTTTATGGAAAAAATCAACAAAATAGATAAACCTTAAGTTAATTTGATTAGAAAAAGAAAAGAAGACAATCAAATTATTAGTATCAAAAATGAAAAGGGTAAACTTTCCACTAAGGAAGAGGAAATTAGAACAATAATTACAAGTTATTTTGCCCAACTGTATGCCAATAATTCTGATAATTTAAATGAAATGGATGAATACTTGCAAAAATATAAATTATCCAGATTAACAGAGAAGGAAATAAATTACTTAGTTCCATTTTAGAAAAAGAAATTGAACAAGATATTAATCAACTCCCTAAAAAGAAATCTCCAAGGCCAGATGGATTTACAAGTGAATTCTTCCAAATATTTAAAGAACAATTAATTCCAATACTATGCAAACTATTTGGAAAAATAGGAAAAAGGGATTCTACCAAATTCCTCTTATGGCACAGATAAGGTGCTGATACCTAAACAGGTAGGATCAAAAACAGAAAAAGAAAATTATAGACCAATTTCCCTAATGAATATTGATGCAAAAATCTTAAATAAAATATTAGCGAAAAGATTACCACAAATTATCACCAGGATAAAATGCCATGAGCATATAGAATTGATACCAGGAATGCAGAGTTGCTTCAATATTGGGGAAATCGTTAGCATAATTAACTATATCAATAACCAAACCAGCAAAAATCATATGATTATCTAATAGATGCAGAAAAATCATTTAACAAAATTCAACACTCATTCCTAATAAAAAACACTAGAGAGCATAGGAATATTTGGAATTTTCCTTAAAATGATCAATAGCACCTATTTAAATCCATCAGCAGCAAGCATCATTTGTAATGGGGATAAATTAGAACCATTACTAATAAGATCAGGGATGAAACAAAGTTGCCCACTATCACCATTACTATTCAGTATTGTGTTAGAAATGTTAGCTTTAGCGGTAAAAGAAAAAAATAATTAAAGGAATTTGAGTAGGTAATAAGGAATCATCACTCTTTGCTATGATAGTATACTTAGAGAATCCTAGAAAATCAACTAAAAAAAACTACTAGAAACAAATAAAAGCAAAGTTGCAGGATACAAAATAAATCCTCATAAATCATCAGCATTTTCATATGTTACTAACAAAGCAGCAAGAGATACAAAAATAAATTCCGTGTAAAATAACTGTAAATAATATAAAATATTTGGGAATCTACCTGCCAAGACAAAGTCAGGAACTATATAAAAACAATTACAAAACACTTTCCACATAAATAAAGTCAGATCTAAACAAATGGAAAATATCAAGTGCTCATGGGTAGGCCAAGTTAATATAATAAAAATGACAATTCTACCTAAATTAATCTATTTATTCAATGTTATACCAATCAAAGAAATTGACGAGAAATTGCTTTACAGTGTTAGAAAAAATAATAACAAACTTCATCTGGAAGAAGAAAAGGTCAAGAATTTCAAGGGAATTAATGAAAAAAATGCAAATGAAGGTGGCCTAGCTGTACCAGATCTAAAACTATATTATAAAATAGCAGTCATCAAAACCATTTAGTACTGGCTAAAAAAATAGAGTAGTTAATCAATAGAATAGGTTAAGTTCACAAGACACAATAGTCAATGATTATAGTAATTTAGAGTTTGATTAACCTAAAGACCCTAGCTTCTAGGATAAGAACTCACCATTTGACAAAAATTTCTGGGAAAATTGGAAAATAGTATGGCAGAAACTAGGCATTGACCAACACCTAACAACTTAGACCAAGATAAAGTGAAAACAGTCTCATGATTTAGACATAAAGACTGATACAATAAGCAAATTAAAAGAATAAAGGATAAAGGATATTTCTCGATCTTTGGAAAAGGAAGGAATTTGTGGCCAAAGAAGAATTAGAGTATGTTATGAAATGCAAAATAGATAATTGTGATTATATTAAGTTAAAAAGTTTCTGTACAAACAAAACCAATGCAGATAAGATTAGAAGGGAAGCAGAAAACTGGGGGAAAAAATTTTATAGTCAAGGATTTTGACAAAGGACTTATTTCTAAAATACATAGAGAGATGATTTAAATTTATAAGAATTCAAGTCGTTCTTCAGTTGATAAATGGTCAAAGGATATGAACAGACAATTTTCAGATGAAGAAATTGAAACTATTTCCAGTTATATGACAAATGCTCTAAATCACTATTGATCAAAGAAATGCAGACTAAGACAACTCTGAAGTACCACTACATACGCCTCACATTGACTGAGATAACAGGAAAAGATAATGATAAATGTTGGAGGAGATGTGGGTAAACTGGGATACTAATGCATTGCTGGTAGAGTTGTGAAGTGATTCAACCATTCTGGAGAGTGATATGGAACTTTGACCAACGGGCTATCAAACTGTGCATATCTTTTGATCCAGCAGTGTCTCTATTGGGCTTATATCCCAAAAAGATCAGCTATTTTTGCAGTGGCAAGAAACTGGAAACTGAGTGGATGCCCATCAGTTGGGGAATGGCTAAATAAGTTATGATATGTGAATGTAATGGAATTATTGTTCTGAGGAAACAATCAGCAGGATGATTTCAGAAAGACTTGGAGAAACTTATATGAAACCATGTTAAGTGAAGTGAATAGAGCCAAAGGAAGATTGTATACAGCAACAAAATTATGCAATGATCAACTGTGATGGACTTGACTCTTCAAAAATGAGATGATTCAGGCTATTTCCAATAGACTTGCAATGGAGACAACCATCTGCATCCAGAAAGAGAACTGGGTAGATTGAATGTGTTATTTGTACTTTCTTGTTGTTATCATTGTTTGCTTGCTTTTTTGTTTTCATCCTCATTTTTTCCTTTTTTCCTTTTCCAACATATATTGAATTACTTGATGTCTAAGGGAGGGAGTGGGGGAAAGGAATGGAAATATAGAACACCAGGTTTTGCAAGGGTGAATATTAAAAACTATGCATATATTTTGAAAATAAAAAGCTAAAAAAAAAAAAGCAGCTGCCCAGGACATTTTACACAGTTGAGTAAAGACTACAATAGAAAGAATGGCCTTAGATTTACTTGAATATAGTTGGCCACTTCTGGATTTACCCAAGCTAATTGACATAATTTGTTTTAATTTGTTTGGTTTTTCTCCTGAGGCAATGTTGGTATTTCTCCATAATGAGTGGGCACATCTGTATTTGTCTGAGCACATCTGGAAGAACCTTAACTTCAGGATTTGTCCACAGCATACATACTAATGTGTACATCTGTATACATTAGTGCTCTGAGTATTCAAAGAAGTTATTCCTTCCATGCAGATAACAAATATTCTTTTCCTCCCTTTTCTAAATAAATTAGATTGTGAAGTCATTTCTTCACTTAGGATCTCTCTGAAGCTTTATGTCTCAGTTACAACACTAATATAAGCTAAGAAATCCTTCTTTATTTCACTCCCTCCAAAAAAATCCATAAAAGTTGCTAAAGAATTCATATCAAACTCTCTTTGGTCCTACCAAAAGTTTTTAATAGCAAGATATGATTCTGAGTTATCATGTAGAAACAATTTCAGCCACAAATAGTTGATGGAACATTATAATTAAATTGGTAACTAACTGAATAGTTCTTATTCATTCAAAAATTCCCATTAAGCTAATAAGGTTAATGACTTTTGGGGTGGAGAAATAATGAATGGATCCCAAAAGTGAGATTTACCTCTATATCACACCAGAGGGGAAAGAGAAAAAAAAAAACTATACTCTGAAATAAGAAAGTCAGATTTATTTAATTCTAAATCAGAGGGAGGGGATTTAGGTTGCTCTTTTAACCTGCTTGTGCATAATGATCACTCAGATTAATCATAGTGTTTAATAGAGCATTATTATTAATTAGACATGTCATTGCTTGAGGCAGAAAATTATTAGAAGGCAAAAGTAAAGATCTGAATTCTAATGGTTCTTAGCAGAAAGATTCCCATCTTTAACACAGTGCATCTTTGTCAGTTTTAATTCACTACTAAGTCTATTGCAACCCAACCTAATTTCATTTAATACTAACATAAATGCAGTTTTGTATTTTAAGAAATAGTTACCCTTATATAACAAGGGACTGGCCAATAGGAGCCCAGTCCATTGAGTATGTTTTGAAGAGGCAGGCTGGCACAAATTCAAGTTTTCCAAAAGCAAAGTCCCCAAGCATCTGCCAATCATAGCACCCCACAACCCCAGGCAGAACAGACTGGACATGACTGAGGACCAGGTGGGCCTTTATTGGCCAGTATCCCATTATACTTCTAAGAGATATCTTTTATTCAGATCTTTATAAAGCACTTACATTTTTCTTAATGTATAGTAAAAGTTCAAGGTCACCGATGTTTTTCTTATTCTTTAACAGCATCAAAACATTTTCCTCTTGATAAGCCGAGTTAGTCCCTTAAAAGAAACAAGAACCAGAGGTCTGTGGTTGAGGCTGTTTCTCAGAAAATGGGAATGGCTCATAGACCAAGCAACAGAGTGAACTTTAAAACAGTGTGCAGACTTCTGTTCTTCCCATATTCCAGGTTTGCCGTCCCTTTCCCAAATTCACTATAGCTCAGGTTTGTTCTTCTTCAGAATGAGGGCCAAAGCAATAAAATTCATAGGCAAGCAGAAGTGATATTTTCCATAGTAATTCTAAACCAAGTCAAGTGATTCTATTCTATCTCACTGGAATCCCTGCTCCAGCTGGAAAGGTTATATAGGTCAAGGAGGATCTCAGAGGAAAAGAAGGGTCAGTGGAAGTGGTTAAAGGGAGGAACCATTCACTTTCTTCCCTAATTCCTTCATATAAATTTTTATGCCACATAATCCAGCAATAATCTTCATCTAATACTTCTGTTTAGAATTTAACGTTTTTACTGCTCACCTTCCAAGCTTATGGAATATTACTCCCTTTTACTCACTGCTTATTTCAGCCAAAATGATGCTTACTGTATCCCTTGCATAAGCTTTGCAGACCCTGTTACCTGTTTGAAAAATGCCTTCCCTCTTCAGCTTTATCTCTTGGGATCCCTAACTCTCTTCGAAGTTCAGCTCTCCTAGAACAGCTTCTTCCTCATTCTCCCAGAATCCTGCACTGCCTTGTCCACAACTACTTTTTTTTTGAATGAGAACTACTATTTCTCCTGTATAAGGAGCTTCCAATAGGTTACCAATACAGGTTAGCACATTCTTTGTGATTTAAAATCTTAGAGGATTCTAGGTCTGCTGAGAAATTAAGTGACTTGTCCAGAGTCTCAAAACGAATAGGTATTTCAGAAGATTTGAACTCAGATATTCCTAACTCTAGGACTGTTTTCTTCTACTAAGCCATAAAAGCAGTGGTTTCTTATTCAGTATACATTTCACTTTTTATTTATTTAGATATTTGCTTTCTCCCCCAATCAAATGTTTGTCTTTGTAGTAGTGGTCAGAAAAAGCACCAGTTTTGGAAGTAGAGGACTTGGGTATAAATCTTACCTGTAATACTTGGGCAAGTCATTAAACATCTCGGGATCTCGTGTTTCCTCAATTGGACAAGATGGCCTCTGACTACCCCTCTACTCTAGAGCTAATATCCTCTGAGCCTATGACATGGCATACAGTCAGTACTTAATAAATGTTTGTCAAGGTCAAGAGAAACTTTTTTCCTTTTCTCTTGGCCACTAATGCTGGTTCTGAAATACTCCTCAGCACACAGAAAGTGAAAACAAAAGTAGTCCAAAGAGGAGCAAGGCAGCCTGGGAAATTCCATGTCCCATCTCTAGAATTAGACTTTCACTATGTGCTCCCAAAGATAGACTTGGAACCATGGGCAACCATGCTTCTTGTCAGGTTTCTGGCTGCTTTCCATTATCCTAATTTTCAGGTTCTGAACTAAAAACAAGAGTCCATCCTTTTCTAGAGGTGATATGACTCAATAACTTAAGGTACTAAATTCTATTTCTGGTTCTGCTATTGGGTGATTTTTAGAAAAGTCCATTAAACTCTACATGTCTCAGTTTCCTTGTCTGGAGAAAGAGGGATGAGAAAGATAGATGACCAGAGCCAAAGACATAGAAAGAGAAATAATCAGAAAGAGAGGCAAAGAAAGAGAAACAGACAGACAGACAAAGAAAGAGAGAAGAGGCAGACCTGGAGCCTGGAGTTTAAATTGATCTCAAACACTTGACACTTCATAGACCTGTATGAGACACTTAACCTCAACTGTTGAGAGAAAACAAGAGATGGAGACAGAGAGGAGACAATAACCCCCAGAGCAAGAACACTTAACCTAAAGTCTGTGCACTTGTGAGTATATTTCAGAAGTCCCATGAACTTGAATGGGAAAAAACAAATTATATCTTTATTTTCACTTACCTGTCACTGAAATTTTGCATTTCTTTTGACTACAAAGATGGATAATAAAACATTCTTTAGATAATGGGCCAGTTTCACCAGACTCCAAAGGGATCCAAGATACAAATAAATAAATAAGAGGTTAAGAATGGCTGCCTTAAAAATCTATATCTATGAAAATTCATGAGATTTCACTAGAACCCCTTAAGTTTCTCAGAGTCAATATGGCCTGTCCTTAGCATGAAAGGAAAAAGGCACCACTCCAAAAAGTTGATGTAAGTTCAGGTTGTGAGCAGATCATGAAATGAGTCATAAACACACACACACACACACACACACACACACACACACACTGGAATGTGATATCAGTTTTTTCTTCCTGACCAATCTCAATCATCTTACAGATCAATGAAGAACAAGAGCTATTCTGATGCCCGCAGAGATGTTAAGGATAGCTTCTTTCTCCTTAAAGAAATTCCCAAAACACTAATCTCCCACAAATTCAAAAGCAGGAAAACCAAATTGATAACGTCAGAACTTTGTTATATTCCAAAGCTAAACCCTCACCCATTTTCCACAGTTGAAGAACATCAGAATTCTAGAGCAAAATGGAGTCCTTCCTATGCTGGAGAATCCCTGCTCTACTGTAGACTTCATATACCATAGAATGGGAAACTAGCCAGTGGCTACAACTATGGTAATAATTAGAGATATCCATTTCCTAAATAGATACCTTTCCACATTCAAACTTCTAACTCCTCAAAACAGCACGCTTGGACCAAAGTCTTAAGTGATTTATTTCCTAGAAACTAAATAGAAGAAAGTATAATCTTCCTAATAAGAATAGCTCTTCCACTCAGATACACCACTTCTGAGCAAATAATGCCATATTTATGCAGATAATATTATTCAAAGAAATTTTCCTTTTGTGCAATACTCCCATAATAGTAAATCAATCCATTCAGGCATCTGCTTGTTTAGGGTTTCAAACAGAGCTTCTTGACAGCATTACATGTGAAGGCTGGCTGCCCACACTGTTGCTTAATGCATGATAAATTCAGCTACAAGGGCAACTATGGAACTGTCCTTATTTACCTATTCAGTATTATAAATTCCTGGAAAGGACACCTTTAAAAGAGAGAAGTTGATATTTCAATCAACTCATGACAACTACCAACTTTTTTTTTTGTTAATTTAATATATACAACCCAATCTCCCCTTCCAAGTGCCATAAAATGTCCTCTGGAGCCAAAGGAGGGGAAAAAATGTCATTTAAATTCTCTCAGCCTTAATTTCCCCATCTGTAAAATGGGGATAATAATAATGAAAATCTCAAAGGGCTATTGAAGGATCAAATGAGAAAATGTATGTAAAGTACTATGTAAATATTATCTCCTTTATTCTTACCAGAGAGGACGAAGGAAAAGGGACTTCCTAACACTCAATAAACCTATAGTTAACTATGCTAAATGGATTTGAATGCACAAGGGTCTTTCCTTAACCACCATCTCCACCTTAGAGCATATCCAGTCCTGAAACAATATGGAAGCTTGGGATGAGCTTTCTTCATTTACTTTTTTTCCCCCTGAGGCAATTGGAGTTAAGTGACTTGCCCAGGATCACACAGCTAGAAAGTGCTAAGTGGTCAGATTTGAACTCAGGTCCTTCTGACTTCAGGGCTGGTGCTCTATCCTGCACCATCTAGCTGCTCCAGCTTACTTCATTTACAATGGAAGATGACAAACATTCCTCTAACTGGCTGATGAGCCAGAACTCAGTGGATATACAAAAACAATGATCTGTTCTTTTGCCTTTTCTTTTTTGTTTGAAAGCCTAAGAATTGCTCTGATCTGTCTCCCAAGAGTCAATAGAAAGTGAGCCAGTTAGCCCCATTTCTTCAGCAAGCTCCATGGTGACCATGAGCCCTTGTGCTGGGTAGGCAAGACTGAATCCAGATTTGGGCTGCTTCTTTGGAGTTTCCTTTCCTGAATAGCTGACAAAGCAGCAGTTTCAAGATGGACTTGTCCAGTCGTAGTCACCTTGTGAGTACCAAAAGAACAAAGGTCCCCGGAGTCCTGTGAATGCTGTTGAATGCTGATGACATCCACCAGAGAACTATGACTGATGGCATAGAAAACTCCTACAATAGAAAGTTAAGTCATCCACAGGAGAGACCAGAAAGAAGATCAAACTTTAACCATTTGGATGGACAATGCAAAGATAAAGTGAATTTTTCAGATTGCTCATTTTCAGTCTTGCTGGTGGGTTTAACTATCAGTCTCCCAACAGATTCTACCAACATTTATAAGTCATTCTGAATTCTGTTTTAATTGTTCTGGTAATATGCTGTTTCTTTTTTGGTTGTTATTGCTTTTTGCGAGGGAATAAATGTCCTGTCCCATATTACATTATATTCTGTGTACTCTCCTGTTACTCCTCCATTTGGGAAAAAAGCCTAGATGAGAATTACAAATGATCAATTATCCCTGGGATGCCAAGATAAGGATTTGATGAATCCGTAAGTATGAAAAATGAGGAATTTACTTCCCCTAATTAGAAATCATGGCTTCCCCATGAATGAACTTGGGGCAAACCACAATGGCTAGATACAGGAAAGGGAGTGGGAAAGGTCACCCTCCCTGAGCACTCCCAGCTAAGCCCGGCCTCTATATTAGATAAACATCTCTTATAAATTACCATGCATTACTTAAGAGAAAAGACTACACGATTTAAATTCACTCTAGTGGAGGAGGTCTTAACCTTTTTTGCATCTTGAACCCCTTTGGCGACAGTCTGGTGAAGCCCAAGGACCTCTTTTCAGAATAATATTTTAAGTGCATAAAATAAATATATAAATTACAAAAAAACCTCACAATTATACTGGAATACAGTTATCAAAATATTTTTTTAAAACAAGTTCACAGACTCCAGGTTAAGAACTCCTGGGATAATAGATCTCTGATCTACCAATAAGTATATTCCCTTCCATTTATGCAAATCTCAAGCCATCCAAATTAATCTGACCTGTACAATTCTTATCCATGTTTTCCCATAAATTTGCCACAAAGGATGCATCTAACATACCTGCACTACGTAGGCATTATAAGAATACTGGAATACATGAACTATTTATCAGTTATCCCTTACTTTCAGCACACAACCAACCCATCTTTTTCAATCATACATTTCTTGGGACAAGTGGAGTTCCTATTAGAAGATTGTATTTTCTTCTAGTTAATGTTTGGGAAATAAATTATCTAAGACTTTGGTCCACTGGCAAAGTATGTATGTGAAGAAAGGCAGGCTATTTTGAGGAGTTTGGGATATGGAAAGGTATGTATTTAGAAAATGGATACCTCTAATTATTACCACAGTTGTAGCTACTGGCTAGTTTCCCATGCTGTACTGCTATTCTTTCATCATTTTTTGATTTTGGTTTTTGGTTTTTGGTGAAGCAGTTGGGGTTAAATAACTTTCTAGGGCCACACAGCTAGTAAGTTCCTGGGATCAGATTTGAACTCTGGTCCTTCTGATTCCAGGGCTGGTGTTCTATCTACTGCACTTCCTAGCTGCCCCATAATTTATAATTTATAAAGTGTCACTTTCTGTTCACGCCTACAACCCACCTCCCTACTGCCACTTGAGTGATCCTCAATTTTAATTCTTTGGAGCCTATAGAGTCCCATAACATGCATCCAAACAGTATCACTGGAAGAATACTGACATTAAAAATACAGTCTTTTTTTTTCAAGGAGTCATTGGTTTCCTAGACCAATTCAAGCAATTTTTCTATTCACTTCTGGGTCCAATTCAGTGACCATTTTCCATGCTCTTGAAATATGACCATCAAACTATATATCATCTCAATTTCATTTAGGAAAAAACATGGTTTTTAATCACAGCCTTTATCCCATAATTCTTATTTCAGTGGAAGAATAGTATTGCCTATCAATCTAAAGATCTTAAGATTAATCACAACTATTTCTCATTCTCCTTCCCATATAAGAATATTTTCCTCAAATAAAGAAAAGATAATACTATCTTAACAATTATAATATTAATATATATTATATTAACATAATATATATAATAATAATATATTAACATATTATATATAATAATATATTAACATATTATATATAATAATATATTAACAATAACAATAATAATAGCTAGTATTTCTTCAGTACTTGAAGATTTACAAAACACTTTTATGTTAACTCATTTGAGCTTCATAACAACCAACCCTGTAAGCTAAGTGCTATTATTATCTCATTTTACAGATTGCAAAATTGAGATGCAAAAAAAGTTTCATACCAGGGCCACACAGAGAATAAATATCTGAAGAAGGACTCAAACTAAGACTTTCTCTGAGTCCACTCTTTAACCACTGTGCCACCCACTGTCTCTAAATAATAACATCTGACATTTGTATGGCACTTTAATGTTTGCAAACTACATTATAATGTTTTCTTATGATGTAGTAGGCAGAAGTAAGCAAGCTTTGCAGAAATTGGGAACTAAACGAACATTTTCAATGATACAAGGAGTTGTATCTTCATTGATATGGTTACTCCTTCTACCAATTCAGATCAAAACCCCTTTGAAATTTAGCAAATGGCTTTCCAAGCTAAGATGTGACCTCAAAAATATCATCACTCTGTGGCCAACTTGGAGATGAGCTTCTCCAAATTTAACTCCATATGCTTCCAGAAAAATGCAGTTATTAAAAATGCAGCAGATATTTCTTTAAATAAATACACACATTAAAAGTATGTATATAATGTTTAACTGCTGGAGCTATGAATTGGCCCAACCATTCTAGGGAACAGTTTGAGATTATATGCTAAGAAAGTGATTACATTGCCCCTTGACCAAGAGGTCCGCCAGGTAGGCAGACATCGCAAAGAGGTCATAATAGAAAGAAAAGTCTTATATACAACAAAATATATATAATAGTATTTTTATAGTAGCAAAAATACTAGAAAAAAATAGATACTCAACAATTGGAGAAAGGAATAATCAAATGTAGGCGAGTGTATAAAGAACACATTGGGAAGATTCAAATGAACTGATACGAAATAAAATAGGCACAACCTGGAAAAATAGCAATGACCACAATAATATAAATGGCAGCAGGAGAGGAGACAAAGAATGGCAACAACTAAAAATAAATTGAATGCTACATAATTATAGTGATCAAATCTGGCTTTAATAAAATAGACTAAAATACACTTTCCTTCCTTCTTTGTGGAAGTGGAGGCTACAGGCATGGAGCACTGTATATCCTATCAAACTCAGTTGATTTGTTGGTAAGTTTTACTGAATTTTTTTTCCTTTTATTTCTTTTTTATCCTTTTTTTAAAACAAGAAATGACTCTCAGGAGGAAAGGAGAAAGTGATTTATTTGGAAATGAGGATGATGTAAAAATAAAAGATATCAATAAGAAAAATTTTAATGTTAAGCAAAGAAACTGTATTGAAAAGTCAAGAACTTGAAGTGGTCTCTATGTCAACAACATTCTCCTTCACTAAATGACATGAATATTCTTTTGTTCATTTTTTTAAATATATGCTAACAATGTCTTGTAATTTAATCTTACTATAATCTAAGAAGTTTGGTGCAGCATAGTAGGGTAAAAAAGGAAGAAAGGAAACAAATATTTATTTTATAAAACAAATAAAAGAAACATTTGTTAAATACCTATTATGTGTCAGACACTATGTTAAACACTTACAAATGTTATCACAACCAACCTTAGAGGTATATGCTATGATTAAGACCTTTTTACAGTCGAGCAACTAGAAGCAGACAGAAAGTAAATGAGTTGTTCAGACTTACACATCAGACTTACACATGTCTAAGGTTACATTTGAATACAAGGTTTTACTAACACCAGGCCCAATGCTCCATCCACCACACCATCTACCTGTCTCTTGATCACTGATTTTAGAGTCAAAAGACCAGAATTCAAAACCTGATCTTAAATCATTTTCTACCTTTGTGATCTTGGGCAAGTCATTGAACTGGCCTGACCTTTGAGATTAAATATCTTTACAAGTCCAAATCTGTGAGTATAATTCCAAAATCCTTAAGAACATCTAATTAGATGTTTCACCAAACAATAATTTTTTCACAAAGAACAAATATAAAAATTTCCCATCTGAGAAGATTTTTTTTTCTTTCTGTTTGGATGACTGCAAATTAAAAGGGTTAGTTTGATGTTTGTCTTGAAATCTGATGTTATCATCTGTTACTATAACTAAACATAAGCACATACATCATGACCATGTATTGCTGTAGTTCTGTATTTTTAATTATGTACAGAATTTGATACATGCACATACCCAAACGTGCTATTAAACATTATGAATCTATTCAATCTATAGTCCTATTTTGCCTCTCATTTTTTCATATTTTTGCACTTCAATTCCTATTTCTGTCCTCATGGCATACCTGCTCACAAAATAACTCAAAACACATTGACTTTAATGACTCTTACACATTCATAAATAGTTTTAAACCCTATAAATGTTTAACTTAGTATAGCATATCAAAGTGCTGTTCTTTTGGTTGTAAATAAATCATTTTTAATCTGAACACTGGAGGAGGGGAGCAGGGGAAATGTACAGCAATCCTAACCCTCCTGGCCGGTGAATCAAAGGACATTCCCAGACATCGACCCTCCTTTCCAAATATGAAAACCATATTAAATAGATCTCTTCTAATAAGATGTTTTCCTCATGCATTCTTTGGGCAAAGTCTGTTTAGTGCATTCCTCTTCATATTAAGCTAGGACATGAGAAGCCAGGTTTATCATTCTTCCATCTGCAAAGGGCTGGCTGCTGGGAGGATGCCAAGATTGCTGTGATCTCACTCAGCCCACCAAGATTAACCATGTTGAGCACAGGCAAGAATAGGTCACAATGTAAAAAAAAAAAAAAAATGTAGGGGGAAAAATGTAAACTTTATGCATGTGTTTGTACACACGGACCCTGCCCATTGCCCTAGTTTTAGAGAGAAAACAGATAACTATCATTCACTGTTTTGAAGACTGTTGAAAAGAGACATAAGGCATTCCCTAGATCAGAATTAAACTTCTGGTTTCCTCTAAAAACTTCTATGATGGAAGTTTCTTTTCCTACCATTGTGACCATCAGTATCAGCAATCAAGAGGAAAACAATAGGAATTCCAAGTAAACCTTCACTAAAGCTACCAGGGTAATATGGTGGGTAAAAGGAAATAATCTCAATAATGACTTGCTGAATTCTGCATAGAGCAATCCCAACAAACCCCGTATTGGGTGGCCATATAGATTGCTTATATTCTTGGCTGGGGAGGTGTGTTTGTACACATTCATTACACAGTAAAACAACTCCGATTTCGAGGCTACAGAAAGTCCCTGTGTTACTTCTGTGATATCTTTCTCACATCTTTTTGCAAAACCCATCAGCAGGCGGCTATGCCAGCTGATTATGTCTGTAGCAGTCAATAATTTTTCTGTATAAACATCCTCTTTGAATCAAGCTTTTGCCACCTGGATTGTTCCACATCACTTCATCTTAGCATCACTAACTACTTCAACGAGACAACTGCCACTGGAAACATGGTACTGGAGCAATCATTTGGTTCTGTGCACACATTTTAATTTCATGCCCTACAGGGGGGAATCACCATCGGCCTTAAACAAAAATTGAGTCTTTAATGCTTTATTATTTTACACCATTTATCTTTCCGAGCAGTGTGTTTGCTCTTAAAGAAATAAAAAAAATAATAATAACCCCAACCCTTCAATTGATGCTACCAACTTATTCGAGGGACATTCATCTTCTCGATCTGAAATTCACAAATATTTCCACAACAGTCACAATAGAAATAAACCAAAATTGCCAAATGACTTCTTCACCTCTCATAGCCAGTTGTCATCACAGCACAGTTGGATCTCACACATTGGACAAAACCCCATTGCAATCTCCAGAAGGGAGAATCATCCCGATTTGAGATCACAGACTCAGATGGGTTTGTATCATAGCCTATAATTTACATCTCAGAGAAACAAGAGCCAACAAGAGAAAAGGAGGGTGAGGGCAATAGCCCAGAAAGCAATGAAACACTAAAAATGTGTGTGCGTATGTGAGAGAGAAAGACAGAGAAAGAGAAAAACTGAGAAAAAGAGAGGGACAGAGAGAGACAGAGAAAAGAGAGAGAGGGAAAGAGGGAGAAAGAGAAATAGAGAAAAAGAGAGACAGACAGTGACAGACAGAGAGAGAAAGTGACAGAAAGAAACAGAGAGAGGAAAAAGAGAGAGAAAAAAACAGAAACAGAGGAGGGAGGGGGAGAAGGAAAGAGGGAGAAAGAGAGAGGAACAGAGATAGGGAGATACACAGAGAGAAACAGAGAAAGGGAAAAGAGAGAGAAACATAAAAACAGAAAGAAAGAGAGGAAGGGAGGGAGGGGGAGTTAAGAGGGAGGAGAGAGAAAGAAGAGAGAGAGGGGGGGGGCAGGGAAGGAGAGAAAGAGAGAGGTGGGGAGAGAAAAAGAAAAGGAGGAAAATGGAGGTAAGGAGAGAGAGGGAGAGACAAAGAGGGAGAGAAAGAAGGAGAGAGAGAAGGAGGGAGGGAGGGAGAGAGTAATGAAGAAAGGGAGGGAAAGAGAGAGAGAGAGAAACACACAGAAAGAGAAACACACAGAGAGAGAATCAGGGTTAGCCTCAAACCTATTATGCCATTTTTGTTTTCCTTTTACACAGGCATTATTTTCATGTTGGCAAAGACATCTAGTGAAATGTTGGTCTTTTCTGTTTCCCCTGTGTATGCATTAAGAGCTTAAAACCATGAGTCAGTAGAAATGAGCTGCCTCGGGCACTGAACTTACAGTAGCCCAGCAATATTAAATTCAGCAATTAGAATCTATTATTAGGACCCGGAGAAGGAGGGAAAAGTGATGACCAATGCTGCACAGTGACTGTCCAGAAAATAAGAGAGTCATTAAAGACATTCGCTTTTATAACTTATTTTTAAAAGAAAAAAAGAAAGAAAGAAAAGGGCATTATTTCCCCACATTCTAAAAGAATGCATTGAAGATAAAGCTGAGCTCTTTTTTCCACTAAAGAGTTTTTTTTTAATTCCTTGTGCATCCCTAAGACAGACTTTTCTGCCCTCTGGTGGACAAAATATAGATCTAACAGAAGAGCATAAAGATGATGGTTCAAATACAGGAATGATTTTTTTTTTTTACACTTTATTTATGTATGATTTACTATTGTATCTAGAGGCGTTCTGCTAATCAAAGATCTTTTTCCACCTTTAAAAAAAACTTACGCTAAAAGAAATTGAAGTCCCACAAGAAATAGGAGGTTGGGGACTGGGGTGGAGGGGATTGTTTAAAAAAAAATACACATTATGCAGCATGAGACAACCTAATTTGGGACAAGAGGTTAAGTTTAAGAAAAACTGCAATGACCAGTTTGAATGCCTCCAATGGCTAAATAAATATACTTTGAATAAGCAGAAAAAGGAGAAAGAGAGAAAGAGGAATTTTCAAAGCAGCTTTTAAAAATACCTGTAGTGTTTCAGTCTCTCCCCTCAGAGAATGGGGCTGTTGTCTCTCTCTGTGGGGGCTGCTATTGTAACAATACAGCATTGTGCTGCTCAGCAGGAAGCCCAGCCTCAGGAGGAGAACCAGGACAGAGAACATTCATGTCCCATTAGAAGCCCCTGGAAGTCAGAGCATTTCAAAGTTATTTTTAAAATCTGCAGAAGTTGGTTTAACTTGACCCAAACTTTTTTTTTCCATTAAGAAAGAGAAGGGCAAGGGCAGGGGAAGGAGGGGTTTCATGAGTTTTAGCTCCTCTCCCACACCCCAGGGCTAGCTACCACAATGACCTGAAGGGACCCTCCGACCTTTAACCCGAGCCCAGCTCCCTTTCTTCTATGGGACTCGTGAGGGAGAACTCTATGAAGATTATATTTCATGGAAATATATCATAAATTCCAAAACTCTCAGATCAATGATGCTACAAGAAAATCAAAGCTTTGTCTTTGTTGATGGCAATGTAAAAGAAAAATGGGGAGGGAGAGATCTCCTAAAATAATGAGGTAGGATCTGAAAAATTCCAAAAAGATAGGTATGATCTATTGGAGATTTTAAAAAACAATTATTTATCCTAAAGGAGGCAGAAGAAATTGGGCTAGATGATTTAACAACAAATATTTAATAAGAGTCTAATGCATCCAAATGCATAGTGCTAGATACTGGAGATGCAGGACAAAAATGAAATTGCCCCTGCCCTCAAGGAGTTTACATTCTACTTCGAGGATCCACAAAATACACATATAAACACATACAAAGTAGCTTCAAGAAGCCAAAAAACTAACAATTCTGAGAAATCAGGAAAAAAGACTCATAAAAGGGAGATACTTGATTAGAACTCTGAAGAAAACTAAGAATTCCTAGGACCACAGAGGACATTCTAAATGTAGGGGAGTTGCTTCTTGTACCAAGGCACAGAAATGAGAGATGGAGTAATAAATAAAGGGACTAATACAAGCAAGTCAGGTTGACTGGAATATAGAGTTCATATTAGGGAGTAATATATAAAATAAGACTGGAAAAGTAGATCAGAACCAGGTTATGGAGGGCCTGAAATTCTAGGGTGAGGAGTTTCATATTTTATTTTGTATTTTCATATTTAATAGGTTCCCTATTGTCTGACTTCAACCTTGGGAGCTAAGCCAGTGTATCCTTTTTCTACCTCAGCATCATGGCAGCCCACTTTCCCATGGCAGCTAGAGTTGGGGGTTCGAAGAACTCTACTATAGTGAGCTTGTAGCTCAGTCACTGGCTGCCTTTGCTTGGTTCTAGATTTGGCTTCCTTCCCAGGGTAAGTGACTGAACAAAGTCTTTCAGGCGAATGTGTTGGAGCTTGGAGACAACATGGTGAGTTTAGAGGGCCTAGAAAACTTGGATGCAATGAAGCAAGGAGAGTATCAGACCAGACAAGAGAACTGGCAGAAGAAGGCCTGTTGTTACCAACAGAGGCGAGAGAAAAGTTGCCTGGAGAGTGAAAAATGACTCGTCAGCAATCCCATAAACTGCTTTACATCCTGATAAATCTTAAGAATCAGTTCTCCCAGAGAGTATAATGGAAATCAAGTTACCAAAGCTGTTACTAACTCCTGTCTTTGTATCAATGCACACTTGTAGAAATTTTGTATTTACATATTTATTTTGCATGTAGGGAATAAATATCTGTACCAACTAGGTAACACAGTCTATAGAACTCTGTGCCTGAAGGCCTGAGTTCAAATCCAGCCTCAGACACTTAATAGTTACATGACTTAAGGCAAGTTACTTAATCTTGGACAATCTCAACTTCCTCAGCTATAAAATGGGGTAATAATGATAGCACATGTCTCACAAAATAATTGTGAGGATGAAATGAGATTACATTTATAAACTGATTATCACTAAATGATGTTATTAATCTTATTTTTCCCTTCTTTTTGATATATAATCAGCAGAACCTTTTATTCCATAAATATGAACCAACAACCTAAGCTTGAAGCCATTTTTCCTGGAGGATGGGGAGGAAGGTACTATGGTGGGGAACATAATGAGCCAATGACTGTGGAAAAAAATAGAAATCTGATCATTCTCTTTAGAAGTCAGTCCCCTTAGAACTGAACTTGTTCCACTCCATACAATTCATCAAGGGCAGATGAACCTCTTAAGAAGTGAGAGTGGGCACAACAGTAGTTCTTCTGCTTTATACTGATGAAGAAACAGGCTCAGAAAAGTTTAGCCTGTCCAAGATCGTATAGCTAATGACTGAGATGGGGTTAAAACCCAGATTTTTCTGACTCCAAATTCAACATACATGCCATATGGTACATTAGTCATCCTTGTCTCTCCTCTAACTCTCACCTCAATTGTTTATATCTTCATCCTCAAAAAGAAAAAGAAAAAAGTTATTTTATTTTGTCTTTTTATCCTACTACCTAGAATAATACTTGAATTTATGAGGAACTTAGTTCATTGAAATAACAGATTGTCAAAATATATCTAACATAGTTTACACTAGAAGAATCTTGACATTTTTCTCAAAAAAATCTCACTCCATCGTTTGCAGCAGAAACATTGCCACTATTTAGTATAATGCCTGGTATGTGTGGCAGGTGCTTAATAAATGCTTGCTAATTTGAATCTCTTCCTGGTTATCTCCTTGTCCAAGTTCATCATGAGTAAGTTAAGAAAAGATGCTCAAGTGCTCCTTGAAACTTTAAAGTACCACTTCACACTCTCAAATTGACTAAGGTAACAAGTAAAAATAATGATGAATATTTGGAGGGGATGTGGAAAAACTGAGACACTAATACACTGTTGATGGAGTTGTCAAATGATCTGAGTATTCTAAAGAGCAATTTGAAACTTGCTTAAAGAGCTATCAAACTATGCATATCCTTTGATCCAGCAGTGTCTCTACTGGGATACAGCAAGGTCATCTCCTAAAGAAATCATAAAAAAGGGGAAAAGGACCCATAGCAAAAATGTTTGTAGCAGCCCTTTTTGTAATGGCAAAGAACTAGAAACTGAATGGATGTCCATCACTTTGGGGAATGGCTGAATAAGTTATGGTATGTGGATAAAATAGAATATTACTATTATATAAGAAATTATGATTAGTATGATTATAGAAAAGCCTAGAAAGACTTTCATGAACTGATGCTAAGTGAAGTGGCAGAAACAAGAGAACATCTTACACAGTAACAACAAGATTTGTAATGATCAACTGTGATAGATTTGGCTCTTTTCAATAATGAGGTGATTCAAGGCAATTCCAATAGTCTTGTAATGAAAAGTGCCATCCATCCAGAGAGAGATCCATCCAGAGAGAGAACTATAAAGAATGGATATGCAGGTCAAAGCATAGTATTTCACCTTTTTTGTTGTTTTTATTATTATTTGTTTGCTTGGTTTTTTTTTCTTATATTTTTCCCCTTTTTATCTGATTTTTTTTTTGTTCAGAATGACAAATATGGAAATGTGTTTAGAAGAATTGCACATATTTAACCTATATCAGATTGTTTGTTGTCTTGGGGAAGGAAGATGAAGGAGGAGAAGGGGAAAAATCTGGAAGACAAGATTTTGCGAAAGTGGATATTGAAAACTATCGTTGTATGTATTTAGAAAAATAAAATGCCATTGAAAAGGAAAAAAAGAACATCAATAAAATATCTTAAAGTACATAGAAAAGAAGAAGAAAAGAAAAAAATCATGTCTCATGTTGCATTTGGGTCTCTGCAAAGAACCTGTCATGTATCCTTTTCAGCTAAAACTCCTCCATATACTATTTTATGTCATTAAAAACAAGAATACTCATTTGCATATGTTTCAGTTCCGCCAGTCATATATTGAGCCTGATTTCCTGTTGCTTCCACACCACCATTTCAGCTGCAAAAAGCCAGAGAGTCATGTTGTATTTTAATACAACAGTTGTTGTATTTTAATTTTAATTTGGTATTTTAATTTGTTCCATGAGACCATGGTAAAATAATTCATCACCTATAAGTCAAAAGGCTTTCCAAATAGCAGAACTGATCATCAATAAGTAGTCACGATCTGGTCTCTTTTGGCAGAACCTGCTATAGCCTGAATTTTCCTGCTATTAACATCAAAAATCTAGCATTACCGGTACACCAGAATTAAACAGAGTAGGACTTTGATGGAGAGAGCATCTTTAATGGTGATTGTTGTAGAACTTGAAAGAAGACAAACATTCCAGTGGATGGCTTGATACTTTGTTCCACCAAACACAGACAGCAAAATTGGTCAGATGGTAGTACCCGAGATAAATACACACATGTAGGATGCCTACAGGCTACAGTTTTTCATTTGAGTCCCCAATCCCTTTAGCTGATCTTCAACTAAACTGCCAAAATAAGCAGACTTAACCTTCTATCAGTTTTCAAAATTGAGTCACTGAACTGAATCAGTAAAAGCATAATGTATTGGCTTTAAAAAACTAAACTCTTTAGATTTTGTATCTGTGGCACATATGTATAGTATTTACTTAAACAATTATTTTAGAAGATTAGAAATTGAATTTACTGTGCTAAAGCTTTGTCTTTTGCAGCCATCTGGTATTCTTCCTTCTATTCAGAGCCCAGTAGCTGGAGGGAAAAATAGCTGAGTTGCTATAGATTAGCCTAGGTTCATGCTGATAATCTACTAAATGGAGAGTAAAGTACAACTTAATCCAATTCAAACATTTGTCAATCTAGCAAAGAAGACTGAGAAGAAACAGTCAAACAGGTAGGAGGAGATCCATGAGAGATTCCTTTTCTTTATTGAGGGCAGAGAGTACTAGATTTGGAAAAAAGAAAGTCACAAGTTTGAATCCTACCTCCAGCTCCAGCTTCAGCTGGGCAAATCAAGAATGATGCATTGAAGTTCTCTGGGTTGCACCTTCTTTGCCTATAACATGTGAATACTTATTTCATAGGCTTGTAATGAGAATTCAATGAAATAAACAAAGAAAAAGGCAAAAATAACAAAGAAATAAAGTTCTTTGTCCATTTTAAATCACTATGTGTTTGTGAGAGGAGTGATTAAAACCATAATCTTCTGCATCCTATCTAGTTATAAATTCCTTAATTTTCAAAGATATGACCCTCCATTTCCTCTCATATTTTTCACATTGAGATTGTTTATCCCTTTGGAATTTCTTGTGATATATTTTGTACAATATTGTTCTCAATATGTTTCTCAACCTATTTGTTAAGTTTTCCCAGAACTTCCTGGAAATAAAAAAGCTCTTTCTTATTAAATAATATTCTTGGCTTTATCAAACAATAGATTACTACATGATTTTGCTTCTGAATCTTGCTTTTTCTAACCTATTCCAGTGATCCCTTTTCCCTCTTTTTTTATTCAATACCAAGTCATTCTGAAAAATTATCATTTTTGAAAGGAAGGTAAAGAATCAGAGAACTACTTTGACATGTTATTAGTCCAAGCCTTCTTCATTCCTACTTTAAAAAAAATTTTTCCCTTGATATTTTAGAACATTTATTCTTCCAAATAAATTTTGTCATTATTTTGCCTATTTTTATAAAGTATCTATTTGATAATCTTATTGCTATAGCACTAGCAATTTGGGTAGTATCATCCTTTTTGTTCTACTGAAACAGCCCAGACATAAGCATTAAATATTACTCCAATTATTTATTGGCCTTCATTTTTGTGGGAAATGGTAGCTTCATTTCTAAAAATCCCATATGTGTCTTCACAGGTTACCTGCCATACAATGAGTACATTTCATTATTAATTTAAATAAAGGAGAGAATCAAGAGAATGTCCTCAATGAGAAATTGCAAAGCAGTATCCTCAGTATCCTCAGTTGGGATAGGAGACTACCCGGGGTGTCACATGATGGGAGAGTAGCTATGTTCTGGGCTGGAATGAGAAGAATATTAGCATTTAACACTTCAAATCATTTGAGAAAATTGGAAAGAAACTTGCACAGGAAAGCGAGCAGGAATGAAGTGAATAATTTCCACAATGCCTCAGGCCTCAAGCTGACTCAGGATCTCTTTTGTCTCAAACTTTGGAACATAGCTTTGATTAGAGGGTTGATACAATTGAACCTGGAAATGACAGTCACTATAGTGGCTCCATTCTGGCCCAACAAATCTTTGTGATGAGTAAGAAGCTCTGGGGTTGAGGGTGGAGGGACAGTTGGGTGCGTAGATTGCTGATCCTAGAGTCAGGAAAACTTATCTTTGTGAGTTCAAACCTGGCTGAGTGATCCTAGACAAGTCACTTAACCCTGTTTGCCTTAGTTCCCCCTCTGTAAAAATGAGCTTGAGAAAGAAAAGCTCCATTATCATTGCCAAGAAAAGTATGAAGGAAGAAGAATTGGACACAGCTGAAATGATTAAATAACAATAAAGTGCTTACTATGCATCAGGCACTAAACCATTATTATCTCATTCGATTCTCACAACAACCCTGAGAGGTAAATTATATCCCCATTTTACAAATGAGGAAACTGAGGCAAATGATGTTAAGGTATTTGTCCAAGGTCATACATACAATTTGTATCTAAGCCACATTTGAACTGAGGTCTTTTTTTTTTCAGGTGCATTTCTTTTTCTATTTACTCATCTAGCTGTCTTGCCAAGTCCTTTAAGCTATAAATGAAACAGTAGATAACTAGGCAGCAAAATCTGGGTCTTGAGTTCAAATCTGAACTCGAACACTTACTAGTTATATGACACTGGGAAAATCTCTAAATCTCTATCTGCCTCAGTTTCTTCAACCATAAAATTGGGATAATAATAGTATCTATCTGCAAGGGTTCTTGAGAAGATCAAATAAGATAATATTGCGGGGGGGAGGGAGCTCTTCACAGTGAATGTTTCCTTCCTTTTTTCCTTTGCTACACATTGGGATTATTCAGTTTTATTATTCACAAAATAAAGTCAAACTTGCTACTCATGGTCAGACATGCTACCATTTATGGAGTCTAGTATAGTAAATAGAAAACTGTCCATAATAAAAAAAATTTTAAAACCCTAGCATTAAGCCCTTCCTCTCATATATATTGGCTATGTGACCTTGCACAAATCACAAGTCCAAGTCTCCCAGCAATTTTCAAAGACAATGAATTACAAAGTAATTCATTCAATTACTTACTCTATTAAGGGGTTTGCTTGTTTTTGTTGTTTTTGTTGTTGTTGTTATTTTTACTGGAAGCTCACTGCATTGTTGAATTTTCACTTTTTTGTTGGTTTTTCTTTCTCGTGTTTTTTTTCCTTTTGTTCTAGTTCTTCTTTCACAACATGACTAATGTAGAAATATGATTAATATGATTATACATGTATAACCCATATCAGATTGGTTTCTGTCTTGGGGAGGGGGAGAGGAAGGAAGGAGAAGGGAAAATTGGAACTCAAAATCTTATAAAAGTAAATGTTGAAAACTATCTTTACATGCAATTGGGAAAAATAAAATACCATTAAGTGGAAGAAAGAAAATAATATTAAAATATATATATATATTACTTTTTCAAAAGAAATCATTGGCTCAGTCCAAAATTGATTTTTTACTTATGTTAATTCTGAGGATAATATAGATTCTTATTTATTTCTCTTGTTTGGATCTATTTCTCCTCTTTTCTTATCTAAAATCTTTATTACGTCACTTGAATGTCTTAAATTCAGCTTTGATGTGGATGACATTAAGTTTCAGGTATATTTCATAAATGTAATAAATCACTACAACTCTTTTCTAATCCATTCTGTAATCCCCTTCTTTTTTATAGATGAAATCACCCAATAATATTCAAGTTAAAAGGAATCAGTTTGTTTTATCCCTTTATAATGCTACATTTTAAAAGATTAAAAAGTAGTAGTAACTACCTACAATTTGTTTTGCTTAGAACATTCTGATCCTAGAGTCTTCACTTATATATAGATGCCCTATTCCTTCTAATTCTTTACCCAGATGAGATCCTGATATTTTCTTTAAAAAAAAATTCTGGGATCTGCAGCCTTTTTGCTTGAAGCAGATAGATTCCAGTCTCCATCTTTGACCATAGATCTCTCCCACACCTGCCAAACCAGGTATCATGTTTTTTTTTTTTTACTGACATGTTTGTTTTTATGTTTCTCTTATCCACACCAGAGAGAAGTATAGATTGTAAAAACTCTCTCTTTCCCTATCTCTTTTACTTGACTTTTACATGAAGTACCTTTAATTTTCTTTCTTTCTTTCTTTTTTGTTGAGACAGGTAGGGTTAAGTGACTTAGTCAGAGTCACACAGCTAGGAAGTGTTAAGTGTCTGAGGTCAGATTTGAATGCAGGTCCTCCTGATTTCAGGGCTGGTGCTCTATTCACTGTGTCATCTAGCTGCCCTTGAGGTACCTTTATTAAAGAAATAGCCATCACTTATTCTTTCTTCTCTCTCCTTTCCTCCTTTAAGATGCTTCTTTCTGATGATTTTTCATGAACTAGGGAATTTTCTCGGCTCACAATTATGCTCAGTGAAGATGGAACTTCTAAAGGCAATACTTTTATTTGTTCCTTGCAGCATGTAATGTTTTTTCAATCTATGTTGACTTGGTTGATTTTATTCAGTTTCCTTTGTTTCCTATATTTATATTTAAAAAGCTATACTTGTTCTCTGATGTTCTGTGAAGAAATGGCTGAAGATTCCTGTTTAAGATTCACATTTTTATGGACATTTTCAGGACATATTATTTCAGGGTGCAATCATTTTCTTTTTTTCTGTTAATGTATCATTCTTTTTTATATTTAATGAGAAATCCTACAGAGAACAAACTGATATTTCTTATTATATAAATTGCTTCCTCTTAGATGTTTATAAAATTCTTTATTTGGCACTTACTTCTGGAGCTTGGCAACTATGTATCAGGGAGAAGTAAACATGGAGTTTCTTTCTCATGGGTGCTTGTAGATTTGACTAATGTACCTTTCCAATATTTCTTACATTCTTTGCTAAAATATGAAATCTATCCACTTTAAATTATCACATGTTTAAGAGTCACAGACTGCCTGCCTGAGTAAACTCACTCTTCACAGTGAGTTACTTTGGTTTATGGATATCTCAGCTATACTTTCAGTCTGTTTAGTTTTCTTCTTATATTTATTGTATTTCTATATATGTAAGCTCCATCTCTATCATCTGCTTCTTCAGAATGTCTTCTCTCATGTTAAAGTTCTCTATTCTGTTCTAAAGCATCTATTCTTTTGTTTTTCTAAACTCTTCTTTTAAAAATCTAAATTCTCTAAATTGTGGTATATGAATATTATGGAATATTATTGTTCTGTAAGAAATGACCAGCAGGATGATTTCAGAAAGGCCTGAAGAGACTTACATGAACTGATGCTTAGTGAAATGAGGAGTAAGAGATCATTACATACTTCAACAACAATATTATATGATGATCAATTCTGATGGACGTGGCCCTCTTCAACAATGAGATGAACCAAATCAGTTCCAGTAGAGCAATAATGAATTGAACCAGCTACACTTAGTGAAAGAACTCTGGGAGATGACTATGAACTACTGCATGGAATTCCCAATCCCTCTATTTTTGTCTGCCTACATTTTTGATTTCCTTCGCAGTTAATTGTACACTATTTCAAAGTCCAATTCTTTTTGTACAGCAAAATAATTATATAGACATGTATACATATACTGTATTTAACTTATACTTTAACATATTTTACATGCAGTGGTCAACCTGCCATCTGAGGGAGGGGGTGGGAAAAGGAGGGGAAAAATTGGAACAAAAGGTTTTGCAATTATCAATGCTGAAAAATTACCCATGCATACATCCTGTAAATAAAAAGCTATAATTTAAAAAAATCTAAATTCTCATCTTTTATATTCTTCTAATTCTTTGAAGTTTCCCAACTACTCTGTAAATTTCATTTTCATTTCTGGGGCTTTAGTTGTTTCTATTGCAATATTAAATCATTTCTTTTTGTGGGTGCATGTTTTATCCCAAAGAATTAATTTAATATATACCTCTTTTAATAAGATTTAATAATGCTTCTTTAAGAGATTATTTCTTTAGTTCCTCTGTTGATTTTTCTACAAGATTTTCCTTTTGAAGATTAAATTTCTTTTCTTCCTTTTTGGTATTGAAGAAGCAAGGTGGGATAATGGATAGAATGCTGGATGTGAAGTCAAGAAAACCTGAATTCCAATCTCATTTAATACATGTTTGACTATTTAAAAGTTACATAGGGCTTAAGCATTATCATTCATTTCTTTTTGAAAATCCCCCATACTCAATTTTGAAGACATAAATTTGGATAACAATGCACAGATAAAATGTAGTTCCTTGAGGACCATTGCCATGATGGGGTGATATCACAGTCTTGCACATAAATTGGATTTAAGTAAAGTTACACAAGGTCATCAGCTTCACTCTTTCCTCCAGAGTTATGGAAAAAAGGATGACTGGCAATGGCCTGGGATGCAATGGGTGCCTCTGATGTCATCAGACTAACCATGTTCCACAGCACCTGCTTCAAGTCATCTTCATGACCATTGGAAAAAAATGTTCTCATCTATCCATTCCACCAGAGAAAGTCTTCACATCCTTAAGATAGACATCCTCCTAACTCATTGAGGAATTGGGATCTATTGGTTAGCCTCAAATTGGTTTAGCCTTTCTGCCAAGATGGTTTTACTGGGATGTGGCTGCTGTGCTACACTCTAGGGGCCACAAGTGAGAATTAGGAGAAAAATGGCAGCAAGAGGACACAGTGAACAGAGTGTCAAGCCTGAAGCCAGGAATATTCATTTTTTTTAGTTCAAATCTAGTCTCAGAAAGTTACTAGCTGTGTGACTTGTTATGTGTGGGTAAGTCACTTAATCCTTTTAACCTCAGTCTTCATCTGTAAAATGAGGTAGAAAACAAAATGAAATGAGGAAATGAAAAATTGCTGTAATATCTCTGCCAAGACCCAAATGGAGTCACAAAAAGTTGTAATAACTGAAATGACTCAACAACAATAAAAGGTCTCTTCTAGCTCTGTGTTTCTTTAAATAAAATAGTATTACAATAAAAGAATTACTATTCCTGGAGATGGTATAACCAATAAATTACAATAAATTCACTACAACAATATAATAAAAACCTTCTCTAGTCCCGGACCATGTAATCACTATCTCTAGGAAAATACTCTATTTGACTTTAAATTATTCTATAGATGAAAGAGGGAAGGAATTTGTATAACCAAGAAAAAAATTCCCTTCAATTTTTCTCTTTCTGTACTTCAAATGTCTCATTCCTTCTAAAACAATCAAAACACTATTCCTTAATTTTTAAACCACACAATCCATCACCACCACCACAACCAAAAAAAAAAAATTACACATGCCCATAAAAAAGTACTAGAGTTTGAGAGAAAGAAGTTGCATGATATCTCCTATTTTTCTCCTTTCACATTTTTTTTCTGTTAATTCACTGCCTCTATTGAAATCACACACTCATGTTTGTGGAGCATGTGTTCCTTCTCTATTTCTGACTGTCTTCCTTCTTGATCTCTTGAAATATATATACATATATATTTCTTGGATAGTAATTTTATTTTAGTTGTTAGAAACTCTATTTGGCTTTACCTTTTTCTTTTCCTTGATAGAGATACTTTGTGAAAATTCTGAATGTCCTCAGATAGAGTCAAAGCAAAATGTCTGTCTAAGCTTCAAGTAGATTGTCTTTTGTGTGAAAGGGATTCCTGAGGACATTTTTGTGTGCCCTATATAAGAAAGAGCATGTGTAGAAATGTTTTATGCAAACCTCCAGTTTGTTTGCCCTATATGCTAATGTCAATCATGAAAGAATTTGCACCCAGGAAAACATAATTGATCACATAAGGATGGGGGAATGACTTCCATTCAATTCCATATGCATTGGGTGCTTTGGGGTCCCAAGCCTTCTGATAGGAAAAGCTTGCCTTTCTTGTCCTTTCTTATTTCCTTTTTGTTTGGGGGTCAAAATGGCCTTTGTAAGCATCAAGATGACAACCTTTGAAAATTTGTAAAAATTATATCTGCAGATATATGTGCAGACTGGGGTTTGGTTTTGTTTTGTTTGAAATGTGAACAATGACTATATATGTTTGTAAGAGCTTGTGTTCTTGCTTTCTCAATTAGACAAGGGAAAATGAATTTAGACAGAAAAATAAAATAAAATTGAATTTAAAAAACAAAATTATATGTGTTAAGTTGAACCATCATGTATTTAGAAGTTTGGAAGAATGTTAATTTCTGTATTTGTTTATGAAATGTGGCACATAAAATAAAAATGTGTTAACAAACTAAATTGCCACATAAAATAGCATGTAAATCAGAGGATTGTTGTGAGAATCAATCGGGATAGCATGTGTAAGTCAATTTTCAAACTTTAGAGTGCTACAAAATATTAGTGGATGTTGTTATTATTAAATTTTTCCAAAGACTCTTTAGTATAAGGCACTAAGAAAGGCACTGGAAAAGAAAAAAGGAGCTTCCTTAGTCACTAAATACCTATCCTAAATTGGGAACTATGGAATTTAACAAAAGCACTGCAGGTGATTTTCTTGGAACATCAACTGTTTAACTGAAGGGATAGAGGAGAAACTTAAGAGTACGATCCATCCTTTCCTTAATTAATAAAGATCCATACATTTGGACTGAATGAAGCAAAAGAAGATTAGATATAATCAATATGAAAAGATCATCTGGACTTTGAGTCATTAGATAAAAGCAGATGATGTCACAGAGAAATTGTCATGTGATTGGTTGAAGAGAGCTAATCATGCCCCTGGGGGACTATATATAAAAACGTCAAGCTACTTTCAAACCAATTAAGCAAGCAGTTAAAGACACATTTAAGTGAATTGACTATGAAAGGAAAGAGAGCTCTATCTCTCTGCTCTTTTCACCTGCCCCACTATTAAGCAGGTGATATGGGTACCACAATTCTCCAAATCACCTAAGTTTATAACTCCAATGTTAGCTTTCACTCCTTACAATCTTTCAACTACAGCCTATATCCAAGCAGGTGTCAAGCCCTGTTATTTATAGCTTCACATCTCTCAAATACCTTCTCAAAGATAAAATCCTGTTTGGCTATTGAAATCCTTTATAATTTGGTCCCTTTCTAATTCTTTAGTCTTCTTTTATTTCATTCTCTTCCATATCTTCTGCAATACAGGGACACTGGCTGACTTTTTAGTATACACACACACACACACACACACACACACACCATCTCCTAACCTGGACATTTTCACTGGCTGTCTCCAATGTATAGAAGGCTCCTCTTCCTCATCTCTTAAAATCCTCATCTCTACCTCCTAGCTTTCTTAAAATCTCAACAAAAGTCCCATCTTCTACAAAAAGTCTTTCTTAAGTCTTAGTTCTTTCCTGCTGAGACCATCCCCAACTTATCTTGCATATCTTATCTGTTCTAAATTATTTTCACATTTTTTCCCCTTTAGACTATATGAGGGCATGGGTTTTTTTTTTTTGGTTTATTTATATATTGCCTTTCTTTGTATCTCAACACAATGCCCAGCACATAGTAGATGCTTAATAAATATTTGCTGACTGATGGTGGGTTTTTTTGGGAGGAGGGTAGATTATTATTTTCAAAATATATGCATAGTTTTCAACATTCATCTTGTGTTCCAAATTTTTTCTCCCTCCCTCCCCTCATCCCCTCTCATAGACAGCAAGTAATCCAGTCCATTTAAATATGTGCAATTCTTCTATACATATTTCCACAATTACCATGATGTACAAAAATAATCAGATTAAAAAGGGAAAAAAATGAGAAAGAAAACAAAAAGTAGGAAAAGAACAAAAAAAGGTGAAAATACTATGTTGTGATCCACATTCAATCCCCACAGTCCTCTCTCTGGATGCAGATGGGTCTCTCCATTACAAATTATTGGAATTTGCCTGAATCACCACATTGTTGAAAAGAACTATGTTTATCAGAATTGATCATCGCATAATCTTGCTGTTACTGTGTATGATGTTCTCTTGGTTCCACTCATTTCACTTAGCATCAGTTCATGTAAGTCTCCCCGGGCTTTTCTGAAATCATCCTGCTGATCATTTTCATGTCTCCTTTGCTAGATGCGTATCAGTTGGAGCATTCTCCAGCTAAATAAGGTATGGTATATGAATGTTATGGAATACTATTGTTCTATAATAATACCATGAACACTTGAAATTTTTCCAGTTGTATAGATCTGACTTTATTTGCATAGAAAGTGTTTTGTAATTGTGTTCATTTAGTTCCTGACTTGGTCTTGGCAGGTAGACTCCCAAATATTTTATGTTATCTACATTTTAAGAAGAAGTTTTTTTTGTATCTCTTGCTGATGGACTTCAGTGGTAACATTTGGAAATGCTGATGTTTTATGCAGATATATTTTGTATACTACAACTTTGCTAACATTGTTCATTATTTCTAGTAGTTTTTAATTGATTCTCTCGGATTCTCTAAGTGCACCACGTCATCTGCAGAGTAAGAATTTTGTTTCCTCATAACCTATTCCAATTTCTCTAATTTGTTTTCTTCTCTTATTGCTAAAGTTAACATTTCTAACTCAATACTGAATAGTAATGGTGATAGTGGGCAACCTTGTTTCACCCCTGATCTTATTGGGAATGGTTCTAGTTTTTGATTGATGGTTTTATAAAAGCTTGGACAATAGGAAATTCCCACAAGTGTCAGTAGTGGGTCTACTGAAGCTGGGAACCATGTCCCCAGAGCAGAAATGACTGACAGCAGCAACAACATTAGGAGCTGTCCATAAAAAACAAACTAGACATACTGACAAAAGACAATTCTGGACAAAAGTCCAGAACTCTACAGGGCTTCAACCTTCAGAGCGCAGCAGAGAGCTTCACTCAAGGGCAACTTTATGAGGACTTACAAAGGCATATAAAGATTCCCAATAAGGAGAAGCTATGTGTTGCTGAACTTTTTTTTTCAATAGCTGTCACTTAAACAAAGGAGTTTGGAAGGTATTAATTTGGAAATGATCTGATGCAAAAATTAAAAGATTTTAAAGAATAAAAATCCTCCAACTAAAGATGTCCTCTCCCTCCTCTAATTTTCCCAGAATACTTGTTTAAATTTCTTTTATCTCTTATCATTCCCTATCTCATATTATAATTATATGTATAAATGCCATAACCTCCCATTTTATTTTTTTGAGGTCAGGATTTGTCGTTTTTTCTCTTTGTATCCTTACTCCCTAGCACCACTCCTTTCACGTAGGAAGCATTAAATAAGTTTTGTAGAATTTAATTGAATTGCATTGTAGATGTGACCCTTAATTCTCAAAATCTGAGTCAGTGAACCATGAGCATTGACAGATTTTATTAAGCTAGGAAAGCTTTAAGTACAGGCTTGAGCATGGGATACAGACCAGTTATCTAGGGACTAAAATATTAGAGAAACTCATCACCAACTTAGCCACAGAAGAATGATGTTTTTAGCTGCAGAAAAATATGAACACTGAGGCTTTTCCTAACTCATCTTAATTCCAGTGCCTTTTTCCTGCTAATTATTTCCTACTTATATTTTATACATCTTGATTGCACATGTTTGTTTGCTTGCTATCTCCCCCATTTGATCATGATTTCCATGAGGGTAGGGGTAACCTTTTGATTATTTTTGTATCCCTTGCATTAAGCATAGTAAAAGTTTATTAACTGACTAAGTACTAGATTGTAGAGGGATTGCAATTTATACAAAAGGAGACTGTACCTGTGACAATGAAATCACAGATTCCAGGAGAGTTAAATTATATGTAATCCTTCTCTGAAGCTTCTGAAGATTAGGATTAAAGTTTCCAGAAATTTACCCATTAAAATAAAATCCCCACCCTATGAAAGAATATTACTATCCCATGCTCATTAGAATTTGACCTTTAATGCTATTTACCTCTTGGATCAAATATTCCTATCTATGCAGACAATCAGACAACAATATCAATTCATAAAACAAAATCAGCTCCTTGTTGAGTTTTTTCCTGTCAGATGATAAAGAAACAGATAGCCAGGAAACTGAGACTATTATTTCAGTTTTCCAAGCTCAAATGCAAAGATTTCATCCTAATGATGCCCCTGGTGGCAAGTAACATTTAATTTTTCTCTGTGACATTGAAAAAAAATTAGATGTAAAACTCAGGTAAGAGATTAATATTTCACACCCTGAGGCTAAATATTTCAATATAAATATTCATAAGGACCTATCCTGAATGAAATCCCTTATGGGTCTAGATTAAAAATGCTTGAGTCTTTCATACAGTTCAGACACTGGGTAGTCCATGGAGAAAAGCAAAATACCATCAACTAACATGTCAGTGTGGAGAACTCGGGGCTGTTAATAACGAGACTGAACATGTCTTTGTGGCAAACTTCCCATCATATGCATTCCTCTCCAATGACCTTATTCTGAAAGTTCTCATCTGAAAGCTTCCCTTTACCTTTCTCTCTCTTTTCTAGTGGTGATGATAAATGTCAGTCAACGAGCATTTATTACAAATTTTCTATGTTCCAAAGCACTGGGGATTCAAAACAAAAGGCAAAATATCCCCTACCCTCAAGCAGTTTTCATTCTAATGAGGAACATTACATGTAGGTAACTAAGAACATGCAAGATAAACAGAATTCATGAGAGGAAATTTCAAAGGGGAAGGCACCAGAAACTGGCAGGACCAGAAAAGGTCTCCAACAGCAAACACCAACTGTCAATGTTCACTATTATTAGTTATTTACGACTGACCCCCTGGAATTTTAAAATCTGAGGTCAAAGAACTGGCAACTATACCTTTCTTAGTCCATAGGGATATAGGAAGGGAAGATGGGAGAGGAGCTAGACATAGCAGACGCCATCTTAATGCTGGGTGGGGTTTTCTTTTATGGTACATCCATGAGCTAAGATGACCACAAGACTACCCCAAGTTAGAAGGCCCAAGGTAAATATCCTGATTAACTCCACACTTAGGACAACTTTGCTCTAGGTCCCTTAATAGTCATTTCCACACTGAAGAAAGGGAAAGAAAAAATCATATAAGGAAATTTCTTAGCCCTTGTGGAACAAAGCCTAAAACCAAATTGACACAAGCGGACTGTCTAGAGAGACAAGCAGCAATAAGTACAGAACTAAGAGGAAAGAGTGTTTAAAGGGGAAAAAAGGAATTAAAAATGAATTTCCTGGCTTCACAGCATCCCAGTTGGCTAGGGAGCCATGATAATAGTCTATAAATGCCTGAGAGGTGAAACACCAAAGAGGGGGAAAGTCATGTTTAGCATGATGTCTGGAATGATGAAGTAAGAGGATGAAATTTAATAAAAAGAAAATGTAGGCCTAGGGTAAACTTCATAGTTTTCCTAGCATGCCATGGAATATTTTTCCCAAGTGTAATAGTGTAAGCTTCCTCCTTAATGACAATTAAAACAAGCCGGGACAGAGGAAGGGATAATATACTTTAGGGAACAATCCTGCCTTTGCCTTCATCTCCAGAAGTGGATGGCAAAAAAAGAAAAAGAAAAAAGAAATCTAAAGACCTTTTCTACATCTAACTCCTACAGTGCACATTTCTTCTGTTCTTGTGTCCAGCACATTAGTACTTAATGCTTAACAGCTGCTCCATTAGTGTTCCCAGTCCCTCTGCTATCTCAACTCTATAAAGTACTTTATGTCACCTTAGATACAAATGTCTCAGAAAATAAATTCAATGACTGCCTGGGGGTCAAATGGCAGAGGAAGCGTGCCTCTTCTCAGGAGATCATTTTGAGCCCTGAGTTATGTTCTAAGTCCCCTCCAATGTCGATGTCTGGCTCAGAGTGGAAAGACCCTCCAGGCCAATTAGATATTCTTGCAGCCCCTGCGTCACATCAGGGTCCAGGAGGACAACAAGCGGGCTTAACAGCAGGACCAAGATGAGCTCTGTCAGTGTACGAAGCCGGGGACCAGACTGGGGACATAAACACCACATGTAAGCCGTCTACCCTCCTCCTGACAACTTCTGCTCCGTTTCCCAGGAGAGGCATCTAATCTTATTCGGCTGTT
Source organism: Antechinus flavipes (assembly GCF_016432865.1). Taxonomy (NCBI): domain Eukaryota; kingdom Metazoa; phylum Chordata; class Mammalia; order Dasyuromorphia; family Dasyuridae; genus Antechinus; species Antechinus flavipes. The sequence goes on from NC_067399.1 coordinate 47,419,314, forward strand.
CCTGGGTAAACCAGTTGTATTCTGTGGCCTTCTCTGATCATCCTGAATTTGAGTCTTGGAGAAGAAAAGGAAAGAAAAGAGGAAGAGTATTTATTAAGCACCTATTATGTGCCAGTTACTAGGTTACAAAAATTATTTCTTTGGAGCCTCATAGCAACCCTTAAGGGAGATGCTATTATTTTGATCCCCATTTTACAACTGAAGTTGTGACTTGTCTGGAGTCACACAGCTAGTAAATGTCTGAAGGCATGTTTGAACTCGGGTCTTCCTACTCCAGGCACAGTGCTCATCCACCTCATCTCCTTGCTGCCCTCAAAACAGCTTATTAAATGCCTTAAGAGTTCAAAGAAGGGAAAGATGAATGCAATGAAATTATAGAAAATATTAGGGAAGAAGTGAGACTGACACGGTCAGGAAAGGATGGATAGGGAGGTATTCAGTAGAGAGCTGTGTGTGAGTGCCTCTGTGTGTGTGTGTGTGTGTGTGTGTGTGTGTCTGTGTCTGTGTCTGTGTCTGTGTCTGTGTGTGTGAGTGTGTGTGTGTGTGAGTGAGTGTGTGTGTATGTGTGAGTGTGTGTGAGTGTGAGAGTGTGTGTGTGAGTGTGTGTGAGTGTGTGTGTGTATGTGTGAGTGTGTGTGAGTGTGTGTGTGAGTGTGTGTGAGTGTGTATGTATGAGTGTGTGTGAGTGTTTATGTGTGAGTGTGTGTGTATGTGAGTGTGTGAGTGTGTATGTGTGAGTGTGTGTGAGTGTGTGTGAGTGTGTGTGTGAGTGTGAGTGTATGTGTGAGTCTGTGTATGAGTGTGTGAGTGTGTGTGTATGTGAGTGTGTTTGAGTGTGTGTGTGAGTGTGAGTGTGTGCATATGTGTGAGTGTGTGTGAGTGTGTATGTGTGTGTGAGTGTGTATGAGTGTGTGTGTGAGTATGTATGTGTAAGTGTGTGTGAGTGTGTGCGTGTGAGTGTGTGTGTGAGTGTGTATATGTGAGTGTGTGAGTGAGTGTGTGTGTGAATGTGTGTGAGTGTGTGTATGAAGACTGAGGAGAAAGGGAAGCAGAGAAGATCATCCAAAGAAAAGCAGAAGTAAAGACAGAAAGGAGAGAATAAACATGGCACACTGGAAGAAGAGTTAGGGTATTGCACCTTTATGCCCCCAAGGGATTGGGGAAGGCTGCAGTACAATATCCCCTTGACTGTACAGAACATAATTCTTCCACACCTATTCACCCCCCATACAATTCTTGTCCATTTCTTTGCATAATCCTCCATAGAAAATCTATCTAAAGCACATGTGTTCCTTCCCCTGGACCTTTTAATACTTTGCAAATACTAATAATTAGAGCCAGAAATTCCATAGCACTTTAAGATTTGCAAAGCACTTTCTATATGTTATTCCATCTAAAACTCAAAACAACTCTGTGGGGGAGTGGACTATTATCATTTCCCATTTCACAGATGACTGGCCCATGGTCACACAGTTCGTGTTTGAAACAGGATTTGAATCCACATTTCCCAGACCCTTATCTAACATTCTATCCTCTGCACTCCCTAAGTGCCCCTTCTATAATTCTGATATACCAAATTATGCCCCCTTTTCCTGTTGATGACTTCGTCCTGGAGCCTCTTTGTTCAGAAGATTCCAACCCAGTGGCATAATGGATCGAGCCCCAGACAGGAAGGCCTGAGTTCAAATACAGCTCTAGATAACACAATCTGTGTGACTCTAGGCAAGTCACTTCACAGCTATCTGCCTCAGTTTCCTCATCTGTAAAATGAGGATAACAACAATAGCATCTCCCTCATAGGATTGTTATGAGATAATATTTACAAAGCATTTAGCATGAGTGTCTAGCACACAGTAGGCATTTAATCGATATTTGTTCCCTTCCCTTCCTTCTCTGGTTTGTTCCTAATTTCTGGATTGCTAAGTCATGTCATCGAACCAGGTACAACCTTCTCTACCCCTTTAGCTCCTTTTGTGTATTGTTTCCCCATTAGAATATAAGCTCCTTGTGGTCAGAGAGTATCTGTCTTAAAGATTATATTTGTATCTTCAGCTTTTGTATGGTACCTGTTATGTAGTAAGTGCTCACTTTCCTTCTTCCTTCTTTTCTTGTTTCCTATTTCCTCCTTTTCTTCCTTCCTTCCTCTGATCATTTCTTCATTCCTTTTTTCTGTCCTTTATTCCTTTTATTTTCTTTTCTCCCTACCTTTCTTTTTTCTTCTTAAACCTTTTCTTCTCTCCTTCCTTCCTTTCTTTTCCTTCTTTCCTTTCTTTCTTCTTTCCTTCCTTCCTTTCTTCTATCATTCATTCCTTTCTTCCTTCCTCCCTTTTTTTCATTCTTTACTTTCTTCTTTTCTTCCTAAACCCTTTCTTCTTTCTTCCTCCCAGGCTTTTGAACTCACCACCCCATCTACTCTAAGATACATAAAAGCAAAATAATTAAAAAGTTCTCTCTCTCCATCTCTCTCCCTTCATATCTCTCTCTCATCACTCTTTCTTCATCTCTCTCTCTCTTACTCTGTCTCTCTCTGTGTCTCTGTCTCATCTTTTTTTGTTATTAATATATCTCCTTTCTGCCATTTAAGGGATAAAGGCATCATGAACCAAGAAAATTTGGAAATCTCTGATCTAGATCTTTAGATTCAGCAAAATAAGATGAAATTCATTAGGGAAAAAATGTAAATTCTTGTTGTTCAGTCATTTTTCAGGACTTTCTAACTCTTTGTGACTCCATTTGTAGTTTTCTTGGTTAAAAAAAAGATATTGAAGTAATTTATCATTTCTTTCTCCAGATCATTTTATAGATGAAGAAAGTGAGGCAAAAAGAGTTAAGTGACTGTCCCAGAGTTATATAGATAATCTGAGACCAGATTTGAACTCAGGAAGATAAATCTGTTTTGTAAAGTCTTGCATTTAGATATAAAACTACATGTAGAGAAGGCAGAGTTGGCCAGAGTTTAAAAACTTGGGGAAAAGATTAAGGATCATTATACCTACAGTATGTATAATAGTTACACAGCATGTATATGGATATACAATATGTGACAAGTTATACAGTATGTATAATGGAGTTATACATACCATGTAACTACATAACAAGCCAGGTCTCTATGATCATGTTATCTCCAGCAGCTCTCTGCAGCCAAGGACCAATAGAGAAAACATATGATGGGAATTGAGATAATGAGTTTGGCATAAGCAATGTGAGGATGTCCAAGATCCCAGAGTAATGACATTGGGTAATTGATCCTGGCTTCTAGTGTAACCAGAAACAGGCTGATGAACTGGATTGGAGGGCTTGAATAATTGAAGGCACCAGAAGAGAGCACAGTGAATGTCTGGTGAGGAGTGAAAAATCTACTGAGCCAGGAAGTTGTATTTGGAAAGCAGGAAAGCTGAGTCAGAGATCTCAGTTATGGAGAAGAGAAGATGGCTCGTGAATGATATATGAGTTGGATCTCTTCAGGGTTAAGGACAAAGAATTACGAAGTCAAGAAGCATGAAGATTTGTCCATATGAATATTGGAAATTTGTAAGGATGAGCATGAGAGAAACATTGGCGGGGGTGGAGAAAAGCACATGAACTAAATCTCAAAATGATCAAAAATTTAGAAATGGACTTTGGGAAAAGGAAGACAATAGTAAGGAGATCCATAGATGAGTGGTACAAATATGTTTATAGTAGAGCATAGTAGAGTAGACATGGAATCAGGCCAAAATAAGTATAAATCCCATTTCTGACACTTGTAGAGACAGACATATACATACATACACACACATATGTATGTATGTATGATGTAGGTATTATAAGCCTTACAGAGAAGGAAAGTGAGATTTGAAAGCATTAAGTGACTTGCCCATAGTCACAAAGTTGGAAGGTATTGAATTTAAACCTTCTTCTGACTTCTCTTCCCATTACCCCATGCACCTCTTGGAATCTATTTGTAATTCTGGATGACTATAATAATTGTAATTATTATAGTATAATAATTATTATACATGTGATAATGATGATTCTACAAATTGGACAAAATATTTCATTTCATCTGCTGGTTCAAGTTTAGGGGGAGATATGTTTCATCATCCCCTTTCCAACATGGCTTTAGCCATGAGACTATAGTAGCAATTATTGAGAAAACAAAATGGAACTTTTAATTTTATTTTTAAAAAATTATTTTTTGTGTGTGATTTAGGTCTGTGGATACAGGTCCTAAGTACCCAAATGGGCCAACTAAAGTATATCAGGTGTCACAGGAAGAACATGTGAGTTGGTATGTAAGAGTTATATTAATCAGCTAATCAGCCAAGAGGGTGTCTGAAAATACTGCAAGTGAGGTTATATTCACTTCCTTTTATACATTTTCTGTCTGAACAACATCTGTTGTTCTCATTTGTCAGGCTTTTTTTTTCTTTTTTAACATTCTTCTTAATATGGGGCCTTTATTTGGCTCTCCCAAAGGAATACTAGCAATTTCTTGTAGCAGGAGGAGAAATTTCTGTCAATTCTGCATAATGACCCAAACAGAGAGATTGTACTGTTTAATTGAAGCTGTGTGGATTGGAATGTGATGTATATTAACTCTGCTCGAAGCAAAAAAGAAAGCAGTAGGTGGGTATTCATGTGGGTTGCTTAAAAAGAGAATGGAGGCAATTTGGGCCTTTCTATTTGCTTTATTTATCTGAAGCTCATGCAATCCACAAGGGATTCTCTCCATAACTCTGCAAAAGTCAGAGGTGATGCTGATGGGGGGACGAAAGGCGGTGTAGAACAATAAAAAAAAAAAAAGTCTACAAGCTAAGTGCATATAAAAGCCTTGAGTTTATAGATTAGAATAATTTTATCAACCCACAACAATTTCACCTATCTAACCATCACTTCCCACACTTGTCAGGGTCTTAACAAAAGATGCACCCAAGAAAGAAATTGTAGCCCCAAGACGTATTGTACCAACATGATTGACAATATACTTTTTTAAAATTTGGCCAGATTCAAATTTCTTCCAGCCCCTATCTATGGATCATCCTGGGGCAAATGTTGGGAACACAAGGCCCTTGTCAGCTCAGATTCTGTGGTGTTGACAGAAGCTTTCCCAGGATAGGAGAGATATAGAGAAAGGTTTCAATTGAGACACCATGGTGGGGCAAAATGGAAGTCAGAGAAGCAGCAATCAGGGGTTAGTAGTTAAAGAGACAGGTTTTGAAATTGATAGGACCAGGAAATAGTAGTGCTAAGGTCAGTGGTTGGGGATACCAATTGTCAAGATAAAATGAGCCTTTGGTTATAATCATGTCCAAAGAGACTTCCAGGTCAAATCCAAAGGCACCAGAAGCATGATTAGAGAGCAGAAATAAAAACTTTGGCACAGGACAAGCCACTGGTTATTTAACTAGTATAATTTGTCCAACTCATTCACACAAGTTCTAAAGTCCTATAATATTCTTCTCAAACCCAGCCTCTAGCTTCTCCTGAATTTGCTGCAGCTAGAGAACTTCCTTCACTTCTTAGCCCTCAAGATGGCTTTAGTGAATAGGGTACTAGATGTGGTCAAGGATTCAGAATCCCACCTCAGATATTTAGGAGCTGTAAAACCTGGGCAAATAATTTGACTTTTCTGTGCCCCTTAGATTTCTTCCCCTAAATCTACGATTCCATAGTAAATTTGCAATCTATAGTACTACAAATTTTAATAGGCTACAAGGGAAAAATCAAAGGGTTAAACTAACCTTAGGAGTCAACTTCAGTTTTCTTTGGATGAGTATACAATAGCTAAAATGTGGCTTCAAGGAGGTGAACCTTGTTTTAATATGTAGATTAGTCAACAAAATGGACTTTTTCAGTTTTATTTGGAGTAAAAAAAATAAAATGGGGATAGGCCAACTAAGGGACAGAATGATGATAATGGATGAGCATGAGAAGATAGAACTATTATATAATCATTTATTTTGCTTCTTCCAAGGAGAATGACTTTTGGGTTGAAAAGAATTTTTTTTAAGTGTTTAGCTATAATCTAAAATCTAAGATCAGTGATGGGAAGGCAAGGTTGCACCTATCTGCCTTCAATGGGCTCAAGTAACGAGATTCAGAAACCACATTTCTAGGGTCCTGAGAAAGCCTTCCAAATGTAATTCCTGAGTGAGTGAATGCAATCTTAACAAAATCACGGAAAAGGAGGGAGGCACCAAAGCACTGAAGAAAAGTGAATATTATAGTTACTTTTAAAAAAAAGAAAAAACAAAAGTATAGAATGAAGGCTATAAACTGACTACAAATAATAGCTTTATGTTACTTCCTTGCAAAATTCTAAATTGCATCCATAAGGAGTGGTCACTTATGATGAAAAACAATGACCACAGAGCCAGCAGGCTATTTTGTGTGTAATATTTTTCACCAAGATTTGGATAAAGGCATAAATAACATTTATATATGATGAATTACTGTTAAGGGGGAATAACATATTAGAAAACAGAGTCAGGATCCAAGATGATACTCAAAATATAAATTTCTTGGAATGGGAAGCTTTTCTTTTTTTCTTTCTTTCTTTGAATGCTTTATGCCTAACTCAGTATTTTGCTGTTAAGAAAGTACTTAATGAAATTTGAATTAAGTTGAATTTTTAGAAACCAGGGAAAAAATGTGCTGAATGTAAAGAAATGAAACAATAGGAGGGAAATGAAGTTCTACACTTTGAGAGAAATGATTATTAATAACCAATGATTGGGGGGGATAAAGTTGCCCCTTTTTCTAAAGTTCTGATTTTAAATCAATCTCTTGAAGGATATTACTGATGAGACTGAATTAACTTCCTTGTTCAGGGAAGCCATTGTGCTCTACTAAGCTTTGAGATGGGGATAAACTCTTTAAATACTTTGCCCCAGACTGAAGGTAATTTAAGAAAAGTAAATGATATAATCAAAGTTCAGGTCCAGCCCATCATTGTAATATTCATTCTCCCATTATTCGATAACCAATCAGAAGATACCCTTCTCTCCCAATGGGGATATAATTCCATGACTCTTCCCCCTCCTCATCCCAACCTTGATTGTCTTTGGTCCAAGAGAAAGATAATAGAATGGCCATTCTTTTATAACTAAACATCCTGGCATCATTAATAAAGTGATTAAATTACCCATAAATTATGTCTCTTGAATCTTTTAAAACATCACAATTTTAAAATGTCAAAAAAATAATTTAAGGATGGATTAGAACAACAGTTAATGAGTAAAGACAGGTTTAGAAGACAGTTGATATGAAACAATAATGTGATGTGTGGATTTATGAAGAAACAGAGAAAAAAGAAGCATATTATTGTTTTACATAGAGATGAATGTATATGTATACATATGTATATGATATGTGAGTGGGCATATGTACATATATGTATATATTTGTGTGTATATGTATACAATTAAATATGTATTTATATCTATGCATATATGCATACTTAATTGTAATCTACTGGGGAGAGGAGGAAAGGGGAAAAAGGGATAAAGTAAAATGTACACAGAATAGAACAAAAGAAAACATTGACAGCTCTAAACACAATGTGTGGTGTACTCCAGGAGAATCTGAGACTAGGAAAAACCTAAAAACATTTATGTTAGCCTGTTTTATTTGTTATAATCTAAGACGTGCCATCTTTTAAGTGTTTAGCAAACACTATAGGGTTTTTTAGCTTTTTATAGCTGTTATCGTGTCACTTTAATGCTTAATCAATTGAGAACCCTGACAAGAGCAAAGAACAATAGGACCTACACCTCCTAATCACACCCGCCTTTTGCTGCCTCTCTATTTCCTTTTCTGGGCACAGGTCAGTGACTATTGATCCTGAGAAATAGACATTTCCAGCCTTGGGGGTTTATTCACAGGTAATCTTTAGATGGAGTGCTGAATTCAACATACAGGAAACAGCTGCCCCAAGGCAGAAGATTTTTATAACACACTTTTCAGAAGAAAAGAGGACCTAGTGCCCACAACCTAAAGATTTTGCCTTTAAAGGACTAAAGCAATGATGGGAGTGCAGCTTCTAGGGGAAATATAGCAGTAATCATGAAGTCTCCTGCCCTTAGGAATTATATATTTCTTCCCCCTAGATTTTACAGAAGATATAGTAGTAATCCTGAGGTCCTCTGACCTTAGAAATGTTATTGTTCTAACAATATGTCTGTCAAGGATTCTAAAGTCTTCTCGTCTAGGTCTGTTGGTCAGTCTTACCCAAGTTCCTGAGACAATAGTGAATAGACTATCCCTCAAACCTACCCATAAGCCATAAAATTAGCAATATAACATGAAGCTCTGGTCTCTCTAATTTTGTCCTACAAATTTATCTTTTGCTCCAGGTTTTTTGTTAAAATTCTTTTGGAAATTAGCCCACTTCAACTGGAGTTACAATTATAATAAACTTTGCCCTTTGACTTGGAGATGGATATAAGCCTGCAAATTCTTTTGAGACACCTCACAACACTGCAACCCCAACCTTTTGGAGTCTCCTTTGAACTTCAACATGTTGACTAAGCACAATATTTGGGACCCTATCAACCTCCCATGATTATTATTACAGTGAATTGCTTATAGAGGGTAGGTCCAAGATGAATGCAAAATAAGTCTTCAGCAGTTCCACAAAAAGTCTTTACTTTTTGTAAAGGAAGTGGAAGGGTCGTTTGTATAATGGTTATAATGGACTATTTGATTGTTTTATGTCCCTGTGTTTGTTCATACATTCCTATAAAATTGTTTGAATTTTATGCATTTGTAATGAGGTTTGGTGCTTACCCAGACCACCTAAGATGACAGTATCCATGAGGAAGAGTCTAGGAGGTCACATGCTTCCAAGAGACTGGAAGTTCTAGTACATATGTGGATTTTTTTAAGTGACCTACCATAGAGTTGCAAGCAGTCTCTTTCCACTGACTGCATAGCCAGAACTGTCCATGGCTTTGAAACCTTTGAAACTGTGACTTAGTCACAAATACAGACAAAAACCCTATACAACCAACAACATCCCATCCCTCCATTCCTGAATTGGACAAGTTTTATCCAGACTGAAATTTTAAAGTTTTGACCATATGACTAATAGGGAAAAGATTTCATTTGGAGGCATTCGAACCATGTAATAGGACAATATAGAATATCAAAACATAAATCAGTCTTCCAGCCTCCCAGAAGCAGGTCCCCCGAACATTGCAAGTGGACCATAACATCCTACCTAGATAGTCTAGGCGTGCACATTTCTGGATGGTGGAATAATTTTTTTTAATATCCCATACCCAATATACACACTCCCCATTGACTACAGTACCATGTTACCCAGATTTGGGGGAACATTAAATATAAACCATACATAAGCTTGTTTTAGAGATTTTCCTGAAGTTTTACTTTGGTTTGGGAATGGAACCAGAAACACTAATTGTCTTAGGGGATCATACCCTTCAAAATTGAACTTGTATCTGCATGAGCCCAGAGTTCCGTGTGCGAGATCCCAAGCCATGCTTGACACAGAAATGACAGGCTGGAAATATAATGTACTTAAAAGAATTAATAAGAATGTATTGATCTGAAATTCTGCAAATCTAATAAAAAGAGCTTTATCAAAAAAGGAAGAAAACTTCCAAAGTATATTGGCAAATCTGCTAAGATAGGTAACAAAGAACGAAAAGGAGTAGCAAAACCCAGAAGTTCACTTGAAATAAATCTAAGAAAGTAGTCAATAGTAAGGTCCAGGGCCTTAGCTTTTTACAATCAAATGCACAAAGGATATCTTATTGCAAAGAGACAATTTCACTTCATAAATATCACTAAAGAGACAGAAGGGCATAGTGGATAGAAAGCTGTTCTTGAAACCAGAATGGCCTCTAACACATAGTGGCTAGGTAACCCTAAGAAAGACACTTAATTTTTCAATGATTTAGTCAATTCTCTAAGAAAAGCCACTCACCTTTATTGATAGAGGGAATTTCCTCATGAAGAAATTCCCTCTATCAATAAAATTATAGGCCTAGTTCTAATCCCCGTGTATCGTTGAAACTTGGTGTGATGAGACTTATACCTGGAATATTAGCATAGTTTTATTCAAAAGAAATAAGACAAATAAAATGAATGAGCAGAGGAGTCTGTATATAAAGAAGACATTTTCATGTAAGAAATCCAAGGACCCAGGGGAGGTAGAGAACATGTGGATGAAGGAGAAAAGTACCAGTCAACCTAAACAGAAAAAAGAAAGAGATAAAGAAACCAACACAGTAGGGATAGAGTCTGTCAACTATCCAGAAATTTGTTTACACTCTCACTCTATAATATACAAAGTAATAAATAGTTTCTTTACATGGAAAAATGATAGTTTTCTGCTTCAAAATGTAGAGTAAATATTGTGGATATGATTCTCATAAAAGAATTGGATGCTAAGATTAAATTTATGTGGAATTATGTGGGAAATTATTGTGTAGAAGTGCCTCTTCAATCATAGAATTTGATCTAAAAGAGAGAAAAGTCCATCAGAATTTGAAACAAGGTGGCACAGTGGATAAAGCACCAGCCCTGAAGTTAGAAGGACCTGAGTTCAAATCTGATCTCAGACACTTAATACTTCCTGGCTTTGTGACCCTGGGTGAGTCACCTAACCCCAATTGCCTCAGGGAAAAAAAAAGAATTTGAAACAAAAAGCAGATTTCAAAAACTCAAAGAAGCTGGGGTCACTTCATCTAAAATTCTACACTTATTATCATAGGAAGGATGAGAAAGTCTACTTGGTCAATCAATCTTACTTCTACAGGCAGAAACCTATACATTCATAGCATCTAGAAATGTGAGATAAGACATAACAATCACATTGCTAACCAAGAAAAAAAAAGCTATCCAGAATAATAGATATGTTAACTCTATACCTATGAGATCTGCCTTCCAGCTAGATGAATTTCTTTTATTCCAGTGAAGTGAATCCAGGTATGAAAAATAATGATAGAAAATATATATTTAAAACATGTTGGAGTAGAATTTAAAGTTGGTGAGAAAACCCCCTGCACCATAAATATGAGGAAAGATCAGAGAATAGCACATGTAGACAGAGATCTAGGAGGGATCAGTATCAGAAAAACCCAGATGGAAAAGAGGATGAATATGTAATCAATAATAGAAATGCTTCAGAAACATCATAAAAAGAATTGAGAAAAGCCATTAAATTTAGTATCTTTGAAGAGATAAGTTTCATTTGAGTGATGAAACCAGAAACAGCAATGTCACCAGGCATCCCCCACCAGAGAGTTCCACAAATGCTACTAAACATCCTAGTGCTGAGGCAGTCCACATGCAAGCCATAGCACGGAACAAGGCCAGACCAATACCTGAGCAGCTCCTACCATATATCAAGTGCCAAAATAGAACTAGGGGCAGGACATCCCTGGGGAGTAAAGCATCCGGGGTCTTGCAGGAGGCCAGTGCAATCAACACATGATCCAAATAGAGTTTATAAGAGTCACAGCAAGGATGGAGCCAATTCTGGTTTTTAAGTTGTACAGAAATAAGGAGACAGAAGAGCAACCAAAAACAAAACAACAGTCCAATCCCCAAGCTAAAATCCAGTAATTTCTATATGGAGACCAGTCTTAAACACCACATCCAGAATCATCCAAAGCCTGCCTACATTATGCAAGAACATGGGAGCAAACCGAGCAAACAGAGATTGACCTAAGAATAAAGTCCCAAAATGAGGCTAAAAATATGTCAAACAAAATGAGAATATATTATGAATTGGAAATCAACTCAAAGATAAATTCAAAAGAAGACAGTCCAGGACAAAAAGTCCAAGAGATTTTCAAAGAGAAAAATGCTTTGGTCAGAAAGACTACAAGACTATAAGGATAAAATGAAGTAAGACATTCAAAATGTACATTTTCTTAGAAAAAAAGCTATGAAAGAAAGAATGGGAAATAGAATCAATAGCATAGATAAAAAGTAACCTGAACCACCTGAAAACTAGAATGGCTTAAACCAAAAATATAATTCTACATGAGTCAACAAAAATATTGAAATGAAGTCAAAAGGGTTTTTTTTAAGTATTTAAAGTAACATCTCAAAAACAACTAACCATGAAAACAGACAAAGGAGAAATCATCTAAGAATCACCAGACTACTTGAAAACTAGGACAAAAAAACCCTGGATAACATATTTTTAGAAATCATTAGGTAAATATGCTATTAGAATCAGATCTAATTAGAAAATGAAAAAAATCCACAGGTCACTTCTTGAAAGAAACCTCAAAATGAAAACTCCAATGAATGCTATAACTAACAGTCAGGGCTCCAGGTCAAATAAAAATGCTGCAAAAATCCAGAAAGAAAGAATTTCAGTACCAAGGAACCACAGTCAGAATCACACAAAATTTGGAAGCTGTAATGTTTAAAAAAAGAAGAAAAAAATTTGGAATACAATATTCCAAAAGACAATAGATAAAGGCTTACAAAAAAAAAGAAAAACTTACGCTGCAAAAATTAATATAAGCCTGGGGAGAGAGGGAAAGGCATCACAGAGAAGGGGTGAATTTTTAAAAGAATAGAGGATTTTCCAGTATTTTTAATAAAAGGACCAGAGCTGAATATAAAGTTTAAAATGAAAACATAGAAGTCAAGAGAATACTGGAAAAAAAATTGGAAGGAGCTAAAGAAAGAGGAATCATTTACAATCTAATAGGGAAAACAAAACAAATGTCCTTTCATAACTTTAATGTCTTCAAGGGTCATGGAAGGAAGTAAATAGGGGCTGGCGTGGAATTTCCCAAGTTCTTTCTTAAGAGAAGAATAAAAATAAGTAATACAAGACATGCTAAGGAAGAATGGAGGAGGAATGGAAGGGTACTTACTATTTCACACAATTGGGATATACAAGATGAAGAACATATAAACATAAAGGAAGGAATGAAGAAACAGGTACCACCTGAACCTCACTTTCTGGACCAGATAAACATGAGTCAGACATTCTCACTTCTACAAAGACAGAGACAGAGAGATAGACAGAGACAGAAACGGAGAGACAGAGAAATAGAAAGAGATCAAGATAGAGAGATAAAAAGAGACAGAGAAACAGAGAAAGATAAATTAAAGAAAATCCCATCCAATATAAAAAATATTATTGCAAATCTACTTCCATGTAGAGAATTAAAAGCGAATAAATATTTACTAAGGATTATATTATATCTAAAAGAAATAAAACAAGAGATAAAAAAGAAAAGGAAAAAAATTCCTGAAGTTCAGGTATGGTGGGACATGCCTGTTATCCCAGGGTGGCTGTGACTGGCACATCTTTTGAGCTGCAGTGACCTTTTCCAATCAGGTGTCCACACTAAGTTTAATATTAATATAATGAGTTCCTGGGAGCAGAGAATTATCAGGTTACCTAAAGAAGGGTGAACTGGTCTGGGTCAAAAATGGAGCAAATCACTTATGCCAATCAGCATAGCCACTGTGGGTGAGAAAGAGAGACTCAGTTTGTTAAATGAAATTTAGAAAAGCTGTTGAAGAAAGAATTGGAAAAAGAAAAAGTAGTAAATCTTACCCAAGAAGGGGAAAATCTAAAAAATGGAATATATCAAACACAAATTAGTCTCCATGAGACAATAATAAACATTACAGTAAATCAAAATATTGGAAAAAATAGAAAAAAATGGTAGGTATATATATGGTATCAAAAACAACAGACATAGAAAACAAGTTGAGGAGAGATGATTTAAGAATCATTGAACTTCCCGAAAATTATGACTTAGGGAGATAGAACTTAGACTCTTACTTTCAATAAATCATAAATAAAAATTTCCCAGATCTTTTAAGACCACAGAATAAACATAGAAATAATTCAATAATCATCTCCCGAAAGGGAAGCAAAACAGAAAAATCCCAGAAATATAGTAATTGAAATCCAGAGTTCCTATATCAAAGACAAATTACTGCAAAATTCTGAAAAGAATGAATTCAAGTACCAAAGACCAAGAGTCAGCATCACACAAGAACTAGAAGCTGCTACAAAAAGCCAGGGGACAAGTTATGAAGGACTTTGAATATCAAACAAAGGGTTTTATATGATCCTGTAAGAGATAGGGAGCCACTAGAGTTTATTGAATAGGGAAGTGAACTCTGCTTTAAGAAGAGAAATTTGACAGCTAAGTTGAGAATGAATTAGAGCACGTAAAGATGTGAGGCAAGGAGATCAACCATTAGGCTATTGTGATAGTCCAGATGGGAGATAATAAGGCCTATTCCAGGATGACAGTAGTCTTGAAGAAGACAAGGGAGCATATGTTGTTGTTTTTCAGTTGTCTAACCCAATTTGGGATTTTCCAGAGAGTTGCTGGAGGGGTTTGCCACTTAAGAAAATTTTATAGCTCATTTTACAGATGAAGAAATTGAGACAATCAGTGTCATTGATTTGCCCAGTCACAAAGCTGGTAAATATCTGAGTATAGATTTGAACTTAAGTCCATCCTAATTGAACTTCAGGTCCTGAAGATTCCTTCCAGATCTGGCACTCTATCCATTGAACCATTCAGCAGCCCCGTTATAGAAAATGTGGTCATCTGTTAGATACCTCGGTTTTATCTACCTTTCAGGTCATTCTCAATCTTTTATTATAGATTGACTTTCCCTACCACTCATATAAGTCTACACAAAACATAATTAGAAGTTAAAACATTACCAAGAAAATCTACATCTCCAATCAAAATATAGATTTTTTTACATTTTTGTTTCTTTGGCTTTTCCTTTTCTTTGCTCCCTTTTATTACCGTGATAATTAAGAACTGACTTCCGTAGCATTCTCTTTGATTGCCTACTAGTTTGACTTGAGTAGGAGAAACTCAGCATGTATTCAAAATGAAATCTATTCTTGTTTGAACCAATTAAATATATTAATTCTGTGAAACTGTCTGATCAACATTAATGAATAAGGAGCCAATCCACAAAGAAACACCTCTCTTCTCTTCTGACCAAAGTAAATGCCCCCAAAACAGCACTGATCTTCGGCAAAATTATGGGTCTTAACCATCTTCTCTCTAAGTCATTCTCTACTTCAGAATATCAAGAGTCCTCCATCTGCCCAGGGATCTCATGCTGCTGACTTTTACCTTTGCAAGGACTCCCACTGCAGAGTCCCAATCAGATCCATCTTTCCTAGGTACATCATTCAAAACCTAGGATTTTACTCTCCCTCCTATCAAAATTTGCCCATAATGGTTATCCTATTCTCAACAGATTTTCTGCAAACATTTCTGCAGTGAAATAATCTGATAAATAAATTCACTCTGACATGTTGAAAGCTAATGTTGTAAGGAATAATAAAATGGAGGAATTCAGAGAAATATGAAAAGATTTGTATGGCTGATAACAAAATCAAGTAAGTAAACGGAACCAGGAAACCAATAAACATAATGGCCATAATAATGTAAACAAAAAGAATCCTACAAGTAAATTCCAATTAATCATAATGGTTTATCTTAGTCCCTGAAAATTTATTTTGAAACATTTCTATAGAGAGGTAGGGGTCCAGGGATGTCCTGTCAGATCTAGGCCACAGAGTTCTGCTTTTGCTTAAATGGTTTTTTTTGGTAGACTAAAGGCTTATAGGGGGATGGTGCCAGATAAAGAAAAATGACTACAGTCTAAAAGTAAAAGAAAACAATAAGCCTTTAAAAAAAATCTTCAGATCTGATAATTAGTTTAATGTGTTCACTGCTCAAGGATAACTACATTTCAGGAAAAGGTTCTTAAAGACTGACAATGACTTAATTGGAAGGGAAGGTAAATTTCAATTACCAAGGAAAGTTGGAGGAGAAGATGTTTTAGAGCAAGATTGTCTTCCCAGTGCTCTTCAAATCACATCATATCAATGGCCAGTTATTCCATTTACTGTAAGGCTGACCTCACCCAGAACCTTCTAGGGTCATTTCATACCAATATTGGATAACCTAGACATTCTATCATATCCACTATTAAAAATAAAGTAATTTCTAAAAAATTTTAATTAGAAATTTTCTGAAAATTCATCAGTATATAAAAATGTTTGGATTTAAAGAGCTGGACCAAAAGAAAGAGTCCAAAAAATTACATCCTGATTACAGACTCATAACATGGTAGACTCTGAAACAAAATATCTAAAATATGAAAAAGAAAATGAAACAGAGAAAGACATACAGATAGAGACAGAGAGATGGAGAAAGAGAGACAGATAGAGATAGAGGGACAGAGCTAGAGATACAGGGAGAGACAGAAAGGCAGAGACAGAGACACAGAGACAGACAGGGAGAGGTACAGAGACAGAGATAGAAAGATTTAGATAAATAAAGAGACAAAGAGAGACATAGAGAGGGACAGAGACAGAGAAAGACACAGAGACAGAGACACAGAGAAAGAGATAGAGAGAGGGGCAGAAATAGAGATATAGAAAGACAGAGACAAAGAGAGACAGACAGGGACAGAGACAGAGAGAGAACTATGGACAGCATGATGGACTCTTACCAACAAGAATGTAGCAATGTCCCCTCCTGTTCAGACCCAGATTCTCCAAATTGAATTAAAACTTGTTCATCTTTGTTTTCTCACCTTTTTAATGCTGTCCCTGTGATCTCCTTTTGTGCTAACCCTAACACATCTATGGAAAATAACTTGGAAGTGCCTTCCTAAGTCAATGAAGCGAGTGGTTTGAGACATTTCTAGAAAGCTTATGTACCATGTAGCTCGAAGCCCCACTTGCATCTAGGCTGGGATGAAGGATGGGGATGGCGAGAACTTGAGAAGAGATGCTTGAAGTCTTCTGATTGGGAGCTTCTAGGGAAAGTGAGAAATAAGGGGTGTGACTGAGGTGGGGGCTCCTTCACATGTCCCCTCCTCAGGGTCTCTCTAAAACCCTGTCTTGTCTCTCAGCAGAGCATCATAGCATCTCTGTTCTCAAACTTTCACTCATTTTGCCCCACATGCAGACTTGGGGCAGTGAGTAATCAATACTCACCAGGAGGATAGCCATATGCAGACTTTTGAGCCACACATTACTTTTTTTAAGTTAAAAAGCTACAGAAAATGATCAAGTAAAAAAAATTCTTGCTCAACACTGCCCCCACATCTCACACATAGTGTGCCCCACTGGGACAAAAACTTCTATCTCCTCTGCATGGACTTACACCTTATAGCTCAATCCAATATTATGAAGTTGATATTCCCCCCTCTTCTCCCTGTCCCCATCATCCTACCTGCTCCTTTCTCCCTTCTGCTCCCTCTTCCCCTTCTACCCTTATCTACCTCTTTCTCTTCCTTCTTTTCCTCTTCTCCTCCCCTTTCTTTCTTCTTCTCCTCTATTCTCCCTTCATCTTCTCCTCTTCTCTTCTCCCCTCCTTTTCTCCTTGTTCTTCCTTTCCCCTCCTTCTTCCTCCCTTCCCTTCCTCTCCCTTGCTTCCTCTTCTGTCCTCTCCTCCCCTCTCTTCTCTCTCATAACTTGCCATATCCCTGCCATATCTTAGGCCATATCCATGAAGATTGATTTCATTATTTGTAGAGAAAATTAATACCTGCGTGATGGTGACAAGTGCTTTTGTTTAACTTCACCATCTCTGATGTAGAATCCCTGTTCCTCCACTGCAGTCACCAAGAACGAGACAACTGTTTACACGGGTGGTCCGCCAGAAGCAGGCCTCTTAGAAGACACAAAGAATTAGTCAGGCATTTTTAAATTAGTCTGCTCTGTTTTATTTTTAGATCATTTTTAATGGATCCACTTAGGGCTGCCCACACTTAGATTTATAAGGGCCACCAGAAATTTAGGATGTTTTCAAATACCAGCTTTAATAATGCATGCTTCCAGATGCAAAAGGTTCTGCTATCTTTCTTTGGAAATTTAAAACCTGCAGGACATTGCTGAAGGTCTCTGGATACAGGCCTGAAAGCGAACCCCAGACACCTGGCAGGGAATTCCTTTGAGATGATGGCTCACTGTCACAACAAGATCCCCCTTAATTGCTATGAAAAAAAATGTATGTTGCACACAAAACAGTACGGTACTATTGTTATAAGTACTGTAAATGCATAGAGTACACTCCTCTAACAATAAAAAAAGATAAATTAGAGAATAAGGAATCATATTACAAAAATAGTCTTTGCTTTGCAAAAGGTTCCTTTAATTTATAAATTCAAAGGAGCCCAGATTTAAAGCTGAAATGGATGTGATAAATTATCTAATCCAAACTGCTGGTTTTACAAATAAAGAAACTGAGATCCAGAGGGAGTAAGTAATTTGCCCAGAGCCATTTAGTTATAGCGATGCCAGTTTTTAAAATCAGAGTTCAAGAGTCTAAATCCAACACTCTATCCTGATTGTCACATTGCTTACATTTCCCCTTTGGCACCTACAATATGGAGGAAGAGATTGAGAGAAAGAGAAAAGAGACCAAAAAAAAAACAGAGATTGAGATAGAAAGAAAAAAAAGAGAGAGAAAAAGACAGAGAGAGAAACAGAGACAGACAGAAAGAGACAGAGAGAGACCTACACACACACAAACACAAATATAACCCCTATTCCAAAGATCACTAATGAAACAGAGCCTTCCTCACTCCAAGTCCAACACTCTCTGTTAACTATATCATGCCCTAGATCAAATGAGCTTTATAACCATAAAGGACCACTTAGTAAGTGATTATTATCACTATGTGACCCAAGACCCAAAGCCTATTGGTAAGGGCTCTTTCCTCTATTAGGCAAATGGAATGCCCCAAGCCTCTGACACTCTAGGATGGAATTGGGGAGAGGGGGAGAAGAGAGAACCTGATCTCTTCAGCCCCTTCATGTTCTTCTCTCTTTCAGCTTTGAGAGAGATGGTGGGCTATGCCAATTTCTCTTCGAGTCACTGAAGGGTGAGGAAGACTCTAAGAAGAAGCTGACAAGAAAAGAGCTAGTAGTCTCCATCACATCCCTATGCTCAACTTGTACTAGAGATCAGGGGACTTTTTCCCCAGGTGAGAACTGGGAGTCTCTCTCTTTTTCTCTCTCTTCTCTCTCTCTCTCTCTCTCTCCCTCTTTCTCTCTCTCTCCCTCTCTTTCTCTTTCTCTCTCTCTCTCTTTGTGTTTCTCTCTCTCTCTTCCCACTCTCCCTCCTGCCTCTCTCCTTCTTTCTCTCCTCCCTCTTTTTCTCTCTCTTTCTCTTCTCTCTTCTCTCTCTCTATCTTTCTCCCTCTCCCTCCCTATCTCCTTCTCTCTTTTTCTCCCTCTCCCTCCCTATCTCCTTCTCCCTCTCTCCTTCTTTCTCTTCTTTCCTCTCTTCTTCTTTCTCCTTCTCTCCCTATTTCTCTCCCTCCTCCCTCTCTGTCTGCTGGACTGAGATATCTCACTCCCAATGAAAAAATTATTTCAATCTATATTATCTACATGGTAGATATTCTCATATATTTATTTTCTCTAATTTCTGTTTTGCTTTAGACTTGGATAAATGCTTGCTTTGCTATTGTATTCAGTAAAGAATTGGTATTTTATGGGAAGGGAGCCAAGCTTTGGCTATAAAACTCGGTTGTTGTCATTGTTGTTGAGCAATCATTCAGTCGTGTCTGACTCTTTGTGATCCTGTGGTCTGTGGAGACTGACCATGGAATTTTCTTGGCAAAGATCCTAAAGCAGTTTGCCATTTCCTTCTCCGGTAAATTAAGGCAAGTGGAGGTTAAATGACTTGCTTGATGTCACACATTTATTAATTGTCTGAGGATAAATTTGAACTCAGGTCTTCTCTATCCACTGAGTCACCTCCCAGCTTTCTATAGAAATTGTTGTTGTTCATGACTCTTCATGACCCCATTTGGGGTTTTCTTGACAAAGATACTGGAGTGATATGCCATATCCTTCTCTGGCTCATTTTACAGGTGAGGAAACTGAGGCAAATAGGGTGAGGTAAGCTACCCAAAGTCACACAGCTATTAAGTGTCTGAAGCTAGATTTGAACTTAGGAAGATGAGCCCTCCTGATTTCAGACCCTACACTCTATCCACTATGGCATCACCTAGCTGCCCTATACAAAGCTTGCCCCAAACCATTTTCCCATTAATTAATAACAATCCAGAATTTATCTTGAACCTAACACTTATTTTCCCTAAAATAACAGTAGTCAAGGAAGCAGATAGGTATAATTTTATCCTGAAACCTCCTCTCTGAATAGATCTCAGGGCCAAGCTCTGGCCCCAATCTTTTCCTTTCCCTCCTGACAGAAATTAAAATCTCTCTTAGAAAAGGATATGGGGAAGAGATGCTAGAGATGACTATTCTTGCCTCCCTGCAGGCCACATCAAGACAGCCACACTACATATGGGAGCTCTATCTATAGGAATACGACTATAATTTCTGGTTATTTATTTTGCAGGAAATTGTGGGATTTTGTTTTTTCAAAAGCCTTGGGCCATTTTTTTCCCTTGTCCATGTGTGGTTCTTCAATATTTTGACTCAAAAGAAGCCGAAAATAGCACCTCTGCTATAAGAGTTTCCTGAGGCCCTTTTCAGGGCTATTCATCCACCTTTGGTCTCATTCCCCCAACTCTCACCGGTGACTCCAGGAAGCTGTAGCAGGCCCAATAGCCACATCCCAGTAAAACTGTCTCAAAGGATGAACTAAACCAAGAACTAAAACAAAACTAAACAAGAATATAACTCACAGAGGAAGTGGAGTGTTAGGATTTAATTGAGGCATTCAGTCTCTGTAGAAATATCTCCTTTGATTAGGACTTCTTCCTTTTAAAGCAATTCCTTATCCTCAAAGGATAGACAAGTCTGGAATTCCCAGAAAGAACTCACACTTAATCAGTATACTCCAAGTATCTGAAGACTTCCCCTATTGAAAGAAGCAAATGAGAACAATTTATTCCAATAGCCGTGAAGACAGTTGTTGTACAGTGTTGACAGTATCAAAGACACCAAAGTCAATCTGAATCATTACCAGTCATTTTGACTTTTGGCCTGGCTTTGGACTTCAATGATCCTGCAAGAGAAGGTGAGACTCATGACTTTGGGCAACTTTCCTTCACTTAAATCTAATTCATGTGCAAGTCAAGACATCACCCTTTGACACCATTGCTCCTCTACAGAAAAAGAAGGACAAACGATCATAAATAGTACTGCTTGAATACAACTTTTAGCCCAGTTCACCTCAGGCTTTTACTGAATGGTCACTGAAAGCTCCAGCCTTCAAGACTCATTATTTTGTGTCAGATTATACTTTTGTAAGCCCAAAACTAATTTAGATAGGAATTTTTTTATGCAAACATAAGTATTCTAAAAATTTGTGAGATTTTTTTTTTGTTTCTGCTGAGAAATTCTGAGGTCTTATTCTTTGCCTCAATTTCTGATCTATCTCTTTGCATTTGAATGGATGTTGCCTCAGACAAACAGTCTGAGGCTAAGAAATTCTTTAATTTAGGAAATATCTGACAATTTTTTGCTGTGGTAATTTTTGTTTCAGAAGTAGATTTCTATGTTCCTAGTCTGTGAAATCTTTTGTTTACATTTTTCTTCTTCTTTTCTTCATAGGATGTAGATTTTCTTTAGACCGAGATAATTTTGTTTCTTCCTTGTCATACCTTCAAGTTTGTTTAATGCACATTTTATTTTATTATGAGGTTTTTGAAGAACTGAAATAAGTTTATCCAAATTGGCATTGCTTCATGGAAAATACTGTTATGCAACTGTTAAATGTATAATATGCATCTCTTAAAAGGCTGGATACTATATGTGTGTGTATATATATATATATGTATATATACATATATATATAATATGTATGTAACATCTATAATTGTTATATGTTAAAATATTTAAGTCATTGGCATTATTTTCATGATTTGAATTTATATATTTTGTATTTTTGTTTTAATAAATTACATTGATTAATCTCCTTAATATCTGTGTATTAAAATGGGCACACATGAAGCAATCTCATGGGAGCTAAGGTAATTAAAGAGTAGTCTTGTTTTTGAGTTGAAAATCATAGATCCCTCCTAAAATTAAGAATAAAACCAAACCGTAAGAATGAGAACATTTTAAGGATTTGAGGCAAAAAAATGACAGGTTGTTGGTAGAGACAGTGATACTGTGTCTCTGCTATGTCCAGATCCTCTCACACTCACTAGAGTGTCAGCACTGATGGAAATAATTCTAATCTTTTCAAAATTCTAGAAGACTACATCAAGCAACAAGCTAGAATCCAAAAGCTATACCCTTTGACTATTCATGCAGACTGTTCAAGGCTTTCAGGAGGATAGAGAGAAGTTTCGATGAATATGTAATTGTACACGCTCTGAGCTACATCCCCATGGTGTTTTATTTTGGGAACTAGTCAGTAACACAAGAATGAAAGGATAAGTTGAGGCAGAAACTCAGCATCAGGTGAAGAGGAAAAGGAAAAAAGTGTGAAAGAAAAAAATAAAATCTCATGAGTTCCCTGTCCTTTTCTTTGCCGTCTGACCATTCCTTCCTTGGTAATAATCTCTTTGATTTCTCCCGTGTTTCAACTGCTGACTAGGAAGAAGAAAAAGATGAGCTCTAACAACGATTCAGCCCATGGAAACACCTTTTTAAATTCCATCAAAACAGCACTAACTTTGCTGTTAACTTTTCTTTTTTTGGTCCAGATCCATGATTTTGTAATGAAAATCCCTGGTGTGGAATTTCTCGCCACCTGATACATTTCAACCATTTGTCTGTATGCTTATTATCTTCGTACTTTCTACCAATAGAATATAAGTTACTTGAGAGCAGGGACAATTTCATTCTGGTTTCTTGCCAGAAGTTAGCACAAGGTATGACAAATAATAGATAATCAGGTAGCAGAATAGATTAAGCATTGTGTACCTAGAACCAGGAAAACCTGAGTTCAAATTTGCCCTCAGACATTAAATATGTGACTCTGGGCAAATCATTTAATCTCAGTTTCCTCAATTAGAAAATAGAAATAATAATAGCCCCAGCAGTCTTGTGAGTGTCAAATGAAATAATATTTGTAAAGCACAAGCACCTACCATGGAATAGGCAAATGCTAGCTATTATTAAGTTTTAAAAGATGCTTATTAGATGAAAAAAATGATTTTTAATTTTAGAAAATTGCTTGGAAAACTAAGGGGTTAAGTGGCTTACTCAAGCTTACCAGTATGTATTAGAGACAAATTCTTAATCTAGGTCTTCCAAGTTCCAAGGCTGACTATCCAATCACCACATCACATATGATCATAGGTCTTTTGTAGCATACTATTATTTCAAATTATATTCTCATCTAGTTCACTGTTAATCATTTATTAAAACATACTGGACATTTCCAAAATCAAGCTTTAAAAAATACAGACACTTTATTCCTAATATAATGTAGAAATCATTTGGAGAAGTCAAGAGTCCTGGCTTTTAACTTGAAATTTATCGCTAATTCAACACATATCTTGGAACAAATAAATTTTTTGTACCTGTTTTTTCCTCTGACTGACAGAAATGAATGACAACATGTGTTCCATTGACCTTAAAATTAGAAGGATAAGCCAATATGTTTTACAGGAAAGCACTTTGAAAAGTATAAAGTGATAGACAAATAAAATATCATCATTGCTTCTTTGCAAAGAAAATTCCATAAGGGCAAACAACAACTACCATAGTGATACAAAAATTCCAAAATCTTTTATGCTAAGAGTCAAGATAGAGGGTTAAGATATTTTTTCCTAGAATTTCATATCTGAGAGCCACAGTTAATGGAAGCATGCCTACTATAATACTATACAGAAGATCTTGCTCAAGGTAATTCAAAAAAGCTCAAGGGACATCCCTATCTCATGATGCACATATATAGCTTCCATTTACATTAATAACATCTATGTGCTCAGATCCAAAGGCAGACTTTTGTCTTAGAGGAAAAGTATACTCCTCTAAGACATAACCAAAATTGACAGACTTAATATTGTAGGAGGAAAAAGAAAAAAACCCTGAGAAATCATTAAACATATTTTGTCTATTAACTTGTGGATTTCACTTAATATAGTGGAATGGGGGAAGGAGGGGAATAAAGGTCTCACTTGAATTTCTCTTGTGAATTAAGAAAAGTTCACCTAGGAAGAATCATTTTACCAGAGTTCAGAATAAGAAAGCATATCCTCAGAAAAATTTATTGAGAAGCTATTTTGCTTTGTTCCAAGAAAAGATAAATGAAACCATTCTCGCATTTCTGTAAAATAGATCATTATTAAATTGCCAAATTACATGCACAATTAAATCTATTTATTAAACAAGACATATGCCAACAACACTGCAATAATCCTGTAAGCCATAATAGCAAATTTTCAACTTTAATAACAACACTGTGCAGCCAATACTCACAGGGCTCATTTGAAAAGCCGGGGCACTCGGTAATTGAAACTGAAATTATACAATTAGGCACTTGAGTAATTTAAATATGAGCATAAGTGTCCTGACTGTGTTGCTTCTGGCTTTTAGTCAAATTTACTAGCACAAGTTGGACTTTATCACTCTAATGATTTCTGTGGTAGATCAGATTTTGCTAAACAGAAATTGAGAATTATATGAAGTATTATTTTTATAATTTTTATGACTATGCATTTTCTGCCATATTATTATATCCTCCTTCTAATTAAAATTTCACAGAGATAATCAAGAAAACCAAAGTGCTGCCTTTGAGGACTTGGATGGAAACACAAAGATAGCTGTATTTTGATATGCTTAGTTATTTCCAGTTAGAGGGGCAATAAAGAAACTGCTTAAACAGTGTAATGGGGACATGAGTCTTTGCTGTCATGGCATGGTTTCCAGCAGCAGTCACCAGCCTCATTCCTTCCCTCTTGAGTGCTTCTAATTCTTACTTGGAACTTCTCCAATCAGAGGGTAATTTGCATGGTCACCAATGGGAATTGTTGTTCAGTCATTTTTCAATTGTTTCTGACTCTTTTGGACTCCATTTGGAGTTTTCTTGGCAAAAAAAAAAAATGCCATTTCTTTTTCCAGCTCATTTTACAGATGAAGAAACTGAGGGAAACAGAGTTAAGTGACTTAATCAGGGTCACAGGTAGTAATTGTCTAAAGTCAGATTTGAATTTTGGTCCTCCTGACTCCAAATCCAATGCTGACTCCTGCATCACGCTGCTAACTGCTAACAGGGATAAAAACAAAAAAGTAAAAGGTCAATGGAAATCAGCTCAAGTGTTTTTGCTCATCCCCAGAAAGGGGGAGTCAACTACTCCTAATTCACTAGGAGTGAGTGCCCAGAACACTTAAATAAGTTAGTTGCTACAATAAGCAAAGTCAAGAGGTCTTCACAGCCACCTGAAATAACGGAAAAGGGAGAGTGTATAAATTGGGGTGGGGGGATGGGAATGGAGTGATGAATGGTGGGACTTGACAAAGAAATGTTACTAGAAATGTCACTAAATTATAAAAGAACTGTTAACGCTTCCTCTAAAAAAGAAAAGAATTAATATTATAAAAATATAAAAGGATTTATTTGAAGATTATTTCCCTGGGGCCTCCCCAGTGATGTCATTAAGAGAATCTGAAGATATTTATAACTGAATTTGAGGAATGAGAAGTGATTTTATAAATATTCTAATGGGGGGGTTCTTAACATGAAAACCAAAAACTTTGTAAAAGATTTAATATTTTATTTTCCCCCAATTACATGCAAAAATAATTTTGAGTTGCAAATTCTCTCTCCTCTTTCCTCTTTCCCCCCCCACCCTACAATCTTGTAAACATTGTGCATGTGCAGTCAAGCAAAACATTAGCAGGTTATTCATGTAAAAAACAGACCAAAAATAAATAAACAAACAAACAAACCAAGAAACAAAGAAATTGAAGAAAAAGTATACCTCAGACTCCATCAGCTCTTTCTCTGGAGACAAATAGCCTTTGTCATCATAACTCTTCAGAACTATCTTTGACCATCTTATTGCTGAGAATAGTTAAGTCATTCAAAGGTGATCATCATACAATATTCTTTTACTGTGTACAATGTTTTTCCAGGCCTATTCATTTCACTTTGCTTCTATTCATGAAGTATTTCCAGGTTTTTTAGAGAGAATCCTGTTCATGATTTCTTATAACACAATATTATTCCATCACAATTATATACAACCACTTGTTCAGCCATGGCCCAGTTGATGGACATCCCCTCAACATCCAATTCTTTGCCACCAATAAAAGAGTTGATATAAATATTTGATCAAATAGATCCTTTTCCCTTTTGTTTTTTAGATTTTTCTATCTCCTTGGGATACATATCAAGGAGTGGTATTACTTGGTCAAAGAGTATGTGTGATTATATAGCTCTTTGCTCTATAGAATGTTTGAATCAGTATACAGCTTCACCAACAGTGCATTAGTGCCTCGGTTTTATCACAAACACTCCAATATTTGTCATTTTCCTCTTCAGTATTATCAATCAATTTAATAGATGTGGGGTGGTAGCTCAGAGTTGTTTAATTTGCACTTCTTTAAACAATAGTGATTTAGAGCATTTTATATTATTATAGATAGTTTTATTACTTTGTATGAAAACTGTCCATTTATATCTTTTGACCATTTATCAACTAAGGAATGGTTCTCATTTGGATAAATTTCATTCAGTTCTCTATATATTTTTAAAATGAGATGTTTATTTAAAAAAGCTGCTGTAAAAAAATTTTTCACAGTTAAGATTATTGTGTGTTTCTCTCCATCCCATTCCCGCCATCTTGTTTACCTTCTTCTTTCTCTCTTGTCAACCTGTCCATCTTCAAAAGTGTTTTGTTTCTGTCTTTTACCTACCCCTATCCTTTCTCTCACCATCATCTTTCTCTCATCCCCTTCCCCTCCTACTTTCCTATAGGGTAAGATAGATTTCTATACCTAACTGGATGTGAGGTTATTCCCATTCTGGTTTTTTTTTTTTATAGTTTGTTTTTTTAATAGTTTGATAACTTTATTTCACTATAATTGGTTTCCTTTATAATCCTATGTATTTTGTTTTATGCGTTTAAGAACATTATTTTAGAAAGGATCCATAGGCTTCACCAGACTGCCAAAAGCAGTCCAGAACACAAAAAAGGGTTAAGAATTTCTGCTCTCAATTAACTCAATTAATTAACAGAAAAGGAAACAGGGTCAGCAAGACTATGTGATTTGCTCAAAGTCACACAAACTATTAGTAAGTGACAGAATAGGGCACTAACTCCTAACCTTATGCTCTTTCTTTCCATAGGGCTTGTTTATTCACTGAACTCAACACCTGGACATCATCTCTGCTTTGCAAATGAGCTGAGTACCCTCAGATCACTGAGCCCTGAAAGGCTTGAAGATCTCCGCCACTCCACATCAGAGTTCTTTAGCCACTCCAATGGGCCACTTTACTGACACTCCACAGAAAGGGGGCCATTAGCGACAAACCCAACCCTCTCCTCAGGTTCCCTGCCATCCACAAGAATGTTTTATGTAATAAATCACACTATCAATGGAGCAAACTTGAACTTGCTGTAAGAAGATTGAGGGTTTTTTTTGCCAGTCAGACTGAAACTGCAAGCAACCATACTTGGATGCTGAAAGGTAAGTACAATAAAGAGAGGAGAGCAGGTTTGGTGCACTAAAGAATAATGACATCACTCCTTAGTCAACATTTTGTTCTGCCTCAAAATTATTTGCAAACTAAACCAGAGACATTTGGGGATTATTTAACACTCAAAATAGATAGTTGATTTTTTTAAGGAAGATTTTTTTTGTCTAGATACAGAAATTAAAAAAAAAAAAACTCAATCACAATCTGGGTGATACAGTGTTTGAGAAGTTATATCACCCAGATTGTGATTAAGCAGGAAGCAGGAAGAACTGTGGCTGACTTGCCCTAAGGAAGGCTCTGGGTGTAAAGGTGTCTTGGCCAGAAAAGGCCTTGGAGCAGGGTCTGCAGAAGCTACTAGGTGAATAATGAGGTCCTGAGAATTGTCTGAGTATTCTGGGAAAGTATGCTAGCTAGCCAAGATGAGATAATTGGTCAGAGATCTCTGTCAATCACAGGACATAAAATAGAAAAATACTACCCTTTAGAAATTCCTATTTGCATGTGATTCTGTACCTTATGCCTCTCAGGTTCAAATTTCCTATAAAATTTCAGAATTTAATTCATTTTCAAACTGTTATGTCATTTTCATTCCTTTGTCCACTCAGAATGCAGATAACTATGACAGCTAAACAAAGTTGACCATACCTTCCCAGAACTCCTGAGTTGCACCAACTAAAGACTGCTGAGGTCTTGAAGAGTCTGAAAGAGCATAACTGAATTGTAGATGTTGTATTTTTAATTTTTGTTGTCATTATGTATTTCATTTATTCTATACCAAGTATATATATAATACATAAATATTATATAACATATGTATTATACAGCAAGTGTAAAAGACTACATGCAGTTAAGTATGTTTTGTCCATTCATTTGGGAGGAGTGTATCCATTATGCTCACTTCACAAGGTTGCAGGGCACAATGAAACACAGGTTTCAAGAAAAAGAAAGAGTCACGGTTTGCCAGAGATAAAGACGAGTAAACTAATTTTGATGGGGTAAATACATGATAATCCACACTATTGCTATGTAGCCATTTGGTTCTACCACATAAAAAGCTGATAACCAGAGAGAAGGCTCTGTACTTCTTAGCACTTCTACCTAGTGGGATATATGTGCATAACCACCAGATTCTGCTTGCGAATTCTTATATTATCTGTCAAGCTACTATAGCTAGAGGAAGAATTCTGAACCAAAAAAAAAAAATGATCTCATAAAAGAAAACATAGAAACTTGTGACCACATATAATAAAAAAGCTTTTGCATTAACAAAGAAAATGTAACTAGGATAAGATAGCAAACTATCAATTTATAAAGAAATATTTGTATCAAAGTCTGTGATAAAAGCCTCATTTCTGAGATATAAAGAGAAATAACAAGGATATGCAATTTTCAAAAGTACCACAAACTAACTGCTATATGAAAAATTACTCCAAATCACTAACAGTAAGAGAAATGAAAATTAAGGCAACCCTGAGGTTTCATTAGGCAACCAGATTTTTCTGGGATTTTCTTTGGCAAAATTAACAAAAAATGGATACATCAGTACTGAAGGAGCTTCAGGAAGACAGACATATTGACAACCTAATTATTGGTGAAGCTGTAAGTTGGTCTAATTATTCTGGAAAATAATTTCGGAATTATTTGACAAAAATCACTAAACTATTCATACCCTTTAACCCAAAGGTAAAAGACAGAAAGAAAGGTGACATATATATCAAAATATTCATTGACACACATTTTGTGGCAGCAATAATTATTGAATACAAAGAGTATATCCATCAATTTGGGAATGGCTAAACAAATAAGGTATATTAATGCAATGAAATAATATTGTACCATAAAAAATAACAAATATGAAAGATTCAGAGAAAGATGAGAACACTTGTAAGATTAATATCATAAACACACCAGAAAAACAATATATTCAATGACTCCAAAAAATGAAAATAATAAAAAACCAATAAAATTTGGATCAAATGAGTATTGTTGATCTCTGATGACTGATTTCAAAATTTTTTTTCTTTTCTATTAAAAAAAATAAGTGAAATGTAGCCCATCCTTATAGAAGGAGTTTGATTTGGTTTTTTGTTTCTGTTTTTGTTTTGTTTTGTTTTGTTTTTTAAAAGAAAAGTATTAGGATGGAAGTAAGGAGGTGCAAATGAAATGCATTAATAAAATCATTTGAAGTGGAATTGAACATCTAGAGAGGGGTTTTGATTTCACTTGAGGTCTTCAAGCAAAGGCTAGGCTTTCTTGTGAAGTATAGTATAAAGAGGATTCTTTTTCAACTATAAATTGAACTATATGGCCACTGAGGTGTCTTCCAACTCTGAAATTTTTATTCTATGATTTTGATACCTGGTCTCTGTTCTAGACAGAGTTCAAGCAGGCATTACAAATACATAAAACTACTCATTTCAGCATACACCCACAACATTGAGACCATTTTCAAAATTATGCAAATAATTTAGTCTTCCAAAAGTAGAGCAAGTTCCCCTAGACATGGTGCAAGACACTCTGAGGTAATGTGCTAAGTGATAACCAAAATTGCTAAGCATTTTTTACTTCAACTCTCACATAAATCCATTTTTTTCATGAAAACAAAGTTAAAATTAAAGTTAATGGAAGTGCGATTAACATTGCAAATTTGTTCCAGATGACAGTGAATATAGCACAGCAATTATTTAAGACTATTTACACAAAGTCAACTCTGAGTCAGTACAGATGATGAATCTTAACAGGAACACTGTTGCCATCAGTTGGCATAGTCTTCTGACACAGATAAGTTGAATTGTCTCCCTGTTTCCTATATTAAAACATAAAGAACATAAGCTAAACATCAAATAATCTTTAATTATTCTAGTACTATAAATTGTTAGTGGGAAAATTAAAAGTACCACAATATCTGCTATAGATCTCAGTTGTTTTCATTGTATAAGTTGATTTTAAAAAATATTGCAGCTTTTAAAGTCATAAAATCATAGATTTAGAGCCATTAGACCTACAACTCTATCTCAATCAACTACTTCATTTTAAAAAAATTTAAGCATAGGTCAACAAACATTTATTAAGCACTTACTATGTACCAAGCACTTTGCAAAGTACTGGGGGTAGAGGAAAAACAAAACGAGTCATTGCCCACAAGGAACTTACAATCTAATTGGTGAAAAAACATGTATGTTTATTATATGTATATGTATTATATATGTAATATATATATACTATGTATATTATATATGTAGATATTATATGTGATCTACATAAGGCATAGAGTCAGTAACTTGCTCAGAGTCATAAAACTAGTATCTAAGGTAGAATTTAAACCTAACTTTTCTTGTCTCCAAGTCCAGTGATCTATTTAGTATACCAGACTTCTTAAAAATTGAGAGACTTAAGTGTGTTTATAAATAATTATTTTAATATTCCCTAATTAAATTAAAATTTAACAATCTTGAATTTTTTATTGTCTGGAAGTTTCTAAAAATGAAATAATATCCCTTCAGGGTGGGATAAATACATAATCAACTTAAAAAGCAAATTAATTAATGCCACCAAAACTAATAAAGATAAATAGAAGAAATTTCAGAAATATAAAGTAAAAAGGCCAAATTCAGAAAATACAATGTACTACATTTACAATTAAGAGTTAAAATTACTATTATTGATGAAGAAAAAATATTTATGTTGTATGAAAGCTTTAGTTGCGATAGTATGAAACCCAGCTTTTCTGGGTAGTTCAAAAACTACTTTTTGAAAGAGTAAATTTTTTTAAAAATCAGGTTAGCAAGATATAATAACTTGACCAAAGAAATTTAGAAGCTTTTAATAAGTAAAACTATCCCCCCCAAAAAAAAAAAAACATATCTATGACATCAGAAAGTTTGCTTGCTTTAATAAGGTTGCACATAGAATTGTTTCATTTGAAAACAGAACCACTGGTATAATCCAAAGCTATTGTTATGATTGGAATGATCCTTGGGAATCATATAGAAAACAGCTCTCAATTAGTCCCATGTAATATAGAGGGAAGTAGAATTACCCATATTTTAAAGACTCTACAGTCAATTCATCGAAAAACTAAATCTTCATATTTTCCACTGTAAGTGGATGAATGGATCAATATTAAAAGCTCAGTCAATGTCAGGACAAAATGCAAGTCTATAAGTACCAGTTAAAAATGCAACCCTCATAAAATGTGGACACATTTAATACTTCAAATACCATCACTTTTATCAAGCAAGAAATATAAGTGAAGAGTATAATACAGTTTTTCTAGTTGTTAAATGATTAATCAGCTTTATTTTTTAAAGTCTGTTATAAGGAATCCTCTGCAAAATTATGATGATATGGGGGCAGAGAATAGGGCATTTCCATATCACTGCAAAACATTCTGGTTTTCCCATGGCAAAGTAATTCAAAGGGTATTCAAGCTAAGAGAAGAAAGCAACATGTTTCTTAGTAATAATAGAGATGAAGTAAATTCATTTTATAACAAAAGTTTCTTCCTCCAATTTGTATATGTGATGGATTTTTTTCAACTGAGAAAGGAAATCAATGGAAGGCCTTCAAACTCATATTCTGCTCAGAAAGATAAAGTAAATGTATTTATGAAAGAGATAGAGCTATGGACATTTTTTCTAAATTTTTTTTACTCTTTTCAATTTTAAAAATACCTGCCCAGCAAATGAAATAGAAGAAAGGCCAGGCTTATTAATTAATTTATTTATATATTGAAGGCATTCTTATTTGTTTTTAAAGACCCAGATATGTCTAAATATGAATAAATAAGGAACCAATTTGTTCCCAACAAATGTTACATTTGTACACTTCAAATGGACAACACTGTAACAAGTAATGTTTTTCATCTTGGCTCCTTCCAGAAAACTCTATTAACAAAGTTTAATAGCTTGATAACAATGCATCAGGGGAACCGAATCTAACATTTCTCTCTGAGGGCATCTGGCAGATTCAATCTACAACTTCTAAAGATAATCACGGGGTATTGGATAGAGAGAAAGTCCATGAACCTAGTACTTGTTGTTGAGGAAATTTATCTAGAGGTTAGTAGCTGATTTAGATTGGAAGAGTAGTATGAATAGATTGCATTATTTCTGTCACTATACATGCACCTTAAAGAGTTAAGACTAAATAATGGGAAAGAATTTTCCAACCAGGAGGATTTTGAGACGTAGAATATCTTACCAGGAAAATTGCTGAATCACTTCTGGAGATTTTTTCAATGATTTATCAGAAACCTAATATTTAAATTTGCTTGGTAACTATTTGCTTTTAAATTAATTTCAATGCATAAAATATCATAGAACTTTTTATCCACTCTTTCTAATCTTCTAAAGAATCTAATCATATTCTTTTCATTCACCTTTCCTCTTCTTTGACCTATTCTTAGGAAGTTTTCATATTTCTTTATATTCTTCTTATTTGTCCATTTTAATTGCATTGTAGGATTTCATTAAATTAATGCACCACAATCTATTTAATCATTACCTACCCTACAATTGGGCATTTGGGTTACTTCCATTTTTTTACAATTACAAATAATGCTGCAATGAAAATCTTTGAGCAGATAACTTATATAATTTTTTTATGAAAACACTTGGAGCAGAATCACAAGTCAAAAGGATATGATTATTTTTATAATTTTTATTGTTGGAGCATTCTCTGAAGTTTGCAATCCTACCAATAACAAATGAGTGTTCCAGTTTCTACATCCCCACCACCATTTTAAACTTTATTGTTTGAAGATAGTCTGTATCTTCAATTTGATGGACATGAGACAGGACTTCAAAGTTGTTTTAATTTTAATATTTCTAATTATTATTAGTGACATTAAATATTTTTCAATTAATGATTAAGTTTTAAGAATGCAATATTGCATATCAATGCAGTTAACTGAATGTTTAATATCTATTTGCTTTTAAATTAGTTTCAATGCCCAAAATATCAAGAGAACTTTTTAGTAACTCTTACTCATACTCTTATTCTCATCCACCTTCCCTTTTATATGGCCTTAGCATATGCTGTTCTTCTGTTTAAGCTTTTTGTGAGTGTCGTTTTATATTATTCCAAGAACAGCTACAACTGCTGATCAGATGCTATCAATAGGCAGATAAACACAAGAGCCATAGGAGTAGACGCATTCTACCATTACCACTCCTACCAGTCCAGGCTAGCCCTGAAGGCCATCATTAGAAAAGCAACTCCTATGGCAGCCAGCCCCATCAACTCCTAATTGTCACTCACAAGGCAGGTGGACCAGGATGACTGAAGCAGCAAGTCCAACCTCTCATCCTATGGGGAGAGATAAAAGGCAACATGCAGCTCCAGGCTAGTCAAAGCAATACGACCATCACCACCTTCCCTACCACATCTCCCTTAGATCTTGATTGAGACCCAAGAACCTTGGGAGTAGCAGTGCTTCTAGCCTAGCACCCTTAGCCACCATCCTAAGATGTAATCCCTGTGGAAATACAGGCTGGCAAATATTTCTGCATCTGTTACGATCACAGCTCCTGAGTCCCTAAAAAAGAAAGTTCTTGTCTCTTTTTGGAGGCAGGTCTGTAAATCAGGAAGATCTGAGTTCAAATTCGACCTCAGATAACTAACTGCATAACCCTCAGCAAGTCACTTAACCTCTGATTACTTCAGTTTCCTCAACTATAAAATAGGGATGTTAAATGCACTTATCTTGAAGAATTATTGTAAGTATCAAATAAGATAACATTTGTAAAAATTACTTAACACAGTGCCTGGCACACAGGAAGTACTATATAAAAACCATTCCCTTCTGCCGTCACCGAAGTCCTGAGCACTGTCAACATCAGAAACTGGCATGATTTTATCAGTAGAAATGGCATAAAAGAAGAGGCATTAATGTCTGCTTCACTGCTCTATCCTAAGAACCATGGAAGCTTTCCATCACCATTGTATCTGAAACCTTTCATATGTGTTTCCTCCCTTATTAGAATGTAAGCTCCTTGGGAACAAGCACTCTCTTACTGTTCTGTTTGTATCCTTAATACTTTGCACCTAGTCAATGCTTAATAAATTCTTATATCATTCATTCATTCATTTATCCATTGTAAATTGAGAATTATTTTTTTGAATCTTAATAGACTATTATACATTTTAGATTTCAAGTTTTTATCTGTCATATTTGCAATGAATATTTTCCCAATCAGTTATTATTCATTTAATTATATATTTGAAGTATAGATTTTTTATTCTAACGTAGTTGAGTATATATCATATATATCTTATTTCAAATAACTCCTTCTAATTATCAAATAGGAAAAAAATTATTTTCCTTTCATAATTGATACTATTTTTTATTTCACCTTTTAAGATTTTTTTAAATGTTTCAGTCTACCTGAAATCCACTGAGGTATATGGTATAAGTTCGGGTCTAAATTCACTTCCTGCCAAATTGTTTTCCTTAATACATTTGTTTAATAATGGATTACTTCCCAAGTTTTTATTTAATGCAGCCTCATCAAATATTAATATTTTGTATATATTTGGTTATTCTGATGATTTTAGCCAGCAAAAAGTCTTTATACTTTTGTAAATTTGTTAGAGAAGTAGAAAAACTTTCCTGATGTCCTTCACAGCCTTATGATTAGTATACTGCAGCATTTTTATTTTTGCCATACTAAATCATTAAGGTTGAAATCTTTATGCTAGTTTTAAAAAGCAAGTTTCACACAATTCAACATTCATTTCCTCATTCAAATCATTAAAGAATGCATATCAGACATACAGCTTATTTCTAAGAAAACTGAATTTTAAACCTGATAAGCCTATATGCGGCTCTAATGTAATCTACAAATGACCTTACTAAGCCTTCCTACCTTCCATAAATTTATATTAATTGTATCATTTTATTTAAGTTCTCAACTTGCTGTGATGTATTAGCATATTAAAATTAACTCTGCAGGCTCTAATCACTTCACCTTATAAACCAACTTAGTAGGACAAATTTGATAAAATTTTAGTACCCCCTTGTGGTGTTACCTTCATACCCCAATAGGACATTTCTTAATATTATATTTTACAAAAATCTTCTTCCACCAAGCTCAGTGGATAACTAATTAACCTTTTCCAAAATCCAATAAAAGCAACGGAAAATTAAAGGCCCCTTCACCAGATTGTGAGAACAGATGAGATAGGATGACATTTCACCATAAATTGAGAAAGAAATCCTGAGAATCGATACAGAAATACTTCCTATGGACTGGTCCACTCAGCCAAATTAAATTAAAAGGTTATGCAACTATCTATTGAATTTGAGTCTGTGGTGCCAGCTAATTCAGATAATCCAAAAACTCCTAAAAATGAATTTTCCTGTTTTATCAGTGAAGGTTTTTTTTTTAATTCAGACAAAGTAAAAAAATCAATTAAACTTTTTAATAAAGGGATTCTTCCTTAAAATCATACCCAATTTTCTTTGATACCTTCTTCAGTAAATCTACAATAAATTTTCAATATCTCTATATTATCATGTAGAAGTTGAAGTAAAACCATCCTCAGTTTTGGGGATAGAATTCTTATAGTCAGTGATATAGTGGAAAGAGTGAAAACCTGAGTTCAGATCCTGCCGCTGACATCTAGTGAGTAACTAGATGGTCTCTATTTCCTTAACCTCTTAACCTCAATTTCCCCAGATATGAAATGAGGATAACAATCCCTATGATTAAAAAACTCAAATAAGAGAACAGTTGCAAGGGATTAAAAAAGAGAGGTTCTGGATCAGTTTGAGGAGTCTACAGGGGGGTGAACTTTTGTTTTGGATTTTTTATTGAATCAATAGGGGATGAATTGTGCATTGATAGTGGTTGATTTGGTAGGATCTGACCAGAGAAATTTGGATCCACTCCTTAGTACTGGCTTATCAATTTTTTTTTCCTTTTTGACCTTCTTTTTGCCACCACTAAGGAAAAAACTTGACTATTCACTATTGATGAACACTGGGGGAAGGGTGCCCACTACTTTCCACCACCTGACTTATATCCCTACATCTAATGGAGTGCCAGGACTCCCAGGATCCTTTGCCTTTGGTCTTAGTACACCCACATTGCTGAACCCCTAAATACATTGTAAATTTGCTTCAGAGAAGGGGAATTATCAGAATATTAATCTTAGAAGATTTCATTTGACTCAACAGAGCAAAGCCAACTGCAATTAGTGGGAGTTGAAAAGAGACAAATTAAGGTTTGAGGTCAAGATAAACTTCCTAATAATTGAAGCTGTCCAAAAGTAGAAGCGACTGCCAAGAGAGGTGAAATGTTTCCTTTTCTTAGAAGTCTTCAAGCCCAACCTTTGCCGGATAATCATTTGTTAGATATGTTTTCAAGGAAGATTTCTTATATAAACAGGCTGAATTAAAGAGCCATAGGAGTCCATTCAAACTTTCAGATTCTGTGATCTGTGGTCTATTTAACTGCTAATAGTAACTGGAGCTGTAGACATGTCCCATTTTGTTGTTCAGTCATGTACAGTTGATTTTTCCTGATGCCATTTGGAGTTTTCTTGGCAAAGATATTGGAGTAGTTTGCCATTTCCTTCTCCAACTCATTTTACAGATGAGGAAACTGAAACAGTTATATGACTTGGCCAAAGTTACCCAGCTAGGAAGTGAATCCAGATTTAAACTCTGGAAAATGAGTCTTCTTGATTCCAGACCTAGCACTCTATCTACTGTACCACCTAGCCACCCTTCCTTCCCATTGGTCCCCAACAGTTCTAAGAGATACTGTGTTGATAAAACACAATCTACCTTCTTGACTGCTCTGAAGCCTTTCAAACCATCAGTCACCCATCATCTCCTTGATATTCCCTTTTCTTCATATTATTACAACCTTACTTCTCCTGGTTCTCCTCCTACTTATCTAACTGTACTTTCTCAGTCTTTTTTTCTGTACCTTTATCTGGGTCACACTCACTAAGAGTGTATTCCTAGGATCAGTTTGGCTCTCTTCCTTCTCCATACCATTTCACTTGGCAATTTCATCATTTCCCATGGATTCAATTATCAATTATGTTGATGATTCCCAGATCTACTTATCAAGACCTATTCCTCCCACACAGCACTCCATCCACAACCTCCTGTGTCTCCATCTTCACATTCTGCCTTCCTTCAAAATTCAAATCAAATCCCACCTTCAGCCAGTGACCATTCTAGGTCCTTCTTCCTATTTCTCTGCCTTTCTGCTGTGATTACCTTACTCAATGTTTGTCTTGATTGTAAAATAGTCATCTACATGTCATCTATGCCCTTAGAATGTGAAGTCCTTGTCTTGTCAGCAGGGACTTTGCTTTTGCCTTTCTTTGTATCCCCAGCATTTAGCCAATATCTGCTACTTAGCAAGCACTGAATAAATGGCTTGTTCATTTGACTATTGCCTCTATTGTAAAATACAAACTCCTCTGGCATTTTAAGATACAGCCTCCAATCTACCTTTTTGGACTGACTCCACATGATTCTATTAACCCTACATTTCAGTCAAACTGACCTATTAATTTTTACCTGTATATATAACACAGTCTCTTCCATTTCATGGGGGACTGTGTGGACTGTCCCAAATGCTGGAAGTGCTTGTCTTCTTCATCTCCACCAGAGAGCTTCCTAGCTAAGGTATAGTTAACTGAAGGCAGTTGCTGCTTCATTTTGGTTTTGTATTTATGACATGACACATCCAGGCCACCAAATGGCACAGTGGATAAATAACCAGCCCTGGAGTCAGAAGACCTGGGTTCAAATTCAAACTTGGACACTGATCAGTTATGTGATCTTGGGCCAGTCATTTAACTTTGTTTGCCTCATTTTTTCTTATCTGTAAAATGAGAATGACCAAATCATTCCAGCATCAGTGCCAAGAAAACCCCAAGTGGGAGTCACAAAGTCAGATGTAACAGCAACAATTGAAACATCATAAATGGATATTAAGTTTAATTAAATTAATGATTAAAAGTTTATTATAAAATCATAGGATTATAAGATCATTGATCTTATAAAAGATTATTGATCTAATTCAAACCCACTTATTTTATGAGGAAAAGAGGCCCAAAAGGAATGTATGGCTTGTCCACAATCACACCAGCAGTGACAGAATCAGGTCTCTTTAATACAGTAGTTACATTCATTAAACTTCTGTAGGAAATTGTTATTATTGGCATTGATGTCCTTTCTTCCATCCATTTCACATATTTCAGTATCAGAAATATGTTTAAATAGGTTGAACTGGAGTTGTGTAAATTGCCTCCACATCCTTTTCTCTTTTTAATATTTTCTTCCAGTTTTGCATTAATTTCGACCTTTGCTCTAACAATCAGTGGTCTGACTATACACCGGCAGCTGCTCCCAGAACAACTCCCACATCAGTAATGAGTTATTTCCTCTCTGCTGTAATAAAATAAATTTCATTTTTGTGGTGTTATTCATTACTCTTCATGTGCAGCACCTACCAATTCATTTCTCAAAGAAAATATAAATGATATATAGGCTTGAAGCTTCCATGTAACCTATAAACCTTTGGCTTTTTCCCCTTCCCTACTCATCATACATATCTTCTGACATATTTTCCACCATCTTCCCCTGTGCCCACTTTTGCAATGAAGTCATCAAGTATCAAAGTATATGCTGATTTAATTTGGAGAATCTCACTGAAGCCTTCATAAATATTTTCTGTCTTTTTTTTTCTTTGAAACTGACAGTGCATACACTGCAATCATTTTCACAGATATCTTTTTACAAATATTTATCATGAGAAGTACAATAGGAGACAATCAACTGTCCCTTGAAAAGCTGTTTCTTGTTGCCTTTGGACACATAATAAAAGCAATTCCACCACCTATTTCTTTAATTATCTCTCCAAGGAGAACCTGTGAGTCATAGAGTACCACTGGGGAAATTCTCCCCACTCTACGCCCACTATATTTACTTCTTCCCTTCCTCATCACCTCATCAATGCTGGAGGCTCTCTGCTCTCAGTCAGTAATCTATGACTAAGAATCTCTTACTCCTTTTGGTTGGGGGTAGGAGAGAGTGAGTCACCCAGGATGAGCAGGCATGAATGAGCTGTAATTTGCATCATTGAACTTATTATCTTTACCACAAAACCTGATTTCCCTATTTCTGTTGTAAGTACTACCATCCTTCCAATCCTAACATTCTCAACTCCTCCCTCTCATTCACCCCACACATCTAATCAGTTGCAAATCTTGTCACAACATTTCTTACTGTTGTTCCCATTCTCTCTCCTCACTCCCTTGTTTGGATCCTTTCCATCTCTTGACTGGCCTATTGCAATAAACTCCTAATTAGTCTCTTGGCCTGGAGTTTCTCCCCCACTCCACTCTATCCTCTACTCAGTTGCCAAAATGATTTTTCTAAAGTAAGAGTCTAATTAAGTCACTCCCCAACTCATTAAATTCTAGTAGCTCCTTATGGACTCTAGGACAAAATTGCATTTCATCTCTAGCTCATCCTTTTTTCATTTGTTTTTTGGTAATTCCAATAATTATAAAGTATGGTAGTATATGTATGGACAGCTAGTTGACACAATGGGCAGAGAGCCAGGACTGCAGTTAGGAAGAGTCAAATCTGGTTTTAGACACTTATTAGCTGTATGACCCTGGCAAGTCACTTAACCCTGGTTGCTTCAGTTCCTCAGCTACAAAATGAGCTGGAAAAGGAAATGGCAAATAATTCCAATATCTCTGCCAAGAAAACCCCAAAAAGAGTCATGAAGAGTCAGATACAACTGAAAAATGACTTTACAACAGTATATGTATATAATATATAAATAATCAACTATGCATGTAATGGGGACCTGAAACATGTGTAAACCCCATCAGCTTGCTCAAATGTTGGGAACCCATTTATAGGAGAGTGGTGATGACATGTTAGGGAAGTACCTTAGAGGGACTGGAGTATGAATGGACTTCCTGTAACTGGTTCCAAGCAGCTAACTGTTTAATGAAAAAACTCTTTGATTGACTCTGGAGTCATTCAAAAAGGCATTTCAGCTGTGGTAACTTCCTCTTTGTTGCTCTTCATCTTATCCTCAACTATGATTTGGTAGTGTAATGACATCTGGTAGAGAGACTGTGCTGTAAGGGATAGGTCTGTCCTCTGAGGCAGAGGGGCTGGTCCAAAAATAAGGAGTGGTCTCTAACCTTGAGAGTTTTAAAGGTTGGGATAATGAGCCATAGGAATCCAGGAGACCAAATCCAAGCTGGGTATAGCACAATATCAATGCCTCAAGGAGCAAGGAACAATATTTGGGATACCCCAATCCAGTGGAAGGATTCATTGTCACCTTTGAATGTGAATTTAGTAGGCTGAGCTAAGTTTCAAGCTTAATTTTCTCCCAGAGATTGAGGTGGTATACATGGGACTATTGTCCAAAGGTAATGGAAATATAATTTATTCTTGCTGAATCTTTTGAAATATACTGTATATAAAATATTTTGTATATCTGTGAAGTAAAAATTTGATTTGTAAAAAAAAAGTTAGCCAATATTAGGTGATTAAATGAAACTAGAATACAAGTCACTGGCTTGCTAACTAATGGGAGAAATACAATTGATGGGGGCTCAAGTTGACAGGAAAGAAAAGAGTCTTCATCAAGTCCTTGGGGTATCTGGGAACCTTGAGGGGAGGGGAACAGAGAGAAGAAGCTTGGCCCTGAGGGAGTAGGGAGAGGTTGTATATATTATATACATATAATATATATATTAGAAGATGGAAGTAGTTTGGTCAAAAAAATTTACTGATAGGGTACACAATCAAAAAAGTTTGGAAACCACTTTCTGGTTCATCTTTCACACAGTTGGCAAAACAAACTTTCTAATGTACAAATCTGGCCTCAAAAAACTTCAGTGACCTCTGGAATAAAATACAAAGTACTCAGTCTGGTGTTTTAAAAAATCTTCCCAATCTGCCTTGACCTTACCTTTCATGTTGATTTCATAAACCTCTTTACAGGTAGAGATTACTCTCCTTCATTCAAATAGACCAGTTTCATGTTTAACCTGTATCCCATTGCTTGATTTCTTGGGGTAGGGAGGGGAAGAGATAGAAGACGTAGAAAATTTCAGAACACAAGATTTTGCAAAGGTGAATGTTGAAAACTATCTTTGCACGCATATTAAAATTAAAAATTAATGTTGAAAACTTTATATTTTATCTTTACATGTATTTGGAAAAAAAATATGATTTTTAAATTTTTTAATGAAATAGTTACCTTAAAACTCAGGGGAAAAAAATCTAGTTTTAATCAAACTAGATTATGAGCTTTCTCTACTCTCATTCTTCTGTCTTCCACCTCCCTGTCTGCCTGAAGGCTATCTTCATTCCTCATCTTCTTTCTCATCTTCCTTCAATAATAATAAAACTAATAAAAAATAATAACATTTATATAATGCTTTAAGGTTTGCAAAGCACTATACATAAGTTATCTAATCAGATTCTCACAACAAACTTATGAAGATGTTATTATTTATCCTCATTCTATAAATAAATAAATTGAGAGTGACTTTTCCAAGCTCACATAGCTACTAAGTATCTGAGATGAAAATTGAACTCAAATCTTCAAAGAATTCCTTCAAGGAGGGTTCCCTGATGACTCCTAGCTACAAGTGTGCTCGTCTCCACCCTCACATTTTCCTGGAATACTTTGTCTGGATGGTTCCTTTTTCCCATCATGTTCTATCTTGTAATTTGCTTAGCTATGGGTATCTAATATCCTACCTAATGCATTGAAAACTCCTTGAGGATAGAGACAGTGGAATACTGTGAAATAAACTGGGAGCGCTGAAGATGAAAGACTTTAAATAAAAGGCTGAGAGGTTTGTGTTAAATCAACAACTACTGCCAATTTCTATCTTTGTAATTCAAGTTGCACATTAGCCTGATAAACAAGCCATAAGTGCTCAGATTTGAATTGTAAGATGCAAAAAGTGACTTACACAAAAGATTTGTGATTATAGAATGGATCATGGTTTATTGCTAAAAAAAAAAAAAAAAAAAATCAGAAGCCCCAATAACAGAATGACCACCCAAACCACTAACTC
The DNA here is from genome assembly GCF_016432865.1 of Antechinus flavipes. Taxonomy (NCBI): domain Eukaryota; kingdom Metazoa; phylum Chordata; class Mammalia; order Dasyuromorphia; family Dasyuridae; genus Antechinus; species Antechinus flavipes. The sequence goes on from NC_067399.1 coordinate 47,461,976, forward strand.
CATCAGAAGGACAACTTCTTAGGGGTCGAACAGACAGGAAGCTCACCCTGATCTCAGTTTCCAACTTACTGTAGTATACAGCAGGCTAAACATAAAATGGGATTGCACAGAGGAAATTAGGATTCTACTTCAGTAATGAATAAACCTACTCTCTCAAGATAAGGGGAATTTATACCCTCCAGGAGCTAGTGGAAAAATACTGATGGATTTTGTTCCACTACAGCCAGTTCCCAAATAGTCAAGAAACACAGCTGAACCTAGAGTCAGGGGAGCAATGGAAACCCTCCTGGAAGTTTCATCACTATTTCAAGATGAAATCTTCCCAAACTTAGTTGATTCCTGGGAAACCAAAATCTAAATAGAAAAGCATGTTGACAGGACATAACCATCTTGTCCCTAGAAGGGACATAAGAGCACAGAACAAATTATATGTTTACCATAATGTCTAGTATTGGACTTGGCCTTTGAACCAATTTATGGAGTAGTAATCTGTTGATTGCAGCACCTAGTACAATGCCCCTCATAGAGTAGGTACTTAACAAATGTGTGTTGAATTAAATTGGGGTCTCCAATCCTGATTCCTGAATATACACCAAATATCAAGTATATTCACATAGAAATACTAATGATCAAGAAAACATAAAATAACAACATTATAAAGAAAGACACATTTAGCAGATTTTCAAACTCTCATCAATGTAATGATAAACCATGATACCAAAGGACCAAAAATTATGTAGAGGAGATGGGCTTAAAATTCAAAATTTTTTGACCTTTTTTGGATAAGCCCAAATGTGCTTTGTCAGATTATGGATATTTGGCATGAGGATTTTCCTTTTCTTGTTCAATGAACAATAGTTCATTTTGGGGAAAGAAAAGGAGAAATCCTAGATAATCATAGTAAATAATATTAGGTTGCTAGGTAGTGAAGTACAAAGAGTGCTGGGCCTGGAGTAAGGAAGAACTGAATTCAATCTGACTTCAAACCTTAACAACCATTTGATCCTGGGCAAGTTACTTAATTTCTGTCTGTTTCCATTTCCTCATCTATAAAATGGGGATAATAATAGCATCTTCTTCCCAAAGTTGTTGTAAAGATAAAATGAGATAAAGATTATGAGCTTCTTCCAAGCAGGAACAGGTTAGCTTTTGCCCTTTTTTGAATTCCCAACTCTTAGCATGGTGCTTGATATACAATAGACATTTAGCAATGATCATTGATTTGTAAAGCAGTTTGAAAATGTTAAAAATTTATGTAAATGTGCTACTATTATTATCCTATTATTGCCATTAGTGTATAATTAATAATAAGTAAAGAATAAAGTGATTAATATTTGAGTTTAGCTATATATTTCTAGAGCTCTTGAGTCAGGGGAGCAATGGAAAAGCTTCAAGAGTCATCTAGCTCGAACCCCTGCTTTCAAATGTTATCATACTTAAATAACTAAAAAAAAAAAAATGATGGCAATGGAGCATCCAAGAAAAAAAGGTAGGAGGTTAAAAAAACTTTTTCATGGCCAGGAGAAAATATACTCACTTGCCAAGAAGAACTCTCATACGATGTGAGCCCACATGTGGCATGACCCTGAATAAAGGCTCCTTTCTATACTCTCTAGCACAAGTAACGATGAAAATGTTTTGCTCGTCAAACAGGCACATTTAATTCAGCAGCAGCCCTTAAATCTGCCTTTCATTTTCCTACTGCCTTTCTGAAATTCCAGAGGAAGGCGTTATTGTTAAACAGCAGCAAGTGTTATTCTCACAGCAGTGCACATTAATAATAATTCAGTGTGGTGTCATGGAAGCCTGTGGGCTCTTAGTTGAATTTATTTGAAAAATAAAGTTTGTTTTTTTTCCCAGAGATCTTTACTTAAGTCAGCATGGAACTCTTGTAAAGATAACTACCAATAAGTCACAACTACCCAAGGATCAGCCTTTTTATTTTTTTTTAATTCATTACTCACCATGACAACATAATAAATGAGCCCTCCGAGACTAAGAAGTGCATAACTATTTAAAATTTTATATTTTATCTTACATTGTATGCTTCCAATCATAACTTTCAACTATTTTTAAAATAATTCTCTTAAATAGCTTCTAGTAAAATGGTTTAATTCTCAACCACAAGCTCCTAGATAATAGTACTTTAAAGTTAGAGAGGAAAAAAAACAAGCCTTATTTGGTGAGTCATCCATAATTCTACAATTTCTGATTTTTAAAAATGAATGCAACATCTGTTTTCTCCATTTTTGTTTGGAGTTCTGTTCGATGTCCCTGTATCCTTTCATATATGACTAATAGGAAAGATACAAGACTAATAAGAAACATAACTGCGACTTCATTGAGGGGTGGTTTTAGTTAACAGCTGGTCTTTAAACTATCCAACATAAAAGCACACATTTTTTTTAAATGACCCCAAAACTGCTTCATAAAATAAAATATTTCATTTTTCAAAGCCTTAGGATTGTTTGAGAAATTATAGCACTAAAAGGTCTCTACAGTTATAGGTTGTGTTGCTTTGTTTTGTTTTAACAGAGAAAGCAAGACAGAAAAAACAAGGGAAAAGCTGGAAAAGTTATGTTTTCAGCCTCAAATATATTGGAGAAACTAAAAATTTTACAATATTATAACTATCATAAATAAAACAAATCCACTCAAAAGCTGTTGTGTAAAAAGTAGGTTTCTGATACAAGAGTTTTTCCTTCCAAATTTTCAGGACTAACATAAAATAATAATGAGCAACTCCAGCTCTTTTTCCCATGATGTGTAGTCACCCAAATTAGGAAGAATTTCCATCTTTCCATCTACATACAGAATAAACTGGCAATATTGCATTTTCTCTGATAGCTCAGCAGCTGATTCTTTTTGGCATAATAAATACCATCATGGGGCATCATAAAGCCTAGTATTCAATATCCCAGCATAATGCTTCCTCAAGCAAACCCTCAAAACAACCTTCACCAGTTATAAATAACACATGACATACTAAATACTTATTTATTAATTAGATTATTAAATATTATTTAATTAAATATTATTAATTCATTTAAAATCATTCTTTTTGTTCTCGGTCTCTCCCCTTTAACTGTATTATGAAAAGGTGTAGCAAGTATCTTTGAGAATTTATAGAAAAATAAGAATTCATTGCAGTTTAGGTTAAGATAATTCAAGAAAGTCAAATGATCAACAACTGCTCTGAAAATGGCTTATTTGAAAATTATGTGATCAATCTATAAAGTCTGCTTGGTTTTCTCTATAGCCATGATAATGGCTTTTGGCCATTACTTTTCATTACTTTTGGCAAATTACTGAAAGAAAAAACTATTTCCCCTTCCTATAAAAAGAAACTAATAGTTACAGATATAAGAAAAGAACTTTAACTATTAGGTTATATATATTTTTTAAAGGATGAAAAATTGCATTTTCTTTTTTTTTGAAAAAGTACGTTTTCACATATAAATTTAAAACATATAAATTTCACATATACATTCAAAATAACCACCCCAAAAAAAATCTGGGTTCTAAATTTCTTCCTCACTAAAATATGAGTTGTTAGCATGCACAAAATTGACTAATTTTAACTTCTCCTCCAGGATTATGCTTGCCTTTTGCTGCCTTACTTTGAAGGGAGACACCTTAACTTCTCATCAATAACTCTAGCAGTGGGCAGTTGGAGGAGATACAAATTTGACAATCAGTCCTTGGATAATTAAAAATTGATAGTAGTTTATAATTGTAATGTGTCATGTCCTTTTCGAGGAGTCTAAATGGACCTACATTACCCTCCACACATCAGGAATGACATGCACAATTTAGGAGTTGTACTCATTTTTCATTTTTCCCAGACTAGTGTGTACTGTTCCACAGCACTGAGATTGCTCCCAATAGCCTGTGTGCCTCACACAGCTCCATATGAAGGTGAGAGCTTAATAAATACTATTTGGTGATGAATGTGCTCAATTTGCGAACATTCAAAATGCTGCATTTTTGAGTGCCCTAAAAATAGCCAAGTAGTCACGTCCTTTATGTCCAGATTAACTCCAAGTTCAACTAATTCATTTTGAATGTGCAATCAATGCTTCATGACAGCTTCACTTTAAACAGTGGTTTTCACAGCTGCCAACACTAGAAAGCAAATCTCACAACCAAAATCAAATACAAAGTCATTGGAAAAGGAAGATGATGCAGCTGATTTTGTTGAGATTGTTTTGTTATTTTTTTTAAAGCATCAAAACTCCGGTGTGCCAGTCTTTATTCTAACAAGAAAACTGTAATTTATTACAAAATCAGAATTCTATGATCTTTGCCAAAGACCATTTCCATTCATCCTCCACTCCCCATACTATAAAAATATCAGGAACTCCCTGAATGTTAAGAGTTAATCTGTATCACTTGGATGACCAGCTACTGTTCCAGATGTATCCTCATTATTTGCATCTAATCCATTCACCATTAAGCACTATAGAAAAATAGGGCCAAAATGCCAGCCAAGAAGTCTAACATGCACAAGTTTAGAGAGCAGGGAATAGAGAATGTGTCTTGGTTATAGAACAAAAGAACTCATTTTATCACTTGGCTTTACCGCTTGAGAAAATGGCTCCTGGTGTGCTGAACTCCATGATAAATGTGCCCCCTCTAGTTCTTTATTGCCTCTGTAAATCACAGGACTGACAGCAGTTAATAAGAAAAGCTTTTGAGTGGTTTTGAAGTTTTGCTTTGTACAAATAAAGTCTCATATTAAAGAATTTGCTAGTCCTCAAGGTGTGGAAAAATCAGCACAAGTAGGACTTCCATACTTTTAACTATTTGTCTCCTTTTTTAATTCCAAAACACACACACACACACACACACACGCACACAAAACCCACAACCTGGTTTCAGATGGAAATACTTTAAAATATTCATTTAAATTATTCAATATGGGTTTTGTCTTTAATATTTAGGTTTTTATAACTAAATATTCAGGAAAACAATACCAAACACAAGAAGAGGTATGAGATAAAAAGAAGGGAGTTGCTATAGATTTAGTGTTGGGCTTCTGTCCAAAATGGTATGCTCTACCTCTTTTAGCCAAAGCAAATTTTGTTACAGTGTCTAGAAATAAGAATTCCAAATTCCACTTGGATAGTGTAAAATGAAAAAAGTCAATTAATCAGCTGCCAGCTAAGGCATAAAGATAACTGACATTCTTATATCAGATTTTAGGGCATATTCCATAAATAATATTTCCTATGATATATCCTATATAAAAAAGAATTTTAAAGTGATTATAATGTCATTCTTTTCTCTGATGAGCTCAAAGAATCTTGAGAAATTATATCATTAATCATCACAGCATCATCATTTCTTAATTTAGAAAAAAAAGATATTATTATCATCTTTTCCAAAGAGGAAACTGAGGCAAAGGAAAAAGGAAGTGCCTTTTCCAGATCATCTAATGAGTCAATAGTACAGTAAGATATGGGACTTATAATCCCATGCTTTTCCCAGATGATAAATTCTTTCAAAGATCAGCACAAGTAACTTTGTCTACATAAGGTTTTTCCTGATACCCCCAAAAACTAGAGTTCCTCCCCCTCCCATCCCTACCCTCCGCCGCCACCTCCCCCCTGCCCAAAGCAACTTAATGTTTTATACATGATTATATATGTACATAATTTCCCCTACTAGAACTTAAACTTCCTGAGGGTAAGGGCTGCTTTTTGTTTGTTTTTCTATTATCAATGACTAAAAGAGTACCAAGCAGAGAATATGTATTTGTGAAATGCTTGTTGGCTAATTGATTGATTAACCAACTGATTTCATAAACTACAAAACAATGATTTTGAATTTATATTTCCCTAATGAAATTGCCTCTGCCTAACAAAGAGGCACTTCTAATCTGGATGATGAGGCTCAATACATTTCAACACAACCACCAAAGGGATACTTGCCCCAAAATGAGCAAATTGGCTAATTTACAGCCATAGAGTAGAAATTCTAGTTGGCACAAAGCAATCAGATTTAGTAAAAATGGGACTTTCTAACAATCCACCTGGAGAAAGCAGCTTATAGTTTGGTACATACAGTACAAAAGAAATCGAGGAGCAAGACAATAGCTCATTTAAAATGTATTCTTTTACACAGTTCTGATTATTAAAAACGCATTTCACTGCAATATACATTCAGTACACAGCTTTTAGCATTAGGGTTTCTTTGAATGGCATTCAGTGAAACAAATTGGAACTAATGTTTTGATGATTTTGCTTTCTTTTCTGTGGCTTATATCATTCTAGTATAATTCTGACCAATTCTTTCTAAAGTAGATTTTGTGTGAATAAAAATCCATATTCATTCAGACCTCACTGATTGACAAAAGATTTCCCATCTTAACAGGTAGTACTGGGTTTAAATAACTATCTTCTAAGGCAGTTTTTTGACACAGTTGTAGAAGGTCTCTTTGTAGAAAAACCTATATGAAGCTAAGACTTTATTCAATGGCTCCCTAATCAGATGATAGTTCAGAATTCCACAGGCAACATGAAACTTAAAACTAATTTTTTTGCTGGAAATAAAATTCCTGCTTCTTATTGAATAAAATGCTTCATTTTTCTTCTTTGTCTTTCCAGCAGAAATTTGGACAAATAAAAGGATAAGGAGACACTAACTAATAAGAGGAGCCCACCATGATCTACCTGATGAGACCCATTATGTGGGCCTCAGAATATACATGGGTCTTCTGTGACTATTTCCTGACTAGAATGTACTGGTCACTGAATAAATATTTATTGATTTATTGACTGATGTACCACATGATAAAGAAGAACTTTTTGTTTGGCTGTTGAGTCAGAAATGAATAGACATACAAAAGGTTATTAATTCTCCAACCAAATTCTTTCTTTCCTGTTGGCCATCAGGGTAAAATGTGCTATAAGCTCTCCTCTGTATGGCCTTCCCCACCAGGGCTAATATGTGGCCTAAGTATAAATGGCCAAGCTGTGTTGTATCTATTCTTGCTTGTTCTCAGATGAAGGAATATTAGAAACAGAATGGACTAAGTTGCAACTGTGTGACCTTCAAAAACTTGGAAGAGTTACCAAGGATTCATGAATTAGAGGCCATGCCAGAATTTTCCAGCAATCAAAGCTGGGGAGGTGCCAGCAACAACCTATCAGATTAGTCTGCTTGACCTAGGGGACAAGGAATTAACCCTGAGCAGCCAAGATGCCATTTTTTGCAAATAATGGAACCACTTCATCCATCAGTTTTGAGGCATTCAGAAATGAACTCATAGGGCAAATGCTTTAAAGCAACCACTTTTAACTTTGAGTTTACTCTCCACAAAAAAGGTGGAAAAGAGAGAATGGGAAAGAAAAATGTATTTGTAATTATTCTAGTTTTGCTGTATTTTCTCAATAAATCTCCCTATGGAAAAAGGAAAGTCAATTCAAGGATGTTTCATGGGGTCCTCTCCCAAAGCATTAGGGGAAGTCCTGAATGGGAATATGTACGTATCAGGCCTTCTGTAGACATGATTTGTCAGTGAGAGTGGGAATTAGACTAAGGACCCTCAGCAACTATAGAAGCCATAATATCACACCATGAATCAAAAGGAATAAGAAGTCAAAGCTCATAGGATGGTTTAGACTGAATCAAATATTGGATGAGCTTTCTCCAGTTAAATATATTCAAGGGTTTGGCCTTATAAGTTTAATTAAACTTTAGAATTAAGAGCCAGATAGATAAAATAATGGATGTAGTTTTGGATTTGGAATCAAGAGGACATGAATTCAAATTCTACCTTAGATGCTTACTTAGAAGTATGACAAACTATGTTACAACTAGTCTGTTTCCTTATTGACTACTAATGGAGGAAATAAAGCCCTCCTGAAAGGATCAAATGAGATAATACATGTAAAGTGCTTTGCAAATCTTCAAGTACAAAGCAAAAATGCTATTATTATTATTATTAAAATAGACTCCAAGATCTCTGAAAGTTTAGATAGTCTTCCTAGGATCTGGAGCAATGATACAAGTGATCCCATTATTATAGAGTCCTTGGCTGAAAGGGACCTCTCTTGTGGCTCCTTTCCAAAACTAAACTAGCACAATTTTCGAAGGAAAATTGCCTACTTTTTCAAATTCAATTATTAATTAATCAAGTATTTGTTGAGCATGTTAGTATATATTAAGTACTGCACTAAGTTCTACAGGAATACAAGGTTGTATAAGACAGTTTCTGCCCTCAGTGTAATAGGGGGCACGATAGGTACATGAATAATTATAAAGTAAGACATTATGAGATAAGTTTTCCCAAAAGGGTAGGATATTTTTTAGTAAAACCCTCTTCAGTAGCATGTTTCTATATTCTTGTTATCCTCACATAAGATGCTCCATTTCCCATTTCTATACCTTTCTTCTGTCCCCTCTCATAGGCACCTCCTGGCTTCTGCTTCAAGATTGTTAATCAGTCCATAAGCATTAGCACCTTCTATGTGGCATATAATGAAATAAGTGCTGGGGATGCAGAAAAGGACAAAAAACAATCTCTCATTTAAAGGAGCTCACAGTCGAAGAAGAGAGACAGAATGAAAACAACTGAGAACAAACAATATATATACAGGATAAATTAGAGATAATTAACAATAGGGAACTGGAATTAAGGGAGATCAAGAAAAGCTAAGTTCAAATCTCATCTTCTACAAGAAGCCTTTGCTGGTCCCCCTCAAAACTACTGCCTTCTCTCTGAGATTACCTTCCAATGACCCTGTATATATTAGAACAAAAGCTTCATAATGACTGTATAATGAAGGAGTTTCCCTTCTTTGCAGAGGAGCAGGACTATGGAATGGCATAACAACCAGCCAACCAGAAAGACTTCTGAGGCTCAGAGTTGCTTGACATACCAATGATCCTTTGCAAATGAACTCTGGCTGAATTTGGAGATGCCTCCAGGAGGCAGAAACCACAGAACTAGCTTTGACCAGCTCAAGAGCACCTTTGTGCAGCAGCTGCAGGTTCAAGACTTTGCTCAGAACTTTCTAAACATCCTGGTTTATTGTGTCTACAGACATCCCTATTCCCTTAATTCCACTCTTTGTTCAAAAACCGCTAGAAACTATTAATAACTGACCCTTTTCCACATCCCCTTTGAGCAGCTAAGAACTCTCTCTCTTTCTGATCCTTTGTAAGCTCTTCTCAGCCAACATTAACGCTTTGTAATCTGTGATCAGACTTTCATTTAAGTTCCCTTTTTGGATTTGGGGGTCTTCCTTTAACAATATCTTATGAGTTCTTGAGTGCATGTTTTGCTTTTCTTGTATCTCTAACATGTGGTATAATGCCTAGCACATAGTAAGTGATTAATAAATGCTTCTTGATTTAGCTTGTTGACAAATAATACTAAAGAAGTCATTACTGAGGTGATTCAAGGCAATTTCAATAGACCTGGGATGGAAAAAGTCATCCACATCCAGAGAGAGAACTTTGGAGATTGAATGTGGATCAAAGCATAGTATTTTCACTTTGGGTTTTTTGCGATTGTTTGTTTGCTTATTGTTGGGGTTTTTTCTTCCTCACGTATTTTTCCCGCTTTTGATCTGATTTTTCTTGCACAGCATGATGAATATGGAAATGTTTAGAAGAATTGAACTGCAAAACATATGCAGATTATGTCAAAGAAAACAAGCAGCAAGTCTATGCATCTTAAAAATTCCTGATAGGAAGGAGGCAAGTATTTTCATCCTAAAGTGTTATACAAATACTAGTGATGATGATGATGATGAGATAATGATGATGGTGGTGGTGGTGGTGGTAGTGGTGATGGTGATTTGAATTTGAATGCATAAAGGAATAAATCCTGCTTCTTTTAATCCATTCCTTTCTTTTTTATTAGTTTTTTTTATTTTCAAAACATATGCACAGATAATTTTCAACATTAACCTTTGCAAAACATTGTTTCAATTTTTTCTCCTTCCCTTTCCCCCACCCTCTCCCTTAGATGTCAAGTAATCCAATATGTTAAACATATGCAATTCTCCTATACATATTTCCACAATTAATTGTGTTGTACAAGAAAAATCAGATCAAAAAGGAAAAAAAATTAGAAAGAAAACAAAGTACAAGTAAACAACAATAAAAAATGTGAAAATACTATGTTGTGATCCACATACAGTCCCCACAGTCTTCCCCTCCTACACACACACACACACACACACACACACACACACACACACACACACCAGAAAAACCCTCCTATATGAAGGAATTTCAAAATAAAGTAATTGAAGCACTGATATGATTAAATAGTTTACTAAGTTTAAGGAAATGGAGTAGAAATGAAAATCCCTTAAGTTGAACAGCTGATATTAACTTCAATATAGATACACTCCTCCCACCCAGAAATTTGCTGTTGTTGAGTTATTTCAATTGTGTCCAACTCTCCAAGAGCCTATATAGGGTTTTCTTAGCAAAGCTACTGGCATAGTTTGCTATTTCCTTCTCCAGCTCATTTTACAGTTGAGGAGGCATATGGGGTTAAGCAACTTGCCCAGGGTCACATATCTTATAAGTGTCTGAAGCCAGATTTTAAAAGGCCTTCCTGATTCCAGGGCCAGAGTTCCATCCACTATACCATCTAGCTGCCTTCACCCAGAAATAGAAACAAATAAAAAAAAGGAAAATACAATTGTGTCAATACTATCAATGAAAATAGCCAAGCTCTTCAATTAAGGTTTATGTAATACCTCTAAAATATGAAAAATGGCAAAATTACTTTTATGAAATCAAGGCTACATTCCTTAAGAGATTATTTCTATCTGGTTCTCAAAAATGCTATCTATAAAGAATTATGAAATTATAAAATCATATATTTAGAGATAGTGGGAACCTTAGAGATCATCTAGTTCAAGCTTTTCCTTTTATGGATGAGGAAACTGAAGCCCAGAGAAATTATATAATTTTTTTTCCCAGTCACCATATAGTAATAAATAGAATTTTAAAGCAGAGAGTAGAAATTTTGGTCAATTGATGTAGATCATATAATTACTTCTTGAATACCTATCTACACAATCTGAATTCACTAATGGATATGAGCTCCCTTTTGCACTTTGTTCCCTATTTCTCTAACTAAAAAGTAGAAAAAGCAAAAGATGCAGATCTTGAGATATGGAAGCCAAAAGAGTACATTATACCTTGTACAGGCATATGATTAGTGAAGAAATAGAAGATATTGGCAGAGTTTAAGTGTAGAAGAATCCCATAGATTCTGACCATGTCGAAATGCCTCAGAAATAACTCAAAAAAAATAAGCAAAAAAAAAAAGCAGAATATGAAACAAAAAGGGTCTCTTTTTCATATTTCTTTCCCATGAGGCTTAAAATGCTCTTGTATAACTAATTTGCTTTCTATTGACTATGCTTTCATGATTATTATTTTTAATTCCCACATTATTGTTATACATTTATTCATTCATTCATTCATTTGTTCATGCATTTACCTCCAACTAGACACTCCAAACTCCCATCCTGAGACCTTGGACTTCTGATTAGTGAGCATGTACCACAACTATTCTCTACTTCCCAGTCATACTGAAACCATACATTTGTGTACTCACCCATCTACCTCAATCCCTGCTCCCTACTTTCTAACAATGGCTCTGAAAACTGTAATCCAATCAATATTATCAAAACAGTCCTTCCAAGGCACCATTGCCCAAGATGTATTGTCTTCCCCTATTAGAATGAAAAATCCTTCTGTTTTCCTTGCTTGTATACTTATCCCCAGAGATTAGCATACTGCCTGGCATACTAACTTAACAAATGTTTTTTCTTTCTTTCATTCTTTCAGTCATTCATTCAATAAGCATTCATTAAGTCTCTACCCGTCTCCAGGCATTGTGCCTAACACTGGCAATACTAAAGTAAAACAGTATCTTCCAGGAGTTCTACTGGTTCAGTGGTGTTACATTTTTATTTGGTTTTCACTTACAGATTTCACATGGCATTTTCAGTATCTCAGATATGTTTAAATTGATGCCTATCAGCAGTTTTTAACAGTTTTTTTTTTCTCTACCAGTCAATTGTTATAATCAGAAGTGTGAACTCATTTAAGGGAAAGAACCCAGTTTTCCCTAAAATTATTTAATAGATCTAAGCATAAATACAAATTTCCTTGTGAAATTAATATTTAATAAAAGAAAAGAAAAAGAAAGGTCCTATTAATGATCAAAACATTTGCCTTTAAAAACCTAGTCTGTTTAATGGGGAAAATTCAGGTCTTTTTTCTTGGTCTCCTGACAGATTTACTTTTTACCGAAGAATCATTCTAAACTTCTAATCACAATTCAACAACCATCTGCCAAATCATATACAGATATTGATATTTGCCACTCTACAGTTAAACTGCATCAAATGTCAATCAATGCAATCAACTCGTTAGCTGGCTGTTATCGAGCTTCAGCGCTCACTATATACTTTTGCAATTCTTTGATTAAGCAATGACTATATTCCCTGTCTACATCCACCAACTGATTAGCTCAACGACACAGCTAATCTTCTGAAGCCAAATGAGTAAAAGAATCATAGGAATTTTAGAGCTATTAGAGACTTTGGAAACCATTTCCACACAAATCCCTTATTTTAAAGCAAAGGAAACTATGGCTCAGAGAGATTAAGTAGCTTGACCAAGGTTGAAAGTAGGCCAAAAATAATAAAGGCCAGTGATTATTCTCTGTTCCTTTTACTCTGAATATCAGTATACAGCAAACCATAAAACAATTTGTAAAATGAAATTTTAAATTTTCTGAGAGAACTCTTAAACAAAAGTCAGATTAAGTCTTTCAAACAGTTTTTCATTGTGTCCAGGTGATAATCTGTTTTCATTCCATCATCTTCCTAGCCACCTGAGATTTTAAATTTCTCCAAATGATGTCACGATCAAGAAAAGATTGTGTGATTGTCACATACCGAATCTAAAAGCCAAAGGTCAATGCCGCTCACTGGTGTGCTGGCCCACTACTCCAAATTTTATATCTTTTCTGTCCCTCAGTTATTGCCTGACATGATTTAACAACTGTAATTCCTTATTTAACGATGTCAAAGGTTTTTAGGAAATTGACTGTATTTCACTGACGATATATTTCTTCTTGATTACAGAGTGGTTAAAATGATTTTAAACCAAGACAGCAAAATAAAGCAGTAATAAAATCAATAAAAGGTGCTTAAAACATTCCTTCTATTAGGTAATGGCATTTAAAATATCCGTAGCTTGTAATGGCACTTAGGATATGCCCAAAAATCAATGAGCTAAATTACTTATTGAACTAGTTAATTTGAACATTGAGTTTTTTATGTATATTGATAAAATAGGCTACTGAATACTACTAGAAAGTAGCAATATCATTTTCGTGGTCAAATGTCTCCCTCTGCTGGGAAAAAAAAATAAATTAATTCTCACAGGTAGGGAACAAAAAGATATAAAAATTAAAAGCTGTAACCTCCAAAAACTCCACAAGAGGTCCCTGAATCTCTCAAGCTTCCTAAATTCATGCAGGTTGGTAGAGAATCTTTAAGGATTTATTTGAGTAGGAAGATTTCATGCAAAAACACTTCTTTAACAGTTTAATAATTTATTCACTTAAAGTATGAATCATATTCCAATCTATATAAATAACTGACAAAAAGCAAAATGAGTTCATGGTCAAAAATGACCAGATGAAGATCATAAGATTTTTCAGGCATTACTAGAATTCAACTTCTAATAATCTTAGATCCTTTCTTTTTTCTCTTATGTCAAGGGGTTTTGTTTTGGGGTAGGGAGGGTTGTTAGGTTTGAGGGGTTTTATTTTTGTTTTGTGGCATATTTTTTAAAGGCTAAATCTATTTACAAGGAAATTTCTGCATTTTTACTAGTATACTGATTTAAGATGGTCCAGATTGAGCTACTTTTAAACATTCTTTGAGAACTCTAAGATTTGAATTATTATTTCATAACACAAGAGAGCCTTGAAGTGTAAATGATATGTAGGTAGGCTATGTAAGTTTCTGATAGTACTCTTACCATGACATTTTCTACATATATATAGATATAGATTTATATATGTATATTTTTACATAGAGATATATAGACATATATATAGGTGCTTGCCTATGCAAAATATCTCCAGTCTTCATTTCCCTTCTCATCACTGAAACAATCTTTGTGCTCTGCCTCTCTGTGCCAGATGAATCCCAAACTGATTCTGGAGTTCTGAAGAATTTAACCGGGGATTTTTTGCTATAATTACAAAGGCAGTTTCAGAAATTACTTATATAGCAGGCCTAAATAAAGGGGCTGTTGAAAGGTCATTTGTAATCACTTTTTAAATTATACCTAAAATCTTGAGGTAAACATTTTAACTATGGCCATGTTTTAATTACTTTCATTGCAATGTTTTCATAAATAGTGGTTCACATAGCCTTTCACACACAGAAAGTTCCCTGCATTTCAATTTTATTCAGTTTTGTGTATTTAAAATGACATGGACTACTCCAGAGAAGAAGGTAGTAAAAAATCATTGTGGTTTGAGTTGATTGTGTTTCTTCACAAGCAAAAACACTACAGTCTAAAGAGTAAAGCAATAATCTCTATAAGATTACCAATAGAATCTTAACTACGAGGAGAATCCTTGCCAAAGACCAGGAAAATAAACAATTTTTGTTATATTCCTTAATTTAAAGAAGGGTGATTTTTGAGAAGACTTATTAAAAAATGTTTATATTTGAGTTTTATTTGGCTAATAGAAAACTGGATTTTACTAGAGAAACTGCATGTCAGAGAAATTGCATGTTGGAAGGGATCTTTGTGGCCATCTATTCCAAACCATGACCACAGTACAACATACCTGGAAGACTTCCAAGAAAGACGAATATAATAACCATGAACCCAAATTAACCCATCCTACCACTCCAGTTCAATCCAATTAATATTTTAAGTGCCTATTTTTTGCAATAGCATTATGCTAAGTGCCAGGGGGGAAAAAATGGAAAAAAAATGCCATAAAAATTCCTGACTTCAAAGAGCTTACAATCCATTGAGGGTAAAGGAGAGGGTGTGACATATACACAGCAGAATGTGATAGGAACAAAAAGAGAGGTTCAGACAAAGGGCTATAGAAAGATTTTAGGAGGAGGAGAACTAGGAGAATTTTGTTGAGGAGTTAAGCCTTTATAGAAAAGTATATTAAAAGGCAAAGATGATAGAAAACATTCCTGACATAAAAGAAAGCCTAAATAAACAGATGCAGAAGTTAAATTGAGAATAGGAACTGTTACATTGTGGATGAGATGAAAAATTTGTGAAGTAATAAAGGTAGGTAAGAGTCAGATTGTAGAAGTCTCCACTTGCTAGGCTTTACATGATAAGGAGCATTCATTTTATCTTGTAGGTGTAAGCAGCAGCCCAAGAGGGTGACAGAGAAGAAAGGGTCCCAGTTGTGCGCAAAAGTAGACAAGATTCAATCTTAACAGATCCCTGAGACAGAGATCAGGCTTTTCTTATAGTCTCATGTCTTATGCTCCATCCCTGGGTTAGAACCACATGGCAAATTCCTTAAATAAAATTCACAGTCTAAGGTCTTTCCAAAAATAACTAAAAAGTTCCCTCTAGAAGAATTATTGTGCATAGTACAATATCAGGTATAGGACAGCTATTTTCTCCACTCTAAAGTGCTTCAAATGTAAAAGACACAAGTCCACAAATACTTAAAACATAAAGTGGTAACTTTTAAATAGTATTTAATATCCTTCCTTGATACTGAATAATTAAAACATGAATCATCTGTGGGAATGCAGAACAAGTACTTCACCTTCACCTCAAATCTATACTGTCCAAATAATTCAACCAAAGACCCCATCTTCTATCCAGCCAACCATGCTGGAATACTCTTGTTTGTGGTCATCTTCTCTTCCAAGAAGCATATAGTTGTAGGGTAACCTCAGGCAACCAATATTTGATTCAATGACTTTAGATCTCTTAAAATTCATATAAGTAGCCATCAAAGTTAGAAACATCCATCTCAGAATTGCTATATCCTTACCTGGGCATACCCCAGTATGCATAGTATGCATAGTAGCAGGTACAGAAATAATAGCAAGGAACTTGCTATCCAGATTCAAATTCACCTAGACATCAAGATGTATTTGCTGTCCTGTGCATTTATCCATAATCATTGGCAATCCAGAGAAAAATTGGCTGAGTTTCAAACAACATGTTCAACAAGAAGTGGAGAGTGACTCAAGTTGACTAAGATCACAGGAAAAGACAAGGACAAATGTTGAAGGGGATGTGGGAAAACTGGGACACTAATACATTGTTGGTGGAGTTGTAAACAGATACAACCATTCTGGAGAGCAATTTGGAAGTATGTTAAAAAAAAAAAGTTATCAAACTGGGCATACCCTTTGACCCAACAGTGTTTCTATTGGGCTTCTATCCCAAAGAGATCTTAAAGGAGAGAAAGGGACCCACATGCACAAAAATATTTGTGGCAACCCTTTTCATAGTGGCCAGAAACTGGAAACTTAAGTTGTTGCCCATCAGTTGGAGAATGACTAAATAAGTTATGGTATATGAATGTTATAGAATATTATTATTCTGTAAGAAAAGATCAACAGGATGATTTCAGAGATACCTGGAGAGACTTACATGAACTGATGCTGATTGAACCAGGAAATCATTGTACATGACAATTTCAATATTATACAATGATCAATTCTGATGAACGTGGCTCTTTCCAGCAATGAGATGATTGATGCCAGTTCCAATGATCTTGTGATGAAGAAAGCCATTTATACCCAGAGAGAGGACTGTAGGAACTGAATGTGAATCACAACATAACATTCTCACTCTTTTTGTTGTTGTTCGCTTGCATTTTGTTTTCTTACTCATTTACTTTCTTTTTTATCTGATTTCTTTTGTGCAGCAAGAGAGTTGTATAAATATGTTTACACATATTGGATTTAACATATATTGAATTATTTTCCATCTAGAGGAGGAGGTAGGGGAAAGGAGGAGAAAATCTGAAATACAAGGCAATGCAAGAGTCAATATTGTCAAAGTATCCATGCATATGTTTTGAAAATAAAAAGACTTATTAAAAAAAAAGAAGCAGAAGTGGAGAGTGAAAAAGACTTTGGTAACTCCTTTTAAGTCCACTGAGTAGGTAGCTTTTTCTTACTTAATTACCCAATTCTCTTTGACACAACTGCCCCTCACATTCACCACTAGAAGACCATAGGAACAAAGATCTAATCAGGAGTCTCTGGTCACTCATTCCCTTTAGCAAGGAGCCAAAGTATACATTCATGTCACCAAAAGCACATACTCAGTCCCATCTCCTCTGTTATTTGGGCATGTGAAGCTCTTTGCATTCACTTCCTTTTCTCAGCTACATTAAAATGCTTCATTGGTATATAATCTTAAAGAATAGGAATAATGTCTTTGGCTCTTAAAAAAAAAAAAGATGAAAGGCATATATTCTTTAATCTGTTTCCAAATCTCATGTTTGTTTTTAAACAACTTGGTCCAAAGTAAATGAGTCAGGTAAAACTCCAAGGCATTTTTAGAATACTGCATTGTCAGGAAGTATAAATTATTTGTCACCTTAACAAGGACAAAAAATATAACCTAACTCACCTTAAAAGTTTACAATGATGTTAAATTAATTTTAAGCAATTCTTTTCTTTACCATTGAAATTGTCTAATAGAAGAAAGGGACAGAAGGGAGAAATGGCAACAGGAAAATGAAAGCCTGACCAAGACTTGCTGAAGAGGAAGCAGCTGCAAAGCCCAAATGCTCATCTCCAGGGTTTCTTTGATATTTAACTGGCCTATGTGTTCATGTGCCAAATGTACATGTTTTATTTTAATCATAGTAATCCCTAACTCTGATTCTACAAGAAAATTAACTATTCAGATGGGAGACTCCCTGTAGTTTATGCACCAAAATCTGCCTAAGCTGTCTAAGCTGAATCTATCCAAGACAGACTCTACTGAATGCCACTGTATCCCAGGCTTTAAGGCTTCCAATCCAAAATGGAAAAATAATTTGTAATCCTCTTGTAGTGTGCCAGGTTTCCTATATGGATTATTATTTCTGTGATGTAAGGAAGAAATTGCCACAGTACTATTGTGTTTTTGTATTTTTTTTCATTTTCAAGTAAATGAACTATAATACAAGTAAGAATAATGACTATGTAGTTACAAGAGAATATCATGATGCAATCTTTATATGAAAAACACAACAAAGAAACAAATCAAGTATCTCTGCAATAGCTATTCATTTGGAAAAGGCAATGCATTTGAGAAATGGGGGAGAGAATAAGAACAATTTTCATGTAGTTGAAAATAACTAAAAAATAATAGTTGAAGCACATATTTTAACTAGATAATTAGATAATAAATAATAAAATGAGGACATTCTAATAGATTGGCTAATACAGAGAAGCCTGGGAATAAAAAAATGTAAAAATCATCATAATGGGTCACAATTTCATCTTAATTTTAAAAATTTGCATGAAGCACCTACTAAGTCCTAACTACACATCTAGCCACATAGACATAAAGGCAAAAGTGAAATTGTTCTTGCCCTCAAGGAACTTATATTCTACTTAGCACCCATACACTAATACTTTTATATTCTTTATCTTAAAGAAACTGAGTGTGAGGGACCTTAGTGCTCATATTTTCCAACTTTCTTTTACAAACGAGGAATTCACATCCTAGAGAAGTTAATGCTCTCTCTCCTCCATTACAACTACTGACCTCACTGACTTTCTTTAAGTCCTAACTGAAATCCCACCCTCTAAGGAGTGGGCTTGTTGCTGCTGTTTAATTACTTCGATCACATCTGACTCTAATCACATTTTGGGATTTTCTTATCAAAGAAACTAGAGTGATTTGTCATTTCTTTATCTGGCTTACTTTCCAGAGGAGAAACTAAGGGAAACAGTGTTAAATTACTTGTCCAGGATCACACAAGCAAAAAATGTCTGAGGCCAGATTTGAACTCATGAAGATGAGTTTCCTGATTCAAAGTTCAGTGTTCTATCTACTGTACCATCATCTATCTGCTCCGTATGTAATTTACTTTGTATATATTTGTTTACATGTCTCCCCCATTAGATTTTTTTGCCTCTTTTTGTATCCCCAGAGCTTAGCACAGTGCCTGGCATATAGTAGGATCTTAATAAAAGTTTAATGAATTTAATTTAATGATTTTCCTAAGTTCACATTACTAATTTCTACCAAGAATAGAATTAACTCTGAAGATTCTGACAACAAACCCTAAAGTGAATAGGCAGGTCCTATCCTCATTTTATAGAGGAGCAAAATAAGGCATAAAGACATAATAGAATGAAAACTGGCTATAGAGTCGAAGGACATGGATTCAAATCCTTCCTCTTACACTTATAAATAATATAAATAAATAAATTACAAATAATATAAATAAATAATGATTTAGAATCATTATCAGTGAAAGGAGAAGCTTGACTAGCTAATCTCTGAGGTCTCCTCAGTTATAGAGCTGGTCTTATTAAATTTCAGAACTACTTGAACTGCCATTTAAAATATTTTATATAAAATGAAAAGCTTCCCATAGTTAGATGGTGGTACTTAAGCAAAATTTTGAAGAACTCAAGTTATTGTAAGTGGCAGAAGTAAGATGAGAGTATATTCCAGGCATGAGGAATAGTCAGCATAAAGACACAGAGATAGGAAACAGTATCGTATGTGAAGATGAACAAACTTGTCAGTTTGATTAGTCTATGGAGTATAGGAAAATTAGTAGTATAGAGTAAGATTGGAAAGGTAGATGGGAATCCTACTGTGGAAGGCTTTAACTTGAAAAACCAAAGAAAGGTCCTCATATTTGATCCTAGAAACAATAGGGAGCCGTTGGGTTTCATTGAGCAAAAAGCAACATCAGGTTTACACTTCAGGGAAATCAGGTTGACAGGCGTCTGAAAGAAGCATTAAAGAAAAAAGCTTAGAGTCATACCCTAGGGAAGGTAATGCAAATAGTCTGTACAAAAGGTGGTAAGAGTCTAAACTTGGGTCATAACTGAGAAGAAAGAAGGAACAAATATGAGAGATGTTCTATAGAAATGACAAGATATAACTTCTAATTGGATGTGGGGATGAGAGAAAGTAAAAATGTCAAGAATGACAATGGGTTTGTGAATCCAATTGATGGGAAGGGTGATAGTGGTTTCAACAGAAACAGAAAAGTTCAGAAGAGGGTGGTTTTGAGGGGCAACAAAATAATGAATTCAGTTTTTAGACAGAATTTAGTTTTGAATTTGAGACATGTAAGAAACATCATTTTGATATATCCAATAGGTTGGTGGAGATGTACAAAATGATGTCAAGAGAGAGATTAGAGTTGGATATATAGCATATGCATGGAGATAATAATTAAACCCATGGGAGTTAATGAGCTCACTGAGAAGTAATGTAAAGTGAGAAGAAAAGAGAACTTGGGATGATCCTTGGCATACATAATTAGAAGGCTTGATATGAATGACGATATAGTAAAAGAGGCTGAGAATGAGTGATCAGAATGAGTAGGAAGAAAACCAACAGAGAACTATGTCAAGAAAACTCAGAAATGAGAGGGCATTTGGGGAGAGAATTAGGTCAATGTCAAATGCTGCAGAGAGATCAAGAACGATGAAACCTGAAGAAGGGTCACTAGAATTGTCAAGTAAGAGATCACTAGAAGAATGGCTGAATAAGTTATAGTATATAAAAGTTATGGAATACTATTGTTCTATAACAATGATGAACAATCAACCAAGAGTGAAAGAAAGGTTTATAAAGAATTGAGGTAAGCATCTCCTTATGCTATAAAGAAAAAAAATTCCAAAATCCTGATCTTTTGGTAATAATATAATTGTACTATACTAAACTTTAGGAAGAAAGAGGGAAAGAAGAAACCCTTTAATTCTATTTTAGGGAGCTATGTGGCACAATGGATAGAATATTATACTTGGACTTAGGAAGACCTAAGTCCAAAGCTAATATTTACAATTTCTGTGACTCTAGATAAGTCACTTAATCCCAGTCTGCTTCAGTTTCCTCATTTATAAAATGAGGATAATAATGGTACCTAGGAATTATAAAGATAAATAACATTTAAAATTCATTTGCAAATCTTAAAGCACTAGGCAAATGCTAGTATTATTATTTTTTCATAATTACATAAATACCTTCACTGAACCGAAAGACAATATGCAAGTATTATTGTTATTCTGAATCAACTAGGGAAAACAATAAACTACTAATTAAAAACTGCCAAGGGAATGAGATAGAATCAAGATAGTAGTGGAGCAAGAGTACATCTTACTTCTCCAATTCAACCCCTCCACAAAGATCTAGAAAATAAATCAGACTGAGCCATGACTAATTTTTTCAAGAAAAAATTCACAGTGAGTCATATTTCTAGCCCAGGTCAGCATAGAGAAATAAAGGGGTCTGTGGATACTGGAGAAAATTAGAATAGATCAAGTGAAAACAATGGCTCCATAAGGCAACAAGAAATATTCAGTCAAAAGACTAAAAAATAGGGGAAAATAAAAAATATACCAAAAACAACTGAACTGGAAATAAGAGAGAAAAGAGAAAGGTTAATAATTATTGAACAATATGAAAATCATGGCAAAAAAAGCTTACATATCATATTTTAAGAAATACTAAAACTACCTAGATCTTTTAGAATCAGAGGTCCAAGTGAAATTGGAAAGAATCTACCAGTTACCTCCTAAAATAAAATCCAAAATGAAAATGTCCAATGATATTATAGTGCAAATTCATAGCTTCCAGGTCAAAGAAAAAAAACCTGTAAACAGTCAGAAAGAAAAAATTCAAAAGCCAAGAAGCCAAGTCAAGATCACACAAGATTTACCAGTCACCACAATGGCTGATAAGAAGAGAGCTTGGAATAATATATATCAGAAGTCAAAAAATAGAAACTTACAACCAATAATAATTTCGAGAAAAACAGCGTAAGCTCACAAAGAAAAAAAATCATCTTTAATAAAATAAACTTGCATGTACTCCTAAATAAAAAGACTAGAGCAGCATAGAAACTTTAAACTATAAATACAGACAAAAACTAAACAAAAAAAAGGTTAAAATGAATGAATTATCATATGGGACTCCAAAAAGGATAAACAGTTTGTGATCCAATATGGGAAAATGACATAAGTATCATTTCATAATTTGATTATCATCAGTAGTCATAGTCAGAATCCAATTAGACAGAATGGTTCTATTATTTTTTTGATCATCTAAAAATAAAAATGAAAAAGGAGAGGAAGTAGAGTATACAAAATGGGGGAAGGAAGCAGGGAGAGGTGGAACAGAAAATTACCTCAAAGAGGTGCATAAGTAGATATCTGTAGAATCAAAAAGGAAAGGATAGAGAAAGTAGATGACACTTGAACCCACTCTCTGAACTAGTCAAATGATGGAAGAATACATATACAGATGTGCTCACACATGTATAAAATTGAGCAGAAATACATTTTACTCAATACGGGAGAAAGGGAAAGGGAAAATAGAAAAGGGAAAGACAAAATAGATTAAGGGAGGAATTAAGCTAACTGTAGGCAATATAAAACATCTAGGAATTTAAGATAACTTAGGAACTATATGAACACGATTACAAAACATTTTTCAATACAAAAAATGTCAGATTGAACAATTTGAAAAATATCAATTGTTCATGGGTAGGTTGACTTAATATACAAAAATGACAATTCTACCTAAATTATTTTATTTATTTAGTGTCATATCAATCAACCAAAAATATTTTGTTGGGCTAGAGAAAGATGACAAAATTCAACAATAAGAAGAACAATAGGTCAAGAATATCAAGGAATTAATGAAAAAGCAAAGGAAGATGGCATAGTTATACTAGATCTAAAACTGTTATAAAGCAGCAATCTTCAAAACTATTTGGTACTGGCCAAGAAATAGAGTTTTGGATCAGTGGAATAGATTAGGTACACAAGACTTAGTAGTAAATGACTATAGTAATCTACTGTTGGATAAACCCAAAGACTTCAACTTCTGGGATAAGAACTCACTATGCTGGGAAAACTAGAAAGTAGAATGGCAAAAACTAGGCAGAAACCACTATCTCACACCATATACCAAAATATGGTCAAAATGAGTACATGATTTAAACATGAAGGGTCATAACATAAGCAAATTAGGAGAGTCCTTAAGGAATAAATTACCTGTCAGAACTATAGAGAAGGGAAAATTTTATGACTGAACAAGATATGAAGAATATTATAAAATGCAAAATTGGTCATTTTGTTTACATTAAATTAAAATGTTTTTGCATAAACAAAAATAATGCAATCAGGTTGAGCAGAAAGCAGAAAGCTGATAAATAATTTTTACAGTTAGAAATTTCTCATTTCTCAAATATATAGAAAACCTAGTCAAAGTTATATGAACACAAGTCATTCCCCAGCTGATAAATTGTCAAACGATATGAATAGGCAGTTTTCAGGTAAAAAAATTAAAGTTATATATCGTCATATAAAAAATGCTCTAAATCACTATTGATCATAGACATACAAATTAAAATAACTCTGAGATACCAAGACATACCTATCAGATTGGCTAATGAAAAATGATAACATGAGGGAAAATTGGAACACTAATGCATTGTTGATGAAGTTGTGCACTAGTCAACCATTCTGGAAAGCAATTTGGAACTATGCCCAAAGGACAATCAAACTGCATATCCTTTGATTCAGAAACACCACTACTAAGTCTCTATCTCAAAGAGATCATAAAAAAGATCATCCACAGGTATAAAAATGTTTATAGCAATTCTCTTTGAAATAACTAAGAATTGGAAATTGAGGGGATTTCCATCAATTGGGGAATGGCTAAACAAGTTGTGGTAAATAAATGTAATGGAATACTATTAAGATATAATAAATGATGAGCAGAATGATTTCTGAAAAACCTAGAAAGATCTGTATGAACTAATGCTGAATAAAGAGCAAAACCAGAACATTATATACCATCACAGTAATATTGGGCAATGTCAACTATGATAAAGTTATCTCTTCTCAGCAATACAATGATCCAAGGCAATTCCAAATCTTAAAGTAATAGAAAAAATAGGTTTACTTAAAAGAGAAATTACATTTTGCAGAAAGATG
This sequence comes from Antechinus flavipes, assembly GCF_016432865.1. NCBI lineage: Eukaryota > Metazoa > Chordata > Mammalia > Dasyuromorphia > Dasyuridae > Antechinus > Antechinus flavipes. The sequence goes on from NC_067399.1 coordinate 47,486,182, forward strand.
TGATAAAAAATGAATGAACATCAACACAAAATAAACATGCACCAATACAAAATATACATGCATCAAATGGCATAGCATCTAAATACATGAAATAAAATTAAGTGAATTAACAGTAAAAATAAAAAGTAAAACTATAATAGTGGGGGACCTCAAATTATCCTTGTCAGAAAGGAATTAAAAAAATAAATGAAGAAAATGAACTGAATTTTAGTAAAACTAGACAAATCTCTGTAAATTATTAGAATGGAATAGAAATGAAATGGAGTATTTCTCAGCTATAGTATAGTAACAAAAATTAACTATATATTGGACATAAAAATCTCAAACAAATGCAGAAAAGCAAAAATGCCAAGCATTACAACAAGCCACCAAGATAACCATTTTATGGATTACAATGCAATATAAATTATATTTAACAAAGAGTCCTTGGTGAAATAATTAAAAATTAATTAAAGACTAAATAGCAGAATATAAAAGAATGGTTAGGAAAAAAAAACAAGTCATAGAAACAATCAATAATTTTATTAAAGACAATAACAATGACACAACATATCAAATTTTGGGATATAAACAAAGTTGTTCTGAGGGAGAAATTTATATCTCCAAATACTTTTATCAATAGAGAAAGGCAGATCAAGAAATTGGTCATACAACTTTTAAAAAAAACTGGAAAACCAGAAAATTAAAAATTCTCAGTTAAAAGTCAAATGGAAATCCTTTTAAAAAATCAAAGAATAAAGTAACAAAATTCAAAGAAAAACTTTTTGAATTAATAAATAAAATATTAGCTAATGATTTAAGAAGCAAGCCAAATTACCATTATCAAAAATGAATAAGGTGAATTCACAACCAATGAAGAGGAAGTTTAAAAAATTATTAGGAACTATTTCACCCAATTATATGTCAATAAAACTGACAATCTAAATGAAATGAATGAATAATTATAAAAAATATAAAATGCCTAGATTAACAAAACAAGACATAAAAATATAAGTCTTACAAAAAAAAAAGGAGAACTCCCAAAAGAAAAAAAGGACCAAGACAGGATGGATTTACAAGCAAATAATATCAAATATTGAAAGAATACCTAATTTTTATATTATATTAACTGTTTGAAAACATAGAAAAAGAAAGGATCATACTAATATCCTTCTACAGTACAAATTTGGTCCAGACCCCTATATCAGGAAGCTTGAAAACAAAGAAAGAAAACTATAGACCACTACCTCTAATGAATATCAATGCAAAAAATTTTAATTAAATATTAGCAGAAACTATACCTAGATAGCCTATCACTAAGATAATACGGTATGATTAAATTAGATTTATACTTTAAAGCATGTCTGGTTAAATATTAGAAAAAGCATAAATATAACACCATTTTAATAGCTTGAACAAAATAAATTCATGATTATATCAATAAATGCAGAAAAGGCTTCTGATAAGCTATTATATACATTAATGCTAAAAAAAAAAAAAACCCTGAAAGTATAGGAATAAATGGATCTTTCCTTAATATGATAGATAAGCAGCTATCCTAAATCAAAAGCCAATATTATATGTAATGAGAATCAGTCTAGGCACTGTGCTGAAGACTAATGATACAAAAAGAAGAAAGATATAATGCCTGCCTTTCAGAAGCTCGCAATCTAATAGGTCTATTATTTCTATTACTCTTCAGTCTAGTGCTAGAAATGCTAGCTATTGCAATGAGAAGAAAATGAAATTGAGATAATAAGTATAGGTCCCTTTTGTAATCTGTAAATTTTGTAAATGATATGGTCATATTTAGAGAACTCTATAAAGTGAAACAAAAAGCCTAACTGAAACAACAGCTTCAGAAAAGTTGAAGGATATAAAATAACTTCACATAATCATCAGCATTTCTATATATTACCAACAAACCAGTGGCGTCTAATTCATCATGAACTCAAGAACCACAGCATGTTAGGCCCTTCTCTCCTCTACTATCTCTCAAAGTCTGTCCAAATTCATGTATGTTATTTTCATAATACTATCTATCCATCTCATCTTCTACTGTCCCCTTTTCCTTTTGCCTTCAATCTTTCCTAACATCAGGGTCTGTATTCAGTTGACATATCTTTCCCTTTCTCCTTTACCTTTTACCTTTTTTCTTTTTTTAGCGATTTATAAAGCTTCATCAGAGAGCCATTTTGTCTTCTTGCTCTTCTTTTTATTTATTTTTTTGGTTATATTTTATTTATTTATTTATTTTTATTATCTGTTTTTTGTTGCTGCCTTCTACATAATATTGCAAACATCTGTCTATAGTTGTTCAGACATTCTTTCAGATCTTATCCTTTGAACCTTTTTTTCACATTTGCTTCATATTCCTAAGGGATATTATCTAGATCATACCTGTATGATATTTTGTAATTTTCCTTACTTTCTTCAATTTTAGTTTGAATTTTGTAATAAGAATATTTTGATCTGAGCCACAGTCTGCTTTAGGTTTATATTCCTACTATTTATGCCAAAGAACCCAAAGTTGGTTAGTTCTATGAATAAACCTACAACAACTTCTAGAAATGACACCCCTCCAAAAAATAATACATTCATCATAAGAGTTTAAAAAGCTAAATTAGAAAATCCAAAAAAAAAATGGTATTACAGGCAAGTTTGTCCTTGAAGTACAAAATGAAGCAGAGGCTAACTTAATAGAGTTTTGTCAAGATAACTCACTGGTCACACAGCAAATACTCTTTCAACAACCTTAAAGGCAACTCTATATATTAACATCACCAAATGGTTAATACAGAAGTCATATTGATTATATACTTTGCAGCCAAAGGTGAAGAAGATCTAAACAGTTAGTTAAAATAACTACATATAGCATAAAATACTTATGTTTACTTTCCTATATACATATGTGTGTGTGTGTGTGTGTGTGTGTGTGTGTGTAGGCACCAAACACAACCAGAATTTACTCTTTACACAAATGAAGACAGATTTAAATAATTATATTTTCATTGTTTGTGAATAAGCCAAATGTGATAAAAATTGATAGTAACACCAAAATTAAATGGGCTATTCAGTGCCATGTAAATTAATTACCAAAGAAGTAGTTTATAGAGCTAGAAAAAAATAATAAAATACATCAGGAGAAACAAAAATCCAAGAATGTCAAAGGAATTAATGAAAAAAGTGGGAAGAAAGTGGTATTAAGAGTAGAATATCTTTATGACAACACAATTATCAAAACATTTTGGCACTGGTTAAGAACTAGAAAGATTGATCAATAGAACTTGTATGGTATATAGAAGTAAAGAAGCTCAGTAATCCAATGTTTAATGAACTAAATGATCCCAACTAATCAGGCAAGAACTCATCATTCAACAAATATCATTGAGAAAACTAGAAAACAGTCTGGCAGAAACAAGATATAAACCAACATTTCACACCATATGCTAAGCATTAAATGGGCATATGACTTAGACATAAAAGGTAACATAAATAAATTAGATCCCCCTTTGGATGGGGAGCGTGGTATTCATGACTTAAAAAAAGAGCTAGAAAGTAAAATGGATCATTTTTATTATGTAAAATTTAAAAAATTTTGCACTCACCAAAAATAAATAAATAAATGATGCAGCCAAAATTAGAAAATAAATAGTTTAATCAGAGAAAAAAATCTCTGTAGCAAGTTTCTCCAATAAAGGTTTCATTCCTAAGATATATAAGGAACTGATTCAAATTTTAAAAAATTTTTTTAATTCCTCAACTAATAAACGGTGAAAGGATATGAACAGGAAGTTTTCTGATTAAAAAAATCAAAGCTATCTACAATCATATAAAGATGTGTTAAATCATTACTGATAAGAGAAAATGCAAATTAAAACAACTCTGAGGTATCAGAAGGAAAATGACAAGTATTGAAGTGGATGTGGGAAAATTAGGAACGGTAATGCACATTAGCAGAGTTGTGAGACACAAACATTTGTAATTTGGAACTATGCCTAAAAGACTATAAAACGATGCATACATGCCCTTTGGTCCAGTAACACCACCATTAGGTCTGCATCCCAAAGAGATCAAAGGAAAAGGATCAATCTGTACATAAATATTTATTAATATTTATATTATATAATATGTTATAATATTTAATATAAATATTCATATAGCAGCACTTTTTGTGATGGCAAAGAACTGAAAATTGAGGGAATGCTTATCAGTTAGCGAATGGCTAAACAAGTTGTCGTGTATTATTGTGATGGAATACTATTGTACTGTTATAAGAAATGATGAACTGGATGATTTCAGAAACCTGGAAAGACTCACATGAACTGATGTAAAATGAAATGAGCAGAACCAAGAGAATGTTGTACATAGTAACAGCGATATTGCATGATGATAAATTATGAATAAATTAGCTATTTTTAGCAATACAATGATCCAAGAAAATTTCAAAACACTTGTCCAAAGCACATCCAAATAAAGAACTGTTGGAGTCTAGCTGCAGATCAAAGCATACCAGTTTTCACTATTTTTTGTGGGGGTTTTGAAGGTCTGTGTTATCTTTCACAACATGGATAATATGGAAATATCTTTTGTATTATTGCACATATCTAACCTATTAAAATGGTTACCTTGCCATGGGGGAGAAGGGAAGAAAAAGGGAGAATTTGTAACTCAAAAAAAAAATTAATGAATATTAAAAATAAAAGGTCAAAGGATATAGAAAGTTTTTACAGGAAGAAATACAAGCTAACAATATCCATATTAAAAAAAATGTTCTAAATTGATATAAAGGAAATGCAATTTTAAAACTCTGAAGATCACCCCTATAAAATTGGCAAAGTTGGCCAAAAAAAGGAAAATGACGAATTTTGGAGGAGCTTTAGAAAAATAGATATATTAATGCTCTATGGATAGAATTATGAAATAGTCCAGCTGTTCTATAAAGCAATTTGGAATGATACTCAAAAAGCAATTAAACTATGCATGACCTAGCATCATTATTACCCTCAAATACTATACTCCAAAGAGATCAAAGAAAGAATAAAAGAGTCCACGTGTACAAAAGTATTTGTAGCACTTCTTTGTGGCAGCAGAGAATTGGAGATTGAGGGTATACTTACAATTGGGCAATGGCTGGGCAAATCATGGTCTATGAATATACAGTATGCTACTGTAGTATAAGAAATTATAAAGAGGATGTCTCCAGTGAAACCTGAGAAGCCATAAAAAGATGAAGAATAGAGTGAGCAGAACCAAAGAACAATTAGTATAACAATATTACAAAGACAAAAATCTTTGAAAGATTTAGGAACCAGATCTGATCAAAACAAGGCCCAATCATGATTCCAGAGGATTCATAAAGAAACATGCTCTCTACATGCTGAAAGAGAGGTGATGGACTCAGAGTAAAGATTGAGACTTTTTTTTACAGCTAATGAAATTACTTTTTGCTTGACTAAACTTATTTACAACAGAGCTTTTGTTATTCTTGCTTTCTCAATATAGTGAGGAGGGAAGGGGGGGAGATGGCTCTTCACTTTAAAAAATTAAAATTTTAATTTCTTAAAAAGATTGCCAAGGAAATGTCAGAATACTCTACAAAGAAGCCTTAAAGTTATCCTAATACAAAAAGTCTATTTTCTTAAGAAATAAAAAGTCATATTATATCAGATCAAATACTTGAAAAAATTTTTCAATATTTCACAAAGTGAGAAAATAAATTAAATAATAAAAATGATAGCTAAGACCGGAAAAGGTAAGGCATTTCCTAAATGAACATGATATGAAAAAGTACTGGATTGGGAGTCAGAGGGTAAAGAATTTAAATCCCTGTTCTACCACTTAGTAGCTACATGACCTTGGGTATTTCATTTTAAAATCCTTTAGGTTTACCTGGAATAAGGAAATTGAATTAGATGGACTATACATCTATAATACTATAAACTAGTGAGGAAAAAGTTCAAGATTCCAAGAAAAAGTCTTCAGGCACTAAAATGCAGAAGGGGAGGATCTGATTTTTAGAATAATTGATGACCACAGCCAGTCTTCAGAAATAAAGAACCCTGGGTGCCTGCACAGTTACAGGAGCTACAGTTTAAATCACCTATGAATGGAGGATTAAAAATTTAAAAGGCAATAGCAAGTACCCACTAAATACAGTGATGGACAAAATATTGATTTAAACATATAATGGAGGGTTTTTTTTTGCTTTTGCTGATTTTAATGTACATATTTATTTTATATCATAATTAATTCAATATTGAGCATTTTTTCAAAGGATGAGGAAATCTATCAAATCCAAAAACAGAACTTAACGGACTTCTTGAAACCAAAGCTTCAGGCTCTTTTTATGGACCACTAGATTTCTCCCAACTACTTTTATAATTATCACAATTCAACTTTGATATCAGTAAATTTCATAATTGAAATTTTTCGTAAATGAAAAATTCCATCAAGTTTCTTCCTTTTGAAGTAGAAAAAGATCCACCTGTGTCCAGCACTATTATTGTGTGGTTGAAAGAGAGGCAGAATAGACACCTCCAACTTCTTGAACCCCACCCGTTCTCCAAAGATGATTTTCATTCCTGATAGAAGGGGAAGCAAGAAATTAAGGCTAGGACCACTCTGTTCTCTTTTGAGAGAGGATTAACAAGCCAAATGTGCAATTTTAAATCTTTAAATATTGCTTTCTAAAGGATTTGATTGAGTTCAAACTAACTTTTGATTACTCAATTGGAGAGAAGAACTCTAAGCTCTAAATCTAAGGCTTGGCCCCTTTCCTACCAAATAATATCAATTCTATAATGAACATCTAAAGTAAATAGCAAAGAAATCCACTTATCCAAATCATAGCAAAATAGAATGCTGCCTAGACACAGTATACTCTGTCATTTGCTCTCTGATTGATGGCTATCCTAAGCTTGTGGATTTTTCAATTTGCATTTCTCTGACACCCTTCACTTCAGTCTGATAGAGAGATTGGATATATTTCCTGCCTTCTTAGAGGAAAATAGGTGATTCAGTGGAGTGAATAGAGTACTGGAAATGGAATCAAGAATACCAGAGTTTAAATCCAGGCTCATTAGTGTTATCCTGGGCAAGTCACTTAACCCCCTTTTGCTGCAATTTCCTCAACTAAAATGGGGGCAATGATAATACCTACCGCTGAAACTTGTTTGTGAGGATCAAATGATATAGTTGTAAAATATTTAGCATGCTGCCTAGCACATAGTAGGTACTTCCTTCCCACCTCATCAAACATAAACTGTGCTTACCTAACAACATTATTTACTACTTTTTCACCAAAGTTCAATCTCTGTCCTAATCACTGTTATATTTTTAATTCAGAAAATATTAATTAAATACTTAAGTGAAGGACAATTAGAAATAAAAAGAATAATAAAAAAAACAGACTGTCCTCAAGGAATTTATAATCAAATAGGACAATACATGCATAAAAACACCTATAATATGATCAGAGAAGTCAATCAGCGAACTATAAGAAATTCAGTGAGAAAAGAATCACTTCCAGTTGGTAAACACTCTTAAGGTGGATCTTCAATAAATAAAGATTATCTGCTTCTCAAATTTCTCATATGATAGAAATGCAGGAGTGGATAAATATAGCAGACAAGGACAGTGACTGCAACAGTAAAAACAGAGACCAATGAGAAACTTCTTTCTAAATGTACACAGAGGTAGAGGTGAAAGCAGAAGTCTTGTGGAGGTAAAGGTGAAGAAGTAAGCCTGGGGCATTATGGAATAGAGCCTAGCAACTCTTCCTACAAGTGAATCTCCTTTTTTGTTTTGTTTTCTTGCAATACATATTTGTAGTAACACAGGTTAGTGGACTTACTCAGGTACACTATTGGTAGAACTGTGAATTAGTCTAACCATTCTGGAAAATATTTGAGACATTACACTTCTGACCAATCAATCCTACTACTTGGCCCTACACCCAAAGGAAGAAAGAAAGGTCTCATATATTTCTAAATATTCCTAGCAGGGTAGCTAGATAGTGCAGTGTATAGAGGGCCAGACCTGAATTCAAATTCAGTCTCTGACATGGTGGCTCTCCTTCATTCCTCCACTGAGACCACGCTCTGTTGGAAGGGCCTCCAGAAAGCTAACCAGGCCCCAAGTGAAGGAGACAAACTGTGAAGAAGATAATAAAGAATTTGGACTTTATCCCTGGCTATCTTCCTGGTGATTATTCTGCTGAAATGAAAACTGGTCCCAAGACCTCCAGAAAGCTAACCAGATCATTTTATTTTGGGTGTCCTGAATCCTTTCACTTGGGATGGCACTGTTGTTTAACAAAAGAGACCATGGGATCATCTGGCCTCTGGTCCATTTCCTAGCTTCTGTAGGTTCTCCAGCTTCATACATGCTTTTCTTCTCCCTCCACCCCTTTTTTTTGCTGAAGCAATTGGGGTTAAGTGACTTGCCCAGGGTCACACAGGTAGGACATGCTAAGTGTCTGAGACCAAATTTGAACTGAGGTCCTCCTGATTTCAGGGCTGGGACTCTAACTACTGTGCCACCTAGCAGCCCCAGAATACAAATGCTTTTGCAAAAGCCTTTTCCTCTCATCTAGTTTCATGATCTCTTTCAGTTTTTATTCACCCTCACCATCAAAGTCATAATACTTTCCTTTATGCACCTCTTATGCCACTATCCAGATGAACTGTACTCTTTGTTTCTCAGATTAGGATCTTTTTGATGGATCTACATAACATGGCAAAGAGAAGATGTACTGAGGAATATGAAGACTGAGTTTTTCCTTTTTCATCTACTTCAGCTGAGGTATTCTACAGCTTTCTCTGTTCTACTTGACAAACAGAGGAAAAAAGAGCAAAGTGGGGAAGGGATGTGTGAAGAATTGTATAGCGGGACAAAAGTGGAAGAGAGAAAGGAACTAATAAGGAAAAACTCCAAAGGGAAAAGGGTAATAGAACCATCTTTTTAAAAAGTAAGGTAAAGTAACTGAAGGAATATACTACTGTGTTTACAGCTGGAGCAGAGGAAAAAGCAATTTGAAAGAAAATCAATATTAGAGAAAAAATGGAGAAAAAATATGAACCTAACTCATAACTTTAAACATGAATAGGTTAAACAACATAATAAAATGAAAAAGTGACAAATTAGGTTAGAAAACAAAACTCTACAATATGTTGTTTACAAGACGTTTACATTTTTCAAATATATATGCATATATATACACACATACATATATACATACCAAATGAAACAGGAAATAGATTTTCTATAGATGAAAAAGTAGACATAAAAGTCTTTTTTGGAAGGGTGAAAGGAGATTGGGAGGCAGTCAGGATTAAGTGACTTGCCCAGAATCACATAACTAATAAATGTCATATTTGAAATCAGGTCCTCATAATTCAGACCAGTTCCAATGATCTTGTGATGAAGAGAGCCATCTACATCCAGAGAGAGGAATGTAGGAACTGAGTATGGTTCACAACATATCATTTTCACTGTTTTTGTTATTTGCTTGCTTTTTGTTTTCTTTCTCATTTTTTTCCTTTTTGATCTGATTTTCTTGTGCAGCAAGATAATTGTATAAATATGTATGTATATATTGGATTTAGCATATATTTATACCATGTTTAACATATATTTGATTACTTGCCATCTAGGGGAGGGGTTTGGGGAAGGGGATGGAAAACTGAAACACCAGGTTTTGCAAAGGTTAATGTTGAAAAATTATCCATGCATATGTTTTGAAAATAAAAAACCTTTCATATAAAAAAAGGAAGAAATCAGGTCCTCCTTACTCTAGGGCTGGTGCTATATCCAGTGTCACTTAGCTGCCTTTCTAAATCAATAATTTTTGATGTTTTCTCAGTCACTCCTTATTAGTATTAATAAGACTCAAAATTTTTCCCCTGATTTTGATATAATCCCTTCAAACATTGTGAATGATGCTTTGATATCATCAGAAGTGTTTTGCTTCTAGCATATATCACTCTATATACATTTGGTCCAATCTAGCTGCTGCTTCTGTCCCTCCTGCCATTTCTGCTTCCAAGGACTGTAATGTTAGAATACAAGAGGGATAATTCTACTAATCTAAATGGTGAAAAATTTGTTATATAGTCACACTGTTGGCAAAACTGCAAACTAATTTACCAAGTTTATAAAACTATTTGGAATTATGCTTTTTTAAAAAGTGACTAAAGTGTTCATACTATTTAACCCAGAGATCCCACTATTAGGCATATACTCCAAATAGGTCAATAGTAAAAATAAAGAATCTATATACAACAAAATATGCACAGTGTTTCTTTTCACTTGCATCTTACACATTCGATCTGATTGTCAAACCTTGCTATTTCCATCCTGATGGCATCTCTCCTTTATTGTCCCTTCTCTCCATTCTAGACTAGGACCTCATCCTATATCATAGACTACTGCAAAGACTTCAAATTGGTTCTCCTGTTCTTAAGTTTCTGCTGTCCTCTATCCACGGCCAAAGTGAATTTCCTAAATTACAGGTCTGACCATATCATTATACCTACTCAACAAATTCCAGTGGCTTCCCATGGCCTCCAGAATCAAGTATAAAGTCTGTTTAGCATTTAAAGTCCTCTATAACCAAATTGCCTCCTACCTTCCCAATCTTACTCTCTACTCCCCTCTACACACGCTATAATCCAAATTGCTTTATCTGGACTCAATCTGAGATTACTTTCCATGTGCTCTGTATTTATCTCATATGTTATTATATTGTCTCCCTCATTAGATTACCATCCTTGAGAGGGTACAGATCATGAGTTTGGGTTTTTTTGGTTTGTTTGTTTGTTTTATTGAGTGTCCCCTGCACTTAGTACAGTAACTAGCACATAGTAAGCTCTTAATAAAAATAATAAATGATTAACTTTCTAATTTGCTAATGGTAGCACAGAATTGAAGATGCTGCTCAACTGAGCTATACAAACTAGTTCATGAATATAATAGAATACAATTACTGTGCTAAAAGAAATGATAAATAGAAATCCAAAGACACATGAAAAGACATAGATGAGTGGATGTAGGATAAAGTATGCAGAACCAATAAAACAATACATACAGCAACTGCAACAATGAAAATGAAAATAAGAAAAGCAAGATTGACACTTTGTACAGTTCACATAATTATACTGAGGGCAGTTAGATGGTAAAGTGGGTAAAGCACTAAGCCTCGAGTCAGGAAGACCTGAGTTCAAATATGACCTCAGATACTGTGTGAACTTGGATTAGTCACTTAACTCTGTTTCTTCATCTATAAAATAAGCTGGAGAAGGAACTGGCAAACCAGTATCTTTGCCAAGAAAACCCCAAATGGAGTCATGAAGAGTCAGACATAATTGAACAACAAAATAATCTTAGGGACCAAACTTGTCCTTAAAGAAATGACTAAATAATATTCATGAGGTGGGGGGAAGGGGAAGTTATGGGTGAGAAAATAAAAGCATATAGTCAAATTTAGTTGCTATGCAATTTGGCATTACTGAATTAATTATTTTTTTCTTTTTTATTCTGTTATGAGAAATGACTCACTAGAAAAGGGAGATGACAGGATATATATTTTTTAAAGATCTACAAAGGAAAATAATTTAAAATTAAAACAAGTGACTAAATTATTTGTAGATCATTTCCATTTTTCTTCAGTTTATTGTGCCTATAACACCTTTGTCTTTAAATGCCTTTGGGATTACTCTACTTAGTAGGATCTCTTGCCAAACTTGCTTTTAACTGGTTTCATCTTCCACTGCTTCTCTTGTTTTATGAGTTGATACTGATCAAAATAATCCATCATCCTTGTTTAAAAGATTTTACAATGTAGCTTATATTCAAAAATTCTATTGCCTTTGGCCACTATCTCTCTGTTTTAGTAAGTCAAGTGTCACTATGACCCTTTTTATGCTTTTTTAGTAGTTGAGTTATAATAGATTTCCACATAAACAATAATAGGATTTATCAATTTATCAATGGCATTTCTACTGTCCATTACACATTTTTCATTATCTTGCCTAAAAATTTGCTTAGTTTACAATTGTTTTAATTTTTATAACATATCTGAATTGAAGTTTTCCTTTTGACAAATATTGGCTATGTGATCTTGGTCAAGTCACAACCCTCAGGGTTTTTTCAATTGTCTTGAAAACAACTATATGTTGCAAAGAAGTCACCAAGCTGCATGGCTAAACACATTTTCTTCACCTGGAAGTTCTTTATACCAGTTCCTATAATACATTGAGGGAGAGAAGGTGTCTATCCCAAGCATGTAAAGACTTCTCCTGGTGGAATGGACAGATGAGAACAATTTGTTCCAATGGCCATGAAGGCAGGGGAAGCAAGTGTTGTGAAGTGCTTAGAACTTGGCTAAACATCGAAGACACCAAGATCATCCACTATATCTCCAGTCATCACCAATCGGTCCTGCCACTGGATAGCAATAGCTTTAGAAGAGAGAGTGAGGCCCACGACTTGATGCAATTGGCTTACTTAAATCCAATTTATGCACAAATCAAAAGATATCACCATACCATTTTTTCTAACCTATGCCACAGTTCTAGTCCTTATCCCCATTCATATCTTTTTCTCAATATTTTTCTCCTAACTTTTTGTTAATTTTAACATTTGATCTTCATTTCACAATGTCTGTACACAGACTCCTGAATTCAATGGTCCCCACATCAACAAGCATTTCCACATTAAAAATAACTAATTTCAATTTTTGTGATTTCACTTGGTGCTCACCATGCCTAGTGACTCTTCTTTTTTAGAGAAAATATTTGATATGATTTGTATACTCTACATGTCTTTGTCCTCTCTTCATTCCCTATTTCTGATCCATGCTTTACTATATATTTATCTATTAGCTTCAATTATTTCTACCTTTGCCCTAAAGTGCTAGGTGGCACAGTAGATAAGACTGTTGGACCTGGAGTCAGAAAGATGTGTTTAAATATGGCCTCAAACATTTACTATATAACCACAAACAAATCACAGCTTCCTTAATTGCAAAGTGGGTATAATAATAGTATTTACGTCTTAGGATTGCTGTGTAGATAAAATGAGAAATTTGGAAAGCATTTAGCACAATGCCTGACACATAACAGATACTATATTTTAGGCATTATTATTATAATTTCCTTTATCAATGAAATGATATGTTGGTTGCCACAGGGTATGTTCATTTAATTTGGAAGGTCTTATTGCATACTTCATAGAATTACTTTACCCCCCTCATCCTATACATTTAATGTTAGCATATAAAGTGCAGTTATTTTCCCAATAGACTTTGCACTAAGAGAAGTCTTCACATGCTCGAGGTAGCCATCCCTCAACTTCACTGATGGGTTCGATGCCTGTGATTGGGATAACCCACACAGAAAGAGGAAAGCACAAGGGATAGAATGAGATAATCCCCAATGTTACCATCCCAGCTCTGCTACCTCTTCTTTTCCTAACTGGGTTCCATCCCCTGGAGCTCCTAAAAGTGATGTAACATATAAATCATCGATGCTTAAGCATTGACATGCCCTTGGTTGATGGGGTGCGGGAGAGGAAACGAAGAACAAAAAGAGGAATAAGCCTGGATTTGGGAGCAAGGGACTCCAGCCTTGAAGCCTAGAATGCCTGCGAACGTCAATCATTAGCTGGGGGATCCTGGCAAGCCATTTCACACCTGTGACTCCGTTTCCTCATCTTTAAAGTTAGGAGAGTGGCCTCGATGTCCCTTAATGGCCTTCCAGCTGTAAATCTAGGGTCTTACGGAAGGAATAATGGAAAGAAAGGGGGAAGAAGGAGGGGTTGACGGAGGCGGGGGTTTGGCCCGGCCTCCCCAAGCCCAGGAAGTCCAAGGAGCCCCGGATCCTCCTGGAATAGGGGTCGGTGTAGAACATTTCAGAGCCAAGGCCCCTTTCTGGTTCTCAGTTTCCCCATCTGCACTGCTAGAGCTTCGAATTCATAAGGGATTGCTAAACGCCGAGATAGCGGTTCCCCAAGCCGGTTCGCTTTTTCAAGATGGCGGCGCTCGCTGGCGTGGTGCAGGATGGGAGCGGAAGCGGGAGCGGAAACGGAAGGAGGGCGGTGGCGTGAGGCGGCGGAAGAGGTGGACCCGGTGCCGGGAATTTGCGGACGCTAAGGGGAGTCGCTGCGGCTGCAGACTTTCGTCTGGAGACGGGCTTGGCTGGCGGGCGCGATGCCGGAGCTGGCGGTGCAGAAGGTCGTGGTTCACCCCCTGGTGCTCCTCAGTGTGGTGGATCACTTTAACCGGTGAGCGCGGGGTGGACGGACGAAAGGGCTGAGGCCTAGGCCGTCGGCTACTGAGGCTAAGGCTGAGTCACGGAGGCCGCTCGGGCCCGAGGCCTCGGGAGCCACCATGGGGAGCGTCCCGTGGCCCGGAACCCTCTGTCCCCCCCCATCCCCCGAAGCCCCTTCCCAGGGCGAGAGCGTTTTAGATTCAGCTCACTCCTGCTGAGCTTAGTGACTGTGTGACTGCTTGGGCCAGTCCTTCCACCTCCGGCTGGTGGGGTGATCACCCGTGTGCCCCCCACAATTATTGACGTGCATATGTAATGTATATAAATCCTAGCCTCTTTTTATACGTATATGGGTCCTGGGTGACTCAGGGTACGGAGCGCGAGGCTGGAGTCGGCGAGACGGGTTCAGATGCGATCTTAGACACTTTACTAGCTGTCACTCTGGACTAATCAGTTCACCTCCGTCTGCCTAAGTTTCCTCAACTGAAAAATGGGGGTAGTCATGATAACCACTTCCCGGGGATGTTGTGAAGATAATTGCAAAGTGCTTTGTAAAACTTAAGTGTTCTGGGGAAATTCTGGAATTGGTTCATATGTAAGTAAGCCCACGATATGTGTAGTACAGCAAAATACTTTGCAAACTGAAAACATTGTATATAAATTGATGATTATCCTTAGGGCAGAAAGGGGTTCTAGAGCTCATTCAGATTGTAGTCAGGTAAGGAAAGTAAGACCTCCAACAGAAATAACTGCAATGTGCAGTATTGAAGAAAAAGAGAATAAAGATATTAAAAATGCTGGATGAGATCGAAAGACTTAAGGCATTTTTCTCTAAACACCTTTACCTCTGAAAGCTATACTGAAAATCCTCACCAGCTCCCTGAGAGGAATTTGCCTTTTGGAAAATAATTCTAATTGTGTGTGTGTGTGTGTGTGTGTGTGTGTGTGTGTACATACACACAAATATGTGTGAGTATATTGTTTGGATATCATTTACTGACATTGTAAAATTCAGATATAATGTGGGATCTGCAAAGTGATTATTTTGTAAGCATCAGACCAGTTTGGAGTTGTTAGTGAATTAATTGTAGAAATGGAGAGGTAGAGAAATAGTCACCAAGATAATCAAACTCAAGTACTTATTTATGTTTGGACTGCCCAAACTATCATACTTAAGTGAGTTTTTATATTTTCAAATATAAACAAACATTTTTGGACATATTTTCTTTGACCCTCAAATTCAGATTATTTGTTCCAAGAAGGTAGACTCTGCTTCTATTTGAACTTAGCTGTATATATACATAGAGTTCAATTTAACAACTAAAATAAAACACTTAAAAACAAACAAACAAACAAAAAAAAAAAAACCCTATATGTTGAATTGAGAATACCCTTTGGGATATAATATGTGTATTTTTTAGGATGCTGATCATTGTTTTTATTTTTCTCATGGATTAAGAACTGCTTCAAAGACATTCTTTCACTTTTGGTTTTATTGTTTATTTTAAGAGTTGGATTTTTAGGAGAGTATGATATTGCTCATTTCAACAGGTGTGGAAACTCAGTATTAATCAAGTAAAGTAACTTGTTTAAAATGAATCAACAAATCAGTAATATATATTCTACTCAAGTCTCAAAGTTTAGTTGATCGTATATTTCTCTAGCTTTTTCTGATATAGAATAAATATCAATAGTAACTTATTAAAGGAAAAATTAGGTTACATTGAAAAGCAGGGAGGCAATATGGCCACTGAAGTGAATCATCTAATTCTCTGTTTTTTGATAGATGGTGATACATGGTACAGTGGAGTACTGGGCATGTCAGAAGGACCCATGCCATAAGTGGTTTATTTAACTTCTCCAAAACTTAGAGGGATACTATGTATGTTATGTAGAAAACAATGTAGATAATGTACCTCTCTGGGATCAAGTGATATAGAGTATGCAAAGTACTTTGTAACCTTAAAACTAGTGTATATCACTGTCAGCTGCCATGATGGCATGATAAATCATTTTACTTCGTGTACCTCAAGATTCCTGACTGTGAAGTGAGCTTGCCACCAAAAATGTCCTATGTCTCCTAGGGAAGATCCTATACAGATTGTATGCTATCGAATAAATGAAAAATATTTGAACATGTAAGGACAATAATAAAGTAAATTCTAAATGATGATGGGAATATGTAAGTTCATTATTTTCCCATTTCCTTTTTTCCTGCCCAGATAGGGTCACCAGATTATCACTGGTAATTGTATGCTTCAGCTAGCACATAAGCTATAATAATAGCTAATATTATATGGTGCTTACTATGTGCTAAGAACTGGTAAGCGCTTTTATAATTATTATCTGATTTGATTATCATAACCATCCTGGGAAGTAAATGGTATTATGATCTCTATTTTATACATGAGGAAACTGAGGCAAATGGAGGTAAAATGACTTGCTCGGGATCACATAGTTAATAAGTGTCCGAGTCCAGATTTAATCCCAGATCTTTTTGTCTCCAGACCAGATTCAGCCCTCTTATCCACTCTGCCACCTAATTGCCTTTAATAATTGAATATATAAGTATTCAGATCATGGATTCTCAACTCTGGATCCATGAACTTGGGAGAGGAAAAAAAAAATTATAAAACTAATTGAAATTTAGCATTTCCTTCAGTTATGAATATAACAGGCTACAATCCTTATTTAAAGAAAGGGTCTGTAGGTTTTACCAGACTGTCAAAGGTATCCGTGGCACAAAAAAAATGTTAAGGAATCCTGCTATGGCATTTGGCAGGTACATTGTCCAGTTGACCTTACAGATGGTAGCAAAAAACAGAGTGAATGCCCATCATGTGGAGAGTGACTGAATAAACTTTGGAATATAGATATAATAGTATATTACACAATGAAAATGAGGAATATGAGGAAATCAGAAAACTACAGGAATAGGATTCTAGATTAAGGTTGGACTGGACTTTGGAGGCCAAACTACAGGAATAGGATTCTAGATTAAGGTTGGACTGGACTTTGGAGGCCAAACTACAGGAATAGGATTCTAGATTAAGGTTGGACTGGACTTTGGAGGCCAAGTCCAACCCCCATATTTTACAGATAGGAAACTGAGGCATAAAAAGATCAATTTGTCCATAAATTTTTCCAGGGCTAATAAATCTTTGAGGCAGAATTTGAAAATAATGTCCTGATATTCATCAATTGATGCAGAGTGAAAGAAGCAGAACCAAAGAACAATAATTTAAAGGAAATGAGCAGAGACAGCTAGATGGTTAGTGGATAGAGTGCCCAGCCTGATGTCAGGAGGACCTGAGTTCAAATTCAGTCTCAGACACTTAATTTTCCTCGCTATGTGACCCTGGGCAAGTCACTTAATCCCATTTGCCTCAGCAAAAAAAAAAGAAAAGAAAAGAAATGAGCACTCAAAGAAAACCAGACTTGATAATTAGAAAACAAGTAATGGTCTCAGAAAATGAAATTAACTATATTTCTTTCCTCTCATCAAAGAGACAGGCAAGAGAAAACTACTAGGGCATAATGTGTGTGTTATTAGACATGATTTGGTTTTGGTGGTGGAGTTATTTCCAGAAATAACATTGAAAACCAAAGGCAGTAAGACTTTAGGAAAGGAAAAAAGGTTGGGAAAACAGGGGATACAACTACAGTAAAGCCAGCCACATTTAGACTATAACAGCAGTCTTAATATCAGATAAGGCATAAAACCTGTTGAATAAAAACATTATGCAATATACTGTACAGATGGACATGGAGATAAGATCAAGTCCTTCAAATATTTTTGTTTGGGATAACATTGCTACAAGTCCCAGAACATTGAATTAGCTTCCTGAAGGAGATCAATATTCATTCTAACCTTAACTGGCCACAACAGAAAAATCAAGGGGATAAAGAGTACTTGTTCAAATTGATAAGAGTAAGCTTACAGAATTGATGTATTAGTATTTTTATCTTATGTAGACACTTGAGAGAGTCAGTAAGCTTGGGTGTGTAATTGAATAGATGGGGGGAAGTGGACTGGATTTCATTTTGGAAGTTTTATAGTGTTTTTAATGACCCTGGGTTTTCTCTAAAACAAAAGTTTGTCTTTTTAAATACCAGTATTCTTATGCTACAGCATGACTTTGGATCGTGGAATGCCACAGTCTTCATATAATTAAAATTGTGAGTCATCCATACAGCAATGGATAAATTCTTAATAGGTATGAATAGATGATCTCCTTGTGCCCCCCCCCCAAAAAAAAAAAAAACTATGACAAAAATTATACAAAAAACATTGAAGATTATACAGCCAGGTTAAAAATGGGGCAATTAAATCATGAGACTGAGTAGTAATCAATGGATGGCCAATTGCCATTCATGCCCACATGATGTCAAAATCTAAAGCCAGAGCTTCCTTACCTGAAGTCCATGAATAGATTTCAGGAAGACTGTGTACTTGGATGGGGGAAAAGTTATATCTTTCTTTTTATTAATCTAACATTTCTTGAAGGCAGCAAATTTGCAATAATATTTGGCTTCATTAGTTTTCCAAAGGCATTTATGACAGAGATTTGGAATCCCTAATGTCAAGAAAGGCCCCCCAATTGCATTGTGTAAGCCTCCTTCCAGAAATTTATAAAAACATATAATCAGCATTTACACAGATCAGGTTGATATGGGTAAATTTCATACCATCACAGGAAATGTCTCCATCAGAGATCACAGATCCCTAAAAAATCCTATTCCTAATTTTTGGCTAGTTTAACACAGACTTGAAGAATTTCTAACTTTTTAAATAGCAAATAGTTTTTAAAATAAAAAAAAAAAACAACTCTCAAAACATGTTTTATTCCCTTTTAATTTAGTAATAGCTGCCAAGAAGACCAATCTATGTGTATCTATGCAATCAGTATTTTCTTTTTTTAAATAAGTTCTTGTTGACCTCTTAGGTTTTTTCACATTACAATAATTTGCTCCAGGAAGCCTCCCCCATAAAATAACAAATAATAACAAGAATGGGGAGGGGAAATTAGTATAACTAAGCAGTATATCCCAAAAAAAGTCTTTAAAAAAATGTAATGTACTAAATTTATTCATGGACCTCCCATTTCTGGAAAGGGAGAGAATGTCTCATATCTGTCTTTGAAGCCATACTTAGTCTTTGTAATTTTTAGGACATTTACTTTTTGATTTTGGAGAATCATTGTGTAATGTTGTTTTCTGGGCTTTTCGCTCTGTATCACTTCATGTAGATTTCATTATGCTTCTCTGTATTCATCATATTTGTTATTTCTTACTGCACAGTAATGTTACATTATATTCATGTACCATATTTGGCCATCCATCTACTTTGTTTCCAATTCTTTGCTATCACTGAAAATACTGCTGTAAATATTTTATGTATTTGGGGACTTCTTACCAGTGGCTTTCTTGAGAGTTGAACCTAGTTGTAAGTTCTTTGGATGTGGGCAATTTAATTGCTTCATTTGCTTAATTCCAAATTGCTTTCCAGAATGTTTGTACTGATTCACATCTCTCCCAACAGTGCACTAGTGTTCTATCTTCCTCCAACCCCTCTAACATTTACTGTTACTGTCTTTTGTTATCTCTGCTAATTTGCAAGGTATGAGGTGAAACAAGGTTGCTTTGTGAAAAGAATTATGAGGCTCTAAGATGTTATCTTCAGAATTCATGTTTATCCAAGCTGGCTAGCTTTTGTTTTCTCTTTCAGAATAGGAAAAGTTGGGAATCAAAAACGTGTTGTTGGTGTGCTTTTGGGATCATGGCAGAAAAAAGTCCTTGATGTATCTAACAGTTTTGCAGGTAACAAATAACATTACATTTTTCTGGTCAAAGATTATACTCATCATCAAACAACACATGTTTAAAGTTTTGGAGGTTGCTGTTGTTTTTTAAACCTTTTCTCAAACATTCTGCCGACCTAACTAGTTAGGGATACCTAAAGTTGTCCTTACAAATAGACATTATTGTTTATTTTTAATATTGATTCCAGGACAGAACAGTAAATTTAGATTATGTCTTTTGTGATTGTAATATCAATATAGACTATTAATTGATAAGTTTGAGAACAATTTGTTTTTATATATTTCTATGCTTTTCATTAACCAACATAATAAATTATACCTTATTTTTCTCATTAGTCCCTTTTGATGAAGATGACAAAGATGACTCAGTCTGGTTTCTTGATCACGACTATTTGGAAAATATGTATGGAATGTTTAAGAAGGTCAATGGTATGTATTTTATTAGAAGAACTTGTAACATTTTTAAATTATACATAATCATAGTCAGAGCTAGCTATATGTAAATCTTAGTTAGCATCTAATCTAACCTCCTAGTTTTACAGATAGGCAGACCTGAAGAGTTTAAATGAATTGCCCATAATCATATTTTAGAAGGGGCAAAGTCAAGACAAGCAGCCAAGACTCTTAATTCCTAATTCAATGTTCTTTCTGTTATATTATATTCTACTACAATTCTATGACTAAAAAAAATATTTTAGCAAAATTATTTTGACAGCAGACAGAATATATTCCTTTAGGTGCTTAAATTTTATCTTGCATTTAAATATTACCCTACATTCTCTAAGTTTTTGCTATTTAAGTTTGTTTTGTTTCATATTAGATTCTTAACTCCTAGAGGGCACAAACTATACTGTCTTTTAAGAGAGGGGATCAATAAAATGAACTTGAGCATCTCTTTAAAGTTCATATTTTTAAGAAATATAAAAAAAAGTGTTGCTAATTCTATATTGTAGAAGCTACTATATATTCAGACATAGTAATGAGGGAATGTATTACTAATATAGATTATAGACACATTCTGCCTATAAAAATTTTAATTTCAACTTACTTATTGTCTCTTATTCCTCATGGTAGAGTAGATGCTTAATAATTACTTGTTGACACTTCATTTTCCTCTCTAATTAGAAACTTACGAAACTATAGGTTTTGAATGTTGCATGCTCAACCAATTAGAGAAAAAAGATGCCTGGAATTTTCAAAAAACAAGACATAAATTACTTCCAATTCCAAACAGTGTGAATTCCTTCCCTTAGTGAATGATCTTTTCAAAATTACTCTTACTAGAATTCTTTTTTTTTTTTTTTTTCCTTCCCAGCCAGAGAAAGAATAGTTGGGTGGTACCATACGGGCCCAAAGCTACACAAGAATGACATTGCCATCAATGAACTCATGAAAAGATACTGTCCTAATTCAGTAAGTGCTCTCCAAATAATAACTCCTGAAGAGTGCCTCTTGTATTGCCAACTGGCTCAGACGGGATGGTCATAGAAGGGACTAAAATGGGCTTATAGTAAATTATTTAAACTCAAAGAGAAATGATTCCATCAGATAATAAATTTCTTATTCCTTAATGATGTTGAAAATTAGAGCAAGCTCTATAATGTGGACTTGTCTCGGCTCATTGCTGACAAAATAATCCTGTGGTGCAACTTGAAGACTTGATGAATCTTAAACTTATTCTGTGCTGAAACGTTTTCTCCTCCAGGTATTGGTGATTATTGATGTGAAGCCAAAGGATCTCGGGCTGCCCACCGAGGCATATATTTCCGTTGAAGAAGTTCATGATGTGAGTCACCATTCCAACATTTTGGAGTTTTCTTTTTCTTCATCTTCTATGGGAGCCACATGGCTTTGGTTCTTTTTGGCACATAACATTTTTCAAGGCAAAAACTCCTGTCTTGTTGCAGTAAAGCAAAAGGGCTTTGTTAGTTTCTGCTAACATTTTAGTTTTTTTTAAAAAAAGCTTTTCTTTGAGTACAGTGTTAGAATTAGAAAGACCATCTTAAAGAGCATCTAGTTCTTTCCCTTCTGTCTGCAGTTAAGGAAACAGAGGCCTAGAGAATCCAGTGAAAAGTTAGTATCAAAATTGGATTCAAGTCGTAAGGAGTTCCCTTCCTTGCTACTCGGCCACCCCGAGTTTACTTTCTAGGAGAGCCCTTTGATGGTACCAGGAGATGTTTTAATGATAGGACTCTCCATCCAATAGATCAGGACTGGAAAGGTTGGCTCACAAGCCACTTAGAAGGAATATTTGACATGTGAGCACTGACTTCTCTCTTGTTCTCTGCTGCCCAGTGCCTCTCAGAAGAGTTGTAGACTGGCCAAAGTATTATTACAGAACTGATTGTTGGCCTGTTGGTGACTCTTGATCTTTGTATGGATCCTCATCATTACAGTTACAGGAGTGATGCAGGGATGAGGAGAAAACTAGACAAGGCCAGGTTGTTTTGTTTTATTTTCAGGGCTTTTTGTAAACTGTTAAGCAGCATTGCTTATGAAAGTAGGCAAAGTTACTACCAGTAAAAGTTAAATTTAAATTATTTCAAGGGCCTGTAGAATGCAGCCCATCCACTTTTCATGCTGTGATTCTTGGCCCTTGTCTTATGTGTCTGTTCTCAGTAAAAGACCATTCAGAGTCTTGGTGCATTTCCTATGGATTATAATGTATTATAATGTTAATGTTATGACAGACCTTGTCTCTTTCAGGATGGAACTCCAACCTCTAAGACATTTGAACACGTGACCAGTGAAATCGGAGCAGAAGAAGCAGAAGAAGTGGGAGTGGAGCACCTGCTCCGGTAAGACCTGGTCCTAGAGGGTCTTGGCTACTGCAGTGCAGAGCAAGGCTGTGACTGTCATAGAAGCACAGATGAAGTAGTGAAAGGCACCGCAGGAGCCATCTGGCCCAAACCTGTGCTTTCCAGAGAGGAGACAGGCTTGTTCAAGATCATAAGACAGGATTGAACCATATGCCCTTTTCACTATGCCCCTTGTTTTCTGCCATTTACCTAAAATGCAGTGTTGCCATGTTTCTACATACACTTTTTTGGTGGGGGAAGAGGAGAATTCTTTATTTATATTTTATCCTAGTGAGTCTGATTTGAATACTTGTATTTGTGTGGCTCTTCTACTTGCTACAATTGTTAAGGCTCCTTTTGGTTGTGATTCTGTTAGCTAATTAAGCTTCAGCATTCCACATGATCAGATAAGTCATAGGATCTTTAGATGATAATTAACTTTTATTTTAACTTTGCAAAATATCTTCTTGACAACAGTACTTTGAGATAGTCATATAGGTTATTATCATGATCCTAGGATTTAGGGCTGAAAAGGATCTTAGAAATAATGTTATTTAATTAAGTCTCATTTTACAAATGAGGAAACTGAGGTAAGGTGAATGTTGAAAACTATCTTTGCATGTATTTTGAAAATAAAAAGCTATTTTAAAAAGAAAGAAAAAATTTTAATTTTCTCTTGTTCCTTGAATTCCTTTAGGAAAATTGAACTTTTTTCCTCTTTAAAATGATGGAGTTGGATCATATGAACTTTGAAGCCAGGTCAAAATCTATGATCTTATAAACTCTTCAATTTTAAACATAAATCTTAATATTTCTCCAAATCCTTAAATTACCTGATAGTTTAAGATACAAAATGCTTTGTTTCACTTTACTTCCTTTCTCTGGTAAAGCTGAGTGTTTTCTTAAAAAATATGGAAAGTTGATTGTCTAATGTGTTTTCTCATCCTTTTCTGGACAATTGCAGAGACATCAAAGACACCACAGTGGGCACTCTTTCTCAGCGTATCACAAATCAGGTCCATGGCTTAAAGGGACTGAACTCCAAGCTTTTGGACATCAGGGGCTACTTGGAGAAAGTGGCGATGGGCAAGTTGCCCATCAACCACCAGATAATCTACCAGCTGCAGGATGTCTTTAACCTATTGCCTGATGTCAACCTGCAAGAATTTGTCAAAGCATTTTACCTGAAGACCAATGACCAAATGGTGGTGGTGTACTTGGCTTCACTGATCCGCTCAGTGGTTGCCTTGCACAACCTCATCAACAATAAGATTGCCAACCGGGATGCAGAGAAGAAAGAGGGGCAAGAAAAGGAAGAGAGCAAAAAGGAGAGGAAAGATGACAAGGAGAAAGACAAAGATAAGGAAAAAGGTGATAACAAGAAAGAAGAGAAAAAGGAAAAAAAATAAAACTTGGTGTGTTTTTTGGAAATTAAACTATTGCAGGCTAAATGAGTATGCTGCTAGAGGGTTCTTTTCACTATCAAGTGCTTGTTATAACATTGTTTTGATAGTTCTCTGCCTTATCTCAGAAAGGGAAGCCCCTTGCTGTGGGATCATTCAGCTAAAGAGGATAAAAGGAACTGAGTTCACCTAAAATGGCAGCTCTAACACAGGTCCGTGATACTGGGGTTTTATGGTCTGGGCCTAAAGCATGTGGAAATGGAGGAGAAGCAAAGATTTAGTGTAGTTTCCCCACTCCCCACTCCCCCCAATAAAATCATGTTTTGAAAATCCATTGTCTGCCCCCTTTTCCTTACCATTTGGGTCTGTCTTCAGCAGTACATAAAACTTCCAGACTATGCACAAATGCATGTACACTGCCTTTTAGCTGCCTGCATTTTGTTCCTTCTCCTGAACTCTCAGTAGAGGATGCCACACCAAAGGACTTCACTTTCTGAGCCTGAGATTGCCTCAGCAGCCTCGGGATTTGAGATTAAGCTCCATATATTGTTTACCTTCAAAGATCATTAAATGGTTTGGTTTGTAAATTTGTGTTCTAGTCATTTTTGATTCTAGAAGTTAATATTCAATGAGTGTAAATGATAAGATAACTCAATGGAAAGATTTTTTTCACCTCGTTTAAATTTTTTTTTTTTTAGTTACAAATATGCATTTTTCTTACTACACATTTCTTTATGAATGATGTTAGGAGAGAAAAATTAGAAGGGAAGGGAAAAATCTCAGTGGAAGGTCTTAAAAGTAAGAGTCAAACCTGAAAGAAACTCCCTTAGAAAAGTCATTACATACGATGCTTGAAAAGTATGGATTTCAAATCATTAAATGTATCTGAATAAGTAGGCAACTTGGCATAGAAGAGAGTATTTTTTCATCCAAAAGTGTAATGTGTTGCCTAGTCCCAATTCTGCTCCCAACTTTATGTGACTAGGTCATCACTCTCACTAGGTATATGTTAGTGTCAGTAAAATGAAGAATTAAGGATTTCTTATTACCCTTTTATCTCAAAAAAGTCAATTCCATTAATTTAATATTTTTCTCCAATTATGTGTAAAAAAATTTTCCAAGATTCATTTTTAAAACTGAGTTCCAAATTCTATCTTTTCCTCCACCCCCCTCATAGAGAATCCAGCAATTTGATATAGGTTATATGTGTGTAGTCATGTAAGAAAACATCAAAATAACCCCCCAAAAAAACTTTTTTAAGTGTGCTTCAGTATTCAAATTACAACAGTTTTTTCTCTGGGGATAGATAGCATTTTTTATAAGTCCTTCAGAGTTGTCTTGAGTTATTATATCACATAGAATGGCTAAGTCATTCACAGTTGATCATCTTAATATCGTTGTTACTGTGGACAGTGTTCTGGTACTATTCATTTCACTTTGCATCTATTCATGAGAATATCTATTTCATCATTTCTTATTTTATAATAGTATTCCATCACAATCATATACCAGAAATTGTTCAGCCATTCCCCATTGATGGGCTTCCCCTAAATTGTCAATTCTTTGCCACTAGTAAAGAACTGTTATAAAATTTGGACATAGTTCCGAATTGTTCTGCATAATGTTGAATCAGGTCACAGTAGTGCATTAGTGTCTCAAGTTCTCTACATTTTCTCCAATATTTATCATTTTCCTTTTTTGTCCGATTAGCCAATCTAATAGATGTGAGGTAGTATTCGGAGTATTTTTTCATATTAGATAGTTTTGATTACTTCATCTAAAAACTGAATTCATATTTTTTTTTACTTTATCAATTGCAGAATGACTTTTTTATAAATTTGATTCATAGCTGAGAGATGAGGACTTTATCAAAATTTTTCATGATTTTTAACTATTTCCATTAACCCTCCCCATTTATTCTATCTATGTCTTCTTTCACCCTGTTCCTCCTCAAAAGTGTTTTGCTTCTGACTATTGCCTCCTCCAAACCACCCTCCCTTCTATAAGCACTTTCTCTTATCCTTTTCCCTCTTATTTTCCTGTAGGGTAAGAAATTTCAGTGCCCAGTTGAAATGTATATATATTATTCTTTCAGAGTCAATTCCAATGAGAGTAAAGTTCCAGCATTCCCTGCCACTTAACTCATGTTTCCCTCCACTTAAATAGTTCTTTCTTGCTTCTTTTATGAGAATTCGCCCCATTTCTACCTTTCCCTTTTTTCCCAGGACATTCCTCTCTCTCCCTCTTATTTTTATTTGTAAAGATAATATTCCATCATATTCAACTCAGACCTGGGCCCTCTGTACATATAATTTTCTGACTTCCCTAATAATAAGAAAATTCTTAGGAGCTACAACTATCATCTTCCCATGTAGAAGTGTAAATAGTTTAACTTAATTAAGTCCTTTATGATTTCCTTTTCCTGTTTACTTTTTTATACTTCTCTTAAGTCTTTTTATTTGGAAATCAATTTTTTTGTTCAGTTCTGGGTTTTTATCAAGAGTGCTTGAAAGTCATCTTTTCATTGAATGTCTGTTTTTACCCCTGAAGGATTATATACATAATTTTACAGAGTAGCTAATTTTTGTTTGTAATCCTACTTACTTTGCCCTCTGAAATAATACATTCCAAGTCCTTTGATTCTTTCACATAGAAACCTCTAAATTTTGTGTTTTTCTGACTGTTGCTCCACAATACTTGCACTGTTTCTTTCTGGCTGCTTGCAATATTTTTTCTTAACCAGAGACCTCTAGAATTTGGCTATAATATTCCTGTGAGTTGTCATTTTAGATCTCAGGAGATAATTGGTGGACTCCTTTTGATTTCTATTTTCCCCTCTAGTTCTAGAATATTAGAACATTTTTCCTTGGTAAATTCTTGAAAGATAACTAGATTGTTTTTTTGATCATGGTTTTTAAGTAGTCCAATAATTTCAAGATTATCTTTCCTAGATATGTTTTCCAGATCAGTTGTTTTTCTAAAAAGATATTTCACATTGTCTTCTATTTTTTCATTCTATTGGTCTTATTGTTCCTTTTGTCTCATTGAGTCATTAGCTTTGGTTTGCTCAATTCTAATTTTTAAGGAATTATTTTTTTGACCTAGGTTTTGTACCTCCTTTTCTATTTCACCAGTTCTACTTTTTAAGGCATTTTCCTCATTGGCTTCTTGTATTTCCTTTACCATTTGTCCTAGTTTGTTTTTTAAGTTGTTATTTTCTTGCTTTTTTTTTTTTTTTTTTTTTTTTTTTTTTGCTCCTCTTACCAAACTGTTGACTAGTTTTGGGAGGTTTTCTTGCATTGCTCATTTTCCCCCAATTTTCCCTCTGCTTTTCTTATTTAATTTTCAGGATCCTTTTGGGACTCTTCAATGGTTTGAGATCAATTTGTGTTTTTCTTGGAGGCTTTGGTTGTTGGAATTTTGACTTTGTTGTCTTCTGAATGTATGTTTTGGTCTTGTCATCATAATAACTTTCTGTGGTCACAATTTTTTTCTGTTGTTTGCTCATTTTTCCAGTCTATTTCTTGATTTTTAACTTTTTGTAATAATGGGGTTCTGCTTCCAGGATGGGAGGGTTCAGTGTCCCACACTTCAGGGATTTTATGTAGCTGTTTTCAGAGATACTTCTAGGGATCTATAAGTTTTCAATTCTTCCCAGGTGTGTATGATCTAAGGAGAGATGTTTACTACTCTTCTGATCTGTGAATAACCACAAGGACTCTTTTTTTTTTTTTCCCCCCAGAAGTGTGAGGAGCATCTCAGCTTTACTGCAACCACAAGCTCTGATATGTTAGTGTTATCCCTCATCCTGGGACTGCAACCCACATACAAAAATGAACAAAGCAACAGAGTCCTGCCTCCTGTGACCCCTATAATCTCATTCTGACCAGTCTTTTGGCCCCCTTACCATCTGTGGCAAACAGCCACTACAGCTGCTGATTCATTCACACCCAAAGCATGCTCCTGGTCTGCACCCAACTGCACTTCATTCTAGCCCCAGTGCAACAAACCTTTCCTGCCAACCTTCTAAATTTGGACTGGAAAATTATTTCACCTCATCTTTTTGAGAGTTCTACTGCTCCAGGAATTGTTTTATGGCATTATTTTAAAGTCTTTGAAGGGATTTGAGGGAGAGCTCAAGTAAGTCCCTGCCTTCTCTCTGCTGTCTTGGTTCTGCCCCCAAGATACTTGGTTTTAATTAAGTTTTCTTATAAAGTCTGTAACTGCAGTACTCAATGTCATTAACAAGATTCAAGTCCCAGTATGCAAACCTGAGTTTCAAGTAGCTGCCTTGATATTATTGCCACTAAACCAAGTAAATTAACTTGCTGTCTGCCTCTTTGGCAAGATTTAAGCCCTATTACTACTAAATGGATATGTAGCTGAAACATAATATGAGGTGAAAGTTACTAGTGAATTTGAGATCAAGGTCCCTTCTATCACTAATTCTACAATTCTTTGAAAGCAGTTTCTCATATAATTTCATTTGTATGTATTGGCTGTGTCAATTACATCACTCCTTCAGAATCATGGGAAAGGATGATAGTAATGACAAGGAATGGATCACTGGGTTCTTCTGCAACCCAGATCCAAAAATGAACAAAGCAACAGAATCCTGCCTCTAGTGCCAACAAAGAGACTCTTGTAATCTCATTCTGACCAGGTTTTTGGCCCCCTTACTCTCTATGGACTGAGAGCAATCAGATAGCAATTAGTAATTATGAAGGTAGAAATAATGACTCGGCAACAATTAGGAAGGAGGGGTGTGACGATAAGGAGTGGAGAGCAACACCTATCTTGGGTGACTGAGAAGGTGTTAGGATCCTCCAGTAATGGGCAAGTTAGGAAGAGGGGGCTATTTAGAGAGAAAGCTAATGAGTGCAGTTTTGGACGTGTTGACTTTGAGATGTTTCTCTGAGACATCCAGTTCCAGATGTCTAAATACCAATTGGATATTGTGAAACGGGACTTAAAAAAGTTTGGGCTGGACAAGAAAATCTGAGACTTCTGAGTAGGGATGATAATTGAAAACATGGTAGCTGATGAAAGTTTGTCTTATCTACCATTTAGGAAATACTAATTTTCAAAAGAACTAAAAATAAAATACTTAGCTCTAAAAATGCACTTTTAGGATTTACAGTTCTAAATTAACCTTATAATCAATTGTATGACCATCTAAAAGGCTAGCTAATAAATGATTGGTTAAAATTATAGAAGACATAAGGAAAATGGTACAGTGAATAGAGCATCAGCCCTGAAATCAGGAGGGCCTGAGTTCAAATCTGATCTCAGACTTCTAACACTTCCTAGTTGTGTGACCCTGGGCAAGTCACTTAACTCCAATTGTCTCAATTTTTTAAAAATTATAGAATATAAATCAGTTTTCCCCATACAAACCATAAAGTATACAACAATATAGGTCACATTGATATGCTTATATATTTATTAATGTCTGACAGGCATACTTCTTTGAGTTTGAGCTCAGTTTAAAAGACAAAAATGTGGTGTGACAAATAGAAATAAGGAAAATGTTGTATGTGATTTTTCTCTCCGCAGAAGTTCCAGTACAGAAAAGGAAAGACCAGGAGTGTTGCCTGAAGGATAAGGGAGAGAAGGGAAAGCATGGGCTAGATAGAACAAAGTAGCTTACCAAAAAAACAAAACAAAACAAAAAAAAAAAAAAAAACCTTTCAACTCAGAAGTGAGAGCCTAATTTATTTAGAACTATTTCCTCAAACCTGAAGGAGCAGAGTAGGCAGAAGGAAGATTGATTTGGTTGTCCATGTAGAAGAGGGGAAGGTGATAGGAGCAACAGAGCCTGGGGGCTCTGTTATGGGTGAGATCCAACAAAGTCACATAAAAACAGAATGGAAAAGGTAAATTCAAGAGCTGATGCAGAAAGAAAAATTGAATTTATCAAGTAGAAGTATCTCATTGCAGATCATTGACAGGCAAGGATTTGAAATCTGGCCTTGTTAATGGTTAGTCTGATTTCAGCACTTTCCCAAAGAGCCTGATCAAAGGATAAAGTGATACAGGGTTGGGGGGTTTTAAATGCCACATGTTTCTTAATTGACAGAAGTGGCCATTGAGCATCAGAGTTAGAGGATAACCATGATTTCAAAAGTAGATCAATTATAGGTTAAAAACAAAATATAAACAGCCCAAAAGTTGGACTCATATCGCTCTAGGGTATTGAGTAAATTCTCAGCAAAGGATTTTAAGAAGACAATGGGCAAGAATGGTGTTGGGGGTAGGGGGAACTTAACTTACACTCCAAACCTACAGGGGAAGTATCCTTACTGATGACATGACAGACCCAGCAAAGTTTTGAGCAATAAGAATGTTGGACCTATCCAGTTAGTCCTTGTTATGATGTCATCAGTCTGTACCACATAGATGGTAAAACAGCCTGGCTTTCTCCTTTGTCCTTTCTGATGAAAATTAATATGGGACATACGGTTTAATTAAGGGAGAATCATTCTATTTACAGCAAATGCTGCCTTCTATAAGATGATGGAGGACTTTACTTCCTGACCTAATACCATTGGGATTTATGGAAAAGGGGAATGACAGAAATCCCAGTGGTTCACTTGTTACCTCTGACAAATACAAAATCCTCTGTTCAGCACTTAACATTTTCATCACCTGACCACAGCACACGTTTCCTGCTTTTTTTACAGATTACTTTCCATCTAACCTAGGCTACCGTCAATCTGGCCTTCATACTTTTAATTATTCATGATACTTATCTTCTCTCTCTTTGCATGGTCTATCCTCAAGGATAGATCTCCCCCAGCAAAACCTGTGCCTCCAAAATTTCCTTTCAGTCCTGGCTTAGGAAGTAACCAGCACCTTTCCCCCCAGTATACCTTTTATCAATATTGCATATACCTTAATAATATAACAACACTGACATAGCACTTTAACGTTTGCAAGGCACTTTACAAATATTTCCTTTGATCTCAATGATAACCCTGGAGGTAGGCAGATCCCCACTTAACAGAAGAGGAAACCTTGGTGGACAGATTAAGTAACTTGTCCAGAATCATGTATCTCAAGTCAGTTTGAGGGCAGGTCTTCCTGAATGCAGGTCCATCGTTGCCCTATGTCATCTCCCCCGCTAAATTAAGATTTTGAGGGCAGGGTCTTTTTACTATTGTCTTTATATCCTTAGAACCTATTATAATAAATATTTGCTGATTGACTGATTGGATCTTGTAGGCAGGAAATAGGGACCCCAGAATTTTACCCTAGTGTCTATCAGTTTTTCTAGCATAGAGTTCATCCACTTAAAAATACTGGGGTTTTTTTTTAATGTATAAAGTTTTATGCAAATAATTGAGTAGATCAAGTACAGCAAGTTCATTCACTTGCTGACCAACTATATCTACCATGCCACGAGGCTTGGAATTGGCCATGTTTGCACTGTACTCACAAGAGCAGCAAGTATTTTCAATATAATAATTGTTATCCTTCTTTTATATTTTGTAGATGAACAAATAGATGAGAGAATAATACCAACAGAACTACAGATTCATATTCCATTCCTGGCTATAACTGAACTGCTCTGTATATTCTCTTTTTCTGCTATCTTGACCTGAAGTCAGTTTTTAATTAGGTAATTTTCTACCATGAACAATGTTCATTACAAAGATATTTCTATCCATCTTCACTACCAATGCACGTAAATACTTGATTCCCTGAATCAACACATTCTTACTTTCAGAAAATAAACCCATGGGATCATTTGAATTTAGTAGCTAGGGGGAGAGAGGGCATTAGTCTAAAAAAGAAAATATGATAGCTTAAAGTGTCTTGGGGCCACCGTGTAAAAGAATAATTCAGCTTGTTCTCTTTGGCTCCAGAGGATAGAAATAGAAACATTTGGGGGGAAGCTAAAGAACAAAGGAGGCTCAATGCCAGGGAAAATTTCCTGACACTCGAAGCTCACAGTGAGTTCCCTCTCACTAGCAGGTTATTGCTGTAAAGATATGGATTAGATTAGATGGCTTTTGAAGTCTTTTGCAAACATCAGATTATTGCAATCTTCTGTCTTTCTTACTTTTGTTCTTCTTTCCTTTTTTTCTTTCTTCCTACTTTCCTTCCTTCCTTCCAAGAGATCTCCCTATCTTGTCCAGGTTGGAAGTATACCAATAGCTCGTGGGCCTTGAATCTTTGACCTATTTATTCCATTTCCAGTCTGGGCCAATTTGAACTTCCATAGGCAGCCTGGAGATTCTTGGAAGTTCATCATATTGTTGGCTAGCTTTAGTGGACATATCCAAACGGCTTTATCCCTACTGACCTCCTGAACTTCAGAGACCCACCCTCCTAAACCTTCCCGCAAAGCAGGGATTATAGATATACACCAGCACATCCAGAGAGTCTGCAGTTGTTTTTGGAAGTATGGTTAGGCTACATCATCTGTATTAACAAACATTACAGCAACTCATCCATCACTGAGCCAGCAAATAGAGTAAAGAGCAGTTGGGATTTCCTCCATAATTGCTGGTATTAATGGCAATAATGGGGCTGAGATGGCAGCTGTAAGTCTTAAGAGGACAAGTGATGGAGTTGTGAACAGGAAAGCAGGCCGGGTACTTGTCTTCCATGAATAAGATGACTTTGTCTTTTTTGAAGTTTATAAGACATTTTCTTAAGAACAGTCTTATTGCCTCCATTTTATAGATAATGGAATAGAGGCTCAGAAAACTTATTTGTCCGTAGTCATATAGTTAATATCATAAATAAGCCTCAAAACTAAGTCTTCTGGGTCTTTTCACTATACCAATCTCTCAAGCCAGCCTTTTCTTGCCTTCAAAATATTCTGTACATTAAAGAATCTATCCTGTTTCAAAGATTTCCTTCACTCCTGAAAGATTTCTACAATTTTTCTCAGCAAAACACTCTAGTGGTATTTAATAATGATAGGTCATTTCATAAACAAGTTCTGATTTGTATACATGAGCTAAATGGCTTTTTGTTTGGGTTTTCCTCCCCAGCCATCCCAGTGTACATCTATTTCAGGTCTCCCAGAGGGAGTTAGAAAATAAGCTTTTATCAATTGTCTACTGTGTGCCGAGCACTGTGTTGCTAAGTCCTGGGGATCTTAAGAAGGGTAAAAGACAATCCTGTTTCTCAAGGAATTCACAATCTAATGGGGGAGACAACATGCAAAAGACTCTGTCCAAACAAGGTATGGACAGGACAAATCAACAAAGGGGAGACTCAATCCTTGAGAAGTAGGATTCTTGTTTTTCTTTCCAATCATCTCTTCCTTGAGATTTTCATGATAATGAATGAGATAATATTTGTAAAGCACTTTGCAGTCCTTAGTACTATGTAAATATTAATAATTATTAAAAATTGATGCCTGTCGTTATTTACAATTAATAATTATCATTCTTGAAGCTAAGTGGTGTGATACATACAGCACCAGGTCTGGACCCAAGATCCGAGTTCAAATCCAGCCTCAGACACTTCCTAACTGTATGACCCTGGGCTTAATCTTGGTTGCCTCAGTTGCCTTATCTGTCAAAGGAAGGAAAATGGCAAACTATTCTAGTATCTTTGCCAGGAAAACCCCAAATGGGGGCACAAAGAATAGACATGATTGAAATGTATGAACAATAAAAAGTCTTTTTAGAACTGATTGGTATAGCGCTAAATAAATAGACTAGTTTAGGTAGTATTGTCATCTTTATTATATTTTCTCACCCTATCCAAGAGCATTTAATATTTTTTCCAATTGGTTACATCTGACTTCATTTGTGTGGAAAGTGTTTTGTGGTTTTGCTCATATACTTCCTGATTTTTCCTCGGCAGATAGATTCCCAAATATTTTATACTATTAGTAGTTACTTTAAATGGAATTTCTCTTTGTAACTGTTGGATTTTGTTAGTGATACATAAGAATGATGATGATGTGGGTTTATTTTGTATCTTGCAACTTTGCCAACGGTGTAGATTATTTGTCTTTTTAGAACTGGAAAGGACCTTGAAGATCATTTAATCTAACCCTCAACTGATTTAACTTTACTTTTCATTCTTCTAAGCTCAAATGAAAATGAGCTTTGTAATACAAACCAATTTACTGCAATTTTATTGAATTGTTCCAGGTAACTGGTTCAACAATTCATATACTTTACCTTTGTAATGTAGAGCCAGTCTCATGGACTAATGATTTTTTGGCACTAGATGGCAGTGTTGACTGAATCCACACCCTGAAATATAAAATTCTGTTCTCCACAAATAGAGTTTAAGATCTAAATACTATTAGTAGACATTAGGAAGTATCCCTTAAAACCTATTCATAGTACCCTTCTAGTTTTGGCTTCAGCTAAGGAAAGCTTGATGAATCACCTCACAAAAACTATAAAACTTCTCTTTGTTCTACCTAATCTAACCCATATTACTCCAGTCAAGCTAAAGTAAAAAGAGATAGTAAATTCTCTCTGCTGGTTAGATTTCTTATTCCCTAGATTTTTCACATGGCTGATCCAACACAAATTCTCTTTAAAGTCATACATATAGTTCCCCAGTCATCCCTAACCTATTCAGCTGTACATAATGTCCTCACTATCATTAATATCCCTGTGGTTATTATTCATAAGTTTTAGGGAGCCCAAAACAAGGGCAGTGATTTCATCTTTCTCTTATTGTGCATCCTTAGCCAGTCCCCTGATATTTTTCTTTTGATAAAAGAAATGTTTTAGCACTCTGTCTTTTTAAAATCAGTCTATTTCAGAGAACCACATAAATTATAGATGGAAGAAAGAAGGACCGAGAAACTAGATTTCGATTTTGTTTTTAAGTTGTAGAAACATTTCAGCTTAGTGTTTCTATATATTTTAATGGATTGCTTTTTTAAAAAATTTGATTATAAGAAAAGAGCATTAGACTTGGAGCCAAGATACTGGTCTGAAATCTATCATGTTTACTAGCTATGTGAACTCAGGTAAGTCACATACTATCTAAGCTTCAGTTTATTCATCTAAAAAAATCAGGATGATAATTCTTGCTCTACTGATCTCACATTTGTGGGAAAACTCTTTTGTAAACTTTAAAGCATTATATAAAAGTTAGTCATTATTGATCCTTCCCTCCAGGATGATGGGCCTCCACTCAATCTCCTCTCATATATGTTACAATCAACATCTGGAACCAGCACATTCTAACATTAACTGGCTAATATCTTAATCAAACTATATAACCAAAAAGATAACCAAAATAGCCAATCAAAACCTAAACTACATGGTAGCATTTGTCAATAGCTGACGTTGTAACTTGACCAAACAAGAGACTTCCCAAATACATACTGGACATTAGTCAATCAGTAGATTGCATGTTGATATTAACCAGCTTAAGATCTCAAATACAACAGATCTTTGGATTGATGGGGAACAAAAGTGGATGGGCCAGAGAGGGCAGAGGGAGAGAAATGTAAGTTAGTTCAGGAAGAAAAACAGAAGAGGGCACTAATGGGTCATGAATGACTCAGGATAAAAAGTAAGCCAATAATGGCCCTTCAGCATGGAAGCAGAGTTTTAAGCGTTTAGAGCTGAAAGGGACCTAACAGATCATCTAGGATAAGAATTTTTAACCTGGGATGCACGGATAGATTTCAGAAAGTCTTTGAATTTATATGGAAGAGAAAATACCTACTTGTAATTTATCATTTCTTTCTATTATGAATGGAGATAACAAATATTATTCTGAAAGGGGAACTTGGGTTTCCCAGATCGCCAAATGGATCCAGGACACAAAAAAGTTTAAGAACTTCTGATCTAGAAAAACTCCCATTTCACAAATGTGAAAACTGAGGCAGAAAGAGAAGTGACTGAAATTAGTAATATCATATTTAAAAAGTCAGATCTTCCCACTTAAACCAATGTCCTTTCTATTGGAACCTTTTTACTTTGTGTCAACCTAGATATATATTAGATTTTAGATGACTAAAGCAAGCAAAAACTTTGTCAAATGAAAGGAAAATCAAAAGTTATCCTATAGCAGTAAAATTAATTTTCTCCCAATACGATGGAAATTTCCATAGTCAGCTCTCTTCTCTCTAAAACACAAGTCATTTAACTTTCAAGAAATGGTAGTATACTTATGCTTGTGCTATACTTCAAACTAATTGATGATCACAATGGTATCATTAACCCTTGCCTCTCCACCCTATAATTACCAATAACCCAGAAATTGTCCTTGACTGATTACATGTGGCTTATGCTAAATTGGGTTAGTTTGAAGCCCAAACACTAATGACATTCTGAGATCAGACACTGCCGGAATATAATATCCATATCAAAGGCAGACTATAACCACTGTTGCTAAGTGAAGTGATGGTGGGTCTTTGGTAGGAAGAGAGAAAAAAATTACTTCAGATTCTCCAGATTCTTTTGTTTTCCCTGAGACATTCAGTAAGACTGGAATTGAGATCTAAATTTCACTTCTACTGCCCACTTTTGATTACAATTCTGGCCTCTGTGATCTGTATCTCTATGAAATGTCCGTATTTTTACTTTTTTCATCTATAAAACAAGACTGATCTGACCAAAGTAACTGACAACAGACTGCCAAAAATATTTCCCCCATAACTTAAGAGCCGTCATTTATAGGAATAGAGCTTGTTGGTTAGAGGAGCACAGGTCAGAGAGCTGGAAGTGATCCCTGGGGTCATTCTAGTGTAAGGCAACAAGAATTCCTACCCAACAGGTGGTCATCTTAGCTTTTCTTAAAGACAAACTCCCAAGGGGAGCCAACTCCCTCCTAAGACTTTTCTACTTTTGAATAGATCTAAAGATTAGGAAGTATTATATTTATGTCAAATTGCAACATTCACCCATTGCTCAATCTAACACTGACCTCTGAGGCCAAGAGCACATCTACTCCCTTTTCTATGTTCTCTTCAAAAAGCTGACAGAAACTTTCATGTCCTCCTAATTTGAAGGTTTTCTCCAAGTTAAACACCTCCAGTGCCCTTTGATCAGTCCTTATATATCATAAACTCGAGTCCTTCAGATTTGTAGTCACCCTTTTCTGAATGCTCTTTACTTATCAAAACCCTTCTTAAAATTGTGCCACTCAAAAATAAACAGTATTTCTAATAAAACACTAGGAAAGCTATCTCCCTGTGCCAGGCCTTATGTATCTCCTAATGAATTTTAAAATCATATTATCTTTTTTGGCTGCCACATCATACTATTGACATATTGAATTTGATGTCCACTAAAATCCTCAGATGTTTTTCAAACAAATTACAATCTGTCAAGCCTTAATTTCAAATTATTCCTATCATGTACTTCCTTCTCTTCTATTCATAAACTGCTGGACCATGTTAGAGTAAAACATGAAACCATGCTGAGTGATCGACCACAAATATATGTTATTACTTTATCTCACCTGGGACACATCACTGAGACAAGGCAAATTTTTTAACCTTCACTATCCCATAAACCACACAGACTTTTCCAAAAATTTTAATCCCTTTTTAAATCTTCTATAGCTCTTCCTACTACTACCCTCTCAAACTAAGAACCTTACTTTCCCTCATATTTCATTAAAAACATTACAGCCACTCTCTGAAGGCTCCATCTTCTTCCCATCTACTCAATTCACATCACTCAGATGCCTTCTGATATTTTCTCCTCCTTTACCTTTGTCTGACATGATGAGAGGGCCCTTCTTGCAAGACTGACCTTCTACATTCATCTTTTTTAGAAAAACAAGTCATTTATTTTTAACATTCATTTTTTTAAAATTCTGAGTTCTGAATTTTCTCTTCTCCTCCTATCACTTTTCCATTTATTGAGAAGACAAGAAATGTGATATCAATTATATGTGATGAACTGAAGGTGAGTGAAGCAAGGAGAACCAGGAAAACATTGTACACAGCAACAGCAAGATTACATGATGATACATTATGATAGACTTGGCTCTTCTCAGCAATTCAGTGACCCTAAGCAATTCCAATAAACTTTGGATGGAAAAAGCCATCTGTATCCAGAGAGAGAACTATGGAGATTGAATGCAGATTGAAGCATATTATTATTAATTATTATAATTAATATTAATATATATTATTTTAACCTTTTTCTTGTTTTTCCTCCTGTTTTTTTCCTTTTGTTGTGATTTTTCTTTCTCAATATGACTCATATGAAAATGTTAAAAAATGAATGTACATTCTAATTAAAATTTTTAATTACACATGTGAAATTATATAAGACATTTCCATATTAGCCATGTTGGGGGGAGACAAGAAAAATAAAATAGGAGGAAAAGAGTGTTTAATTCTGTGTTCAGACTCTATTAATTCTTTTTCTTTAGATGAATAGTATTTTTTCAACCTAAGTCCTTCAGAATTATCTTGGATGATTATATTGATCAGAGTAGCTAAGTGTTTCACAGTTGACTATATTTACATTATAACTGTTCCTGCATACCACTGTTCTCCTAGCTCTGCTCACTTCACTTTGTATCAATTCATCATTCCCCAGGTTTTTCTGAAACTATCTTGCTTGTCATTTTTTAGAAGCACAATAATATTCTATCACAAGCATATATCACAGCTTATTCAAACATATGTCAATTGGTAGACATTGTATCATTTTCCAATTCTTTGTCATCACACACATACACACACAAAAAAAATCCCACAACAACAAACTCCTATGTAAATGCTTTTGTACATTTTAAATAGCTCTTTCCCTTCTTCTTTAAGCTTTTTGGGATACAGACCCAGTAGCTGTATTGCTGGATCAAATTTAGATCCTAAACCATTTTTGATGGAATTGTGAACTGATTCAACCATTCTAAAGAGACCTTTGGAACTATGCCCAAATGGGTATAAAACTGTGCACAGCCTTTGACCCAACAATATCTCTACTGAGTCTGTATCCCAAGGAGATAAAAAACAAAAAGGAAAAGGACCTATATGTACAAAAATATTAATAGCAGCTCTTTTTGTTGTAGCAATGAATTGGAAAGTGAGAGAAAACCCATCAATTGGGGTTTGAACGAGATGATATATAATTGTTATGAAATACCATTGTGCTATAAGAAATGACAAGCAAGATGCTCCCAGAAAAACCTGGAAAGACTGACATGAACTGATGCAAAGTGAAATATGTAGAACTCGGAGAACATTATACACAGTAACAACAATACTGTATAGTGATCAACTGTGAATGACTTGGCTACTCTCAGCAATTAAAAAAAAAAAATCTAAGATAATTAGGACTTAGGATGAAAAATGTCATCCACCTCCAGAGAAAGAACTGATGAAATACGAATGCAAATTGAAGCATATGTTAAAATTTTTTCCTTATTTTTCTTGTGGATTTTTTTTTTTTGCCTTCTGTTTTCTTTTACAACATGACTAATATGGAAATATATTTTGCATGACAGCACTTGTATGACCTATATAAAATTGTTTGCCTTCTCAATGAGTAGGCAGGAGAAAGAGGGAGAGAATTTAGAAATCAATGTTTTTAAAAATCAGTATTAAAAATTGTTTTTTATATGTAATGGGAAAAATAAATATTAGATATATTGCTGTAATCTTGTAAGTATCAATGTTAAATAACACTAAAATTTTTGGATCAATATTCATTAGGGAAATTTGTATGCACCTCTGATCCCATTCCATCCATCTTCTCTAGCAAATCATCCCTTCTGTCATCCCCACTCTCACTAATCTTCAATCTAACTGGCTACTGACTGTTTCATTGCAGGCTGTCAAAGGACTGAAACTCTTGAATTGATGCACTGGGGTGGAACAACTGAGCACTTAAGGCTAATTACCAATTGGACAATACTCTATAAGCATATGCTTGGGAAATGGCCCTTCCCACCATTCTGTGCTGGCTCGATCTGTTGGTGTATACAGAGAATTGTAGGAGGAATTAGAGGATGGAGTAAGACAAGCCAGAGTTACTTTTTTGGGGGAAGAAGAGAAAGAAGGTGTGGAGATTGCTGTGTCCATTCCCTTCAATTCTACCAAAGACCAAGAATAAAGACCAAGGACTTTTGCTTACCCTGACTCTGGCTGATTCTAAGGCAACCAGGGTGCTATCTCGGTCTTCACAGCAGCCTACAAACACAATCATGTTTTCTCACCATGAAAAAAAGAGCCTTTCATTTGATATAACCAATCCTAT
Organism: Antechinus flavipes; assembly: GCF_016432865.1. Lineage (NCBI taxonomy): Eukaryota > Metazoa > Chordata > Mammalia > Dasyuromorphia > Dasyuridae > Antechinus > Antechinus flavipes. The sequence goes on from NC_067399.1 coordinate 47,526,617, forward strand.
TATTTATCATTCCTTATATCTCTCTCTTTCCCTTCCTCTCTCCATCTGTCCCTCCCTCTCCTCCTCCATCTCCCTCTATCTCTTTGTCTTTCTATTCTGTCTTTCCCCCCTCTCTCTTCCCTTTTCTTTTCCTCTCCTTCCCTCCCTTTCTTTTTTTCTCACTTCCCATTTGGCTTCTGACCTCATCATTCAGCCAAAACCACTCCCTCCAAAATTACTAACAACCTCTTAATTATCACAACTAATGGTCTTTTCTCAATCTTCATCCTTCTCTGTAGCCGCTGACACTGTCAATTAACCTCTTCTAGACATTCTCCTTTCTGTTTTTGTGGCACTACTGTATTCTAGTTTTTATCCTATCTATCTGATTGCTCAATCTCAGTTCCACTTTCTTGATTTTTATCCAGATCATACCAATTAACCATGAGTATCACAGTCCTGTGTCCTACACCCTCTTCTCTCAATTATTATTTTCCCTTGGTGAACTCATCAGCCACCATAACCAATGATTTCTCAGATCTCCTCATCCATTCTTAACCTCCCTCCTACCCTTCACTCACATTTCCAACTGCCTATTAATTATCTCAAAGTGTATAGCTGATAAATATCTTAAAATTAACATTTTACAAAGTGAACCGATTAACCTCTTCCCCCCCCCACAAAGCCCTCCACTCTTTCTAATTTTCCTATCAGTGTGGGAGCCTCCTAGTCATCCTCCTCCTAATCACCACATGACCTAGTATTGTCCTTAAATTTTCACCCCCATATGCCAAGGTCCATTAATTCTATCTTCACATCTTTTATGTGTGATTTCCTTCCTCTGATACTGCTACCACCCTTTTGCAGGCCTTTATCACCTCTCCTAAACTAAGAGGAGAACTAGACATTAGCCTAATAGTTAGTCTCCCTGATTCAAGTCTCTTCCTGCTCCATTCCATCCTTCATTCAGTAGTCAAGGATCTCTTTCAAAAGCACAGTTTTGACCATCTTATCCTTTTATTAAATAAACACTGGGGTCACATATAAAATCCCATTTGGCATTCAAAGCCCATATAACCCCTTCCTACATTTCCTGTTTTCTTGCATCTTTATACCCTATAAAACTCCTCGATGTTCCTCACAGAAGCCACTCCAGGTCTTGACTGCATTCTCACTGGCTGCCCCTCGACTACTACTGGGATCCCCTCTTTCCTAAGTTCTTTGTTCTGGCTTCCTTAACTTCCTTCAAGGCCAAGAGAAAATTCTACCTTCTGTAAGAAGCCTTTCTCAATTCCCCTTAATGCTAGCATCTTCCCTGTTAATTATCTCCAATTCACTCTGTATATCTCTTACTTGCATCCTGACTTTGATTTCCTTGAGAACAGGAATTGTACCTTCTCATTCTTCGTATTTTTGTATCCCCATGCTTAGTACAGTGCTTCACACATTAATAAATGCTTAAATGTGTGATATATGTATGATATTGATATTTAGTCACACAGTCCATACATTGCACTTAGAAAATTGATTTTTTTTTTACCCCAAGTGTAAGCCTTTGCATCTATCCCTATCCCTATTAACTTCATGTTCTTGGATTTGGTTCAACTTTTTGGCTAAGAACTTTTGGGACCCAACACCCAATCCAGTGTGTCATATAGGCTAAGCTGGAAACTTGATAAATGTACCTTTACATGGAGTCAAGGGTCACCTATAAATAATTTCTCTTTTGTTCTGGTTATTAAGCCAGTTTCAAAAAATCCTATAGACATCATCTGGCCCACATCTCTCCATAAAAGGAGCAATGCATGATATTATGAAATGTTTTGCTAAAGATGAAGTGAACTCTATATGGATCACCATTGTAGGTACAGAGGTGGAAAGGACTTCAGAGGCCATCTATTTAGTCCAGGCCCCTTATTTTATAGCTATGACTTATCCAAATTCACACAAGTAATATAGGTCTGAAGTAAGCTTTGAAATCAGGTCCTCCGACTCCAGTGCTGGCTCTCTTTCCATTATCCTGTAATATTCTTCTCTAAAATATGTTCTCTGAGAGCAGGTTTCTTGAGGGGCTTTTGGAGGTAGCCTTAGTTTCAGTTCTGTGTAATAATCACCTCAAATGCAGCCAGGAGTTGAAGTCCAAATCTTTTATCATCTTCAAAGTCTTATATCCTTCACTTGGGGCTCAGCTAGTTTTCTGGAAGCCGTCTGGATCTTGCCTCTGCCAGCTTCTGTCTCTAGCTCCCTCCGAATGTCTCCAAATCCAAAGGTTTGTACTTCAGCCTCCAGCCAGCACAAAGGGAGAAAATAGAATGAATCTGTCTTCACCTCCAAGAGTGGGCTTCTCTTCTAGTGGGCTTGTCCTTTTGTATGCTCTCTTAAAGGTATGAATCTTGTAGAACTCTAATAAGTACTAAGTACATTAGTGAACTAGAGAACTGTTAAGTACCCTGCTAAATTAGATAACTGACGTAGGGAATCCTAACAGCCAGCTCTCTTTCCATTATCCCACTTTGTCTTTCATTTCCCTGGTCTACCTGACCCTTTCAAAAAAGGAAATCATTGGTCTGGAAGAAATCATATTAACTCTTTGTGATTACTTCCTTTTTTAGATATGCATTAGTTATCCCTCAGATACTCTAGAACCAAAGTCAAGCCAGTGGCCCATTTTTTGTAGATTCTACTCTCTTTTCAGAGAGGAGAGGGGGAGACAAAGGCAAAGAGAGAGGGAAGGAGAAGGAAAAGAGAGACAGAAATGGAGAGGGAGGGAGAGACAGACAGACACATTTTGACCTTTTCTAGCTCTACAATTCTGTGTCATCACCAATACTTCGAGTATTTTAACATACACTTTTAGTCCTGAATTCATGAAGGGCAGCTAAATGTCCTCCTCTCCCTACTCAATTCCTTGTGATTCTCTCATTCGTATCTTTCAGATTATTTTCCTTCCCAGAAGAGGGTAGGGGAGACAAAATAAAAAGTCGAATAAAGTTCCACTTTTTCTGGCATCCATCGCTACTGTCATTGCCAACCAAAACAGTGAGCCTAAATCCTCTCTTTTCTCCATCATTGCTTAAGCATACCTTTTTATTGTCTTTGACTTTGCTCTTGAGCCCAAGTCATTCTGAGCTTTATCACTTCTTTTCTGAATTTGAATAATTTCTAGGAAATTCCTTTCTCCTAGTTTTTGGACAAATAGGTCTAGCCAACCAAAGGAATTGGACTTTTTTAATAGTACTTCATATATTGGAATAATTTGCATTTGTGTCATGGGCCAAACAGACATGATTAGAAGCCAGAGAGGTTAATCCAGTAGATTTCCTAATCTTATTCTCACAGGACCATGACATACTTTCATATTCTTCCTCCGTTATCTGCCATTGTTTCCATCTTTTTTTTTTTCCTTTTAAACAAATCTGCATAGCTCATTTGAGTTCTCTGTATATTTACATTGGTCTCCTTAGACTTTCCCTTTTCCTCTTCATTGAAATCTTTTCTCTATGTCTTCATAATTTCATCCTTGAGAACTTCCCATTCTACTTGGACTACCTTGTAGCATTTTAGTCCCTGTGGACCATTTTATTCTGTGAACCCTCTGAAATCTACTTTCCCCAAATTCAAGAAGCATGTCAACCAAAATTCACTGAGCTTTTCTCTTCTACTTTACCACAAGTTCTAAATTGAAGTGCTCACTTCTACTCACAGAATTTCCTGCAACATTTCTACCCCGAGATCTAGACTTTAGATCTCCCCCCATAATAGCATTTCCCATTGTTGCTTTCTCCACTTTCTGTAAGAAGCAAGCATAGGCTCACAGAACTATAGATTTAGTGCTGGACAATACATCAGAGACTAGATGGTCCAACCTTCCTATTTAACAGAAGAGGAAACCTGGGGACTAGAAAAGAGGCTAAGAACACAGGTCCTCTCATTCCAAATCTAACACATTTTCTGTTGTACTATTAACCTATTATTGTTATTGCCATATCTCTACATTGTGATATATCTTAAATCCTCAAGAAACATATTTACTGCAACAGTACTGTTTTAGGGGCATTTCCTCCCTTTCTCTGGTCTTTTATTTATTTTTTGGTGAGGCAAACTGGGGTTAAATGACTTGCCGAGGATCACACAGCTTGTGTTGGCTGGATCTGAATTTGGGTCCTCCTGACTCCAGAGCCGGTATTCTAATCACTGCACCACACAACTGCCTGACTCCATGTCTTATTTAAGAGCCAAGTTTGAAATCAATGATTTTTGTGACCTTGAATCAAATTAATTTGTTTTGAGGGGAAGCTATGCCTAAGTTATCTTCAGGGAGATAAACAGCTCCAGCTGTCGGGTTACCTTTCTGCCATCCTCTTTCTAAAAATTATCTTTAGGGGAGACTACTACAGATATTCTGCTGGTCTCCTCCTGGGATCTCCTGATTCTTCGTGTTGGGACAAGCACTACTAATTCTGTCAGGTGGTAAGCAGAGCTCCAGGAAAATGTGAATGATGTTCTACATTGGCTATCACGTCAGATATGACCTTTCTCAAAACAGTTCCCATTAATCCACGTAAGCCATGCCTCATTTTATCCCTTCACCCAGAGAATAAACATAACTCCTCAGCTAAAAGCCCTGCATGAAGCTGCCATGCTTTCTGGGCCAAACTCCTGAATGGGCAATGCTTTCGTTGGCAGGCCGGGACCATGGGCTTGACTTTGGACAATCCGTATGTGACAAGTCTTTTCCAAAGTCTTTAAGGCGCCGTTGAGAGGGCCCCCCTTGCAAGCGGGCGTTCACAGTTTTCTTTAGCTGCACCTGGACAGTCCAAGAACTGACACCTCTGCTGGACTGGCAAATTTGTAAACTGCTGTCAGCACCTTCCAGTCAAGTACTGCCCCATCGCCAGAGGGGAAGGTACAAAGAAGTTAGAGCCTGGAAAGCCTGACAGAATTCCCAACTCAGAGAAGGGGACCTGTGGGCCTCAGCAGGGAGCCTCGGGTTTTCCACTCTGCCAACGTGGGCACTGGCTCTCCAATAGATTGTAAGTGCAAGTAAGGTTTTGAAAATGTCTATGAATACTTGACATGATGAGGTTAAGAGGTTTCACAGAGAAATGATTTTTATGTTTTGTGCAGTCCTATGGAGACTCTTCCTGGATTTAACAAGAGAAGTACTTGCTTACTTCAGGATATGGACTCTATGAGCACCATTAACAGAAACAACACAATTTTCTAAGATAAAACGACCCACTGCTATAACACAGGAAGGAGGAGAACAGAACTAGGGCTTTTTGAGACATCATAAACAGCAATATCACATGACTCTCATCAATTAAGAAAAGGAAGGTTTAACTGTTTTCCTAAACAGCCCAAACCCAAAAAAATCTTCAACAATTCAAGCTCGGTCGGTTATGTGATTTGCAATGTCGATGAAAAGTGACCTCCTGAGACTTTCACTGTTCTGGGGTTAACTCTCAAACAAACCAGACTAATCATGCATATGGCTATATTGCATTGGGATTATACTGAATCCTGTGCAAAATATTGGGTACTGTTATTATTGCAATGTCCCATCCAGCAGTAACTTCACCAGTGGTGGGAGATGAGGGGCAATAATCTTCCATTGGTGTCCTGGAGATAAGGAGAAATGGAGAAAGGCCCCTTTGTGAATAAGACACCAGCTCAATTGTTGTTCAGATATTATCTGTGACTCCTTGTCACCTACCTTTCATCTATAAAATAGGGAGTATAAAGACAATCTCCTTTCAAGTTTGTCATGAGGATAAAATATTTGTACAGCATTTTTGCATATCTTAAGGCACTATGTAAATGTGCTTTAGGGTTTTTTTTAAGTCATTGTTTACAAAACTCTTCTCACAGGAACTTAAAGCAGCAGATGGTCAATAGATAATCCTCCATAACCTTTTTAGAATGGGAACCCTTTGACTTAACAGATGCCTTGGTAACTTAGCCACCTTCACAATGTAGGCAATTGAGCAATCGGCAAGGCAGTGATGCTGACCTTCCACCTTCCCAGTCCATGAATGACACTCCATGTCAGCTCTAGAAGCTTTTCTCTGGCCGTCCCTCACACCTGGAAGCCATATGTGCCAATTCCCTTTGGATGCAATAGCTGAACTTCTGTGCTTCCCCAACCCCCTTTGTCCCCACCACTCAATTAGAAGAGGCCATAATGCCTCAGAGAAAGCACCTTAGGAGAAAGTTTGGAGCCCGACCGTCAACCTTCAATAGTCTAACCTTTCTGCCATTGGTTTTTGAAACCGTCCCCACACATTTCAGAAAAAGACTCCAGAAGACTGAGTGGGGACTGCAGAGCCATTATTCTCACTGAAACATGCTAGTTTGCCCAACCCTCATTTAACACCCAAATTCTTGCTTTACAACAAAAAAATCCCGGTGTGTATAGAGATGTAAAGCCAGAAATGTCCAAAGGGGGCAGGAGCAGCTGACCCTGAGCGCTGGGAGCCCAAGCAGTGACTCAGGCCTGCTTCCCAGAATGGCGAGGTGAGCCGGGCACCCACCCTCTTCCCAGAAGGGGCAGTAACTGATTCCATTGACTTCCACACCAATACAACCTGCAGCTGCTGATTATTTATTGCACAAGAGATCAGCGTTACTGAGGCAGGAGGGGCATTACAAAATGAGCTGGTGACCAGCCCGCTGCTACAGAAGGAGGATTTTTTTTTACAGACACTTCATTTATATACACATATGTACACGCATACAAGCACACGCACGCAGGTGCGTACACACACACACCCCTAGAACTGACATTTCGCGGCCATGGCGGGGAGCCCCGGCAGCGGCAGCCTGCAGGATCAAAGGGGGTCGCAGTACAACACAGCAAACAAGTGAGAAAACAGGGGCTGGTCCCCCCTCCCAAGCTAGGTGTCATTCAAAAGAGGACACGACACATCATCGCGGAGCTGCCGGGCTCAGATCCCCACAGGGGGAACGAGCCAGGAAGCAGCTGCCAAAGAACCCTACTTTAAAGCTAGAACCCTATGGCACAGGGCAGGGTGGGCAAGGAGCAGCTGGAAGAGGCATCTGGGGGCTCCGGGAGTTAAGGAGGCCTTCGGAGCAGCATGTTCAGATACAAGGAACAAAATGAGAAGCAGAACCCTCAGCATCGGGAGCCTTCAGGGACCAAGGAGGCAAAGGGAGAAAGGGAAATGTGCGTCCAGACGCTGGGGCAAAAGGTGCCGCTTCCTGTCTTCCTTTCGGCACACTGAGGAAGGAGCTTTGTTTGTGGGGGCAGAAAGAATGAAGACCGTCCTCGCTGTCCAAATCTGCCACTCCCCATAGCACCCCCAAACAGGAGATAATGGGGCACGCTGAAGAGCTGGGAAAGGGCACCTGGGTGTCAGGCTTCACTCAAGGAAGCTCCTGCAAGGGCAGATGCCCAAGGACCCGGGGGAAGGGAAGCTGAACGAGCCAGTGGCAGCTCTCCAGCCAAGCTGGGCCCGAACCCGGGGGAGCTTTTAGGGAATTGGCCACCCCAAGTCTCGGCAGTCCTCTTAAGGCCAGACCCAGGCTCAGAAGACCTTGACCTATGTTCCTGAGAGGGAGGAGGGGAGAACTTGAGCCCCAGGGGCCTGGTTCCCCAAAAGTCCCAGCCAAACCCAGAGCTAGGGCTCCATGGAGCAACAGCAGCATCACACCAAAAGGAACAAACAAAAACCCACGATATGTTAATCAGGAATGACCTCTGCAGTGGCCTCCCCTCCTCCTCCACCCTAGGAAGCTGGAGGGCTGAGTACGGCCACCCAAGCCCCTGTGGGACTCATATGGAGGTGGGACAGGCCCAGCCTGACCCTCAGGCTCTATTCCAAATCCCTCACTCTCACATTCAATTTAAGTGAATCACTAAAAAAAAAAAAAAAAAATTAAAACTTCTATTTTAAACATCAAAACTTCTCCTATTGGAAAAGGCAAGGGAAACCCCCCACCCTATCCCTCTCATCACCTCTTCATCTGATCGATTGCTTGGTCCAGTAACAATAGGGATTCCTCCCCCACCGCACAAATGGGATTCTCCAGCACTGGAGAAAGTGGGAACACCTTCACTGAGGAGATTCTGGCCCCCTGGGGCCCCCACACATGCGCACACACACGCACGCGTGCATATCCACTGTGAGAAGAGGGGCGATGGGTCACCCCAGGTGCCGTTCCAATCTCCCAGTAGCTGGCTACCGAGAGTGGGGAACAAGAGCTCGGGCAAGAGGGCCTAGAAAATCTGCCAATGCTGGGAGAGTTAGAGATCCTCACCACACCCCCTGCCGGGGACCTCCTGAGAGTCAAATGGCCTGCTGCCCCACGGACAGGACCTAGTGACTGCCCAGCCATGGCAGGAAAGTCAAGAGGGGGCCACTCTTCATCACTCTTGTCCGAAACCCTCTGTCTCCTCAATGGCATAGAGTAGCTTCTCTTTCAGCTGTTCATAACTCTTGTAGGGGGGGAGATCCAGACGGTTGAAGCTGGCAAGAAAAAAGGAACAATGCTGTTAGTGAAAATCCAGGAGCCTTGGACTCTCCCCTTGGAGGCTGCCCACTCAGACCGGAGTACGGGTCAGACAGACCACACACCTGAGCACTTCGGGCTCATCTTTCTGGGCCAGGCTACAGCCCACTGCTTGCTTTCAGAAAGGGGTACATTTCAGGCACAGAACAGGGGGACCCCCAATCAAGTATATACCTCAACCCCATCTTGTCAGGGTGTTCCATGTTTCCCAGGCACCTTCTCCAAAGGAGCAGACTTACCAGGTGTGGCTCCGAGGCAGCCAGGTCTCCTTGCCCACCTTATCAATGCAGAACTTCTGGGGTCCATTGCTGCCTAGTGGCCATGATGAAAACACAGGTTTTAGTGATAAAGAAAACTGTTCTACCCCCATTCATGGCAGTTCCAGTATTTCTAAGTAACTAAGGCCATGACCATCCTAGCACCACTGCACCTGAGCCTCTGGAACTCTGAGACTCCCCAGCTTCTGAGCCTATGGGCTATCACCTTTGGTCTTCCCTCTCTTTGTCTGTCCCCACACTTCGGGGGCTAAAATACCAACCGATGAGTTCAGCAAATCCTCCCACAGGCAGGCGGCAGGTGCCGGTGACAAACTGCAGGAGGCGGATCCTTTTCTCGTTGTCCATCTCCTTTACTACCTGAAACCCAAAAAGAATGGAGTCCAATCAGACAAGATGCTGGGCCCCAGAAATTCCATCCTAAGCAATAACCCAATGAAACAGATGAAGCGGAGAAAGAGTTAGAGAGATGCTTTTCTCTGCCCTGAGACATCATGCCCTGAACATCCATGAGACAGTGTTGGACACCTAAGCTAGCCCTCTCCCAAAGAACAGAAGTGCAGAACATTAGCAGCAATGCACAAGGGAGTGCTGGGCCCCCGGGATCTCTGTCAGCCTCCAGGTCAGTGCTCCCTCCAGCAGCAATCAAGCCCATAGAGCATGAGAAGAAAACTTCCTAACCTTGGCTAAACTTGGATCTTTAATGTAGATCCTCACGATTACTCAAACTCACGAAGTCCAGGTCTGAAAGTCCATCCCATTTCTCTGAAGTGTGTGTCTACCCTTCCTGACTGACTAGTAGGGAAGTCACTGTAGGGAAGCAAACGCTTCCTCCTTTCCAGCCTCTGCCCCTTGTCCAGTGCTCTGCCTCCTCCACACCAGTGACTAGAACCGGAAGGAAGGTGAGCACTAACTTCCACTTATCACCCTAGATCTGCCGAGCCAGAGCTTCTCCAGGCCAAGGGCCAAGAGAGTTTCAACTTCCTTTCCAAGGAACCACATTTGAAAGCCTGAGGACAAACAGCCACAGACAATACAAGTTCGTATGTCTATGGGTGGGTGTTTTTGCACAAGCCACCAGCACAAGGGCTAAGAGGTAGGGAAGCAGTGGGAGAGGATGGGAAAGAGCAGCACAAGGTGCTCTGGGCTCGGAAGGTTTCTTGGGCTCATGCTCTGTGTCCACTTTGCCTATCCATCCCTCTTTGCCTATCCATCCCTTGGCCCTTGGGAAGCCTATCCCCAAGACTCACCTGCCAGAACCACTGAATGGGTCTGCTGTTCTTGGTATAGTGACGGTAGATGGTGTTCTTCTGCCAGTCAGCCATATCAATCTCCTGCATGCCACACAGCATCAACTAGGAGACAGATGAGGAGACCTATCAGCATTAGGGCCAGTTCCCTCGAGAATTAGCCTTAGGGCTAATACCCAAACCAAGAGGGGGCTAGGGTGGGGGCAAGTGCTGCTCTCTATATCTTGAACAGCCACAGGCCCTACCAAAGAAGGATCTGGTAGATCTATAAAGTTATCTGTATTCATTAATTTCTCAATTGGGATTTATCCTCTTTAAGGACCAAAGCTTTAATTTTAACCATTTTATGGAAAATCCTTCTAAAATAAAAAATATATATATTTCTATGCTTTCCTAAACAAAATATTCTGGTCATAATGTAACCTCTTCTTGCTGACTCTAGGCAAACATGATGACTATCAATTACTATACTCTATCACCTTCAGAACCTCCTAATATATGCAGACAGATGTCTGCCCCTGTCCAAAGAACCTCAAATTTTCATGAATTTCATTTCAAGTGTTTGATACTTTCCAAATTCTCATGTATTTTAATAGATTTTCTGCCTTTTACTTGACAAGAGGCTGTAATTTTTTGCTGTTGTCACTGTACCAGGCCCAAGCCTCTCTCCTCCCTGAAATTTTTAATTTGTTGTTCTGATGCTTCTGGACTGAAAAATCAAGTACCAAATCAAAAAAAAAAAAAAAAAGAAAAAAGAAAAAACAGGCCTTGACTGAGGTTCTAAAAGCTGTTCATGAGTAGAGTAAAAATGATTTATTTAGTCGATGGACTTTTTAATATATATTTTGCCTATTCAGAAGCCTCTTTTGCTAACATCCTAAGGATGAATCTAAGTTCTAAAAGGTCAATGCTGTTATAAAAGCAACCTCTGGATATGAAAGGCCAATCTCCCAGCAGGATACTTCCCATAAACAAAAAAAGAAGTCTCTACAAATAAGTAGCCCAGAAAGGGTCACAAGCTACACCTACCTGACTTGGGAAACCCTCAAGCATGTTAACCTGGGGCCTGAAAATCACAACTGCAGAGTTCAAGGAGCCTAGTTAGCTAGTCAGACCTCTTCCTTTTCCAGGTGAGTAAACTGAGGCCACAACGATTAGGGAGTGATTAGTCTCAAATTCCTTAAATCACAGATGGCAAAGGTGGGACTCAGCCTTAGCTATCTGAGCTTTAAATCCTGTTCTTTTCCAAAGAACTATGAAGCTCTGATTATTGAGAGAGGAATTTCCCCAGAAGCAAGTTATGACCTTTCAGCTACTTAAAAGGAAAATAGCCACAAGAAGCTCAAGGATCTCACCTCTAGTTCCTTCTCATCAAAATAGCGGAGCCATTCCAATGGAGCCACTTCATTGAAGCCATCCAGGAAAGCTTTGGTCTGCTCTTCTACACCTCGGGTGAACCTCCAATCTGTCAGCAACCTAAAATCAAAAACTGGCTCATCAGAAACCAAATAAGTTGAGTCTCCAACCCTTTTTCTCAGGTTCTCTGCTACCCATAGAATCATTTTACATGTCCCCACCCATACAAGCAAGGGAGCATGCCTGGATTCAACCCTGTGCTCCAGAAGTACAAATTTTACTCATTCACTAACTCAAACGTTTACTGTGTTCTTTGTGAAAGGCCCTATAGAGTCTGAGATACAAAACTGAATAAATCACACAATCCCCACCCTCACAAAGCTTATAATTCAAGAAGAGAGATAAGACAACCATACAATGTGATAGTGTTGCATTATAAGGATATAAGGGAGATAAAAGTACTATAAATCATGAGAAGACACCTCCCCTCACTGCGTAAGTGAGAAATCCACAGATATAAAACTATATGTTGCCATTTTTTTTCTACTGATTATTTTGTAATTTTCTCTTTTTCTTCTGAAAAAAATAAAATTACAAGGGGTGATGATGAGAGGGAGACAGGAGGAGTATACAGAAGGAAATTTTGGAATATGTAAAAAATATGTATCAATAAAAATTTATTGTTTTAAAAAAAGTTAAGTGCTCAGTGAGATCACGCCTAAATGGTAAATAAACTGAAATTACATGGAAAAAAAGAGAATTTAACCTTAGTCTTCATAGATGGGTAAGTAGAATTTTCAGAAACAGAGATGGTAGGGAGATCATCCCAGAGAAGAAGGCTATGAGAATGTATTGCCCAATTTAACTACATAGAATACATGAAGGATAGATTTATTAGGAGCTAAGGCTAGGAAGATGAAGGGTCATGAAGCTAAGAAGTCTAAACTATATTCAGTTTATTGCAAAATATGACTGAAGACATGCATTAAGAAGATTAATCTTACTGTATGTAGTATTTAGGAAGATTAGAAATGAGGCAACAGGCAGAAAGTCTAGCTAAGACACTATTGGAAGATGTAATAAAGGACTAAACAAGAGTAATCAAATAGTGACTATGAAAAGGAGTACATTCTACAGAATGCACATTCCTGAAAAAAAAGGAAGAAGTAAGGAAAAGGAAAAAACTGAAAATAAAATAAAAGGTTTCAAGCTTGAATAACTGGGAAGGATGAGATGGTTACAGACAAAAGATGAGTAGTTCAATTTGTAAATGCCAAGTTCAAGGTATGCCAGCAGGACATGCAAGGAAGATGTCCAACAGATGGTTGGAATTACAAGCCTGAAGTTTGAAGCCTGAAAGAAGTCAAAGCTGCAAAAACAGATTTGAAAATCATCCACAGGGACAGCCAGGTGGCTCAGTGGATAGAGTACTGTCTCTGGGGTCAGGAAGACCTGAATTCAAAACCAGCCTCAGACACTTACTAGTTATATGACTCCAGAAAAATCAATTAAAACTGTTTGTTTCTGTTTTGATATCTGTAAAATGATCTGAAGAAGGGAATGGCAAACCGCTCTAGGATATTGGCCAAGAAAACCCCAAATGGGTTCATGAAGAGTCAAACAACAACAAATATCATCCACATGATGATCAAACAATGAAACTTATGAGAATGGATGAGATAACCAAGGAAGAGAATAGAGGGAAAATAATAATTAGCTTATGATGACAATTCATATAATAATATTTTTAAAGACTTCCTCTTTGAAAGTCTTTAAAAAGTAAAACAGTGAGAGAAAGATAGAGACTGAGACAGGCAAGGGCAGAGTCCTGAGGAATGGTAACATTTAGGGGAGAGAAGAGAAATAAAGGATCTTCTTTGGTCACAGAAGTACCAGAAAGAATAAAGGATCAAGAAATAGAAGGCAGTTATGTTAAATTCTGCAGAAAGATCAGAGAATGATAAATGGGGGGAAAAAAGTACCTCAAAGGGCTGAAACTTTTGCAATATATTTTTTAAGTATCCAAAATTATTCAGTGAAAAGGAGATTAAAATTCAATCAATCAATTAAAAATAAGTCTTTTAAAAAGGGCTGGGGAAAAAAAAAAGAAATCTTCAAATATTGTAAGTCAAGGCAGGAGTTATCCAAAAAAAAAAAAAAAAAAAAAAAAGGCTGGGGATTCTGAAGTGAGAACTCCACACAAGGGACCAGATCTTCAGGTCATCTGGCAGAACACTGACCAGGGCTGTCAATGAGAGGCCAAACCCTGCTACTACTGAATATCTGTAAAACGAGGCTGATCGTGAGTTCCTGTTTCCCTCTCGGCCTTTTGGTGAGGGAAGCACTTTACTGCTGCCCAGACCAGCCTCATCCCCTGTTTAACAAAGAATAAAGAATGGCTCAGTCTAGACCTAGTCTGGAGCTTCTCGGTGCAGTGTCGTCTCCCCATTACAATGGGAACTCCTCCAGAGCCGGGGAGGTTTTTGCTTTCTCCACCTCCACAATGCTTAAGCAGAGGGCTTGGTACGTGGTACGCACTAGCTGGGTGACTGACTGATCGCAGGGCGATGTAGGGGCCCTCCCTTCTTCACCACATGAGCCAGGTGGCGAGACTCTCGCTTGGACGCATTTGCCGTGGGCAGTCAGAGCACCGGACTCGGGGTTGGCAGGCCCCTGTCTGCATCTCCGCCCACACTAACTTGGACATGCCATAGGACTTCATGCTAAGCCCCCCTGCCTATGAAATGGGGATCACAACACTTGCCCACATCAGGGCAATCAAGTCAGGAGAGAAAGCGCTGCCTCTGGCTCCGAGGAGCCTTTGCCATTCAAGGCCTGGCTTGTGGCTGGCACTTCACAGGCACGAGGCAGAGACAGCACCCTGCCTTGGGGACCAGGCCGCGGCACCCAGCTCAAACGCCGACTCCCTCACATCAGGGCACAAGTGAAGTGTCCCAGAAAGCCGAGGGCCAGGCTGGCTGAAGGCGCTGGCTCAGCCCTGGCAAAATGTAGCAGCGATAGGAGAGGGAGATGAAGGGCCCCCCACGGCAGCTCCCACCCTCTTTCGCCCCTGCGGCCCACGCCGAGGCAGGCCCAGCAACATCTCTCCTCTGGGCAGCCCCAGTACAGGGTCTCCCTCCCCCCACCCATATCCTTTGAGAATTACATGATGTATTCTTCTTTATTCTCCTCTGTGACCCGGATGCTCTCGCCACCTTCCTTCAATTCATGGGTTGTCACCTTACCCAGGATCTCCATGTCCTGGATGAAATAGAGCTCCAGCCCACACTCCTCCAGGTTGTTTTCTCTGGGTGGGGAAGGGACCGGAAAAACAAAAAAGTTTTACATCATGGGAAGTGACCAGCACAGGAAGATGCTCCCTCATCCTCCCACAGGGCCCACAGCCAAGGACCCAGGGGGTCACTGCTAGGGGCGTCCTCCAGAAAGCACAGGTCACTGACGCCGAGCCCAGATCCCACCACGCAGCCTCAGCTCTAGGCCACAAAGCTGCTGCCAGGGTCTTCGTTCCTGCCCGGCTGCATTCTAGCTTCACAGGCAAAGGGCAAACAGCTGCACGGCGGCGCTAATCCTCCACGCCGAGGGCCGGCACCAGACCCCCGCCTGCCAATGGAAACCACTCACTTGATCCAGACGATGGAGTTGTAGAATTCGGGATCGATGGATTCCAGGTCCTTCAGCGTCGGCCTCTTGTTCAGCATGCGCTTGTAGAAGGGCAGCGTGAAGCCGGTGTCGATGAACTTTCCATGATAGAGAGCCTAGAGAAGGAGCCACAGGCAGCGTCACCTCACACTTGGGACAGAGGAGTCACCTCGGCCTCCACAGGGACCCAGGGGGGCTGAGGAGAGGAGACCGAGGTCCTCCCGTCCCACTTCTGATGCTCCACGATGGAAGAGTTACTCCCTGAGCCCCAGGACATGGCCCACTGACCAGTGCCGCCCTCCTGGGCAGTGCCCGCAGAGGGGCCTGGGTGCTGGCTGCCCCTGGGCTTATTGAGAGCACTTGTCTAAACAGCTCCAGGGGGCTGCCTGACTCACGGGCTGCAAGATCTGGGAGGCAGAGGCAGCCAAAAATAATGCAGACACTGGAGAGGACTGGCGGGCCAGTCGTGAGTAATAGTCTGGGGTTTTACTGGTCGGTCCTGTCAGCTCTCGGGCGGGCAGCCTTTGGGAGACCTGAAAGGAATGTGCCCACTTCCTGAGCCCAACACCTTGGCCAAAAACTTCTAGACGAGGGGGAGGGGCGCGCGACTCTGAGAAGCGGGTCCTCCGGCCCCTGGAGGAAGGCAGGGAAGCAGCCGCCTGACATCCCAGGAAGAACACGTCCCTCCCCTCAGTCCTGGGATGGCTCTGCTCCCCATAAGTGCACTGCCGTGATGAGGCAGACTTTGCCCTAGTCAGACAAGCCCCTAGCCTGGGACTTCAATCACAATGTCGCCATCTTTACGAACCTCCCAAGAAGCCTTTGGACACGTCCTAACTCTCCACATTCTGAACCTTCCTGCTCCTACACATCCCGTTCTAGACTCTTTACATTTCCAAATTACATCTCACTAATACTTTCCCGTCACAGAAAGCCTCTCATAAAACTCCTACAAGCGTCCCCCAAGAAGGAGGGACGCTCCAACGTAATCAAATCAGCGCTTTTGCAGTCACGGATCACCTACCACCCTCTCCAGCTCCAACCTGGCACTTGCAGCCGTATGGGTGCCTCAAATTGGCACTTAATTCTGAAGGGCAGAGGCCTCCACCTCGGCCTCCTGCTCTTAGAACTGGGCTCCCTAAAGCTAGCAGGTGTGAGTTAGAAATAATCAACGAACATTTGTTATGGACCAGGCCCCAGACCAAGTCACCGAGAACCCAAAGGCAAGAGCAAAATCCCTGCCCTCAGCGAGCTTCCAGGCGCTAGGGAGAGAGGTTGCGACAACAGCCAGGCTGCCAAGATGCTGGGCAGGGAGGGATCATTGTTGCCCCAGGGCCCGAGTTCTCTTTCGTGGGGCTGGCTGCACTGGCACCCCCCTCCCCCCATTAGTTCCTCAGGTGGGAGTAAGTAGGCCGTACTCTGCAACGCAAGCCAGCGCTGCTCCCAATCCAGCTAGCCTGTTCTGAGGAGCGCAGCCAACATGGTAGGAATGGCAGGGTCAGCAGAAACGTGTCCATGGGTTGGGGAGAGGGGCAAAGGTTAAAGGAGTTCCCAGGTAGGGGAGAGAGGCAAAGATTAAGGGCGTCCCCAGGCCTTTCAGAATAAGGTTTTTAGGGGGTTTTAGGTCAGTTGCTAGGAGAGAACTCCAGTACTAGTACTAGATGCACACTTCTTATCATGAACATTTTAAGCCAGAATCCAAGAGATTTTAGTACCAAAAAACTTGTATACCATTTGAGGACAGGGGAGAAGTCCATGGAAGGACTAAGCAGCTCCCCAGCCATCAGCCTACTTCATAACTCTCCAAGGCAAGGATAGCCCTGCATGTGTCCTGGGGTCATCACGGAGGGAGGCGGGGAGACGGGGCCTCTGGACCCCAGGCGCCCTCCCGGGAGCCCTTACCATGGCGATAAACCTGCCAATGAAGCGGAAGTAGGTGAGATGGTCTGGGTTGATGGAGGAGGCGGGGTTGATCTGCAGGCAGTAGTTGTTCTTCCCAGCGTATTCAAACAAACAGTACATGGGGTTGAGCACCTCATGAGACAGAAGGAAGAACCATTCTCTGTGAGAGAAGAGAAAAGACAGGTCTAAGGACAAAGGGAAGCCTACCCCGAAGCCACTGGACGGCACTGTCTGCTACAGCCTCAGCAGCAAGCTCCGGAGCCACGAGTCCCAGGGAAAGGCCTCGGCGGTCCTCCTTGGGTCGGCTACGCTCAGCAACGTACGGCCTTGCATCGAGAAAGAGGCGGCAGAACATGTGAGAGCTGGCCGGGGGGAGCAGGGCCTCAGCCCCCAACAGTGGCTTAGCCCAGGGAGGCGAGCGTGGGCACAGGCTTCCCCTGGGGACTGTTCCACATAAGCCGATCTCGTGCTGCCTCGGCTACGGGCAGAACGATAGCAGTGACAACAGCAGCAACGATAACAACAACTGGCATTTGTCTAGCACGGTCAGGTTTGCAAAGCGCTTTACAACTCAGCTGGGTCCCTGTTCCTCCCTTCACTGGTCCCAGCGCGGCCGGCTCTGGGGACGCGGCCGTGCCCTGTGTCCCAGGTGAAAAGGCAGAGTAGACAAGGTGTTTTATCTGCGGTTACCTCCCAGACCCAGCTAGCCCTCCCCAGGTTTCCTAACCTTGCTGTAATTTCTGGGGTTCAATGATCAATCGCATTTTCCATCACATATCGTGTCCTCCTGGGTCCCCGAGGAACCTGTCCTTGCCACTCCCCACTGGGATGCCTCTCTCATCCTCAGGGCGTGCACCTGAGCCCCTCCCGCTCCCTGCGCTCTCCTTGGGCACCAGGCTCGTGCCAGCCTCCCTGAGCCCTCAGCACTTGAGCTAACCCAAAAGGAGCCATGATAAGTAAGCCAGGTTCCTTCAGTCCCTCCTCCCTGGCTTCTCAGCTGTTTGTGGCCAGAGACGAGGATTCCTCCGATGCCGAGAGCGCCCCAGTATCCTGTCCGTGGTTCTACCCTGTGGTAGAACAGCATGACGTAACCTACCATAGGGTAAAACCACTGGCAGGACACAGAGAGAGACACACACACACAAAGGGCAGGAGCCACACCGGAAGCCCACAAACCAAAGCCTGGAGGAGGAGGAGGAGGAGGAGGAAGGTCACCACGGAGAAGGAACAATAATCTAGAGTGGGACAAACACAAGTGCAACAAGGAGAGGACATGGTGGGCCAGAGGAGTGAACCCAGAGCCAAGCGAGAGACACCCCAGAGCGGCAAAGGACACGCCCACTGGCACAGAAGCCTCCTTTCTCTGCCCATTCACCTGCACTTTCACAGAGGCTGCCCTCCCGATGACTGCCTACTTTATTAGGTGGACAACAGAGGAGGGCAATAACTCGGGCTGCAGGGGTTCGAGTCACCAACTTCCTCTCTCCATGTGTGACCTCTTCTCTGCACACTACTTACTGTCCTACAGATTGTGAACCAAATTATAGAAAAAACATGTGATGGTACTTGAAACTTTTTTTTAAAAAACCACTGCCTTATCTGATCCTGGTTTGGAGGGAAATAGATCTGAGGGAGAGGATGTGACTCGCACGATGTCTGCCGTGCTTGCATTTAAAGTACCAAGAGTATAAAATATATTTCACCACCTGAAAAATAGGAAGCAATCTCTGGCTTCTTTTCAGATGCACACTTCGTGCTAACTCAAGGGGGTCCTGGGGAGGAGACAAAAGGTGATGTGATGCCAAACCCAGGAGAGAGAAAGGAGTCCACCTGAGTTGATACAATCTGAAACCATATGGGTCTTGTTCCCCAGGAGGGAGAGAAAAAAACGGAGCAGGCACCCGTGAGAGCACTCAAGCACCCACCCCTCGGGCTCACCTGGCAATGCCACCATAGTCCAGGCCCTCCTCACCACGCATGATGATGTACAGCCGGCGGCGCAGGTCGTACGGCTTCATGTTCATGATCTGAGAAGAAAAGAATACAGACCCCCCCACACCAAAAAAAGGGTCAGTGCCCCGCTCTCGCCGGCCACAGCGCGGCGCAGAACCTGCCAGGAAGCTGAGGACCCTTCCCCAAGGCCTCGGCTTGAACAGAACAAGCATCTTTCCAAAAGTGCTCTCCTTTGGACCACTCCACCTATCTACTCGGCCAGTCAGCAGGCCACAAGGACTGGGCATGGCTGTTCCACGTCCCTGGGCCCGGGTAAAGGGGCAGAACTCGGGCGATTTGGGGCTTTCCTACCTGTTGGAAAGAATCCTCAAAAAGCGTCTGCCTGGACACACTGATCTTCACGTGACTGGGCAGGGCATTTGACTGGAAAGAGAAAACCAAATCCTTTAGCAGGGCATCAAATGATCTTCACTTATTCTGCTCCCCGCTGCTCCACCACTCAGAGCCGTCCCAGCCCAGGGGTACCACACAGCAGGCAGCCTCAGCCTGGAAAGCCACCTGACCTCAGCTAGAAATGAACATCCAGGTTCCTAAACCACCTCCACCGCAAAAGTCAAAACGACAGACGCTCCATCTCCCCAGAACGAGAGAAGTTAGCTTTCCTCAAACCCTTAAGACTCCATAGGATTACTCCTCATCCTCTTAGGGCTGAAAATAACTGGGCAATCATGATTACTCTGGCTGGGACTGCCCTCCCAGACAGGGACGACATAACTGATACCGTACTCACATGGCAAAGAAATCGGAACTGGTGATACTTCCAGCGAAAGCTTCGATCATAGGCTCCGGGAGAACCGCCTGGTTTATTTCTATGACAAACAATTTGCAGAGTTTATGAAATTTCCCAAGCACCAGCAGTTTACCTTTCTCTGTCCTATAAGGTTTTATCCTGGGAGAGTTGGTTAGTTTAATAATGGAGAAACTAAGACAAAGAGAAAGTGACTTTCATTAAGCAACTGAATTCAAGGACCCAGAGCTTCAGGGGCGTGAACGCTCTCCTCACAACCACTCCTTGGAAGCTGCTTCCCCACCTCCCATTAATCTGCTGAGCAATCTTCTCAAGAACAGCATCTTAGCCAAACGACCCCAGGTCTGGGACAGTAAACACACACGGTCTCTATCCCTGGTCCAATCCTCAAAGCCTTTCCAACACAGTAGGACCCCTCAGGGCTCGCACTCTGCCATGGCAGCTGGAGAACCCAGAGTTGCCACCAGGCTATGATGAAGCACAGAGGAGGCCTTCAGTGGGATTTGGGGATAGACCTGGCACGGAAACTCAGATTTCCTGCTTCCCAGAACCCTGACCAGGCAAGCTCAGATCAGGTTCGTTTTGGAGAGATCCCAGAACCGTTACTGTAAACCATCTGGAAATGAGTTGAATTTTTCATCCACCACCATCAGGCTGCCTGATTCAAGTCCACCAACTATACAGTGAGCATCTGCTATAGAATGATTTGAGTGTTTTTCAAAAGGGAAAATGAACTTTGGACAAAGCCGTCTGTGTTAATCCTACTGCTCAATACAGAATGATGGGACTGCAATGTGCTTGGGAAAGCCAGCTTGTTCCAGTCCCTGCCTCCAGGGATCACAGATATCTCCCAGAGGTGTGCTCCTATGCACGCTAACGTAGGGCTTTTTAGCCTGAGAAGGGATCCACAGGTTTCATCAGATCACCAGTGCGGTCCAAGACACACAAAAGGCAAAGAACTTCTGTTTTAAAGAAACTCTAAAGATCCCCAAAGGAGTTCCTGGGCTACTATCTATTTGGACCCTTCCTTCTTTCCAGGTAACTTCTGTCTAGCATCTTCGGGGGTCCTGGGGATCCAAGCTAGAGCTTCAAGGCTAGCCACTAGGGGGTGCTCTCAAACAGCACAAACCCAAGCTCACCTGTCTGACCATCCTCTCCCAAGCTTCCCTCTCTGGGCCCAGGCTGAAAGCCTGACTGAGCCCTTGCAGCAGGATGAAGAACTTACCCTGATTCAAATCCAGGCCGAGGGTCCTTGAACGTTGTGGTGCGTGTGTTGTGGTCCACAAAATAGCGCACCCCCTCGCTGGTGTATTTCATCTCCCAGCCTGGCGGCAGGGCAGGCTCCTGGATCATCCTGCAGGATCCAAAAGAAATGTGTCGTCATGGGCCACAGACGCAGCAAAGTCCCTGCTCTGCAGGCCCGGGCTTCTCTCGTCTCAGCCTCATCTGGGTCTCAGCCAGTGTCTGCAGAGCCCTTTATTTAGGATGGCCCAGAGCTGGGCCCAATCATGGCGAGAGAGACAGAGGTGGCCATCGTCCCAAGTCCGAGAGACTGCCCCCTTCTCCAGAGCTCTGACAGAGGAGCCCGTCTGCACTACTGGGGCACGGTCCGACCAACCTCCCCCCCTTCTAAGCGGAGGGCGACGGCCCTTTGGGTTCTCTCTGGGATCCTGCACACTCGCATTGTCAGGCAGCATGGCCAAGGTCCCAAGAGGCTTTTTAGACGTTACTAGCAGCAGACACTCTCCAGAGGGGCTCTAGGACCCAACGTGCCTGCTCTACTTCCCCTGGATGGCGGGTGCAGCGCCAGGCAGGGTCAGATGCTAAGAACTAAAGGTGCTCTCACTTCCCAGCCAGGCCCCCAACCCCCATGCATACATACCCTTGGGTCCGAGGATCCTCCCACTGGGTGGTGCGGGTGTTGTGATTAACGTAATACACCCGGCCATTGTCCTGTCTCTTTTCTGGAAAAGAGAAAAAGACAAGGTTATTTAAAAATTTTCTTAGCATCTTTCTTTTCCTTTGAACTCCTCCTGAAGTTCCTCTCCTTAAACCTTTCTAAACCAATGAGAATTTGGTACTTCTCTCCCCCACCCCCACCAAGCACTGTCTCCTTTTCTGTGGTTAGGCCCAGAGAAGCTGAGGAGAAGCAGCAGTCCCTCCCCCACAGGAGCTGCACCCGGCTGGGCACCAGACACAACCATGGGACTCCAGCCTAGCACACAGCAGGTGCTCAATAAGTGCTGACTCACTAAGCCTCTGTCCTCTCCTGGTTTCTGTCTGGCCCAGGCTTTAGGCCACAAGGAAAGGAGAGTTAGGGTTGGGCCGGCTGGGATGATCTGGCCCTAGAAGTACCTACAGGCAATGCAGTTCTGTAGCCATCACCATTCTTCTCAACAATTCTCAACAAATTTTGCACAGGAGCACTCAGTGACTGCCCCAACACGGCCTCAGAGCTTGAAAACACCCTTTCCTTAACCAGGATCCTAAATTTTAGAGGTCTCATTGTCCAAAGTCCCAATTTCACATATGAGGAAACTGAATGAAGGTCGGAGCAGAAATGGAATTCCAACCCCGTTCTGCTGCCTCCTAATTCAGGGCTCCTCCTTCCAGACGACCGCCTCCCTTCTTACGCACTCACTCCTCCCTTCGGAGGCTATGAAGCCTTCACCCAACCCCCTCCACTCAACAACATTCTTTAGGCTGGTCCAAGCATAGGCTTGTCCTATAGACAAGTGAATCGAGCCCCTCTGGATCAGAAGCCCAGAGAGACATTTGGGGGGACTGGTTTGACGGTTCTCTCTTTGCTCTTCTTATTCCTTAAGCTACTGTGACTTTGGTTAGGCTACCTTAAGCCCGGGATCAGCTTGGCTGCTGACCTGCCTGTTGGACTGATGGAAATTGGTTCAATGATGAAACCTAGAGAAGAAATCTACTTTGGGGTTCAAATGACTTCACTTTGAGGTTAAAAAGCACTAAAGACTGGGTCTGTAGGAGCTTGTTTGGGCTCCTCTAGGTCAAAAGAACCTTAAGCCAGTGACTCTCCAACCCTCCTCAAGGTTCAGTAGAATTCCTGAAGGAGCCAATTCTACAAAGTCCACAGGAAACCCAAAGTTTCTATAGAGTTCCAGTCCCGAGGCCAAGAATCCAGAACACAAAGTGCTTTCAGCTCTCCAAGCCTCAGTTTTCTCATCAACTACGTAAAATAAAATCCACAGTGATATCTGACGTCATTATCCTACAGAACTCAGAAATCATCAATCTATTATGTTCATTTTATCATTACTACTACTAATCTCTTTATCTTCTGCCAAGGAATTAAAAACTGTCAGTCAGATCCAGGAAGCCAGAGCAAGCTGAAGCTCAAACAGGAATCAAACTGGAAACTCCAGCCAGTTACAACCCCCTTTCTAAGATCCAGCTCCAGAACTCCTGAGTATCTCTGGGAACACTTTTTTCCCTAATCACACTAAACCTTTTAAGTAATCCTAGAATTTTAAAAGAACCTTCTGGAGTTTATCCAATCTTACCCCCTCGTTTTATTGAGGAAGAAAGTGAGGCTCAAGAAGGGAAATGTCCGGTCTAGGCACAGAGCTTAAACCCAGATAAATTCAATGCTGTTCAACTCATTAATCAAACGTTTTTCTACTGCTTTCTTCTCTCAAGTGTATAGATGGAGAGAAAGGGAAGAAGGCCAGGAGCCATGATGTAGCTACAACTGCCTCAAAACAGCCTGTGACTGGAACCTCCCTTCTCCAGAGGTTTCTGTGGACAAAAACAGACCCCCCTCCCAGCAAAGAAGCTGCTGCTGCCTCCAAATGAGAGCCTTCACGTCTGCATCCCTGGGTGGGCTTCCAGCTACCTGCGCCTCAAGACCTGTCCAGCCTGTCTCAAGTCAATACAACCAAGTGTGCCTGTGACGGCTGAGTATATCAATCTCGGCGCCATCCTCACAGAAAAAAAGGGCTTCAGATGTGGAAGGGGCATCTGAAATCACGCTACATCTAAGAAAACTGAGGGAGACTAGGGGGCTCAGAGTAGGGATGGAAGGAGAGAATCATTTGCCAAAAAGACAGGAGTTAGTAGCAATGCTGGGACCAGAACTCAGGTTTTCTGACACACTTTCTCCAGGGCTCCTTCCATAAGGCCACTCTGCAAAGATAATGAAAATGAGTCTCTTTTAAGGGAGCATCTAAATGGTTACACTATTAGGCCAGCAACACCTAAGGTGAAAAAATACACCCAGTGTATCCTGACAGCCTTCTGGGAGCCAGGACAGAAGAAATGGGATCACTTCTCATTTTGTTTGGCTCCTGGTCCTATTCCTCTTTAAATATCCCCAGTAAAGTGGCTACTACCACGGACCCAGGCAGACCAACACACAGTCCAAAAGAACTTGCGGTGAAGAAATGTTTCCTGATGCTGAAGCCAAAAAAATTCTTTTTCTCAATTTTGTCCTATTATAGTCTTCTAGTCCAATCTTGCCTCTTCCCTTGAATTTTACATCCTGTAAACAGTTTTTAACCTGGCCCTCTAGTCTGCTCCCATCCCAATATAGCTCTATGCTTAGTACTGAAAAAAACTTCTTCTCTCATCTGCTTACTTCTTTCAAAACCCTAAGTGGTTTTTCTTTATTGACAGCTCGACAGTGGGAGGAATTCAGAAATAAACAGCCTGAAATGTGTTCCTCCTCCCTGGGGCCAGATGAACAACTACTGTTCCGGTTTAGAGCTCTGGGTCATAATGCTCCAAATTCTGCTGGCTCTTTTCTACAAATTAGATTACAAAATCACTTTAATTTGATGCACATTCTTACTTTTTGGAAGCAGCTTTAGTGGAGAGCCAAGAGCATTGAGCTGGGAGTCAGATGACTTGGATCCAAGCCCTGCCCCCACTCAAGTCAGTAGTATGACCCAGACTAAGCCACTTCTCCCCCAGCTTCAGTCTCTTCATCTATAAAATGAGTATACTACTTGCAATACCTATCCTCAAAGGATAGATTATGAGGAAAGCACTTTGTAACCTTTTCCATTCTACATTACTGTGTATTATCAATACAATTATTACCATTGGCCTCTAAGAATAAAATCATAGGAAGGGATGGGGCTGGATCAGATGCTTCAAAGATCCCTTAGATTCTATAATTTCACCCTTCCACCAAGCTTTCCAAATTTCTGTAGCTTTGTCAGTATGTGAAATCCCAATAATTTTTCTATTAATATACTTAGCCTGAGTAAGTAACTCCCTCGGAGCAAATTAGGCACGTCTGGAACATGTGTTAACTCAATGGTGCTGCCAAAGGGACACTAGGTACAGAGTCCATTTTGAGTCCTTCAATACAAGCGTGATTCAGGGATCTCCTGATGATCTAAAGGAATGGATGCTCCTTCGTAGTTTGACAACCAAGAAGGAGTTTCTGGTCTGGAAGAATCCACTTCAATAGATGTCTTTTACTGCCCTTCCAAGTCTTCCTGTCCTATTCAAAGTCACCTTGCCTCCCTTCTGCAAGACTCTGATGGTAAGTAAAACCAGTACTCACAATCCCTACAGCTGAATCCGACCACTACCAGATCATTAGTGGCCCTTCTATTCTCAAGCTTTTGTGACAACTACAGACTTGTTCATTAGTTAGGAGAGCCTTATTATAAAGTACATTAGAAAGACCCACTCCAACCCAAAGAGTTGAAGAACTCTGAGCTTGCCAACATAGCTAACAACCACCCTAGGGCATGATGGGAGAGGACACCACCATGGATTGCCTTTCCAATGCATAGAGGCTATCAATATTCTTACTGTAGCACAGTACCAAATCACTTGACCTAGTCTGGTCTCGTGCTCTAGCATATAACCTAAATCACTATGCAAAGTCCATTGGCAATAAAGTCCTCATTCTCTCCAAAGGGATAGATTTAGTTCTCCCCCTAATCCGCAACTATTTGCAGCATTAGTAACTTTTGTTTCATGCCTAGAGGAATAGTAGGAAAATGCTAGGAAAAGTAACAGAAAAGCAGAGGAGATATCAGGGTAAATAAAGAAGCAGTATGTTCCTGGGACTCATGAGTCCCCTAGAAAGAACTCCACGTTAGAGTACTTACTTTCTCCTTTCAGCATCTTACCTAAGTACATCACAACCAAAGGAGTTAGGTTATTAACAGAACTGAAAAGATTCGTCATTACTAGCTATAATGAGGCTCAAGTCCCCAAAGTCTTGGCTTCCATGAGGACCCATTAAAGTGTTTGAATCTAGCCTCAAAATCACAGATCATAATATGCATAGATAATCTCAACATTTCTTATTAACGTAGCTTCTTAAGCAAAAACCTAGAAATACAGGTCCAAAATACAACAGTCAAAAAGGCTTTCAAAATCAGGAGGACTAAGATTTCCCTCATACTCATACTACTTTAACTAAGGCTAATGGGAGCTGAAGAAGTGCTTTACTTTCTGCTTTACTTTCTTAATTCTAGGAACATATCTGTCCATGATTTCTTTGAGAAAATAAGGCTTTAGGAGGGCATCTCCAGGGTCAGCGAAGGAAATCAGTAAGAAATTTGGGAATGAAGACCAACAGCTGAGAAAAAAGCCAGATGTTTTACCGAGGAAGGCACAAAATGGCACACCTGGAGAAGGAGGGAAGGGGTTCAGGGACAGAAGCCATAGAATATACTACTTACCCCAGCCAGGAGGAAGAGGGCCGAGTGGATCATGGTCAGATGAGGCACCAGAAGACTAAATACAAAAGACACAGCAAAAAAACAATACACACATATACAACAAAGAGGTTAAAAAATGACAATAAAAACAAGAAGCAAATGTCAATAATTGATTCATAAATTCTTCACCATCAGGTTCCTCCCACCATCCTAGAATTTCCTCTGGTACTTATGGAGCAAAAAGGGGAAATGTGAAGTGGTTTCTGCTCCATCAAGAATTTTTTAAAAGCCCACGAATTCAGGACCCCAAAGGTACAGGGAGCTGAAGAGAGAGAGTGAGGGGAAGAACAAGATGCGTGGAAGAATGTGAGTCAGGCAGGGCAGGTAAGGTAGGGGAGAAGGGGCCGAAGGATGGCAGGACTTCCCGGGAAGTTCAGACATGTGTGTCTGCTCTGCTCTTGCTGGCCAAGACGACTGAAATCACCACCAACTCCAACTTTCTCCAAGAACCACACACAAGAGGGGAAAAAATATCGCAGGCCTTTCCAATGAAATCATTCCCACAAGCCCTGCCCACGCCCAGAGCTTCCTGGCTGTAGACGGCCCCCTCCCCTCCTCATCTCCCTTCCCCCTTTTCTCAACACGCTGTGAGAGTAAGCAGCAGTGTGCGATATTAACTCAAACTGAAGGGACATTCATGCCCTCACAGACAGGCGTCTCCCCCAAGCCCCTTCACCTCCCCCCGGAATGTTCTTAGGGCCTTTTACAAAGCACCTTTATTCCTCCTTCTGCCAGGAGCCAGCTCTTCACCCGGCCTGAACCTGGGGATGCTCAGAGCTATGGACCAGTCTCACCAAAAGTTTGGGGAAGGGGGGAGAGAAAGGGAAAGAGAGAAGGAGAGGAAGGGAAGGCCAAAGAAAGTGTGTATCAGGGGAGAATTGGCTCAAGGGCTAGAGTGTCACTGTTTATATTATAACTCCCCTTCCTCAGCTCTGCTGGGAGCTCCCTAGGGAATGGCAATGCCAGACTGAATGTTCACATACCCCTGGAGGGGGGAGGAGGGCTGGAGAGAAGGGGGATGCTGTCAAATACTTTTCATAGTTAAATAAAAAAACCATTGTTGCTTAAAAAAAAAAGAACTTTTTATTTCACCTACTAAAACTTAATACTTGTATTAGGGGATCACATTCCAAATGCAGACTTCAGGATGCCTTATTTGCCTAGCTTAGGGGAAAGGGGGCCATGGATCAGGAAGGGAAATATATGAATGGAGCTCAGTCTGAGCTTGTGAAAACATTGGTCTAAATTGCTACTCACCCCACCCTCATAATACTCGCCAACACCCCTCCCAAAAAAGACAAACTTTTTTCCCCCAAGGGGAAAACGCAGCCCACTACTCAACAGAAGAGTTTTAACAAAGAGGTTCAGTTTAGAACCCAAGGATCACTTGCTTGAGGGGCTCCATGGTCCTGCTTCAGCCAAGTGCTTCCTATGGGCTGAAACCGCACAGGGGCAAAGACAGGCAGGGCTCAAGCCCTTGACAAGGTACCAAGGAAAAAAGTCAGAGAATAACAGCAAAATATGACAATTAAAAGTGATGTGTCTGCCTTAAATCAAGACACCCCCCCCAAACTTCTCTCCTTGAGAGTACTTGAATTGGGCAGGAAAGGCAGAAACTTGTTTTTACAGATATTTGTCCTTTATTCCCCCCATCCATGGCATACATAAAAACTCGGACTATGCTCAAGCTTCTCAGCTTTTCATCACCAGAAAAAGTACCCAAATGGACCATCCCACACCAAATTCAGCTACCCCAAGTAAAACTGAGCTGAAATTCTGTGGTGAAGTTCATCTAATAATTACAACCACCATAAACACATTTAGGCAAACGAAGGCAAGAAACTGGAACCAGACGGGAAATAGAATGCAGATATTTTCCAAAAGACAGAGGAACACATTAAGTAGAAAGATGCAGAAATGTCCTTGGAGATGAGCTGCATAAAAGACAATTCTTAGAAAGGGGAGGCGATGAGAAAGGATAGATGTATTGGCCTAGGTCCTCCTCAGATGCCAAAACTTCAGAAAGTACATGAGTATTCTTTAAAGTGATTTTTTCAAAAAGTCCTTCCTATCCACCAAGGCTCCTCCTATCAGATCTTCCAAACCTGTAGGAATGAGAAGAAGAAAAGAAGGAAGGAAGGAAAGCATAAAAATGAAAGGGAGTAACATAATGAAGAAGACCATTAGCAAATGAGCCTGGAGGAATGAAGATACTGACAACGTGTAATGATGGATATTTTTCATTTCAGATATTTGTCAGTTAAGATTTTCCAAGTGCTTAGCTCCGTTCCACATATTTTTTATTTTAAAGAACTCAATGAAGAAAAAAATGGATAAGGATAGTGAACAGAATCAAATTAGAAACAATTAAAGAAATGCTTGCTCAGTAAGACCTATTCCTCATCAAAACATATATATATATATATATATATATATATATTTTAAAGTAATACCAGCATTTATATAATGTTTTATGATTTAGTTTTTAAATTTTACTTTATTCTCAAAGATTATCCTGGTTTCCCTTCCACTTTCCTCTCCCTCCTCCCAATCCTGCATTGAAATCTCCGTTACAAACATGAAGGCTCCAGCAAAACAAAATTTCTCACTGGTAATGTCTAATAAAAGATATATTTCAATCTGTACTTTAACTCCATCTCCTTTCTGCCAAGAGATAGATAGCATGTTTCATAACATAAACCCTCAAGAACTGCGTTGTCACTGTGTTCATCAGAGCTCCCAAGTTTACATACACATACATATATAAATATATACATGTATTTTATATGCATTATATATTCAAACATTCCATATAATTTTTTCTATATACATATTTACATATACATTCTGTATATATGTATCTTTTTTTTTCCTATTTAATTATTCAAGATCCTCTTTCTCACCTTTCCCTCTTAACTCCTACTTCTTTCTACTGAGAACACAAGAAAAACAAAACCTATTTACTACACACATATCCCGTCAACCAAAATAAATTTCCACATTGGTCACATCTAAACAAATATTTGTCTCATTCTACATTCCAAATCTTTTACTGCTTTATCAGGAAGTGGGTAGCATGAAATCTGGCACAACATTACACTGATAAAAATTCAGGACTACTGTGCTGTATTTCATCTTGTCCAGCTATAGCCTAATTTATGGGCACTTTTTCAGATTCTCATCCTTTGCTACCTCAAAAAAAAAAAAAAAACCTATAAATATTTTTGTACATCCTTAAAATATGCTTTGCTTAGTACTAATGCTCTCTTAATCTACCTTTCTCCTTATCTACATTCACTGAAAAGGCAAGAAAAAGCCTATTACAAACAAACTAGTTATGCAAACCCAATTTTCACATTAGTCATATCCAAAAAGAGGAAGGGAAGGATGGAAGAAAGAAAACAGACTTCACTTTGTACTGAGAATTAATAAGTTCTCTGTCTGGAGGTAGATAATGTTTTTTGTCACGAGTCCTTTGGAACTGTGGTTGGTCACTGTGTTGATCAGTGTTGCTAAGTCTTTGAAAGTTATTTGTCTTTACAATATTTTTGTTATTGTATAAATTGTTTTTCTGGCTCTGCTTGCCTCACTCTGCATTACTTCATACAAGTCTTCCCAGATTTTTCTGAAACCATCCCCCTCATGATTTCATCATCATTACCTCTATACAACAGTATTCCATCATATTCATATACCATAATTTGCTCAGTCACACCTATTTGATGGGCATCCCTTAAGATGTCAATTCTTTGCCACCACAAAAAGAGTTGCTATAAATATTTTTGTACAGATAGGCTCTTTTCCTCTTTCTTTCATCTTTTTGAGGGATAGACCTAGTGATGGTACTGCTGAGGCAAAGGGTACTCACACTAGCTTTTTGGGCATAACTCTATGTTGCTGTGCAGAATAATTGGATTAGTTCACAGCTCTACCCACAATGCCTTATTGTACCTTTTTTCCCAAATCCTCTCCAACACAATAGAATTCTTAATAATCCATTAGGATAAAGATTCCCTCACAAACAAGGAGTGTGGCAGAAACTTAGTTTAAACCAATATCTTAATATGCCATATACCAGGATAAATTCCAAATGGAGATATGACCTGAATATAAAAGTTCACATAAGAAAAAACAAAAAAAAGTTTAATGAAAGGAGATCCCTTTCATAATTATTGTTAGAGGGAGAATTCTTACTTAATAGAGAGGATCATAAAAAATAAAACTGCACTTTTCTATTACAGAATCAATATTTTGTTTTTACATAAGCAAAAGAAATGTAGTTAGAATCAGAAGGGAAACTGGGAAAATATAAAAGAACTGATTCAAATATATAAGAATAAGAATCATTCCCCAATATATGTCTTCAGAGAATATGAACCAAGGGTCTTCAAATGAACAGTGAAGGTTTATCAAAAGTCTCCAAATCACTAATAAGAGAAACACATAGTGAAACTTGGGTTTCATCTCATGCACTTCAGACTGGCAAAGATAACAAAAGAGAAAAATAGTAATTGTTGGAAAAGTTGGCGGGGGGGAGGGGATAACTATGAACTATCCCAATGTTTTTAGAAGAGTATTTGTAACCATACCCAAAGTCACAAAATTGTCTATGCTGTTTGAGTTAGCACTATTACTGTTAGGTAATCCTAGGAAGGTCAAGGACAAAAGGAAAGGACTCCCAAGAATATGGCAAGTTTTATGGCAGCAAAGAAATGGAAACAAAGTGGATGTCCATCAATCGGGGCTGGTTGAACAAACTATAGTATATGGTAATGTTACTACACTGTAAGAAATGAGTGAGGCGTACTGAAAAAGAGCCAGTCTCGGAAAAAAGAAAACCAGGATTCAGGTCCCATCTGTAACATACACAGACTGTGTGACTCTGAGCAAACTATTTAATATCTCAAAACTCTCAGGATCTCTAAGTCTCATAAGGCAGTCTCTTCCTTCAATGAAATGAAAAATCCAGTTCTTGTCCTTGATTTACTTCCTAAGAAATGAGTGATATGATGAAATCAAAGAAATATGGAAAGATATGTATGAAATGAGGCAGATGGAAATGAACAGAAACAGGAAGATAATACATGTGATCACTGCAATTAATAATATGAGGTATAACAACTTTGGAGGACCTCAGAACTCTGGCCAAAGCAGCAACAATTATGGCCTCATCTGCCTAATGAAATATCCTTCCCCTTCCTAGGGAGAGATGATAGAAAGGGGCACAGAACAAGGCAGCCATTCTGAGACAAAGCCAATATGACTGACCCTATACTTTTGTGAAAGGAAAAGGGGAGGTGTTGATAGATAAAAACAGATATGTTAAAAGAGGACATCAGTAAAACATTTTTAAAGGCATAGAAGGAAAAAAGTGCAGAAGGGAACATTAATACATCAATATTGCTATTACCTTATTAAATTATATTTTTGTTCCTTTAAAAAACTGAATGTAAGACAATTTCAGTTTCTTGTAAAATCCTCTTTCCTGTTTTTTTTTAATCTTGAAATGTCTGTTTCCTGATTATTGTTACATTCGCAATAAAAAAGAAAATACTTTTAAAATAAGTGGGAAAAAATAAAAACAATAAAAGTAAATAAACAGATAAATAATGAAAATAATAAAAATTAAAAATAAAATAGAATAGAATAAAATAAGTGGGGAACAGTGGGGGTGCTATCCCGGGAAATAAGGAGATCCCTTTACTAAGGCAGTATGTTTAAACTCACTGAAAGGGATGTTATTGAGAAGATATTTGTTCAGATATAGATTAAACCAAATGATCTCCAAAACCCATCCACCTAAGATGCCATAAGAATATTCTGTAGAAAACTGTGAAAGACAAGATGTACGGAATAAATGGCACAGAGATATCATTGAGGATATAACACAGCTGGAACTACTCTTTTGGGAGGGACCTCACTCAGGCTTCCTTTACTTATGTTTCAATTCACTCTGCAATTTCAATTCTTCCTCTTCAAGGACAACCTCCTTGGCCTCACCTCAGTACCCTCCCCCATTTTCTTCCACTATCCTTCCTCTCATATTCTACTTTCCCTTTAGAATATCAGCTCCTTAAACATGAGGATTATCTTGCTTGCTTGCTGTATACTTACAGTACCTAACATGGTACATAGCCACCGGGGAGCTTTTAATAAATGCCTTATTTACCTATAAATCTAGGTAGAAGCAAAGAAATCAGTTAGGAGGCTTGGAATGTGGTGATAAGAGTCCAAAATAAAATGGTAGAAGTAGAATAGGAACAAAAGGAAAGATGCGAGGCATTTTGAAGGACAAATCTATAGAATTTGATGCCTTTTGAATATAGGTATGTAAGAGTCAGAAGATGAATCAAAAGTGATTTCCAAGTTTCAAGCCTAGAGGTCTAGAAGACAAGGAAAATCATTAACAGAAATAAGATTGGAAAGGGGATCAGTTTAGTGAAAGGGAAGATGAATTCCATTTTAGACAGGGTGAATCTGTCCAAAGACAGACAAAGTTTCCTTAGGCATAGATGAGAAAAATCAGAATTGGCAAGTGAGTACAATTCCTCTTTGGAGGAAATCACTGTTTGTGAGCCACGCTGACACTTCCAACTCCTGCCCGTCAGCCAGAACAACTAAGGCAATGTACTTCCCCAAACCCTCTCTACACTTAAAGGTTTCTTTCTCTTCCTGGAAGCCACCCATGACTCTTACCTGGTAGAGGAATCTTTGGCTGAACTGCTGCATGGCCCCCTGCAGCTGATTCCTTTGGCACTGCCACTGCTCATAGTTCCTCACGTACTCTGCTGTTGGACGCTGCCAGGTGGTGGTCCTGGTGTTGTGGTCCACATAGTAATACCTTCCTCGGGGATCCACACGCTTTTCCCAGCTGGAAACATCAAGTCCAGAGTCAGCACAATGGCCTCTAAATCTTGGCGGATCCCAAGATTTCCCAGGCTGAAGACAATGGGGATAAGTTTGGGTCCAGCAACTCAGGGTCCCCATCAGAAAAGCAGCTAGATTCCAGTCTCCAAGGCTCGCAGAGAACACGTTTAACAAAAACCCAGCAGAGGAGCACATGCAAGAAAGAAGGTGGTTCACAGAACAGCAGAGCTTTCTACTGTCTCTTTTGATATAAAAGTAGCCTTTTCCAAGGCTGAACCTTAGCTGTGGAAGTGACATGGGGGAGTTAAAGAGTAATGCAAGGAATAAAGATGGCCCAGGTAAGCCTAGTGAACATAATGAAATGCACATTGTCAGGAAAGAGTAGCAAAAGCTAAATCTCAAGAGTGCGCTCACATTGCAGTAAATGGTACAGAGCAAACCCAACATTAATACTAACCTTTCAGAAAGATCCCTTGGCTGATGCCTCTCTGATTTCTCTCTGCTATGAACTGGTTACCCACAATTCCTTGGGTCATATCTCAATATTATGGAGTTTTGGGTTTATTCCTCCAGCCAGATTCTATCTGCTGGCTCTTGGCTATTTCTTTAAGACTTCTGCCTTTACTCTTCCCCATCACTGCACTGCTCTGCCCCTGAAGCAATCTTTAATCTTCAGGTCTGTTTCTAGAGTTGCTGTCCTGAATCACTAACTACTTGCTAGATACCTCCATTTGGACATCTGGCAATAACTTCAAATTCAACATATCTAAAACCACTCATCATCTTTCCCCCAGGTTACCTCTTCTTCTTGCCTTCTCCTGTTTCTATCAATGTCTCCACATGTGAAAAGGTGGCTGTATCCTTGTCTCTTCCTCTATTCCCTCCTTCCTACACCAGTCAATAAGAACCAAGTTACAGCAGTCTTTCTTGTATTGAGCCCTTCCTTTCTATTTCCAGGGCCATCAGGCTTGTCTAGACCTTTCCTCCAGTTACTGCTGCCTTCTGCTTATACAAATCCTGACTTCCCCACATCTGGAATTGTCCCTCTCTAATGTGTCTTATATATCACAACCATGTTAATCTTCCTCAAATACCATTTTGCTTCTATCCTACTATGTCCGTGCTGAAAAAGCCCCAATGGCCATTTGTTGCTAGTAAGTTCAAGATTCCCAGACTAGCATCCAAAGTCCTTCAGAACTCTAGCCTCCTATTAATCTGTCTCCCATTAATTTCCCTGCATGAATTCTCTTCCCTCCCTGAGGAGTATATTCTCATCTCATACTTCTCCTCCTTGCTACTGCTTATAGCTCTCCCTCTGCTTAGAATACCCTCCTTCTTTCTCTCCACATCGTTTAAGCCTGTCCAGCTCAAGCCACACTTTCTTTGTGAAGTCTTTCCCCAACTATCTCAGTAGTAGTGACCCCTCCAGTTTTTTATCTCTTGGAGTATTTGGTGTCTATTTTAATCACATTGTTTTTTATCTCTCTGTGTAAATGGCCTGCTTCCCCAATTCAACAGTAAGGAACTAGAAGGCACAGATCATGTTTTATAGATGTTTGTATCCCCAGAGTTTAACATAGCTCACAGTGGGGACCCTAATACACATTTGTTGTTGATGACAATGATGACATGGATAAGCGAGAGCTTCCTCTTTTCCTAAGCCTTGAAAATGGCACTCTATTCCAGTGTAGACCCTGAATATTCTGGGAAATTAAATAAGATCAAGAAAGAGAAAAACAAGATCAAAAGCTTCATGGAATAAATCATATTTAAAGCAAAATTTTTAGCCTGAGGCCATGAACTTGGAATGAGGGTTGGAGGGGCTGGAAATCACATCTTTATTTTCACTAACTTTTTGCCCTCCTTTATAATCCTATGGATATAAAAACCATATTCTGAGAAATCCATAAGCTTCATTTACCAAAGGATCCATGAACCCCAAAAAGAACCCATGACTTAAAAGGACAAAATGGCCAATTATGATCAGTCACAAGAAGAGTACATGGGGGAAGATATGGCTTTTCCCTAATTCTAAAGTTACCATGAGGGCAAAAGAAGAGGCTGGAGCCAGAGAGGATCAAAGAAGGAATTCCAGAGCTCAAACTGAGACTAGGGAAGGAGACCAACTGTAACGGATCTGCACATGGCAGTCCAGCTACAACCAGCCTATTCGTGGTTCTTCCAACACTGCTCCATCTCCCCTCTTCCCGCATTGGCTCGGGCTGTCCCTGCCTGGGATGCTCTTTCCCCACCCCTTTTCCCCTTCAGTTCCCCTGGTTTCCTTCAAGGCTCAGCCCAAGCCCCCCATTTTGCAGGAGGCCTTTCCTGGTTCCCCCTGCTGCCAGCAACTTCCCTTCTGAGATGACCATCTATTCTGTACACGCCTTCTGTTTACCGGTCATTTACATGTTGCCTCTCTTAGCAGTTGCAGAAACTGTTCTTTGTATTCCTTAACCTCTCCAACATTTAGCAAGGTGCCTGGCACACAGTCATCACTCAACAAATGTTTGTTGGGACAGCTAGGGGGCGCAGGGGAGAGAGCACCAGCCCTGAAGTCAGGAGGACCCGAGTTCAAATCTGACCTCAGACACTTAACACTTCCTGGCTGTGGGACCCTGGGCAAGTCACTGAACCCCGACTGCCTCAACAACAACAAAAAGTGCTTGCCAGCTGCCTGACTGCGGCCGTCCTCTGATCCAACTCCTCCATTTCACACATGAGGAAATAAAGGGCCTAGGAAGTTCTACGACCGCCAGGTCTCCAAGATGAGAGCTGGGGAGTACTTGGAAGGGCCTCAAAGCTCCTTTCCTGGACCTCAGCTCTCCGGAGTGAAAGGACTAGGATGGGAGAGATGGGAAAGGAAGGGGTGGCTTTCTTCAAAAGCCCCCAGAAAGCAAAGACAGAAGAAGCCTTTTATGAAGATTGTGGAAGAGGAAGAGATTCCTTGCTTTTACGGATAATGCTACAAAGCAAAGGAGTCAACACTGGCTGCTGCCTGAGAAAGCAGCAAAGACCAGGACTGTACCAGCCCCAGTCCCCATCTCAACACTTGCATAGAGGGAACTATCAGAACGGCTTTGAGCTGAGGTCACTGGCTCAGGTTTATGTCACAGGCAAACAAGGTGGTGGCCAGGACTGTAAGTCAGAACAGCCGTGCTCTGAAGTTGGCCCCATCACTGCCCCAAATGCCCACTGACCCCGGACTAGAGGCACAGGTCTGTTCCATCCAGTTCTCTCCACTATGACACGGAATAAGTAACTAGAAGAAGAATTATTTTCTTTTAAAAAGAATGTAGGAAATAGTCATAGGGAGGCAAGAGGGGCTAGGATCAGGTCTCATCAGGACGTGAAGCTGCAAGCCTTCTGTGAAAATCCTAATGCCATAATGAAATAGAAACCCCTCTCCAGACCTCCGCAGCTCAGCACAGTGCTAAAAGGAGGAGGAAGCGCCACTCTTAAACAACATCATGGTCCATCTTTGTTTTCACATTATCTAAGCACTGACGAAGATAGAATACCTGAATAACTTATAGGAAATCCCTCTGATAAAATGGTATCTAAAGAAGAAAATTTCGAGGTGTGTGTGTGAGAGAGAGAGACAGAGAAACACAGAGAGAAACATAGAGAGCCATACAGAAATGCAGAGACAGAGAAGAAAGACAGAGAAATAGAAAGAGAGACAGACACAGACAGAGAGAAGAGAGAAATGGGAGAGGGAGGGGAAAAGGGACAAAGACAGAATTTTCCAGACAAGGAATAAAACAAAACCATGCCTATTCACACTTACATGGAAGGGGTAAGGCTTCCCTATACTACATCCTGATCACACACACAATGTGAACATCTGTAAAATCTACTACTGAAAGATAATGCTTAACTTGGGTCATTCTAAAAATGAAATTCTAAAGTCATTCAAAGTGAAAAATAAGAAAAAGAAATAATAATAAGAAGTTATCAGAGACTCTTTTCCCAGAAGGGGTGGGAAAGGGAGAAAAAAACCCTCCTACTGGAAAACCCTAAGTTGTGAGGAGACTCTTAATGGAAAGTCCTAAGGAGAGAAGGTGGGGCCGTGTTTGCTCAGGGCCTGGCTGGCATCTGGGCGGCAGCCGAGCCTAAAGCCTCTCAGGTATCCTCCCTGCTGCTACCCCCCTTTCCCACACCACACTGAAGAGGGAGGGAAAGAGGAGGGAGAGAGGGAAACCTGCCTGCCCATGGACATCTAAGCCCTTCATGGCTTCTTTATTAGAAAAGGGTTCTTTTTTCTGTGAGTGGGAGACATTCCCTTTCAAAAGCTCTCAATGTGGAGATTCACATTTGGAAAGTACGTTCTGTCCCTGGCAGACATGGAACCAAACCACTTCTCTGTACACTTGGACAGTTCTCTTTCCCTTGGAAACCCCTCATGTCCTTTGGTTATGGCAGAGAATGCCCTTCCCTCCTTCCAGAACACAGATGACTGGAGAAGCACACTGTCTACAGTGGCAGATTTCTCGAAGGATACACTTAATATGTGACCTCTCCAGCTAATTTTTATGAATTTTTCAAGAACACTCTCTCCCCTTACCTCTTCCCTCCCTGTCTTGTGAATGCTACAATTCCATATAAGCTAATAAGAAAAGTACCCAACAAAGTATTGAGGCAACCCAAGAGAGGTGTTTGTATTCTGTATTTTGTAAAATTAGGTAGGAAGTCTCAGAAACATGCAAATCAAAAGAAAAAATTTTCATGCAGTGAAATCTGAAGACTTGCAGATGGACCTCTATAGGGCAAGGGCTCTCCAATGGCTTCAAATTTTAGGTCCCCAACCACTTTAACCCCAAAGCTCCCCTTGTTACTTAGCAAGGCTAATCCATGCCCACAGGTGAAAAGGAAGGCCTCTAGTCGGTGCAGTCAAGAAGAAAAAAAAGGGAAGAGAAGGAGGAGAGAGCAGAGTCCCCCCTCAGCTGCATCTATCCCACAGACAGAGAATCATCTTAGGAATATTACCCAGGAGGAAGAGGCCTTTCCCAGGTAGTCGTTTTTGTATTGTGGTCGACATAATAGACTCTCCCATTGGGCAGCTCTCGTTGTTCCCACCTGAAAAGAAATAAGAGAGATATGAGATGCACAGTGAAAGGAAACCAGGTGCAATGCGGGAGTCCCTGACCAGTGACACCCCAATGAATCCCAAAAATCCAACAACTAGCAAGTGCTGACTGTGTGCAAGGTACTTTGTGGATGACAGAGGCACTGCCCTCAAAGACCTTATCATATTTGAGTAGATAATAGAAGTGCCATAAATAGGCCTAAAAAGTCCAAAATTTCTAGAGTCTGTGATCTATGAATTTATCTACATCTTACCATACAGTATCTAGCTCTCTTTTTCAAGAGGGGGAATGTTAAATGATTACTCGCAGCTCTGGCACAGACACACTATATCTTCCTAGGCTATCCCCCAGGCCTAGAATGCTCTTCCTTTCTTGTCTACTCCAGCTGCTGGCACACCTTCATGGCTCAGTTTAAACCCTACCTTCTTAAGAGTTTTCCCAATACTTCTCCAGAATCTTCATTCTAAGATGACTTTCCATCTGGACTGTACATATCTATAATGTGCTCTAAGTTATCTCCTCATTACACTTTGAGCTCCTTAAAAGCAGAAATCTCTTCTGCCTTTCTTTGTTTATCTCCAATACTTAACACAGTGCCCAGAACGCAGATACTTAATAAGTGCTTGCTGACTTGATCCAACATAATTATGATCAAATGTATCTTCAGAATGTAGGAACAACAGATGACTCAAAAAACCTAGATATATGATGATTTATTTGCCTTCTTTGGTTTGTAAAGTTTGTCCTCTACTTCTACCATCAAAGGCAGAGTTAACTTATTAGTACTGATGGAAGGATGACAAGGCAATAGTAATAATAATAATAGCTGACAGTTCTTACTATACTAATATATACATAATACATTAATATATAAAAATAGTAAAATATTTTATTTTTCCAAATACATTTAAACATAGTTTTCAACATTCATATTTATAAACCTTCATGTTCTAAATTTTTCTCCCTCTTTTCCTTACCTTCCCCTCTTCCAAGATAGCAAGCAATCTGATATAGATTAAATATGTACAATCATTTTAAATATATTTCCATAACTGTTATGTTGTGCAAGAAAAATCAGACCAAAAGGGAAAAAAAACTATGGCCAAAAAAAAAAAAAAAAAAGAGAGATGAAAATATTATGTTTCGATCCACCTTTAGTCTCCATAATTCTCTCTGTAGATATGACTGGCATTTGCCATCCCAGGTCTATTGGAATTGCCTTGAATCACCACATTGTTGAGAAGAACCAAGTCTATCACATAATCTTGTTATATACAATGTTCTCCTGATTCTACTCACTTCACTCAGCATCGCCAGGCTTTTCTGAAATAAGTGCTCTCATAATTTCTTATATAGAACAATAATGTTCCATTATGTTCATATATCATAACTTATTCAGTCATTCCCCAATTGATGAGCATTCACTCAATTTCCAGTTCTTTGCCACTATGAAAAGAGCTACTACTGGCATTTCTAAGATGCTTTAAGATTTGAAAAGCACTTTATAAAACTGATGAACTGATGCAGAGTGAAAGGAGCAATTCACAGCAACAGCAATACGGTAAGGATGAATAACTATGAAAGACTTAACCACTCTGATCAATGCAATGATCCACAATAGTTCCAAATTATTCATGATCAACAATCCAATCCTCCTCCAGAAAGAGAACTAATGAAATCTGAGTGCAGACTGAACCATAATTTTGTCACTTTATTTTTTTTTTTGCAACATGGCAAATGTGGAAATATGTTTTACATGACTTCATATGTATAATGAGTATTAAATTTCTCACCTCAGGAGGTAGTGGAGGGAGAAAATAAGTTCCTAAAAAAAGACACACATACACATAAACACACAAAGTCTCATTTGAACCTACAAAAACTTTGTGAGATAGGCAAGGAGAATATTATTTATTCCCACGCAAGACAGAAGAGCAAAAGATGGAATGGGAATGGAGCTAGCTCCAGAATTGAGGCACAAACTGGAGTTAAGTATGGTTCACCAATTCCCACTATGACTTACTATTTTAATTCCCTCACAGAGGATACCAAAAGAGAGACAAAAAAAAGGCAATCCCCAATCTCAAGGAGCTTACAATGTATATATGCAACAAATATGTACAAACCATATATAGGATAAATAGGAAATAATTAGCAGAGCGAAGACACTGGAATTAAGAGATACTCATAAAGGCTTCCTGTAGGTGGGATGAAAATGAAAGGAAGTTAGGGAGATCAGTGTTTTGAAAAGAGGAAGAAGAGCATCCCTGGAATGGGAGATAGCCAGAGAAAATGCCTGGAGCAGAGTTGGAGTTTCTGGTTCACGGAACAGTCAGGAAGTCAATGATACCAGCCTGAAGAATACATGTCAGGAAATATATTGTAAGAAGACTGAAAGGGACAAAATTAGGAAGGCTTCTGAAAGCCATATAGAGTATTTTGTATTGTTCCTGGAAGTAATAGGAGCCACTAGAATTTATCAAGGAATGGGGGGGGGTGACAGGATCAGACCTGTCCACATTAGGAAAACATATAAAAAGGATTGGATTGGAGTGGAGAGACTTGAGGCAGCCTCACCCCAGCAGCTATTGCAATAATCCAAGTGTGAGGTGATGAAAGCCTGTACCAGAAGAGTCAGAAGTGAGAAGAAGGCGTATTTAAAGAGACATTGCAAAGGTGAGACTAACAGGTTTTGACAACAGCTCGAATAATGAGCAATCCAGGATAACTCCAGGGCACAGGTGAGGCTCTAACACTTACTCCAAAGTTCTCTTTTCTTTTCCTTAATCTTCTTTTAGAAAATGAAATAGATTTTCATTGATAATTTTTGTTTTCACATAGCCTAGATTTCTTTTTAGATGTTTTCAATATTCTGAAATTAAAAAATACCAAACAGGCCTTTTCATTTGTATATGTATGCACACACACACACACACACACACACACACACACACACACACACGAGAACAGAAAAAGAGGTCTGTATATAAAAATGCAGAGCTCTATTAAAAACAAATTGATTTTGTTTTTAAGTATGTAACACAGACAACATGTAACTTTCAAAGCTGTCTTATTTTTCTATGATTTTTTCTGGCATTTCTTCTGTTCTCTGCTTTGTATTTTTTTTTAAATGCTTCAAGAACCTTCTTTTCTTTCTTCTTTCTTTTCTTTCTACATCCTATTCTACTTCCTTCTCACCTTTCTAAGTTGGAAAAAAAGGAAAACAAAATCTTGTAACAAATGGGCATAGAGAAGCAAAACAAATTCCCCATATGAACTGTGTCTGAAAATGTATGTCTG
Organism: Antechinus flavipes; assembly: GCF_016432865.1. Taxonomy (NCBI): domain Eukaryota; kingdom Metazoa; phylum Chordata; class Mammalia; order Dasyuromorphia; family Dasyuridae; genus Antechinus; species Antechinus flavipes. The sequence goes on from NC_067399.1 coordinate 47,568,299, forward strand.
ATACTACATCTTGAGTCCATTAACTCTCTGTCAGCAGGAGAGGAAGCTTGCTCCCCCATGAACTCCCTGGAAACTGATTGGTCACTAAATTGATCAGAATGCTTTTGTCTTTCAAAGTTCTTTTATTTTTAACAATGTTGTGATAAATTTTTCTATTGGTTCTGCTCAATTCCTTCTTCATCAATTCATATAAATATTCTCAGGCTTGTTTGAAACCATTCCTTTAATCATTTCTTATGACACAATAATATTCCATTACATTCACATATTATAATTTTTGGCCACTCCCCCAGAGAAGGAGTTTGCAAGTTCTTTGTCACTGCAAAAATGGCTGCTATATCTATATACACATACACATATAAATATATATATATATAAAGGCATGTATATTTATATATATATATATTTATACCTGCTTTTTGTATTTTATATATGTACACATACACACACACACACAAGACTTTTTCTTCATTCTTTGATCTCTTTGGATATAAACCTAATAGTGACATCTATGGTTTAAAGGACGAACACAAAATAACTCTCCAGAATGGCTGGCCCAATACACAGCTCTTCCCACAGTGTATGTGAGTGCCTCTCTAGGTATTAATGACACTCTTCTATCCTGGTTCTCCTCACCCATTTGCCCACTTCTCAGTCTCCTCTGCTGGATCTTCATCTTCATATCATGGTTCTGTTCTCAGGACTCTTCCCCACTTAAAACTATTTCACATGGTGATCTCATCAGTCCCCAGAGATTCAAATATCATCTCTAGCCTGAAAATTATCCAGCCTCTCTGCTAATCCATTTCTTGCACATCCAAGTGTGTGACGACCATTTCAAACTCAATGTCCCATCTTAAACTCAACATTTCCAAAACTGAGCTCATTTCATTGTGCCCCTCAATGCCCCTCATTCTTCCCAGCTTCCCAATTCCTGCTGAGGGCACCTCCATCCAGTCACCTAGGTTCACATCTCCAAAATCCAATTTGTTTCCACGTCCTTTGCAATATCATCCACATATACCCCCTTCTCTGACACTGCCAGCACCCTGGGACGAGCCTTTGTCACCTCTCACCTGGATCAAGGTATCAGCTTTCTGGTTAGTCTCCCCACCTCAAGTCTCTCTCCATTCCAGTCCATCCTCCAGTCAGCTACCAAACTGATCCTCCTAAACTGGAAGTCTGACAAGGTTTATTCCAAGTCAATAAACTTGAGTGCTTCAAATATAAGATTTTCCATTTGGCATTGAAAGCCCTTTACAACGTGGCCCTCTCTGACCTTTCCAGTCTCCTCAGACCTTACTCCCCACCACGTACTCTTCAATCCAGTAACATGGACTTCCTTGCGTTCCTTACAGGGAATTCTTTATCTCCTGAGGACTTTTTCACTATGTATCTCTCATGTCTAGAGAGCTCCTGTTTGTCCCTACTTACATGGCTTCCTTTCATGTCTCATGTAAAATTTAACCCTGTACAAAAAAGGGTTTTCCTAGTCCCCTGCATACTGCTATTGCTTTTCTGCTGAGTTTGTTTTGGGTTTTTTTGGGGGAGAGGTGTCTGTTTTTGTATCTCTAGCATTTAGCACAGTATTTGGCACTCAGCAAGTACTTCATAAATATTTGGTGACTGATTTTTAATTCATAATTAATCTAAATACCTTTCTTGGAAATTTATTCAGTGGTCCATTCGAATCTAAATGGGGGGAAAGTAGGATATACAAAGACAAAAAACCAAAATAATTTCTTCTCTCAAGAGCAATTGTTCAAATTTAAGGAAAGAAGGCTATATATATAGACAGAGTAAATAGAAAATAAAGACAAAGGGATTAAATTCAAGATAGTTTGGAGAGAGGACACTAGCATATGAGGTGATCAGGAAAGGCTTCAGAACGCTAACCAGTACAACAAGCCAGCCACCATTCCGGAGAATTCATGATGAAACATGCAGACACCTCCAGACAGAAAGCTGATGGACTCAAGAGTACAGGCTGAAGTACAATTTCTTTCTTCCTTTCTTTCTGTTTCAGATATGGCTAATGTGAGAAACTTTTTTGTTTGGCTCCTATTTATAATAGGTTTTGTTCTTCTTGCTTTCTCCAGAGGAAAGACAGTGAGAAAATAAAATTGAATTTTTAAAAAAAAAGGAGAAGCAATGTTTGAGTTGTATCTTGAAAGAAGAAATAGATCCTAAGGACTAAGAACTGAAGATTCTGGGACATCAAGACATTTGCTCACTCTTTAAATACACAGATGTGCATTGTACAGAGACATCATTGAGAATTCTTCAGGGCTCTGCACCAGATGTCTGCCATACTTTCCCTTTCCTCTGACACAGAAGAGAATGAAATACCCTATTTTCAACCTGGAAACTTTTTGGCTAATTTCCTTGCCACAAAGCAACCAAACCAGAGTTCATCTGTTTACTTTTCAGTCACTAATTCACATCTGGGCAACTGTCCACCTGTGGGTAGCGCTTCCCCCTTGTCAAGAGCAAACGGTCTGCTGTAGGTGTGAAGAATGAAGGGAGCTAAACACGTTTCTTTTTAAACCAAAAATTCTTTCCACAATTCTTCCATCTGTAGTCCCAACTTGTGACAATCTCACCTTTGTATTTCACCTAGTTAAGCCACTTTTACTATGTTTTAGCTACTGCCTAAATTTTGGACTAGAATCTTGAGGCTCTCTTCCCCTTTACCCACAATTCTCACAAAGAGGGCAATTAAAACCTACCACATCATTTTTGAAATGCTTTTAACCTTCTCCAGTTGTCCTATCCTTCCCCCAATCTTCCAGTCCCAAAGGAAAAAAATTCAATTTGCTTTTTGGAATTCTTTTCACTTATAACCAAAGAATCATTACTATCCTATCTCTGATCCTGGCTAATCTTAAGAATGAAGGGATCCCTTAATGACCAGATATTCAACATATTTCCATGAATTTATCCTTTTGTTAGCTCAGCTAAAAAAAGATAATTACCAGAAAAAAAATTTTTTCTCCATTCACTTTTTCCCCTCAATTTTATCTCCCTTCACTATCTCAGATCAAATGCCCTCTTTGGCTTCCCTGGTCCATAACTCTAGCTAGGTGGTTTCCTTATGGAGTAAGCACTCAACTGCACCCCTATTCAGTCAATTATATTATGCACTTGACCCATAGAGGTCTCTTCATTTCATTCACAGTATATAGCTGGCAAATTCCAGCAGCATCAATCAAAACAAGATCGTCAATCCTTCACTCCCCTGTCAATCCTTCACTGCCCTCAGTAACCACTGACCCGTAAGTCAAATTCATAAGCTGTGTCGCCTTGAGCTCAAGTGACACATGTGGGATATTCTTTAATACTCCCCATCATGTTATGTCTTCATCTCATTTCACCAACTTTTATAGTGAGATTAAAATACTTTTCCATCAAAATACCAATGGATTTCAAAACTACTCTGAATGGTCACTCCATAGATCATATACCCTCCATGTGATTAACTCTACTTGATGTTTTTAGAAAGAGTATTCAACAGGAGATCATTATATACTTCGACAACGATATTGTATGAGGACATATTTTGATGGAAGTGGATTTCTTTGACAAAGAGACCTAACTGAGTTTCAATTGATAAATGACGGACAAAAGCAGCTACACCCAAAGAAAGAACACTGGGAAACGAATGTGAACTATCTGCATTTTTGTTTTTCTTCCCGGGTTATTTATACCTTCTGAATCCAATTTTCCCTGTGCAACAAGAGAACTGTTCAGTTCTGCAAACATATATTGTATCTAGGATATACTGCAACATATCCAACATATAAAGGACTGCTTGCCATCTAGGGGAGGGGATGGAGGGAGGGAGGGAAAAAAAATCGGAACAGAAACGAGTGCAAGGGATAATGTTGTAAAAAAAAAAAATTACCCTGGCATGGATTCTGTCAATATAAAGTAATTATTAAATAAAAATTTAAAAAAAAAAAAAAAAAAAGAAAGAGCATTCAAAGCACCAATTTTGTTTTCAGGTTCCTATCCAATAAATGCTCTCTGGCCTACTGTGAAAGACATTCAAACTAACCACTCAGGACCTTTGTACTTTAGACTCCCTAAAAAGTAGTAGACAATTTCTCTTAATCTTGGTTACAGGCATCTAAAATTTGAGAGAATTTTAATTTTTCATCAGTTAGATGTATATACTTGTGTGTAAGAATCATTAGGTTAATGGTTTAAAAAAATCACTTTGTCAGATGAAAACTAATACTATGAAAAACTAAATAAATGTAATATATGTAAATATTAAAGGTCAGTTTGTGAATAAAAGTCACAATCCCAACTTTTGGAGGTTTTCTGAAGTAGTGTGGGATAACAAAAAGAATGATAAAACTAAAGTCTAAGGGACTGTATTCAAATCCATCCTCTGTTACTTACTACTTGTTGGACCCTGGGCACCAGACATCTCTAGGCCCTGAAATTCCTCAACTGCAAAACAAAAGGGTTTAATTAAAACAGGAACTCTTAACCTAAGAACCTAGAATTTTTTTTAAAGAATATTTTTATAATGGCATTGCCATTTAGTTGGTTTTCATTGTAACCCCACTGTATTTTATTTTATGCATTTAAAAACAGGATCTGGAGAAGGACATCCATAGGTCTTGCCACACTATCCAAAAAGTAAAGATTCTCTGGGCTCCATTATCTAAATCTGTGATCTGATGAGTTCTAATTTTCTGCCCAAGGTCAAGGACTGGGATCCTTTCAAGCAGACTCTTCTTGAATTGGTGCTGCCATTTATCACAATTCACAAACCAAGAATTAAAAGGGACCTTATAAATCATCTAGTCTAGCCTCTCATGTTTCAAAGGAGAAAACTACATGTCACATCCCAAGTCATTCAAATAGTAAGCAAAAGATCTGGGATTCAAGGTCCCCATCCCCCAGCATCTGATCCCTGAAAGGGAAAGTTTCCCAAGCAGCTTCTCTTCTCAATAGCTACTGCTCAATGTTTGCCATTAGACCGTCTGCTCAGCACTCAGTCCCCAAGCCAGCACACTGCCTGCTCAGATTCCTATGTTATTATTATAGGTGAACTTTATAACCCAATCAGTTGTTACAAGCATTTTAAGTGCTTACCATGTGCTACAATCTGGAGAAAAAAAGAAAAAGAAAAAACATGGTCTCTACCCTCAAGAAAGCCTTCCTAATTCTAAGTATATAAAGTATAAAGTATATACATCTAATAGGAAGGAAAGGAGGAAGGGAGGGAAGGAAGAAGGGAGAGAGGAAGGGAAGGAAGAAGAGAGGGAGGGAGGGAGGGAAAGAGGGAGGAAAGAAGGAGGGGAGGGAGGGAGAGAGGAAAGAAGGAAGAAAAGAAGGAAAGAAGGGAGGGAAGGAGGGAGGGAGGGAAGGAGGGAGGGAGGAAGGAAGGAAGGAAGGGAGGGAGGTGTTGGAATCTTTACAAATTGCTAACTCATTAGAGCTGATAGATTATTGATCTGATCTTACAAGATGTTTTGAGCCAGAACCTGAAACAAGGTACTAAGTAGAACTAATTGATACAATGCTTGTGTTCACACCTTTACTCATTGGAGTTCACAAGTATGGGAGATTCACAAAGTAAACTTTGTAACTTTGTGAATTCACACCTTCCTTGGGTGTGCCTCCAGAAGGAGGAGTCAACCTTTGGGAAATCATATATAAAGAGGCCCAATTAAAGAGAGATTTATTCCATTTTCCACTTGGCTGGCTGGTGGCAGAAGAGAGTTCAGCTGAAGATTGAGAAGGAAGCATCAGTTCAGTTGAGGAGAAGCACTCTCTTGGAGGCACAACCAAAGGAGAGTTCATGCTGCAATCACCTGTGATCTACTAACAGGTGTAGGTTCCTATGCAGACGTCACAGTACAGATTAATTATTCCATAGCAGCATATGAGCAAATTGCTGCTAATGCTATCAGAGCATGGGCTTCTCTCCACAATCAAGATGACAAGGGTGAAGCCTCCATAAAAATGACACAAGGGCCAAATGAACCCTTTGCTGACTTTGTGGGACATTGGCAGACAGCTATCACAAGAACAAATGCGGAAAATGCAGTAACAGACATTTTGATAAGGCAACTTGCTAAGGAAAATGCTAATGAGGTTTGCAGAAGAATATACTAAGACTGCACAAGGATGCTCCTTTAGAGGAGCTCATAAGACACTGTGCTACGGTGGCACAAATGCCTTTTATAGCCAGGCTATAATGCAGACTTCCCAAGATCCCAACATGGGAAGACAGGGTCCTTCTTGGCAAAGGAATTCTAAAGAAACTTGTAGATGCTTTCAGTGTGGAAAAGTTGGACATTTGAGAGCTCACTGTAGATATGGAGATAGAATGAGAAGACGGGGTGAGAGAATAAAACCCAAAACCCCATGTCCAAAATATAACCAAGGCTTTCACTGGGCCTCTGAATGTAGATTGCCCAGAGAAATGAGAGGCAGGGCCCAGCTCCAAAGTATCAATCAAAAGATAGGTGGGGCATGATAGCAGCTGAGGTTACACCCAGAGAACCTTTAGAAATTCAGGACTCTGATGTCATCAACCAACAGAAAAATAATCAGGATTACAGTTAGGGAGGTTACAGGCCTTTTAACACAACAGGGCAGTGTCCAGTGCAAGCAGCTCCATTATCTTTAGATAATCGCCAGGTGATGTGGAGAGACCCAGAAAGTGGTGAATGGAAGGGACCAGATAGATTAACTACGTGGGGGAGAGCGTTTGCTTGTATTTCTACAGGTGGAGAAGGAATCAGATGGGTGCCAATGAGCTGTAGAAGACCCAAGAAATATCGGGTGGTTCTGTTGCTGATTGTGCCCACCACTGAAAGAGCCTGGCAGTTATGGTGTTTGACTCATGGACATAGAAAATTGTTGGACTTCAAAACCCTCAAGAATCATTGGATTCTCTGAGACATGATAAGATTGTTGTAGGACTTGAAAACCCTCAGGAATCATTGGATTCTCTGAGACATAAGACTGTTGTAGAACTTGAAAACCCTCAGGAATCCATTGGATTCTTTGAGACATAAGACTTGAAAGCCCTCAGGAATCATTGGATTTTCTGAGAAATTAGAAGACTGTTATAGGACTTCAAAATCTGCTGGAATCATTGGATTCCCTAACACATAAAAAGACAAAAACTTGGGAAGATCACTGGATTCCCTGACATGTGAAGCAATGGACAATAGATTGGTTTTGGACTATCTCTTGGCTGCTGAAGAAGGCGTATGTGTGACTGCTGTTTACATACTCTCCTTCTAGGACTTCTGGCAATCTTTTACAACACAATGTTGATTTATATTGTTATACCGTTACCTGTGTATACAATTCATGTTTGTTACACCACATCAAGCCTGCACTGACTGTGGGAGAGTCATCACTAATAGCCTCTGCATTATTGCTTTGTGCTTGTGTAATACCTCCCATGCTGATGGGTTTGTGCATACCTGTTTCTAATAAGACCCTTCAGCCCAGAAACCTGCTAGCAACCCCTACTTCCCTTTGGTGCTTTTTATCTCCCTTCCTGGGATGTCAGGGAGGGCATGATTATCTCCTTTTTAGTGCTTTCACCTCCCTTCCTGAGAAGTCAGGGGGGTCGTGATCACCAACTTTTTGGTGCTTTCACCTCCTTTCCTGAGAAGTCAGGGAGGGTGTGATCACCTTCCCTTGGGGGCTCTGACCTCCCTGAGGAGTCAGGGATGGCATGACCACCTGTGTTCTAAAACAAAAGAAAGTGGGAGATGTAATGGGCTGAGGCTCGAGTTGATGCCTGAGGTCCCAAGCACATGAGGCTAAATAGTAATTGGACCATACTCTATTAATATATATGCTTGGAGAAAGAACGGCCCCCACCCACTCTTTGTGCAAGTCCTGATGTGTTGTATAGGAAATGACGATTTTGGTGGGTGGAGGCAGGAGAGTGGAAAGGGAAGCGGAAGGAGAGACTGCTGGCTGGCATCTTGTCACAGCTGCTCACATTGCTATCGCGACCGTTCTTTACCTCCGATCCCCTCTGTTAGGTGGCTTCCTGTCACAGCTGCCCATATTGCTATCGCAATCCTTCTTCACCTCTACCGAGAATAAAGATTGAAGATTTTTCCCTTAACCTGAATTCCTGACTCTGGCTGATTTTAAATACGTGGTCATCCCAAGGAGGGAGAGAGGGAGAGAGAGAAGGAAAGAAAGGGAGGGAAGGAGAGTGGGAGAGAGGAAGAGAGGGGAGAAAGAAAGAGGGGGAGAAAGAGAGGGAGAGGGGAGAATGAACAATGAGGAAATAATTTCAGAGGGAAAACACTAGGTACAGAAAGTAATGAAGACCGCTACCAGGTGGGATTTAAGTTGTCAGGAATAGCAAGGAGGCCAGTATCACTGGATCTCAGAGTACATGAAGGAGAGTGAAAGGTAAAAAGAGTAGAAAAGTAGATATAATAATTATACCAACTATTAGCAGTTACATAGTGCTGCAAAGTGCATTCCAAATGATCCTTACAACAACACTGGTACCATTACTATTCCTCTATCACATATGAGGAAACTGAAGCTGACAGAGGCTGAGAGGCTTACCCGTAGAGCATCTTGAGGCCAGACTGAAATGGAGGCCTTCCTAATTCTAAGGCTACCACTCTATCCACTATGTTATCTAGCTGCCCAGGTACCAGCCAGATTGATTGTGAAGGGCTTTCAAACAAAACAGTGGAAGGGAATCACTGCGATGTGATGAATGGGTGAGGGTAGGGCATGGCTCTTAGACCGAAGTGGGGAGAAATCTGAGCCAGGGAACCCAACCAGAAGGTCAGTGCAGCAGTCCAGGGGAGGTAGCAAGGGTCTACATCAGGCAGCTCTGAGTAAAAGAAAGGCAAGCTAATGAAATGACACTGGTTTCCCTTCAACTGAATAGCTGGTTTGCAAACTAAAGATACTAAAATTTTTATTGATTAGAGAAATATAAATTAAAATATAATGTGGTACCACTTCACACCTATCAGACTGGCTAACATTATAGAAAGGGAAAATGACAAATGCTGGAGAGGATGTAGGAAAACACTCTTAAAGCACTATTGGTAAAGTTGTCTGCTCATTCTGGAGAACAATTTGGAACTACAGCTACAGGTTTATAGAACTGTACATATCCTTTGACCCAACAATACTATCTCAAGGCCTGTATTTCAAAGAGAAAGAAGAAAAAAGAAAAAGACCTACATGTGCAAAAAAGAACTGAGAGGATATCCGCCAATTAGGGAATGGCTGAACCTGTTGTGTTATGTGACTGTAATGGAATATTACTGTGCTATTAAGAAATAAGGGGGATGGTTTGAGAAAACTTATATGACTTGATGCAGAAGGAAATGAGCAGAACAGGAGATCACTGTACACAGCAATAGCAATACTGTGTGATTTTCAACTGTGAAAGACTTAACTACATTTATTAATACAATGAACCAAAACAATTCTGAAGCACTCATGATGAAAAACGCTATCCAGCTCCAGACAGAAAACTGATAAACTCTTGTGAACAAAATGAAGTATAAAATTTTTTCACTTTATTTTTCTTGCCTTTTTTTTTTTTTTTGCAACAAGGCTTTTAAACATAGCTAATATGGAAATACAGATGCCATGATTTCATATATATAATTAATATGCTATTGCTTGCCTTTTCAGTGAGTGGAGGGGAAGGGCTAGAGGGAAGGAGAGAATTTGAAACTCAAAAAAATTTTTCGTGTTTAAAATAAATAAGATTTTTGAAAACTTAAGAGATATAGAGAAGTCTCAATCAAAATAGTTATGTCTTCACTTTGGCAGCGCATATACTAAAACTGAAACAATGAAGAGAAGATGACTCTTCTTAGGTTTATGTTACCATTTATTATGTCTTTGAATCCTAGACTCACACCAAGAACAGACCAGGAATCTTAAGAGAGCTCATCTAGTTCAATCCCCTCATTTTACAGAAGAAACAAAATGACGTGCTCCAAGTCCCAAAAATCATAGGGAGTAGAAATGGGATTCAACCTAGCAGATGGTAAAATATCAATATAACTGATCTGTTCTGAAAAGAAGTGTTCACGATGTTTCATAAGCTGTCAGTAGTCTACACCATATGAAAGACATCTCCTGCCCACATTTCTCAGTGTTTCTGTTGCTTCTTTGTAAACTGGCAGTAAGAAATATTCAGCTCAATCATTCCCCAAGGACCTTTCTCAATATTCTGAGTTACTCTTTAAGACTAACACTGAGCTTCCTTTCAGAAAATATAAACAACACTTTCTTTATTTCTTTTACACACAGGACGGCATGGTAGCAGTTCTTCAGGAACCTGAATTACATACTCATTTTTTTCCCCTTTTTTTAACTAGTCCCTTTCTTTCACATTGGACAAGTTTCCAAAGTTTATATGGAAGTGTTTAAAAAAAAAAATCTTTATATAGTGGAAGGTTTCTGTAGTAAATACAAGTACAGTCTATTCACAGATTTGATGCAAATAAAAGGGAAAATGAAAAAAAAAAAAGAATGCTTATGAATTATACCTATGGACAGAAGACAGATAAACATCAACACTAATAGTAGCAGAGACTGTAAATCTCCCTCTACAGAATCACAATGAGTTAAAGATAATACATTCATAAGACTGTACTGTTCCACATCACCAGCACATTATCTCTTAGTAAAGAGCTTGAAAACGCTTCAGGAATGAATTTGGCTGGTGGTAAAATTCAGTCTGGGATGCAACAAAAAGGCAGAAGCTGGTTTCTAGCTTAGCAAAAAAAGATCCAACCCCTGCTTATTGCTAATATGTCTCTACAAATCAAGTCTCATATGAGAACACAGCAGCCTGGGGTTGAGAGAAGGGGAGGTGTCTCTGGGGCTGCTTTGAGAAGGTGCCTCTGAAGCTCGACATGGTGGTCACCATGAATCTGACAGTCCTTGAAGCCCCCTCATTCCAATTAATTCTTCTCTGAGGCAGGAAACAGCTCGTGCAGCCAGTGACTGCAGGGAGAAATGACTGTGGGGAGGTAACCCAGCAGTCCAAACAAAACGCCCTCCCTTATGTAAGAAACCACAGCGACATGCTGTTTGCCAGGACAGCATAATAGGCCTCTGTGTGAAGCAGTGGAGCGCACTGTGGGGGAGCGAGCACCCTCCCAGAGTTTACCTAAGCCATACCTGTGCTAGCAGTGTTAATGAGTGCTCTGTCCCCAAAGCAGGAGCCCCACTGATAGGAACCAGATGCAGGATGGGTTGACAATAGCAGCCTTGCTTTACTATTATCAGCTGGCCAAGATATTCTATACCCCCTTTAATTGATGTTTCAAGCATCTTTTTGAAAGATCAGTTTTTCTTCCACCCATTTCCTTGAATCTAATCAAATTAAAAGCAAGTTAGAAAAAAAAACCTACATGTTTTAAAAGGAAAGAAAGACCCCAAAGAATGGCCATTGTCATGTTCAGATCTACTGAGATCCATCCCACTCACAAGAGTCCTCCATTCAATTATTAATTTGTAAAATTCCTCTGTGTTCACAGTATCTGTTGCATATTTTTAAAGACAGATGAATGCTTCAAAATCCCCACCTTCAACAAATTCAGCAGGAGAGACAGGGAAAGTCCAGGAGACCATGCTAGAAGAGGGACAGACTGGGGGGTATTTGGGAAACTCAAGTTTAATTGCCCCTAGACACACCCATCTAGGAGAGAAAGTGCTCTCTAGAACTTATTAACTAAGTAAGAATCTGAAATGGCATTAAAGAACTTCACACACTGTGAAGGATTCAATCCAATTAAGTAAACATTTAATAAAGACCTATTGCATATAAGGCACTCTCCTAGGAAGTGGGGAAGGAAATATGAAAATCAGTCTCAACTTTCTAGAAACTTACAACCTAGTAATTATAAGATTTCAATAAAAGTTTATTTTTTAAAAAGAAAGATTTCAAAAGGCATAGAGTTAAACAGTCTACTCTAAGTACTAGGTTTGGGGAATGGAGTGTGCAAATGTACAGAAGTGGAAGAGGAAAGATGGCATTAGAGAACCCAATTTATAGAGTTTAGCTGACTTTAGAGAACTTGTCAGGGAGTAATATGAAATAACACCAAAAAGATAAACTAGAACGATCCTAAAGATGTGAATACTAAAAAAAGCTTGTTATTTTATTTTATTTTTTATTTTTAATAATAGCTTTTTATTTTCAAAATACATGCAAAGATAGCTTTCAACACTCATCCCTGCAAAATCTTGTGTTCCAAATTTTTCTCCCTTCTTCACTCCTATCCCTTTCCCATAGACAGCAAGTAATCCAATATAAGTTAAACATATACAATTCTTCTAAAACATATTTCCACATTTATCAAGTTGCACAAGAAAAATCAGATCAAAAAGGTAAAAAAAAAAAAAAAAAAAAAAAAAGGCAAGCAAACAACAAAAAAAGGTGAAAACACTATGTTGTGATATACATTCAGTCTCCATACTTCTCTCTTTGGATGTGTATGGTACTGTCTATTATAAGTCTACTGGAATTGGCCTGAATCAGAATTGATCATCACATAATCTTGTTGCTGTGTACAATATTTTCATGGTTCTATGCACTTCACTTAGTATCACTTCACATAAGTCTTTCCAGGTCTCTCTGAACTCATCCTCCTGATCATTTCTTATAGAACAATAATATTCTATCACATTTATATACCATAAGTTATTTAGCTATTATTTAACTGATGGGCATCCACTCAGTTTTCAATAGCTTGCCACTACACAAAGGGCTGCTACAAACATTTTTGTACATGTGGGTTCTTTTCCCTCTTTTTTTATCTTTTTGGGGTACAGACCCAGTAGAGACACTGTTGGATTGAAGGGTATGAACAGTTTGACAGTCCTTGGGACATAGTTCCAAGTTGGAGAGCTTATATTTTATCATATATGCAATGGGACATCATACAATTTTTTTGAGCAAGAGAAATGAATGTAATCAGATTTATACATGAAGAAGATGATTTTGGTAGCTGTGCAAAGGACTGATTAGGAAACAGAAAGAATGGAAGGTGGGAAGACCTTTTAGGAAGCTATTAGAACAATCTTGGTTAGAGATGCTGAAGACCTGAATTAAGGTGGTGATAATATGAGTGAAAAAACAGAACAAGGAAAGAGAAATCACTGTTTGCTGAGATAAAATTCCCAGGATTTGGTTCCTGACAGGCTCTGGTGGGTGAAAGGAAGCAAAGGTACTGAAGATTGCTAGGTTTCCAGCCTGAGTGAGTGCAATGACAGTGGTACCATCTCCAGAAATTGGGAAATCAGGAGGGAGAAAGTACAGAGGCAAGTTTGGATGTGAGCTTGGAGCAATGCAGGGGCACTCAGCTGGAGAAGTCACGCCGGAAACAAGAAAACTGAACATCGGGTGACTAAGTGTGGCAAGCAAGAAAAACCTCCATTTCAAGCTTAGTTAGCACTAGTGAAGACTTGGTAAGTTATCTGCTTCTGTGGGCCTCAGTTTCCTTATCTGTAAAAGGAAGAGAATAACCCTCATGGCAATCACCTCACAGGGTGACTGTGAAAATGATCATCACATTTCCATAAATTCTCAAATATGGAATGATTTCTGCCAACTTTAAAATAACAATTTTTATTACTGTAGTTATTAAAAGTGAAACTGGATCACTCTAGCCACAAAAATAACAAGACCATCGGGGAAAGGAAATAAAAACCCAGTAAGCAAAGAAGATACCCAAGAAGCAGCAAGGGAACACAACCAGGACTCCTAAAGCAGGGAGTTGAAGGTTTAGAGCTGGGAGGGAGGGCCTGAGGTGGGGAGCCCCCCTTTTGTAGATGAGGAAGCCAAGGTGCTACAAAGCCAGGCAATCTGACCAAGATTGCCCAGCGGATCAGCATCTAAGGCAGGATCTGAACCTAGACTCTCCCAACTCTTGTTAAGTTGCCGGCTGAGAATCAGACCAACTATTGATGTAGCACAGAAATTATTTATTCTTCAAATGTATAAAAATTTAATTACAAATTTATGTGAACCTAAAGAATTATTCCCATGGGTATTTAATTATAGCTCTCTCAACTTCTCTAAGAGTGATTTCTTTCTTGTCTTGCCTTTCTTCACATCCTCAGTGTTACATGTAGTACCTGGCACAAAGTAAGTACTTAATAAATGCTCAAGGACTAACTTTTGTTAGTTGGGGCATTTCATATTTTTATAGGTATCGATCCATTTCATCAATAGATGGAGGAAGAACTGTAAGATAATAGACAGTTCATTTGAAAATATCATGATGTTTTAGCCAGCTGCAAGCTCACTAAGATAACAGTGTTATGTAGAAGCTGAAAAATCGAATGTGATCTCAGTGTGTTTTTAAGAATTTAAGCATTATGATAATTATATAAATTATATACAATTTGTATAAATCACATACAAATTGTACAAATATATACAAAAATATACATATTTATACAAGTACAAATATATGCAAATCCAATATTGGATTTATATTGGATTTAACATATATTTCTACCATGTTTAATATATATTGGACTACTTGCCATCTAGGGAGGGTGTGAGGGAAGGAGGGGGGGAATTGGCATGCAAGGTTTTGCAAGGGCTAATGTTGAAGAATTGTCTAAGCATATGTTTTGAAAAATAAAAGCTTTAATAGAGAAAAAAAGAATTTATGTAAACCAAAAAAAAAAGTTTCAACACTTAAGTGAAGTAAGTTAGAACCAGGAGATCATTGTACATGTCAACAAGATTATGTGATGATCAATTCTGATGGATGTGGTTCTTTTCAATAGAGAGGACTATGGGAACTGAGTATGGATCACAAGCAATTTCACTCTTTTTGTTTACTTATATTTTGTTTTCTTTCTCATTTTTTTTCTTTTTTGATCTGATTTTTTTCTTGTGCAGCGTGATAAATGTAAAAATATGTATAGAAGAATTTCATGTTTAACATATATTGGATTACTTGCCATTAGAGGAGGAGTGGGAGGAAAGAAGGGAAAAAATTTGGAACGCAAGTTTTTCAAGGATGAACACTGAAAATTATCCATGCATATGTTTTGAAAAAAGTTTTAATAACAATAATTTTTTAAAAGTTTCAGCATTCAGTTGGACTTGCAATTTAAAAAGCTAGAAAAAGACCAAATTAAAAACTCTCAATCAAATACTAAATTTGAAATTCTAAAATTAAAAGGAGAAATTAATAATATTGAAAATAAAAAACTATTGAATTAATAAATAAAACTAAGAGTTGGTTTTATGAAAAAACCAATAAAATAGATAAACCTCTGGTAAATCTGATTAGAAAAAGGAAAGAAGAAAATCAAATTGTTAGTCTTAAAAATGAAAAGGGAGAACCTTCCACCAATGAAGAGGAAATCAGAGCAATAATAAGGACTTACTTTGCCCAACTTTATGCCAATAAATTTGATAACCTAAGTGAAATGGATGACTACCTCCAAAAATATAGGCTTCCCAGATTAACAGAGGAGGAAGTAAATTGCTTAAATATAGTCCCATTTCAGAAAAAGAAACAGAACAAGCTATTAATCAACTCCCTAAGAAAAAATCCCCAGGAACAGATGGATTTACATGTGAATTCTACCAAACATTTAAATAACAATTAGCCCCAATGCTATATAAACTATTTGAAAAAAATAGGGGAAGGTACCAAATACCTTTTATGACACAGACATGGTATTGATACCTAATCCACGTAGGTTGAAAACAGAGAAAAAAATTATAGACCAATCTCCCTAATGAATACTGATGTTAAAATCTTAAATAAAATATTAGCAAAAAGACTACAGAAAATCATTTCCAAGTAATACACCATGAGTATTTATACCAGGTATAAATAGGATTTATACCAGGAATGCAGGGCTAGTTCAATATAAGAAAAACTATTAAGTTTAATTGACAATATCAATAACCAAATTAACAAAAACCATATGACCATCTCAATAGATGAAGAAAAAGCATTTAATGAAATCCAATATCCATTCCTATTAAAAACACTTGAGAGATTAGGAATAAATGGACTTTTCCTTAAAATAATCAGTAGCATCTATTTAAAACCATCAGTAAACATATGTAATGGGGATAAACTGGAACCATTCCCAATAAGATCAGGAGTGCAACAATGTTGCTGCCCACTATCATCATTACTATTCAATATTGTATTAGAAATGCTAGCTTCGGCAATAAGAATTAAGAAAGAGATCAAAGGAATTAGAGATCAAAGGAAACCAAATTATCATTCTTTGCTGATGATATGATGGTATACTTAGAGAATCCCAGAGATTCTACTAAAAAGCTATTAGAAATAATCCACACCTTTAGCAAAGTTGTAGGATACAAAATAAATTCATATAAGTCATCAGCATTCTTATATATCACTAACAAAATCCAACAGTTACAAAGAGAAATTCCATTTAAAGTAATTACTGATAGTATAAAATATTTGGGAATCTAGAGCAAAACTACAAAACACTTTCCACACAGATAAAATCAGATCTAACCACCTTGGGAAAATATTAAATGCTCTTGGATAGGGTGAGAAAATATAATAAATATGATAATACTACCTAAACTGATTTATCTATTTAGCGCTATACCAGATTCCCAAAAAACTATTTTAATGACCTAGAAAAAATAACAACATAGTTCATATGAAAAAACAAAAGGTCAAGAATTTCAAGGGAATTAGTGAAAAAAAAAATCAAATGAAGGTGGCCTAGCTGTACCAGATCTAAAATTATATTAAAAAGCAGCGGTTACCAAAACCATTTTGTATGGGCTAAGAAATAGACTAGTTGATCATTGGAATAGGTTAGATTAAAAAAACAGAACAGTCAATAACTTTAATAATCTAGTGTTTGACAAACCCAAAGACCCCAGCTTTGGGGATAAGAATTCACTGTTTGACAAAAACTGCTGGGAAAATTGGAAATTAGTTTGGCAGAAACTAGGCATGGACCCACACAACACCATACACAAAGATAAGATCAAAATGGGTTCATGACCTAGGCATAAAGAATGAGATTATAAATAAATTAGAAGAACATAGGATAGTTTACCTCTCAGACCTGTGGAGGAGGAAAGAATTCATGACCAAAGAAGAACTAGAAATCATTATTGATCCACAAAATAGAAAATTTTGATTTTATCTAATTGAAAAGTTTTTGTACAAACAAAACTAATGCAGACAAGATTAGAAGGGAAGCAATAAATTGGGAAAACATTTTTATAGTCAATGGTTCTGATAAAGGCCTCATTTCCAAAATATATAGAGAACTGACTCTAATTTATAAGAAATCTAGCCATTCTCCAATTGATAAATGGTCAAAGGATATGAACAGACAATTCTCAGACAAAGAAATTGAAACTATTTCTAGCCACATGAAAAGATGCTCCAAGTCATGATTAGTCAGAGAAATGCAAATTAAAACAACTCTGAGATACCACTATACACTTGTCAGATTGGCTAGAATGACAGGGAAAGATAATGCGGAATGTTGAAGGGGCTGTGGGAAAACAGGGACACTGATACATAGTTGGTAGAATTGTGAACACATCCAGCCATTTGGAACTATGCTCAAAAAGTTATCAAACTGTGCATATTCTTTGATCCAGCAGTATTTCTATTCCCAAAGCAGTATTCTATC
The DNA here is from genome assembly GCF_016432865.1 of Antechinus flavipes. Classification (NCBI taxonomy): domain Eukaryota; kingdom Metazoa; phylum Chordata; class Mammalia; order Dasyuromorphia; family Dasyuridae; genus Antechinus; species Antechinus flavipes. Next base: position 47,585,972 of record NC_067399.1, read on the forward strand.
CCAAAGAGATCTTAAAAGAAGGAAAAGGGATCTGTAAGTGCAAGAATGTTTGTGGCAGCCCTTTTTGTAGTGGCCAGAAACTGGAAATTGAGTGGATGCATCAATTGGAAAATGGCTGAATAAATTGTGGTATATGAATGTTATGAAATATTATTGTTCTGTAAGAAACGACCAGCAGGATGATTTCAAAAAGACCTGGAGAGACTTACAGGAACTGATGCTGAGGGAAATGAGCAGGACCAGGAGATCGTTATATACTTCAACAACAATACTATATGATGATCAAATCTGATGGACACTCTCTTCAACAATGAGATGAAACAAATCAGTTCCAATTGAACAGTAATGAATTGAACCAGCTACACCCAACGAAAGAACTCAGGGAGATGAATGTGAACCACTACATAGAATTCCCAATCCTTCTATTTTTGTCCACCTGCATTTTTGATTTCCTTCACAAGTCCTCCTTCCTTTGATTTCCTTAATGGTACACTATTTCAAAGTCTTGATTCTTCTTGTGCAGCAAAATAACTCTATGGACATGTATACATATATTGTATTCAACATATACTTAAACATATTTAACAGGTATTAGTCTACCTGCCATGAGGAGGAGGGGGGGAGGGGGAAAGGGAGAGTAGAAGGAGGGGAAGAGTTGGAGCAAAAGGTTTTGCAACTGCTAATGTTGAAGAGTTACCCATGCATATATCTTGTAAATAAAAAGCTATAATAAAAAATTATTTTAAAAAAAAGTTTTAGCATTCAGAAAAAAAAGTGATAGTTCTGCAGTGTTCTCCTGTAGTCAGGCTACATGATACTAAATTTTTGGAAGAACACTGAGAAGCTGGAACAACCTTGGTTTAGGGTGGTAGGAGATCTCATAAATTAACTTAAGTAGTACTACCCATCCCTCAATAGTTTCCACTGAAAGAGAACCTACTGTCTGCCATGACAGCATATTCCACTTTTGAATAGCACTAATTATTAGGAATTTTTTCTTTGCCCTGAAAAGAAATCTGCCTCTTTGAAACTTTGACCCATAATTCCTATTCCAGAAATAAAAAATGGTCTATATAAATGGGGAGAAATAAGAGGCTACAAGTGATGTTATTAGCCCTGACTGACACAGGGAGCATAATGGGCAATGGAAGAGAGAAGGCAGGCTGGGCAGGGTTCATCTGCAAAGCTGAGGAGTTTTTTCACTTATCCTACTGGAACCAGAAAGACACTAAAGATTTTTGAGCAGGGGAATGACATGAGCAGATCTGTATCTTGGGACAGCTAATTTGGAATCTGTGTAGAAGATGGCTTAGACAGAGGACCGATAGAAGCAGATAATTAGTCAGTCATACCAATGGTCCAAACTAGAGATGATGGGTCTCTAAGTGAGGGTAGCAGTGATACAAGATGGATGCAAGAAATGCTGTAGAGAGAATTGGGCAACTGCTTGAGTAGGAAGGGGTGTGAGGAGGGAAGAGCCAGGGCTGACTTAGAAGATGAAACCTGGGTGACCAGAAGAATAGTCATGTTCTCAAGAAAAATAAATAACTATGGAGGAAGGTTCCAACAGGAAATATGGAGGCAAGAAAATGTAATGAGTTTCGATTTGGCCATATTCAGTTTGAGATGCCAATAAGACATCCAGGTAGAGATATTTTAAAAGTAGGTGCTGAACCAGAGTACAGAAGTGAGATTAGCACTTTATTTATATATATACAAAGAGTAAGTGACACAGAAATGATAAAAGAACTCCTGAGAGCTGATAAGATTGCCAAGAGAATAAGACCCAGAACAGAAGTCCAAGAGTAAGCTGGGGAGAAATGAGTGATGAGTCAGGGAAGAAGACAAATAACAAACAGTCAGGCAGCAAGAAAAAGAACTAGGAGAGAATAATGTCATAGAAGCAAAGAGAGGATCAATTATCTAAGAATAAGGAGTCAAAAGCTATGAAGAAGTCACAATAAAAATTAGGAAAAGACCATGGAATATCTAAGAAAAGAGAATCAAAAGCTGTAAAGTCATATAGAATAAAAATGAGAAAAAGGCCATAGAACAAAAATAAGGAGTCAAAAGCTGTAAAGAAATCAAATAGAATAAAAATTAGAAAAAGGTCATGGAACATATAAGGATGAGGAGTCAAAAGCTGTCAAGAAGTCAGATAGAATAAAAATTAGGAAAAGGCCATGGAACATGTAAGAATAGGGAGTCAAAAGCTGTAAAGAAATCAGAATAAAAATTAGGAAAAGGCCATAGATTTAGCAATGAAAAAATGAATGTAACATCAGTCAAATGACTGGGATCTAAAGGGTGGAGAAGCCAATCAGAAAGGGATGAATGTCCTGTTTTCATTAAAGAAAAAGCCTGAAAACCGTGGTTTTTGACAAGCTTCAGTGAATGACAGCTTAAAACCATCACTGACTTATGCAAGCATTCAATTACTGTACTGAGAACCTACCAAGCTAGAAGAACCTGGTCCATAAGCACTGGATGATACTTCAGTTCGTGAGGCGGGCACCCTGCCCTTATAGAGCACACAATCTGGCAGAAGGGATATGATACAAATCAAATATGTCATGACTAGGATCTGTAATAGAATCTGAGAAGTGAGAGGCACTAAACAGGGCATTAGGAAGTGTCTGGAAAGATCCTTTTTGTCTGCCTGAGGCAAGCAGAAGGAAGGACAGCGGAGGCTTCATGGAAGCAGCACATGACCTAGGGCATTTTCAGAGAACAATCAGGCAATGGCACCATGTACGAGGAATGCCCTTGCACAAGGAAGCAGAGATAGCAAAGTACTTGACATGTATGAGGGATGTCCCAATATAGGGAACCAATTAATAATCTGTATGGTCTGCAATGCTGAAACCCAAAGGAGCAGGCAAGGAGGAGGCGGCTGTCCGACCTGAAGATCCCTGACACACGAGCTTCCTTTGAGTTTTGTCTTCCTCTAAACAAATAGCGCTAATTCTGCTTCTTCCATGCTCTTCTCTCATATGGACAGAAATGACCCTAAGCGACAATTGGCATGAGAACAACCCACAGGGCTGGGAATGACCAGCCAATCATCCAAACTCTCGATACACTGGGGTAGAGATGCAGATCTGGCCTGAAGAGCATCCTGAGAGACACCTCCAACAGCCATGCTTGGGATCAAAGGTACCTCGACCTAGGAAGCTGGCCGCAGAGATGTGGCCATCCTCCAAACAGCTTCGGGAGAAGAGCCGGGCCCTGGGACAAGAAGCCCGGCCGGCAGCAGGAGGGGGAGGAGGGCACACAGCCCCGGAGCCAGAACAGGGATAAAGAAAGCTTTTTTCGGAGCTGACTGGAAACAGGAAGCGTCCAACCCCAGAGAACAGTAACCCTCACACACACTCCACACAAAGACACACTGAGCTGTTCCCCCTAATTACCTGTGACGGACACACGAGTGAAGCCCCGATCTTCCAGGCAGCAGCGTTAGCAAAAGGAAAACAAACAGCTCACAGGGAACACAGACCACTATTTTCCCCTGAAACGGCCTTCTTGCTCCCAGATTAGAATGCAGATGTGAAATGAAAGATTACACAAGGATTCTCAGGCATTCCTCCCCACAAGAGGGACCGGCCCAGTGGGGAGCGACAGGACACAAGCAGACACGAGCCACAAAAACTTTTCCATGCCTGTTATTAAGTCCATCCTTCAAGGCTGTCAGCTCGCACCTCCTAGGATCCAGGTATTAGAAAAAAAAAAAAAAAAGAGCTACAACATTCAATGCGGATAGAATTGAAACTCTATGTTCTTAAAGAGAGTTTAAAAGGAATCGACGGGAGACACCACAACAGGGTATGCACTCAGAGAAAAGTGACACATTCTTCCTATTTTCCTTTCAAGCTTAAAATTCAGTTGTTCGTTCATTTCCAGTTGTGTCGGACGCTTCATAACCTGGGGTCTTCTTGGCAGAAAAACTACAGTGGTTTGCCATTTCCCTCTCCAACACACTTTACAGATGAGGAAACTGAGGCAAGCAAGGTGAAGGACTTATTCAGAGTCACACAGCCAGTAAGAGTCTGAGGCGGAATCTGAACTCAGGAAAATGTCTTCTTGACTCCAGGCCTGGCATTTTATCCACTGTGCCACTAATTAACATCACTCTGAAAAAATAAAATTCTCCAAAGGAGCTCTATGGTTGTGGTTGCTGCACTCTGCCTTAATCCTCTGTGTGTGTGTGTGTGTGTGTGTGTGTGTGTGTGTGTGTGAGATGTTTCACTCCAGGATCATTAAGAGACTCCATGCCAGTCTCTCTCAAAGGGAGCACGCTCCCAGGTTTTTCTGACCTACACATTCTTCTAATACTCTTCCCTATATATTTATAGGGAGGCATGAGGCTGAGGCACTGAAATCGAGACCATACAGGTATGTATTTAAGTCCCAACTCTGAAAACTACTAGTTTTTAAGAAACCTTGCTTCCTGTTATCTTGCTTGTGTCCCATGTCTACTTCACAGTGTTCTTTTGAGAAGAATTATTTTCCAAATATTAAAAGCAATATATAAAAGGAAGAACCCATGATTACTCCTCACATTTGTCATTTTTTAAGGATAAAAGGAATACTATATTATTTCACTATCTGGTATACTACAATATGTTCAATCAATTCTGAGAACTCGTGATGAAAAATGCTATCCATGCAGAAAGAACAGATGGCGTCTGAATGTGGCTCTAAGAATACTTTTTAAAATTTGATTTTTCTAAATGTTCTAAATCACTATTGATTTGAGAAATGCAAATTAAATCTGAGGTACTACTATACACTTCTCAGATTGGCTAAGATGACAGAAAAAGATAATGATGAATGTTGGAAGGGATGTAGGAAAACTGGGACGCTAATACATTGCTGGTAGAGTTATGAAATGATCCGATCACTTTGGAGAGCAATTTGGGGCTCTGTCCAAAGGAATATAAAACTGTGCATACCCTTTGACCCAGCAGTATCTCTCCTGGTCTGTAACCCAAAAAGATCTTAAAGGAGGGAAAGGGACCCACATGGGCAAAAATGTTTGTGGCAGCCCTCTTTGTAGTGCAAGAAATTGGAAACTGAGTGAATGTTGATCAGCTGGAGAATGACTGAATAAGTTATGGTATATTAATATTATAGAATATTATTGTTCTGTAAGAAACAATCAGCAGGATGATTTCAGAAAGGCCTGGAGAGACTTACATGAACTGATGCTAAGTGAATGAGCAGAACCAAGAGAACACAGCAATAAAAAGATTATATGATGATCAACTGCAATGGATTTGGCTCTATTCAACAATGAGGTCGTTCAGGCCAGTTCTAATAGACTTGTGATGGAAAGAGCCATCTGCATCCAGAGAGAGGACTAGGGGGAACAAGTGTGGATCACAATATAATATTTTTATCTTTTTTTGTTGTTTGCTTGATTTTTTTTTCCTTTCTCATTTTTTTCCTTTTTGATCTGATTTTTCTTGTACAACATGATAAATGTGGAAATATGTTTGAGAGAAGAATTGCATGTGTTTAACCCATTGGATTATTTGAAGTCTAGGGGAGGGATTGGGAGAAGGGACGGAGAAAAAATTTGGAACACAAGGTTTTGCAAGGATGAATGCTGAAAACATCTTTGCATGGACTTTGAAAATAAAAAGTTATTTTTTAAAAAATGGAATTAAAAAAAAAAACCTATCAGCCCAGCACTGTATCTAGAGTTAACCACAGGGGAAAAATATAAAGAGGAAAATATATCCTATCTTAAGATTTTAAATCAGGTGGGCACTCAGCTCTATGGCTTAATCCATATTCTTATCTATCTAGGACAGTCACTAAAAAGGAACAAAGAGGGCACAGAAGTTGAGAGGAGAACAGCGGGAAGAAGTATATTTAGAAAAGTATATTGAGTTTGCATTCATCAAAAGCCATTTATTTGCAAAACCAGGACAAAAAGAAGCTTCTTTTATTTTATTTTTTACAAACTTATATGAATATTGGAATATTACCATTAGTATTTATTTTCCTTTAATATTCCTATATGTAGGAATGTTAAAGGAATTGTTAATCTTTTTTACCTTCACAAGAATTTTCAGTTATTGAATTTTTAAACATATCCAACAAACTGTTTCTAAGAAAACATACTAAATAACCAGGGAGGTTGTGAAAAGTACTGGAAAACAAGTGGGAGTAATGCTTTGTTTCCTTTATATAAAATGTTTGTTTCACCTAGATAAAGAGTGAGCAAATCACTAAAAAGTAAAAGAATCTTGAAAGACTTCATGATTAAAGTGTATAATAGCAAAAAGAAAAAATTGATTTTTCTTTTTTGTGTTTTCTTTTACAAGATGACTAATATGGAAATATGTTTTGCATGTCTATATATGTATAAATTATATCAAATTGCTTGCCTTCTCAATAAGGAAGCAGAGGAGGGAACATGAAGAGAATTTGGAATTCAATATTTACAAAAACAAATACTGAAAATTTTTACATGTAATTGAAAAAAGTATTAAATTCTAAGGGGGGAGAAATGCTCTTTCCCAAATTTCTTTTAGGAGGGAAGACTAGGCAAAGGGCCCACCAAGTAAGCTTTCTTATTCTTTATAAAAGCCATGTTCTCAAGTTAAAGATTTCCTTCAAAATGTGAAAAAAGGTCGCCTTCCTTTCGTTCCCTCTAGGTGACAGATTCCGAGGCCATCTTGTCCAGCAGGCCAGGGACTACCTGCAGCTCTTCCTGCCCACAGGGAAAGCTGTTGATGCCCACATTAGTGAGGGAGCCACTGGAAGGGATGGACTACACCCAGAGTGGAGACAACTCACCCAGGAGGCAGCGTTTCTGAAGCTGGTGCTGCTACAAGGGGCTGCGCCGCACCCACGCTAGAAGTCGGCTCCTGTCCTTCCCTAGGTTCTGCCGTGGCCGGGAGAGAGGTAGTCCCAGGGTTAGGGGTAACACTTGACACTGCAGCAGGGGGAGATGTCACACCAACCACAGGCCGCTCTTCAGCATCAGTGACTGCTGCAGATTCTCCATTCACTGAAAAGTACAGAAACTCAGTGGATCAACTAGCTGCTTTTTAGTCAGAGTCCCTAAGTTTTTACCTCAAGCTAAACTTGTTTTTTCTCTGCTACAAGAACCTAGAATATTCTCATACTGTTGAAAGCAGCAGCAATGATATATTTATCAATTTAACACACACTGTTAATTTATCTAATTTTATCTAAGTTTATCAACTTAGAACACATGTTCTAAAACTGACATGAACACATACCCAGGGCCTTAAAAGAATCCAGGCAGAGAGTCTCAAATAAACTGAAGCCACCACCAACCCTCTGTGATGCTTTTTTTTAGGTTTTTATAAGGATGTGTCTAGTAGACTGATATGGATAAATGCTTCTGTTAATTTAATCCAGTGAAAGGACAGCAAGAAAGAACAGACATTACCACCATAACGAGAGGCCGCTCCTAGTAAAAGGCAGCAAAACCAGTGTAGAGTCTGTAGGCCCAAATAACTTGCTTTGTACTTATCTTTTTTATTGTTAAAATAATTTTTATTGATAATTTTTTAAAATCACTTATATTTCCCATTGCTTTTCTTTCCCCTATCCCTCTCAGGGGGTCCATCTTTTACAATAAAGAACCCAAAAAGGAGGAAGAAAAAAATTTCTCAAAAACCAATATATTTCAAAAGCCTGGCATTACATAGTGTTGTTCCACTTATACAGAAACAGAAAGAAGTATCTAGAATCTTCTCATGGCGATACCTAGATTTGAAATCCCTAACTTTGAGTTCAAATTTGGCCTCAGACACTCACTAACTATTTGACTCTGGACAGGTCACTTAACCACAACTTGCTTCAGTTTCCCAAACTGTAAACTGAGGATAACAGCCCCTCCTCCCTCCACAGTCATTGTGAGGATCAAACAGACAACATCTGCAAAGTATTTAGTAAACCTTTGCTTTACATCTATTATCTCATTATGAATACCTAATATACATATGCTATGTGTATATATGTTAACTCTCTTCTTCAGGGTCAAGCTTTATCAGTTTTAATTGTGCTGTCATGATCTAGTCACTATACATGATTTTCCTGATTTCACTTATTTCATTTTATTTTCAGTTCCCTGTTGTCTCGGTAATCATCATAGTATTTATTTCTTACAGGACAGTAATGTTTCATTACATTCGTGAACCAGAATTAGTTAGCCACTCTCCAATCCATGAATATATACTTTGTTTTCAACTGTTAGTACAAAAAATGTTAATAATATTTTGGTGTACATGAAGCCTCTCATCTTGTCACTGACCACCTTGAAGTAGATATACAAGAATCTCTAGGTCAAAAGAGTATGGATATTTTAATCGCATTCTTCCCATTATTCCAAAATGGTTTCCAGAAGAGTTGGACCAATTCACAGCTTTACCAACAATGCCCTCATATACCCATCCTTCTGAAAAATCCTTCAATTCTGACTCTTCTCATCCTGTCATCTTTGCAAATTTGCTATGTGACCTGAAACCTCAAAGTAGTTTTGATTTGCATTTCTCTTAGTAACTCAGAGCATTTTTTCATATAGCTTTTAATTTGCAATTCGTTTGAGAAATGTTCATTTATATCTTTTGGGCAAGTACACACTGGGAAATGGCTTTCAGTCACAGCTTTTTATTAATTATGTGAATATCTTAGATATAGAACCTTATCAGAAATATACAAACTTTTAAAAGAATTTTCCCTCCTGTGAACTTTTCCCTTCTTATGTTGGGTTACATTAATTTTATTCATGCAAATTTATTTTAAATTTCATTTAATCAAAATTATCTAGCATCTGAAACTTGAAAACAACTTTCTCAAGACGACTTGACCAGAATGGGGCCAAGTCAGTGAGAAGAAAGAATAAAGAAGGAATCCTCAAAGTGCTATCAAGTATATCTGGTTAGTGATCCTCTCTACTCCTTATCTGATTAAGAATTCACCCCCTATCCATAACTACTCCGTACTTATCTTGTTAGCTAACAGAACGGGTTTGTGACAACAGCTTCTAAAAGACATCACTCCCTCTGCTTTGGACTTCTATGCTATCAGTTTTTTACATCGGACTCAAGGGAAAAGGCAAAGATTATTTCTCACTGAGGAAAAATGGAAACTGAGGCTCCAAGATTCAGAAATTTATCTCAAGCCACTGGCAGGACTGAAGAGTGCTGAAACCTGAAATGTCACTTGAATCAAAGATAAAATTGCTAAAAATAAAATTGGCTAAATTTCATAAAGTTTTAAAGTTAAGCTGAGGCTGTTTTTTGGGTACTTTAATATTCTAAATGAGTAGCCTACATGTAGAATGTGAGAGTATATAACTCTCTCCAGGAAATCCCCCCAAAAAGGCTCAGAACAGTTTTAAAGTTTTATTTCTCCAAGACTTTTAGGATCCCTCTTATTAACCAGAATACTGCATAGAATCAGATAATTCTCGGGTCAGAAGGAAACTTTAGAGGTCATTCATTCCAACCTCCCAAAAAGCACAGAAATCCCTTTTCCAGAATCCCTGAAAAATAGTCATTTCATTTCTATTTGAATAATGTGGTGATAAGAAGAAACCCCCATCCATTGCTGGACAGCTCTCAATGTTAGAAATTTCTCTTCTTAAATTAAAACTGAAACCTGATTCTTGAAACTTCTACCCAGTGGTCCCACTCTGAGACACAAAACCAAGCAGGCTGCCTCCACTCCATGACAGCACATCAAGTATCTGAAGATAGTGATCACATCTCCCCTAAGAATTTCCTTCACTAGACTAAACACACTCAGTTTCTTCCATTGTTCCTTAACTAACATGGATTCCAGACAATCTACCAACCTCATGGCATTCCCCTGGATATGATCTCCTCTGACAGGACCCCTTCATAGGGTGATACCTCTAACTAAACACAATATTCTCCCAAAATGGGAACAAAGTTGGACCCGTGCTTCCCAGGATCAACTCCATTGGCTCTCTCAATTAGAAACAGTATGGTATAGTATAAGAAACACTGGAATTGTCCTCAATAGGTCTGGGTTCAAGTACCATATCCTATACTTCCTAACTGTGTGATCTGCAAAAGTACCTTCTCAGAGTAGGTTTCTTTTTCTAAAATAAGATCTGGCAAATTGGCCCAAGGGTCAAATCTGACCCTCTAACTGCTTCTGTACAACCCACAAGCTAAATATGGTTTATATATATTTTAAGCACTATTTTTCACATTTAAGTAACATTTAAACAATCCTTTACACTACAAATAATATCTGAATACTTAAATTTAAATATTATTTTTAAAATGTAAAAACCATATTTTGACAATGGGTTGGATTTGGTCGGTTTGCCGATCTCTGATCTATAATATGGATCTAATAATTAAACTTATCATACAATGTTGCTGTGCGGCTAGAATGAGATGTGTAGAAAATGCTTTGTAACTACAAAGCACTATTAAAATGTGAAGGAAATATCATTATCACGTAAAAAAAAAAGAACAATGTAGTGTATGAATACAAAGCACTTTGTGGGGTTAAAGGACATGGGACCTCTTATTTCATTTATACAAGGAACTCTCAGTGAGAAAACTGCTTCTGCCAGTGTAGCCTGGGGCCTACTCTGCAGTTTAGAGTCTCAAAGAACTGCTAAGCAGTAAGAGGCACTGGATGGTTCAGTGTCCATCAGGGACATACAGGTGGTGTGTGTCAAAGACACAAGCACTTCCAGCCACCAACATCACGTTGGCCCACAGCATATTCATGGTATATGAAAATCCCAAAGATTTTGCACATGAACTGCTGCCATACCATGCCTCCATATTCCTGTTCTCATGTAATGGATCTGTTAAATTGACATGCAAGCTTTGGACTTGGAGTTTGAAAACCTGGGTTCAAGTTACTCTGAAACATATACCAGCTGTGTGACTATAATATGTCGCCTCATGTAGAAATGGCTAATGTGGAAATATGTTTAACATGATTATAAACATGTATAATCTCTATTAGATTACTTGCTGTCTTGGGGAGGGGGAAGGCAAAAGATGGAGGGAGAAAAAGTTAGAATTCAAAATATTTTTTTTTAAATGAATGTTGAAAACTATCTTTACATGTAATTGGGGGAAGTACTATTAAGTTTAAAAAAAAAAAAATGACAACCTCTGTGCCCCAGAAACCTAAGACTGCTGATCTGCACTGGTGAAGGGAACTTCAATAGGAAAGTGACTTACAATAATGAAATCAATGCTCTAAACCAAATCAAACCAAACATTTATGCCAGTCTAAATTTTATCTGGATGGCTTGGGCTTGGTTAAGAGCACTGATACTCAGCCTCTCAAGAGCCTTTTGATTTTACTATCTCTGATATAAAATTCACGTTAAGAAACATGAGAGAGATTACAATCTTCATACTAACATGCTAGTAGGGAGTAGAACTGAAATCCACCTCAGTTTCCTCAACTAGCAGAGAGGAGACAACAATCAGGCTAAATTACAGGTCTTCGGGGATGAAAGTTCTCACAAAATTTTTTAAAAAAGAAAAAGAAGAAGAGAAAGGTAAATTTGTTTTGGAGATCTGCTTGCCATGCCATATGTTGTGGTTAATATTCAACTTGGCACTTTATTTTAGACCATCATTTGTTATTTTTTAGTCATTTCAGTGCTAATTTTTTGCATGTGGATAAATCAAGTCTCTTTAAAAAGATCAGAACATCCTTGAGAGCAGGAACTGCATCAGTAACTTATTTCTAACTGGTTGTCTCTTACGTCTCCATACTCTCTCAAGACGAATCACTACCTATCCCAAAGGCTTTCTGAAATCTGTGGTGTTGCTCAAGCTGATTCTCTCATCTGGAATGTTCTCCTGCAGCTTCCTTATTTCTAGAAGCCCCCTGATACAACAGATCTCTTCTGAATTCATGATAATGACTGTCTACATCAGTCAGAAAAGTGTTTACTACCTTGGCATGTCTTATACTATGATTTAATCAGATATTTTTATTTAAATTTTCATGTATTTATGCTCTCTTTCCAAACTGATTGGAAACTGATTAAGGATAAGGACCACAGCTAATATTTATTATGAATGGGTCCCATATAAAGAAGGTGTTAATATATATCTGTTGACTGGTTGACAGAACTCAATAAGGTGATTGTTAAATAAATAACAGGAAAAAATTATTTGGAAGGAAAATAGGGAAAAGGGAGTCAAAAAAATGAGAAGATAAGATGGCCTTACTATATGGCATGGGGAGAGAGTAAAGAAAGCCAATAACCAACATATGTTAATAATCATACTTAAATGATACTAAATGGGCATGGCTGAAACCAGCAGCAATTGGAGAGCTTGGAATTTCTAAGATCTAGGGTATTTCACAATGTTCCTTCCATATTGTTAGTAAATCTTGTAGTTTTTTGAACCAGAAGGTTCATTCAGTACTAGGACACACTCAAATGATTTGCAAAAGGTAATGGGAATTGGAAACTTTCTTCCTGATCCCAGAGATACCCTGCCAATTCTCTGTGTAAGCCTGGGTTCTTAATGTGTGTGCAGTGTTTCAACGGTTGGTCAAACAGTGGTCTTTTCAGACACACACAAACAGAGGGTAGTCACCATCTGGATTTTTTAGACTGAAGTACAATTAATACAGTGTGAACCAGGGTAACGTAAGTCACTGAAGAACAAGGGTTTCTCTCATTTAAAGTTCAGGTAGCATTTTTTAATAACTTGAAAATCATGCAATTCAGGTCTTCAGAAAAACAGTATACTATTATATTATTTCTTCCCTCCAAGAATTAAAATCCCCTTCTTTAGATAATGTGTGTTCATACAATCTATCTAATTCTCTTTTGTAGAAAAGTTGTTGGCTGTGACAAGATGACAAACACTTGAAATGCTGCTCCATTTTCTCTTTCAAAATGTTTCCCATGTGTGCTATAATTCAGTGAAAAAGGTTCCCTTAATGAATATCTTCTGTATGTGGTTCTTCACAGCAAAAAATATTTCTTGAATTGAGTGGCTGCCCATCAGTTGGAGAATGGCTGAATAAGTTATGGTATATGAATGTAATGGGCTATTATTGTTCTATAAGAAATGATGAGCAGGCTGATTTCAGTAAAGCCTCAAAAGATTTACATAAATAGATGCTGAGTGCAGTGAGCAGAACCAAGAGAACATTGTACACAGTAACAATAAAATGATGATGATGTGATGATCAATTGTGATGGACTTAGCTCTTTGCAACAATGAGGTGATTCAAGGCAATTCCAAAAGAAAAGAGATGGAAAATGTCAATTGCATCCAGAGAGAGAACTATGGAGTCTGAATGAGGATTGAAGCATATTTTCACCTTTTTGTTTGTTTTCTCTTTCTCACGATCTTTTCCCACCTTTTCAGTCTGATTTCAGATTGCACAACATGACAAATATAGAAATATGTTTAAAGGATTGCATATATATCAGATTGCTTGCTGTCTTGGGGAGAGAGGGAGAAAAACTTAGAACACAGAGTTTTAAAAAAATGAATGTTGAAAAGTGTCTTTGTATGTATTTAGAAAAATAAAATACTATTAAAAGAAAGAAAATATTTCCTGGAGACAAGGAAATACCACTTTTCCTGAGAAGTCTTCCTTCACAGCTCAATCTTTAGCACAAAGATCCAGATAAATGCCCCCTTATCTGGATCTCTCCAAATCCTTTCTGTTCACAGGCTACCGTGAGAAAACTACTTCCCCAAGTACTCACCACCACCCCCAAAAAAGGAAAAAAAGTACTGTTGCATTCCTTCCTTTCTCTTCCATTTCATTCTCTTCCTAATACAGACATGGTATAGTAGGGAGACTACAATCTCTATAATGATTTCAAGGAAAATCCTATCTTTCTATTGGGTGAAATGAGAGAGAAGAAGAAATAAAAAGGAACCAAAGAATGAAAGAAAGGAAGGAGGGAGAAAAAATAAAAGAACCTTGTCTCGCTAATGTTTTTTAGGGAATAATTTGTCAGCTGGTGCACAAACCACCTTGAAACTTTTATCTGTGGTTGGAGAGATTTGGCTGATATCTCTTCTACATTGTAATATTTTGGGTGGCAAGGAAAATAACTTTTAGTCTAGTTTCATACAGTGTATATATCATGTGTTGTAATGTAATAATGTGTTCATTCAAAATTTAATAAATGATCAATAAATAAAAGGTACTGCAGATACAAAAATGAAAATAATTCTTGCCTTCAACGAGAATATATCCTATAGAGAATACCACAAGTAAGAGAGTATCACAAGAAACAAGTAAGTAGCTGTGTGACCCTGGGCAAGTCACTTAATCCCAACTGCCTCAAAACAAAACATCTATTAAGTACCTACTATGTGCCAGGCGCTGTGCTAAAGATCAGAGATGATCCCTGACCTCAAGGAATTTACAATCTAATGGGAGACAACATGCCAACAAATATACACAAAGCAAGCTGTATACAAGATAAATAGGAAATAATTAACGAAGAAAGAAACTGGAATTAAGAGGGATGAAGAAAGGCTTTCTACAGAAGACAGAATTTGAGTTGGGATGTAATGGAAGCCAAGAAGGTCATTAATAGGAATAAAAGAGGAAAGAGTATTTCAGGCATGGAAGATAGCCAGAGAAAATGCTCAAAGTTGAGAGATGGAATATCTTGTTCATGGAACAAGATAGGAGGCCAGTAACACTAGAGTAAAGAATATGTTTCAGGGAATAAGGTATAAGTCTAGAAAGGTAGGAGGAGGATATGTTAGATTGTGAGATTGGGAGAAGAAAGGTAACTTTGAGAAGCATTCACATAGAGATGATAATTAAATCCACCGGAGCTAATAAGATCACCAAGTATTATAGAAACAGAAGAGAAGAGAATCCAGGACAGAACCCTTAAGGTCCCCCTACACTTAAAAGAGTGTTTTTTGGAGGAGGACACAGCAAAGGAGACAGAAGAGTGGTCAGATAAGCAGGAAGAAAACAACAGAGAGTAGTATGTCATAAAGACCTAAAGAGAAGAAAGTATCAAGGAAAAGAAAAGGATCAACAGCGTCAAAGTTTGCAGAGAGACAGATTGGCTTAAATGACAGGAAAAAGAAAATGACAAATGTTGGAAGGGATGTGGAAAAACTGGATCACTGATACAATGCTGGTGGAACTGTGAACAGATCCAACCATTCTGGAGAGCAATTTGGAACTACATCCAAAGAGCTATAAAGCTGTGCATACTCTTTGATCCAGCAGTGTCACTATTTGTCTGTATCCCAGAGATCCTAAATGAGGGGAAAGAACTCGAATGTGCAAAAATGTTTATGGCAGCCCTTTTCATAGTGGCAAAGAATTGGAAACTGAGTGAATGCCCATCAGGTGGGGAATGGCTGGATAAGTTATGGTTTAAATATTATGCAATATTATTGTTCTATAAGAAACAATCAGCAGGAAGATTTCAGAGTGGCCTGGAGAGACTTCCATGAACTGATGCTGAGTGAAGTGAGTAGAACCACGAGAATACTATACACAGAAACAATAAGATTATGTGATGAACAACTGTGATGGACTTGGCTCTTTTCAACAATGAAAGTGATTCAGGGTAATTCCAATAAACTTGGAATGGAAAATGCCATCCACATCCAGAGAGAGAACTATAGAGACTGAATGTGGATTGAAGCAAAGTGTTTTCACCGTTTTTGTTGTAGTTCTGTTGTTTGCTTGGTTTTTTTTTCTTGTGTTTTTTCCCTTTTGATTTGATTTTTCTTGTGCAGCATGATGAATACAGAAATATGTTTAAAAGAACTGTACATGTTTAACTTATATCAGATTGCTTGCTATTTTGGGCATAAGGGGGGGCAGGGGAAGAAGGAGAAAAATTTGGAACCCAAGGTTTTTCGAAGGTAAATGATGAAAACTATCTTTGCATGTAATTGGAAAAATAAAAAGCTATTTTTTTAAAATGTTGCAGAGTGGTCAAGAAAAATGAGGATTGAAAAAAAAGAACAATGGATTTGTCAACTAAGAGATCATTAGCTTTCCATAAAAGATATTTCCCTTAAAAGAATCTAAGGATTGGATTATAAGAGGAAGAAGTGATAAGGAAGAACATTCTGCATAAGCCCACAGTCTGTGCAATGGCAGAGGGGTGGAAGATAGAATGCCAATTTCAAGGAACAGCAAACATCAAATCTAGGTCGGTTTGGCAGGAACATAGATGATGAGGTCAATAATGCCAAATAAGTCTGGAAAAGTAAGCTAGAGCCAGGCTTTAAATTTGAAAGATTTTATAGTCAGACCTACGCTCTAGGAAGATTTTTTTTTTTTTTTGGCAACACTGGAATGAAGAGAGACAGGAAGGAAAAAAGAGCCAGTAGACAGAGAGAAAATGAAGATGGGGGGGAGGGAGGAGAAAGGAGAGGAATGATTGATGGAGGAGGTTTCTAGAGAAGTCAAATCAGATGAACATTGTCTTGCCAAGAAGAGTCATCTCTTCCTCAGAAATAAAAGCAGAGGAAGAATGAGGGATAATATACATAAAATGTGAAGAAAGAAGAGAAAAAGCCTCTACTTTCTCTCTAAGTACTGGAAAGAAGGCAAATCAAGAGAAAAATGAATTGATTCACCCTTCTTCTAATTCCAGACCATCTTGTTACTATGAATTATACAATAATTCTGTTTCATCTTTTTTTCTTATCATTGGTTCATTCCAAAGCTAGATTTTTAAGCACATACTAAAAACAACTATCATAGAACATTCCTTGCCTCAATTAAGTTTGTCCTTCTAAGTCAATGTAAATTATTATATGCAACAACTCACCTGTGCCATTGGCCAAGCCACTATGGTTCTGACTCTTTGCTGGTTGCCGGTGTCGATTCCTGCTACTGGGGCTCTGCTCAACATTTGCTGTGGCTCTAGTTGGTCCAACAGGATGTCTGTGTGTCCTTGGGAATCAAAGAATAAAAAAGATGTGAACTATTGTGAGAAAGAGGTATCTCCCATTGGAAGAAGTTGTTTTCTTTTTCTTACCCATATATTGTAATCATGTGTTTTTATCAAAGGCCTTTTGAATTAAGACCTCCCAGTCACCCCTACAGACTATTAAGACTACCCACAAAAGGAGACCCAGAGGAGTTTATCAATCAACATATTGATTAGATCAAATATGTTTATGTATTTTCAGATCCTTAATGAAAGGATCCCTCATATTTTCTAGATTCAGAGGATGCTTGTTTGCCCCCTCTGACAATGTGAGCCCATAATGATATTTTGGCTGAACTCAACTCTTCCATCCTCAGTCTAATACATAAAACTGTTGAATAAGATACAAAACCAAGTTTCTATGAGAAGAGAACTCCCAACTAGGAGTACAGAGAAACATCAACATCTGAAAACAACTGATGAAAACTTGGAGGTTTTTTTTTTTTTTTTAAACTAGGGAGAAATAAAAACAATTCATTATCTTCAAGACTGGTGAAAATGGGTAATGGACAAATGTGATCTATAAAAACAAAACTTTTAATATAGACCTTTTTAAAACTCAATTTTCTTTCCTAAATTCTTTATGTCAAAATAAAAAGGTTTAAGTCCCTTCCCACCCTCACAGGAAAAAATGTTTAACATCACTGAGCCTTTTAGGATACCTTCAGCCAGGCACATACACGGAGAGCATGGCTCCCCAGAAAGCAGGCCAAAATGAAAGCTATGATTTTTGACCTCTATAGCAGAGTGGGGGGAGACAATAACTGGGGGAGACCAAGTTGGTATGCTCCTGGATTTATTTCAGTCGAGAATCCCTTTAAATGGCAAAACCCATTTCAATTACTCATTCTTTATGTAGTCCTCAGAAAAGGTCTGAGAAGGCTTAGCCAGAGAAGAGCTGCTGAGGTAACAGAGAACCTGCCCCATCAGCCCTGGTACACCCTTGGGTTCAGAGAAGCCTATAATTACTTCCAGTTGCTTGGACTCCTTGTCCCCTAGTAGTGCAGCTGGGCATGACAACTGGGTGGAGTCCATTACCCTCCTCATTCCCATACTCTACTCCCTCTTCCACGAAAGGGTGTGTGGTCAAAGGCAAGAGAGAAGAGTTTAAGAAGCATTTAACCACTAATGACAGCAGTTTAGCTTGTATATGGAGGGGCAGTGTCTGCTTTATTCTCCTCCCCACCCCCACAAGAAACCAGAAGCAGCTGGGACCATTTTGGATAAGATCACAGCCCCACCCTTGTACCCCTCCCCAGATTCTTTCCTTCCCCTAAATCTGGGGTTTCCAATTTTTTACTCCACTATTAAATTTAAAATAAAACAACCAGAAGAAAGAGAATAACTAGAGAGTTGGGGAAAATGTTCTATTTCGCTCAGTTTCCTTCACCAAAGACTTTGATCAGATCAAACCTTAACGATGGAGCTCTATCTTGATTAGAATCTGGCCCCAATGCTCAAACCATCACAACTTCCATACACAAAAAAAAGCACCACAGAAAACTGCAGTAGTGGGTTTGGGGATGAGCTAGGCTTTCATCACAGACAACTGAGTGCAGACTCTGCCAGCAACCTCAAACCTGGCCTGATTCCCCCCCCCTTTTGGAGGAGAAATATTCAGTCTCCTTGGCAACCCGACACCAGTCTGAATATCAATATCTAAGACAGCCAAATGCCATATGTAATCAGTACTGTCTCTGGCTACAGGAACCCCAGCTCACTTTGCAGAGTGCCCAAATCTCAAATGTGAATTCTGATCCCAAACAAGAGACAGACACTTTCCTATCAAAAATCTTGCCCTTAAGAAAATGCTAATTACATCATCAAGATATCTATTCTCATCCAGGGGTCTCTTAGCTATCTCAGGAAGTGGCTCAAGTGTTGATGAAGAGAACATCAAGACAAGCAACAACAAAAAGTGACAAAATCAAAGATGATCAGATGCACAACTATGAAATGTATTCATTTACCTAAGTAAAATGGATGGCCAAAATGGAAAAAGCAACCAACAAGCATTTGTCATTGTTTAAGTTTATTCATGTCCAACTCTTTGTGACTCCATGGACCACAGCCCACCAGGCCCTTCTCTCCTCCCCTATTTCTCAAAGTCTGTCCAAGCTCACATTCACTGTTTCCAAGACACTATCATCTCATCCTCTGCTGTCCCTTTTTACTTTTGCCTTCAATCATTTCTAGCATCAGGGTTTTTGTTTTGTTTGTTTTTTTCCAGTAAGTCCCATCTTCTCATTATAAGGCCAATGTAGTTAAGCTTCAGCTTCAGTATTTGACCTTCCAGTGAATAATCTGAATTAATTTCTTTAAGACTTATTTGATCTCCTTGTTGTCCAAACAGACTCTCAAAAGTCTTCTCCAGTACCATAATTCATAAGTGTCAATTCTAAAGTGCTCGAACCAGGAGACCATTATATACCTCAACAACGATACTGTCTGAGGATGTATTCTGATGGAAGTGGATCTCTTCAATAAAGAGAGCTTTAATTGATCAAAGATGGACAGAAGCAGCTACACCCAAAGAAAGAACACTGGGAAATGAATATAAACTGCTTGCATTTTTGTTTTTCTTCCCGGGTTATTTATTCCTTCTGAATTCAATTCTCCCTGTACAACAAGAAAACTGTTCGGTTCTGCACACATATATTGTATCTAGGATATACTGTAACCTATTCAACATGTAAAGGACTGCTTGCCATCTGGGGGAGGGGGTGAAGGGAGGGAGGGGAAAAATCGGAACAGAAGTGAATGCAAGGGATAATGCTGTAAAAAATTACCCTGGCATGGGTTCTGTCAATAAAAAGTTAAAAAAAAAAATTCTAAAGTGCTCAGCTTTCCTTATATAGTTCAGCTCTCATAGTCATACATTGCTACTAGAAAAACCATAGCATTAACTGTCTGGACCTTTGTCAGAAAGGTCATGTCTCTGTTTTTTAGTACACTGTCCAGATTTACCAGAGCTTTCTTTTCACGGGGTGGGTGTCTTTTAATTTCAGGACTGCCATCTGCAGTGATCTTAGAAAGTGATGAGACCAAATGCCAAGATCTTAGTGTTTTTGATATGAAACTTCATATTTATTAAGCATTTACTAAGTATTGTGGTGAATCTCTAATAACAAGTCTGGTCCTATCAGGATTTGGAAGACAATATAGGATAGTGCTGGACTGAGAGGATTGAATTCCAGTTCTTCCATCTACAACTTTCTAGATTCTGGGAGAGTCACTCCACTAGATTTCGCTCCCTCCATCTTTAAATGAGTGGGCCTAGATTACAGCATCACAGAATCACAGATTTCCACTAACTGTGGAACCTTAGTGGTTGAAGTCTCTCATTTATAGACGAGGAAACTGAGGATTTGAAAAGTAAAATTACTTGCCCAACGCCACAAAGTCTATGATACTATAATATTTACAGAAGGCAGGACTAAATTAAATAAGCATAAATGTTCCCCAAATCTCACTTGTACTACAAATCATAAAACTCTACTTAACCAATTAGTCCCAAACAATTAGCTTGCTGATCTCCCACCCTTCTCCTACAAGTCCTCTCAGCTGTGTATTGTCTTTTAATAGCAGCATGGAAACAAATTTTAGTGAGACCAGGCCAACTTCCAGCAAGACAGGCCCAGAGGGAAAACAGGCATTTTAAAATAGAAGCAAAAAAAAAAGGGGAGGGGGGGGGGGGAGGGGAGAGAGTGGGGAAGGGAGGGAGAAGATACTGCTTCTCCCATTCAGAGAAGTAAAAATGAGAGAGACAATCCCAACCCCCATGTTCTTCCCATACCAACCTCCCCAGTAAAATGTAGGTTAAACCTGAACTGGGGGCAGCAGGAGAGGAATGAGAAGAAAAAGTGAAAAGGAAAAGGAGCAATTCTGAGTTAAAATAGGCCCATTCCAGACATCCCATTCATAATTTATGACTTCTTTCCACACCCTGCCTCTAGGTTGCCAACCTCACAAACGACAAACAAGGTAAAAATAAATGTTTGTCAAGTCCATGGCGAGTTTCAGAAAGACAAAAGGATACAGTTTTGTTTTTATTTTATTTTATTTTATTTTTTTGCTCCAATCAAGGGTGTGGAGCAGACATATCTGGCAAGGCTGATTTCTAGAACCAAAAAATTCAGCTTCAGTCGCACAAAATCAAAGCCAGCAGTATTAGCACTCCCTAAGAATGAGCCAACCTTACCACCACCCTGAGGAAAAGGGCCAGGCGACACAACCCCAGTTCAGGGGAAAATAGTTTCACTACTTCAGTTTTATTCCCTAAGCCCAAAAGAACAAGCCTCAATAGTCAACGGCTTTGAGGTATCTTGAACAGAGAGAGCAGCACATTCTATGATTCCTGATTTGCTCCCATCCCAGACCAAATGCTAAAGATGTACTGTGCCCTCCTAACTCCTATCAAGGCCTCAAGAGAGACATAGCTCCTTTGTTCAGCCTTGACTGGGCTAGAACAGATTTCTGTATAAGACTGATCAAGGAAAGAATGGCATACAACTGAAGCAGAAAAGTAGAAGAGAGAAAGAGAGGTAGAAACTAGAAATAGCTTATTGACTTACAATGACCATACGGACCGAGGAAAAAGGCTCAGAGAAGCGCTGCAAATCCCCAACTCAGACAACCACCAAATGGTAGCTTTCCAGAACAGAAGCCCCAGAGATAACATCATTCACAAGAAGAAAAGGGAAAAGGAAGAGGCAAAAAACAAGCAAGAACTTCAGTCCAGCACTGAAAAGGACTTCTCATACTTCCTAGGCAAGTCACTCTATTTGCCCGTTTCCTACTTCAGAGGATTGTTGTGAAAATGAAATGAGATAATCATTTTTGGGGAAGAAATCACTTAGCACGTTGCCTGGTACATAGTAGGTATCACATAATTATTTATTCTTTCCTCCTTCCCCATTCTCACATCATTTTCCTCCATCAATTAAAGCAACACAGACATAGTAACCAGTGCACAAAATAAAGAAATGTTTTATGTGAATTTCGAAAGATGCTGAGGAAGTTGGAGCACACTCGTAATCCAGAGGTCTGATTCCCATGATTGACTGGCTTTGCGGGTGTGCGGGATGCTAATGCTTTTAAATAAGTCTAATGAAGGGCAGCCTCCACCAGCCTGTCTCTGAAGCCTACCAACAGGCAAAGCTCTGTTACATAAAGTATGCTCTATCTTGAGAGCATCCTTAGCTCCCCAGTTTGAAAGTCATTCCCCCATGCAGCAGCAAATTGGAGAAGCAATATTCTCTGATACTCTTGTCCTCAGCCCTTTCAGATAAAAACAGTTAAAAGCAGTCCCCAGGGCCAGTGTCCATAAGCAGAAAACCCTATTTATTTACATAGTGCCTGCCATGTGTCAGGCAGCATACTAAACACTCTTTTACAAACATGATCTCTTTTGATCCTTTCAACAATACTGAGAACTAAGGGCTATTGTAATCCCCATTTTAAAGATGAGGAAACTGAGGCAATAGGGTTCAGTGACTAGTCGAAGTTCACAGATCTTCCTGATTCCAGGGACACTCTCCATTGTTCCACAGCTGCTGCTGAATAGAAGCAAAAAGAAAACTGGAAAAACCCTGAGAAGCTACGGGAACACTGGGAAGAAGGAAGAGTTAACTAAACCAGAGGTGTCACACACAGTTTCAGCCTTCTGGGATGCAGCCTGAACTGGATTAAAATGTAATTGAACATACTGAACTAAATAAATAAAATGTACATCAATAAATACTGCAGGGATTCTTATGTTCAAACCAGGGCTCCCAAAGGTCTGAGTCTGACACCACAAGTCTAGGCCATGGAGGAGGGAGGGCAGCCCCCTAGGACACTAAGCATAGGAGGGGAGCAAAAGGAAAGGAAATGCTAAGAAACCTTATTTTTAGAAACAAACATATTTCTAAGGCCCTGAATCCTGCTCCCCACAACATGTCTTTATTTTATATAAGGACCAGCATGTGTTATGAGGCAGAGTTCAGAATCTCTGGCACTCAGGAAGGGGAAAGAACCTGATTTTCAAAACTTTCAGCAGTCCCCCAAATTGCTTTATCCTGATTCTCAATTGCCTCAGTAGGGAGATTCAGCAGTCCTGAGACGAGCCAAAAGGAAGATAGCTGATGCACCCAGGAGCCAAAAATGGGGCCACATGGAATCTTAAATAGATCCCTAAACTCAGGGCCTATTTATGAAAGGCACAGAAGCTAAAAGGAACCAAAATCTCAGCAAACCAAGTCAGTGTTATCTCCCCTCAAGGAGCTTCTAAAGCACTTCTAATTCTGCAGCCCCTCCTACCATTTTCTTGCCCCCCACCATCCCCAAGGTCAGAATCAATGGTATATTTAAAGCTAGATGGAGAGATGTACTATCTCCCAGAAGAGCAAGGTGCAATCCTCACATAGCACTATTCTTTATTATCAGGGTCTAGGGAGGAAAATCATTACCCAGAACTCTTCCTACCTATACCTACATACTAAAATTCATCAGCGATCATCTTGAAATACAAGGGAATCTGGCATCATAATTTGTTAGTTATACTTTTTTTTAATAAGTTTTTATTGCTGTCTTTTTTCTACATCACCATAATTTTGCCCAGTATCTCTCCCCTCCCCACTTCTTCACAGAAAAGCATTCCATATAAATAATAATGCTTTAAGGACTTCCTTTCTATCCAAAAAGGTCAAAATCAGCAAAACTAATCAATATACTGAAAAAAAAAAATCACAAGAACTGCACAATGTACCACACTCATAGTACTAGCTGTACTTTTCAACACATCCAAGCTACAAAAGGCAAGGGAAATGAAATAATAATTATAGAGCATTTAGCATAGTGCCTGGCACATAACAAGTGCTATTATTATTAAATTGTTCAAATGGGAATCAGAGATTAATTTTAATCAACATGTAGCCAGAGAAAAAACTGCCTTTTTAAATCTACTGCCCATGGTACAAACCCTAAGTATTAGCAGCTTTAATCCAAACTCAATGAGGAATTCCAACTGGCTACCATATCTTACCCTAGTTTCAATGGGATATGTCTCTTCCAGACTTTTTGTCATAAAATCCTGCTCTCTAAAATCCCAGTAACAGATGGAGAAAATAATATTAGGGCAAAATTTGCAATTCTATGTAGCTGAAGAGCTCTGGAGTGTCAGGGGAGAGGGACAACTAATTACCCAAAAGCCAGACAGTCTTCTTAGGTGTGAGTGGGCAACACTTGGGCAAGATTAGGGCACATCTGCTTGGCAGAATAAAACATTCCAACATGGCTGCTCTTCTCTGATTCCAAAGCTAACTTTCAATTTGCAAGGTGAACATTTAGATTAGATTTAGAAAGCATCAGTCAAGGAAAAAAGTTCAAAACAAAAAGACTAACCACGGTGACCAACAAGCTGAGGCAGGAGGCTTTCAAACACAAACATGGGTGTGCAAATGGATGCCACACTGAGCTTCCAAAGACCTTTAGGCAGCACTGCAATAAAACCAGTATACAAGCCTTGGAGACCACGCCAAGAATGACAAGATGCCCAAGAACATGGAACAGAATAGAGACTACTCAGTCAGCTCCCATTTCAGTTCCGTCAAATGAGGAGATGGGGAAAAAACATAAGCCAGACCAAGAGAGAAAGGATAGTTGTCCCTTTCAGAATAGGAATCTGCAGAAATAATCTGCAAAGACGGCGCAGCTAGGTGGCTCAGTGGATAGAGCACCAGTTCTGAAATCAGGAGGACCCGAGTTCAAATGTGACCTCAGACATTAACACTTCCTAACTGTGTGACCCTGGGCAAGTCACTTAACCCCAATGGCCTCAGCAAAAATAATAATAATAATAATAATCTGCAAGGATTCCCCTAACTTCTTGATACTAGCAAAAGCAAGTCCAAATTCTATGATAGGAATACAAAATAAATTTGACAAAAAAGAATTTGCCTCATGATAATTTGACTTCTGTAAGAAAAAAATCACCAAGTGCACCAAATAATTAACAGCAAAAATACTAACACCCAATGGGGCCAACACAAAAGTCTTCAAGTAGGAGCTAGTGAAGAATGCACACAGTAGGCTGCAGAATTCTACAGACTATTACCAAATTATCAGAAAAATCAGCTCCCTAAGAGAAAGGCAAGCCTATGAAGGAAGCCAGTCCTGCACAATTATTCTAGAGATGGAAAATATAAAAAGGTAGTCCTCTTTGATGCTAATGACATCCTTCTGAGATCATCTCAAATTCATCCTCAGTAGATCTTGTTTCTACAGTTGTTTACATGTTGTGTCCTCCCATTAGAATGCGAACTCTATGAGGGCATGATCTCTTTTACAATTAATCAGTAAATAACTATTAAATGACTACTATGTGCTAAGTACTGTCCTAAGCACTGGGGATACAAAAAGAGGCAAAAAGAAGGAGCTTTCAAAGTAGTACAGATGCAAAGAAACATAGAAAGCATATATACAGATAAACTAAACAGGAAATAATTAGCAAAGAAAAGGCATTTGCATTTCTCTGATCAATAATGATTTGGAACACTCTTTCATATGAGTGGTAATAGTTTCAATTTCATCATCTGAAAATTGTCTGTTCATATCCTTTGACCATTTATCAATTGGAGAACGGCTTGATTTCTTATAAATTTGAGTCAATTCTCTATATATTTTGGAAATGAGGCCTTTATCAGAACTCTTAACTGTGAAGATGTTTTCCCAGTTTGTTGCTTCCCTTCTAATCTTGTTTGCATTAGTTTTGTTTGCACAAAGGCTTTTTAATTTGATATAATCAAAATTTTCTATTTTGTGATCAGTAATGGTCTCTAGTTCATCTTTGGTCACAAATTTCTTTCTCCTCCACAAGTCTGAGAGATACACTATCCTATGTTCCTCTAATTTTTTTATAATCTCATTCTTTATGCCTAGGTCATGGACCCATTTTGATCTTATCTTGGTATATGGTGTTAAGTAAGGGTCCCATGCCTAGTTTCTGCCATACTAATTTCCAGTTATCCCAGCAATTTTTATCAAACAATGAATTCTTATCCCAAAAGTTAGGATCTTTGGGTTTGTCAAACACTAGATAGCTATAGTTGACTATTCTGTCTTGTGAACCTAACTTTTTCCACTGATCCACTAATCTATTTCTTAGCCAATACCAAATGGTTTTGGTGACTGCTGCTTTATAATTTAATTTTAGATCAGGTACAGCTAGACCACCTTCATTTGATTTTTTTTTTCATTAATTCCCTTGAGATTCTCGAATTTTTATTGTTCCATATGAATTTTGTTGTTATTTTTTCTAGATCATTAAAATATTTTCTTGGAAGTCTGATTGGTATAGCACTAAATAAATAGATTAGTTTAGGGAGTATTGTCACCTTTATTATATTCGCTCGGCCTATCCAAGAGCACTTAATATTTTTCCAATTATTTAAGTCTGACTTTATTTGTGTGGAGACTTTTTTGTAATTAAGACAACTCTGAGATACCACTACACACCTGTCAGATTGGCTAAGATGACAGGAAAAAATAATGATGAATGTTGGAGGGGATGTGGGAAAACTGGGACACTGATGCATTGTTGGTGGAGTTGTGAATGAATCCAACCATTCTGGAGAACAATCTGGAATTATGCCCCAAAAGTTATCAAATTGTGCATACCCTTTGATCCAGCAGTGTTTCTATTGGGCTTATATCCCAAAGAAAGACTAAAGAAGGGAAAGGGACCTGTATGTGCCAAAATGTTTGTGGCAGCCCTGTTTGTAGTGGCTAGAAGCTGGAAAATGAATGGATGTCCATCAATTGGAGAATGGCTGAGTAAATTGTGGTATATGAATGTTATGGAATATTATTGTTCTGTAAGAAATGACCAGCAGGATGAATACAGAGAGGACTGGCGAGACTTACATGAACTGATGCTAAGTGAAATGAGCAGAACCAGGAGATCATTATACACTTCGACAACGATATTGTATGAAGATGTATTCTGATGGAAGTGGATTTCTTTGACAAAGAGACCTAACTGAGTTTCAATTGATAAATGATGGACAGAAGCAGCTACACTCAAAGAAAGAACACTGGGAAACGAATGTGAACTATCTGCATTTTTGTTTTTCTTCCCAGGTTATTTTTACCTTCTGAATCCAATTCTCCCTGTGCAACAAGAGAATTGTTCAGTTCTGCAAACATAGATTGTATCTAGGATATACTGTAACATATCTAACATATATATAGGACTGCTTGCCATCTAGGAGAGGGGGTGGAGGGAGGGAGAGGAAAAATCGGAACAGAAGCGAGTGCAAGGGATAATGTTGTAAAAAAAAATTACCCTGGCATGGATTCTGTCAATATAAAGTTATTATTAAATAAAATAAAATAAAAAATTAAAAAAAAAAAAGACATTACAAGGAGCTAGGCAAGACAACATTAGAAAGAGGGATTGTAGTTAAAGAGAGTGCCAGTAGTCACACTGGAGAAAAAAGAACAGCCAAATATAACACCCAGACTCCAGAGATGAAGAGTATTACTCGATCAAAGAGTACATTTTTGGGAAGAAAAGTATAAGAAGACTGAAAGTACTTTGTGTTTGATCCTGGAGGAAATAGGGAGCCACTGAGATTACTGAGTAGGGGGGGACATGATTAGACCTGTATTTAGTGGTCGAATGAAGGATGAACCCGAGTGGGGAGAGACACAAGGCAGGCAGATCTCCAGCAAGTTTTTGTGACAGAGATGAGGGCCTGCACCAGAGTGAGGGCAGTGTCAAAAAAAAGAAAGGGACATGTTAGAGAAGTCAGCAGGACTTAGCAGAAGCTTGGAGATGAGGGGATGAAGAGAAAGGGAGAAGTCCAAGATGACGCCCATATTGTGAGCATGAGAAATCGGAGGATAATGCCGCCTTCTACACTCATGGGAAAGATAGGAGGGAAAAAGGGTTTGGGTAAGATAGATAATGAATTTGGTTTTGGACATATTGAGTTTAAGATGTCATTGGATCTCCAGCAGTTTGAGAGGTCTGAAAAGCATCTGGAGATGTAAGACCACAAGTTAGCAAAGAGATAGGACAGATTAATTTCAGAATCCCAAGTTCAGAAAGGGTAAATTAGAATTCTGGGAGCTGATAAGATCACCAAGTGGTATGGAGGAAGAAAAGACGTCCTAGGACAGAAGCCTTTGAGATACCTACAGTTAGAGGGTGTGATCTAGATGTGGGTCCAGCAAGAGAGACAGAAAAAGCAGTCAAGATAGGAGGGAGAACCACGAGAGAGGGTGTCCTGAAAACCAAAGGAGAAGGGACAGATCAAAGAGGAGAATGATTAACCGATCAAAGGCTGCAGAGAGGTCAAAGGAGAAAAAGGATTGAGAAAAGGCCATTGGATCTGGCAACGAAGAGGTCACTAGTAACTCTGGAGAGAGTATTTTCCATGGAATATCATCAGAAGCCAGCTTATAAGGAAGAAAGTGGAGGCCCCTATTACAGACAACCTCTTCCAGTCTGGCCACAAAAAACAGAAGAAAACTAGGATGATAGTTACTGGGAAGGAAAGATCAAATGAGGGGTTTTTTGGGGCCTTTCTTTATATCTCCCAAATTTAGCACAGAATCTGGCACATATTAGGCATATCACTTATTTGTTTCATTATTCATTTATTTATTTAATTTCTGTTTATTTAATATATTACTATATATATATATGATATATATATGATAACATATAATATAATATAGCATAACAAATGCTTATTTGGCTGATAATTGAGAACTCCCAGCATGAAATAATCAGAAAAAAGGAGATTAGTTGCTTAGGATAAAATGAATAAAGTTTTAAGTATAAAGTTATCAGAAGTTATAAGAAGTCAGGAGTATTTGTTAGTGTTAATGCATGTAATATCTGAAATGGTATATGCAAAATTCTCAATATTAATGGAAAATATCTAGTAATTCTAGTTTTTTAAAAAAAGCAACACAAATCTCGCTGGATAATGAACAGGATAATCTATATGCTGTGATTACTTAGCTAAACAATGAATATGTTTACTGTTGTACACTGTTGCCAAAATCAAGTTATCTCTTAGGATAATGAGTGCTGACTCTAGAATATGGGGATCTGGGTTCAAATTCTACTTTTGCTGGTTACTACCTGCAGGACTTGGACAAATCACTTAATACCTAAAGGGCTTCATATTCCTCATATTGTAAAATGATGGGGTTAGACTAGACATCCTTTGAGGTTCCTTATGCCTCTAGATTTTGGGTCCTATAAATGTATCATGTTTAATTTTAAAAAAACAACAACAAAATCGACAATATTCTAGCTAGCCAGGCAATGGAATCTATCGACTACTCCAACAATCAAAATCTGACTCAGGAAGACATACAAAGTTAGGATCTAAGGCAAGATATAAATCACAAACTAAAAGATACTTGTACTACAAGTAGAATAATTTTTTTTTAAATATTACCTGTCCTTCTTAAGCTTTACTGCAAGCTAAAATACTAAGCTGTCATAAAACCATTTATAGGTAATCCATAAAACTAGAAATTAATTAAAAATAAGTAACTTGCCATCAACAGTATTTATGTTTTTACAATAAGAAGGTCTCTTGGAGAGAATTTAGCTCCTCATTGCTCCCTCTCTTCTCAGATCTATTATTAGCCTTCTCTCCCCCCTTTTAGTCTCCTATCTCCAGCTGTCCACTGGACATCTCAAACTGAATGTTCTTGGACATTTGCAACTTATGTCCAAAACTGAACTCATCTTTCCCCAGTCCCTTCCCTCTTACTAATCTCCCTATTTCTAAAGTCCAGGGTACCACCAACTTCTCATCCAAGTTCAAAACAGAGATCATCCTCCACTCTTTATTCTCATTTCTAACTCTTTCCTTGACATTCACATTTATCTACTACTTTTACAGGCTATCATTCTCTACTCTAAGTCATTGTCCACATATCATTTTATAAATTATTACTTCATTGTGCCTTTATTTAGGGAGAGATCTCCTCTGAACTCTCCATCTTTTACCTGTAACTTTCTAGTGATGAAAATTCCATACCGTAGAACCTAAAAACAGATCATTATGTCATGATTGGAAAAAAGGTTATCTCTCCTTCCCTTTTCTCTTTTACATAGTTTATTATGGCCTAGCTTCTTCCTTCATTAACTACTAACAATCAAAAATAAATTCTAAACTCCCTGCAGCAAATGATATATTCCAATAATCAGGTGAGAGGCTAAATTATGATATGCCGATTTGTGTTACATTTATTTAGGGTTACATTTCTCATTTTCTCCGTCAGAGTAAACTTTTCAAAGAAACACATTCTTTTTTATCTTTTGTACCCTGAATGGTACTCAATACTGAGCTCCACAGATAGCTATTGAATGAATAAGATAAACTCCACAACAGCTGGAAGCTTCATTATCAAGAAACAGAAAAAGACTTATTTCCAATATTTCTAGTCTCATCCCACAGATACCAACTGCTCAGACCAGAACATACCAAAACATGATATATGTAATAAATCAGTAAGCATTTATCAAGTGTTCACTATATGGAAAGTACTGTGCTGAGCTACAAAGCAAACAAAACCACAGGCCCTATCCTCAAAGAATTTACATTCAAATGTGGGAAAACACATGAAAACAATGGGTTACATCCATGCGTGCCTTTTGAAAATTAAAAAGCTTTAATTAAAAAAAAAACTATGGAAAGATAAGAAATAAAGGAGTCCTGCCACATTCACTCTATGACACAAATATGATACCGATACCTAAACCAGTAATAGTCAAAACAGAGAAAGAAAATTTAAAAAAAAAAAAAATAGGGTACATACACACAAGTGGCTAATAAGTAGCTGGAAGGTAATCTGAGAAAGGAAAGCACTCACAGCTTAGGGGAAACAAGAAAGGCCTCCTAAACAAGGTAGAGTTTGAACTGAGTTCTGGAGGAGAAGCTTAAGAGGCCAAGGGTAAGAGGAAGAGCATCCAAGGCATAATGGAAGAGTTTATTCAAGATACAAAGATGGGTTTTGCCTGGGCAAGGAACACAGACCAGTATGGCTGGCACAGTGTGGCTTACTACATATCTACCATGTTACTACATATATTCAGTTCTCTTCTTAGACTGACTCCCAATAACAAAAACTGGGCTCTAACAGAACATAAATGAGAGCTACTAGATAGGAACTATTACCACCTAGAAAAACAGAAACAGAAGATAAACTCCACTTCTTGCTGATCATGTATCCCATCATCTCTAAGTAATGAATACTCCCAACATAACAGCTTTGGCTCCTTCCGATTCCAGGATAAGGAGAAGAGATGAAAAATCAAGGAAAGAATAAAGAATTAAGGCTTGATTCCCATCTGTTCCTTCCTTTTTTCCTGCTTATACTACCCCTCCTCTTCTGCCTTCCCTTGATTTACTGAAATATTCCCAGTGGACTCATACCCAGCAATCGTTTATTTTCCTTTCCATTCTGGGGCAGGCAGTCTGCAGACACATTTGGCCAATTATTTAGAGGTTTCCATATGTCTTTGGGGCTTTGTTCAAGTCTAGAATATTACAAAGTCTATCAGATCCTCCAAGGTTAGTACAAGCAAAATGATTCAGTCAGGATACCTGATATATTTTCATCAAAATAGAAACAAAAAGGAAAAAAAGCAATATGTAGTAAATAAAAAGAACAGAACATTTTAACCAAAGGACTCTCATAATTTCAGGGATATTCGTGAAAACACCCTTGACAATGGAGTTTAACTCAACAATTCAAATTTTACTAGTTTCTGTGGATGCTTGATTGCTGGAACTCAAAAAAGCATTCTGCTACGGAAGCATTTAACTAAGTCAGAAGATACCTGGGCAAATGCAGAGCTGAACTGATTGGTAGAGATAAGTTGTAAGAGGATTCAGGGGAGTAAAATAAACTCCCTACCCCCAAGACAGAGTAGGCTTATGAAGGAAAGGAAAGAAGATCTTTAGTATCTGGTCCATTGATTATTTCACATGGTAATGGAAGTAAATCTCAGGTAGCTGAGAATTCAGTCACTAATGAAAGGCCCCCAATATCACAGCTTTCTACTCCACAGCCTAGAATTTCACACTCATTTTCTAATGTCACAGGGACTTTGAAGAAGGCTGCCAGTATAAGCTTGGGCTTTATTTGGATAATTTTCCTCTCCTTCAAGATGTATTTGACTGGCTCTTCTCATTTACCCTCAAATGTGACTTTGAGCTATTGTGTGTCTATGAAAAGCTTCACCAGCATATATCTTTGTCCCCTCTCCAGAAAGTTTCTCCCAGATATTCTAACCCACACTTCTTTTCCTTTTTCTAAACTCTTAAGTTACTGGCTTTAAGTGTCCTGATCAAATAGGACAAATAGATCAAATAGGATCAAATAGTATTATTATTTTAATCGATGAATGGGGCTTCTGTAAATTGCTTTGAAAACAAAGGTTCTCTCCAAAGCCTATTGTATCTGGGATCAGAACAGCCCCACTGTGGAGAGGTAGAGAGGGCCTCCACAGCAATCTTGCCCACACTGAATAAGCAACTCCTTACCCATGGGCAATCATCCAGCTCCTCCAAGGGAAATCTACTCATTTCCAGGCCCTTTTTGCCTTTAATGAATAATTACAGAATTGAATTTTATCAGCTTACAAAGACTTGGAATACTCTGGCCCACGAGAGACATGACAGTTACTGTGTCAGTTGCCATACTCTTCAATTTTGGCTTAGACTTCATTTTTCCAACTCCTGACATAAATATTTCACTACAGTAGCTGTGCCTCACACAAAATACATTTATAAATGCAACAGGACTGGCTTCATGCAAATTCTGAGAAGTAGATGACAAACTAAAACTGCAGCAAGAGACCTAAGTTTGGGGTCAGAGCACCCAGGCTTGAATGTAATCTTTACCTACTATGGTGTGACTCTGATGATGACCCTTTTAGAACCTCAGTTTCCATCTGTAAAGTAAAGGAGCTGGCTGGTTAAGACTAAATGGCTTCTGAGGCCTTTCTGGCTCTAAATCTATCTCCTTCTAAATACGTCCATTGATTGTAAACTCTCAGCCTTTTCCCAAAACAACTGACGCCAAGTACATTGCTGGGACATTTCTGCATTGGCCCTCTCATGGGAAATTAGACAGAACCTATTAAGACATTCATGCAGAGAGTTTGGGGGAATCAGAGATAATCCCACTTGGAAACAAAGCTTTGGTTCTAGCCTGGGAGGCAAGAGCTAGTTGTTTGCCTGATGGTCTCAGACTGATACAATCCTGAGGCTAGTAAGACTAAAAAAGGTTAAGTCAATTAATTCTTGTGACACTGAATGATGGACGCACAGGAGAGAACAAGGAAAGGACACCAGGATAGCACCACTTGTCCTGACCGGGCATCTGTATTTCAGTCTCTTCAGGGAACCTGGCATGATGTAAGTCCCAGAAAAACCTGCTCCTCAGACAGTAAAAACTAAATATTTAGTCTAGGAGGTTGAGTACAGAAGCTAATCTTTCACTATGCTCGAGGGGCAGGAGAGTAAAGTGCTGTCATTGAAAAGGTAGAGGTCAATTCCTTCTCCTCCCCACACTAGTCTTTCTTAAATTCAACCTCCCAGGCAATAATTCACCTTTTCTCCTGAATCTACAAGGCTCCCCACATTTATTATTGCATTAACTATTACCATATGGAGTAGCAACAATAAAATATGGTGGAGCTGACAGGCTCAGAATAAGCTAACAAAACAGCAACATCTCCAAAAGGATTTCCTGTGAAATGGCAGCACCCACATGTATACCACGTATACCCATAGAATGCCCATCATCCGAGGATTTCAGAGGGCTACCTTGTGATTTTACATATACATACATACATACATACACACACACACACACACACACACACACACACATATATATATATGTAGTATTTAGAGTACCAAATATTGCTACTAGATAAACAATACTGCCGTCTAGCCATCTGCAAAGAATCCATATGGTATTTACAATGGAACATGCATAGAACCATCTCCATGGTGGAATCCAGTGGATGTTTTAATAACTTTTAACAAATTACAACCTAGAGAAGGAATGTGTATGTACATGTGAATGTGTTTTCCCCCTAAATTAATCTTTAAAAGAAATTTGGGGGGCAAAGATCAGATGTGCAAATCCAAATGTGTTCAAGGCATTATGACAGCTTATCCATTACCATCCCCTCCGGTCCTTAAAGTAAAAAAAATGCATTAACTCAATCAATTACAAAGAAAGCTTACTAAAGCAAATGGAACTCCAAAATACTTGTGACTAAAGATAAGAAGCCACATCTTTAACAAATGAGATGGTAAAGCTGCCTCTCCGTCCCAAACAGCTAGTTACCACTTTAGTTCTGGGTTCAGATTCAATGTTTCCCATTGTGGATACCAAAAATTAACTCCTTAAGTTGAAAGAAGAATTGCTAAATGGTACCACTCATCTCAGTGCTGTGAGATAGGATTATTTATTCAGATTTTTAAAAAATTGTTTAACAATTCATGGCTGAGCATAACTGTTCCATCCCTTTACAATATCAAAAGAGCAGTTTAAATCATCTTCTCAAGGAATAAAAGAAAAGTATGCTTTTAATGACAACACATAAAAACAAACCAAAAACCCAGTCTTTCTTTCCCACCCTCTTCTCAAACTATAAAAAAGTCAAATCACATCAACTCATCAACCCATGAAAACAGTTTAATCCCCTGGGGTCCACTGAGATGAGCAGAATAGCCTCGCCAAAGGTCATGCCTGTCCCTGGAAGTCACACAGGCACAAGTAATCATTACTTTTGCTTTTTAAAACCTGCTTCTTCTTGGCATTTCTGCCTCAGAACAATTTTGCCCAAATGTACCAATGGGGATTTTACCAATCAATTTATCAGTTGCTCTCTGAGGAGCACACCAGACTGTCAGATGGCTTTTTTCCTTAAGGTGACTGGAGACTTTGTACACTGCAATAAACAGCCCAGACCATCCCCACCCCCAAGCTCCTCTCCGCTCATAACTGTTGCCATGGGAACACTTTTTCATTATTAACACAAGGGCAAAATGGGAATTTCACTAAACAAAATGACACGTTATGACACAAATCCCAAGGGTTCTGTATGTGGGTTCTAAGGGGCAGTGTAACAATGGCACCAGATGGAGCACAGGGTAAAGCCATGATCTCATCTATGACTTTTCACAAATTTGCCCACCTAGAGCAATCAACTCTGCCAACCACCATCCATACCAAGGAGTCTAAACTCCTCCTTTCCAAAGGACCTGGGTTCTACTTTCACCTCTGAAATACCAGAAAAAGCTTCAGTTTTTAAGAGGATTGGGAATTTCTGAAAGTTTTACTGTGTAAATTGTCTCTTAGCTACCGCTCGACATCTTTGAACAAACCCAATGATATGCTCAGCTTTGGCTGCTATAGACACCTAGGAGTAAGAAAGCCATACCTGGATCTACCTCCAAAGCAGTTTGTGCTGGGTGGCTGGTGCCGCGCCTCGGTCACAGGAGCTGTCCCACTGGGCTCTCTCCCAGGTAGCTGTGCTCCTGAAAGGAGAAATCCACACAAAGAGAACTGAAAGATTAGACACTCGGTCTCTGCAACCCAGCGGGGACTCCCCCACCCCCAGAACGGCTGACATGGAACCCTGGTTTGTAAAGCAGTGACCACCAATGGAAAAGAATAGTCAACAGAAGCATGCTATTGCCACTGGGAGAGAGAACCCATGAAGGAAGAACAAACGGAGAAAGGTATGAGACTTAATTCTACTAACATGAAATGGGGGCCATGAGCACAAATCTCAAGACCAAATATTAGAGCTATTTTTGCTCTTGTCATTTCTAGAAGGTCTCAGGAGGAAGCTCTATGGCATAATGGCAGAGTTGTCACACTTGGAGTGAGAAAACCTTGACTTCAAATTCTATCTCAGACATTGAATAGCCACGTGACCCTGAGAAGTCCTCAACTCTTTGTGCCCCAACTTCTTTCTCAGAAAAATGGAGCTGAACTCGACTGATGGCCAGGCCCCTTCCAGTTCTAATCTATGACCCTCAGGCTCAAATTTCTCACTTCTAAACTGAGGGGAATGATCTTGGAGGTCCCTTCAGCTCTAGTATGCTAACATTGCAAGGTCTCATGCTTGTTTGAGATACTTCAAAGATCTGTGACTTCCTAGGTGTGAGCAATCCTTTCACTGATGCTGAATGAGACCTTGTGGCAACTTAGTAAATGGTCTTTAAGATTTTCTGTTGCTCTGTGGGCCATTTGGGGAGAAGTCTCTTCACACTTAAATAGTTGGGGCTAGGAGCCCCAGAGACATCCCAAACAAAGAGTTCCATCCCCTCCCATCCTCAAGATGGCAAGCAAATTGATATATTGACAGAAATTAATTTTAAGGTCACAAAAAGTGAGAAAGTGTGTAAGAGAGAATGAGGAGAAAAGGGGGGGCAGGCTTTGCCAAGATTTCTTTGGACCCAAAGTGGCCCTAAAGTGACATTGTCAGTCTCCAAAATCCTAGTCAGCAAGGTGATCTCTACTGCTTCAATGCAGAAATCTTTTAGCCCAGTAAATGAAGGTCTAGTCATGTCTGACTGTCTGCCCCTCCTTGTCAGCATGCTCTGCCTCCTTATCCTAGAGACAGAATCCCAATCTTGCCTAACCTATAAAGAGCCTCCCTGGGATGCAGAAAACTCTATGGGCACACCTCATGCAATAAAACACTTAATAAGAGAACTATGAGGAAACCTACTCCATTTCAGAGCCAGACCTAATGAAATCATTTCTTTCTGGATCCAAAGGATCCAGATTCACACTAGACTAAACGAGGCACTTTATCCACACTGGAGTAAGAACATTCATCCCTCCTGCCTCTATACCTATTTTAAAAGATTTATATAGTTAGGACAGCCAGAATGCTGCACTGGTATCCATGAAACATTAACCAAAAAGCCAGAACTCAAGCACAAGGAGTGCTTGAAGAAGAAGAGAAAGACAGAGAAAAGAACTGCTCAGGATAAGTGAGCCTGGACATACTGCAATCTATTCCATCGGAGTTGCCATGCTGAGGAGAGCCAGAATATACAGAAATGTAAAGGCCTAGAGGTATCTGTACTACAGATGAATCCACTTCCAAAGAACGTGTGTTCTCACACAGCACACCCTCATATTTCTCCATTAGGAATAAACACAGAAGGAAGAGAGAAAATGAGCTATTTCCAAGAATTCCCTGGGATTGAATATAGCTCACTGCCTTTGCTGCTAAAGCAAAGAGCAAGCATTTACTTTTCAATTTCATATTCATCCCCAATCAACTAAGTCCTGGGAAAACCATATTAAAGGAAGTCAGATTCTTGACTTAGAGACAAAACCTAAGACCAAAAAACACATCCACCTCATTTATGAATCCAAGATGCTCTGCTACCTTTTACCCCAACAGGAACCAAAGCCATATTATGGATCAGGACTGACTGAGAAGTACAGAATGAGGCTTCCTGGTACTGAACCAAACTCCTAGTACTACCCCCACCCATGGGGCCCAAGCCCTGCCACTCCCCTACTCAGGCACCACCATGAACAGGGCAGCACTCACCGTCTGTCACGGCATTGCCATTAGGCACACTTCCCAGATCAACAGTTGGCCCGTCCAGGAAAATTGTCAGCTCTCCGCCTGAGACAACGCTGCCTTTGTTCTCTGTCTGCAGGTTCAGGGTCAGCTGCGTGTTCTCCACTGTTGGACAGAAAAGGCAATTCAGACAGGGCAAACCAATTTCACCATTAGTTAAAGATTTTTCAATTGAAAACCTCCCGTTTTACTTTCTTTCTTTCTTTTCTGGTTCAATTCTATTTTTCTCTTACAAGACTCTGAAAGAAGGATTGGGAGGTAGGCGACATATTGGAAAAAAGAGACCAAGAAAAATTTGAAACAGTATCCAAACAGTACCTACTTCAAGGGCAAAGCCAAAGCAACCCCCCTCATGGAGTTTATTCTTTCCAGTTATAGAAGGAAATGAACATGACCAACTTCTTACTGGTTGAATCTTATGCGAGCAAAATAGTCAAGATTTGGCTTTGTGAGTGGGATGGAGAGGAGGGAAGCTCTCAAAATTAAGGAAGGAGAAGAATACAGTCACCTGGCACACTGAAAATTCAAACCCATGAGCTTACTATAAAAGAGAGAGTGTTGATCTGTGGCAAATATATTGTACAAACCAACAAAATCTCCAAATGCAGCATTTCAATAAATGTCTTGAAAGTAAGACATAGGAAATAATCCATCTTAATTCCTTCCCATTCCAAGAACTATTTATTTCGTACAAATGTACTGTCCATGCAACTTTTAAATCCATTCCTTATTATGATATTTTTGACCACTATTATCTCTTGCTAATAAGTTCTATAACTAATTTTCTAGGAAGTATCACTCTTTACTTATCTTAAAATGACCTATTTCCAACTTCAGTGCCCATTAATTCTAAATTAGATTGTTTCCTTCCAACCCCACGTCTTTCACCCCTAAAAAGGACTTATCTTTTATCTACTCCATAAAGGGAACTTCCCTTAATTTGTCAAGTTTAGAGGTCTTTATACAGACCTCATCCTCTTTCATTCTTATGGCATAGCAACCACAATGAGGATAAAACAGTGTGGTTAAACTTGTTTCCAATACACTTCTTGATGGTACCAAGTACTAAAATATCCATTTTAGTTAGCTACCAAGTAAAAATATTAGAGGAACAACTCATAAACATATGAATATATTCTTCTATATCTTCTATCATCATCTTCTAAACATGATCTGGATGAATCTTTCTTCCAGGTGAAAAGATGACAATGTCAAAGATCATCATGGGGCAAGAAACTGTCCCAGCTACGTCACATCTGCCAATGGTCTTTTACATAAGCCAAAGGGGCCCAACCTTCAAAGAGGTTAGCTTCAACAGGCAGACCAATGAAAGGTCTGGAGAAAGGCAGAAAGTTAGGAACCATAAAGCAAAAAGGCACATACACTCTCTAAGTCCCATGATTACATCAGGTGTTTTTGCTTCATTGTTTTTCTTGGTAACAAGGAAAGCATCAATGGGGGAGGGAAAGCATTAATGAAGGGTTTCTCTTTACTTTTTTAAGACAATTGCAATAACCCTCGCCTAAATTGGCCCCAGTTATCTCATGGTCTCAGTTTTGCTTTCCTTCCTTGTTTTCCCACTGTTTCTGGCCAGATCCACTTCATTCTCACACACACGCGCGCACACACACACACACACACACACAACTGTGCAGTCATATGCAGTACATTTTATCTTCATTTCACTCGGGGTATTTTTATGTGGATTTTTTTTTTTTATTAAACTTCTGAGAATACAATCTCCCATTCTTCAACTTGCTTTACCAAAAAACCACAGAGTCAGGGGAGCTATACAATACATAATGGGGCTAAGAGAAGGTGATTAGCTAATTGAATGACAGACTAGGGTACACAGTGGAGCTGAGAAGGAGTGTGTGTGGCTGGAAAACACAGACTGGAACTAGAGTTCTAAATAGGGGCATTAGCTATCCTCCCCCTGGAGACCAGCAGGAAAGCTGATTCTACAGAAAGCCTTTCTTCTCTTGTACTCCTTTCTACTGCCTTCTAGCACATTCCTCTGAATTATGACAGTAACACCAAATGGGTATAAGTCATCCTTCTGACGGCATGAACGAGTCACCCTCAGCCAAGGCTTCTACTATGTCTGGCTCAGCTCTGTTGGTGCTATCAGCAGATAGCACAGGAAACAAAGGCTACATTGCTCCCTCAGCAATGACTAGAAAACACTCCTTCTCTACTTTCTGTAACTGTTTTAGAGTTTCTGCCAGTATATCTCATCTATGGCCCTCTGATCTACTACCCTCTAATTCTAATCATGGGGCCTCTTTAGCAGAGAACACCAACTTATGGAATGGCAGGAGGAAATCATATGCAATCAAAACAAAATATAAATACAAATGGAAATAACTGGCAGAATTCGTTATTGCTGGCCTGGGACAGCACAAGCCAACTTCCTAAGTTACAGGGTTGGTGGTTGTAATGGTTACTTCTGAGATAATCTTAGCAAAGGCAAAATAGGCTCGATAGACTGAAAATAAATTAGCCCCGACACCTAGAATTAGGATGTCTCTCTTCTCTATTCCCTTTCAACCAAAAAGCAGCACAGAATGAGAAAACCACGAGCAAACATAGTTGTGGATCTTTCACTGCCTTCCTCCTCTGATGCCTGACTGTTACTGGGGTCTGAAAGGCTCTGCCAATGAACTGCCAGTCCTTGTTGGTCTAAACAAATGCAGGCCCAGCAAAGATGGTGTGTGTTACAACTAAGGACCAGGCTGACCACAGGATAGCTATCTGTTAAGGCAATAATAATTTACAATAGCAATCTGGAATTATGCCCAAAAAGTTATCAAACTGTGCATACCCTTTGATCCAGCAGTGTTTCTACTGGGCCTATACTCCAAAGAGATACTAAAGAAGGGAAAGGGACCTGTATGTGCCAAGATGTTTGTGGCAGCCCTGTTTGTAGTGGCTAGAAGCTGGAACTTGAATGGATGCCCATCAATTGGAGAATGGCTGGGTAAATTGTGGTATATGAACGTTATGAAATATTATTGTTCTGTAAGGAATGACCAGCAGGATGAATACAGAGAGGACTGGCGAGACTTACATGAACTGATGCTGAGTGAAATGAGCAGAATCAGGAGATCATTATATACCTCCACAATGATACTGTATGAGGATGTATTCTGATGGAAGTGGATCTCTTCGATAAAGAGAGCTAATTCAGTTTCAATTGATCAATGATGGACAGAAGCAGCTACACCCAAAGAAAGAATACTGGGAAATGAATATAAACTGTTTGCATTTTTGTTTTTCTTCCCAGGTTATTTCTACCTTCTGAATCCAATTCTCCCTGTGCAACCAAAGAACTGTTCGGTTCTGCAAACATATATTGTATCTAGGATATGCTGCGACATATTTAACATATAAAAGACTGCTTGCCATCTGGGGGAGGGAGTAGAGGGAGGGAGGGGAGAAATCGGAACAGAAGTGAATGCAAGGGATAATGTTGTAAAAAATTACCCTAGCAAGGGTTCTGTCAATAAAAAGTTATTATTACTACTACTAATAATAATAATAATTTATAATCTATGTAAGTGGAGGGATTCCTCCTACTTCCCCAAAAATCTATAGATTCCTAAAGTTCTAAGACATACACTATCACACTGTGCCTATTCTATGGACAAAATGTTTGGTCCCACAATGGGCATTTTTCAAAAGCACTCCTCTCATTTAAAATAAGGTCTAAAGAGCAACCTTTTAGATCAGGGGTCCTCAAACTATGGCCCGAGGGCCAGATGCAGCAGCTGAGGACGATTATCCCCCTCACCCTGGGCTATGAAGTTTCTTTATTTAAAGGCCCACAAAACAAAGTTTTTGTTTTTACTATAGTCCAGCCTTCCAACAGTCTGAGGGACAGTGAACTGGCCCCCTATTTAAAAAGTTTGAGGACCCCTGAATCTAGATCAATTGTTCCTGCTGCCCTAATTTGCCACATTAAGGGGAAAACAAATCTGTG
This sequence comes from Antechinus flavipes, assembly GCF_016432865.1. Lineage (NCBI taxonomy): Eukaryota > Metazoa > Chordata > Mammalia > Dasyuromorphia > Dasyuridae > Antechinus > Antechinus flavipes. Next base: position 47,627,567 of record NC_067399.1, read on the forward strand.
TAAACCTTTAAAGTCTTAACTGACTTTCCCTAAAATCCCTGAAGCAAGGGATTCCTCTGTCTTCCTACTAGAGAGCAATCAATTTCTAGTTTCTTAATATAAACCTATCAATCCTTATCCAAATACAAATTCAAACAGCCCAACTTTAATCCCAAGGAAATGATCAAGAGTCTTCATCCCAAATTACTATATTCTCAAATTTGGCCCCTCCTGGGCATCCTATTAGCCATGTCCCCCAGCAGCTTCAGATAACTCAGTAAAATACCCACCATATGTTCAATGAAAAATACTAAAATTCAGCTTTTCCCTTAATTGTGGCATTCAAATGTGTAGTTCCCATAAAGTATTAATAAGCACAGATGGATAAGAATCTACAACATTGACGATTTTTTTTCTTATGCTGATGATTAAAAAAAAAAGGCGGAAAACCTCAACTGCTAAATCATTACAGCCACACTATATAATAACAATAAAACTACTATATGTTTATGAAATCCAGGACTCATGCTCTGCAAAGGGATTTTCTAAGCCCTCAGGATTTCTGAAGTATATGTGAGAAAGCATTTTCTATTTAGATGCTTAGCTGTGTTTGAAATCCTCCCTCCCCAAATATGCATGCATTACTTTTTGTAAAAAGGGAATGTTGTCCTTGATTTCTCATAACTCAAAAAATGAAGGCAAGGATTTCATTCAAACATTTAGTATTCAACTTTCCTAAATCAACCTTTCATTCCCCACCACAAAAAAAAAAAAAAAAAAAAAAAAAAAAAAAAAAAAAAAAAGTCTACACTGTACTTTTTGGAAGAAACCAATACTGAAACTTTCAGCTCAGAAAGGCTTCTTTATGGAAACTGACAATGATGTGGTTTTTACTTGGCTTTAATTCCAATGATTACCAAAACAAGGCTCCTTCACTCCATCATTCCCATAATAATCTCAAAAGGAAGAAAAAACAAGCAGTGTGTTTATTAACAGGTAAATGCTCATTTTGCACATGACTGTAAACCTCTTTGTATACCTAGAGCTACTCGGCAACAAAGCACAGAGGAAATACCAGAACACGGTGTAGTTTTCCCTTCCCAGCCCTTCACAAGAGTAAGCAATGCACATGATCTGGGGTTTAACCAGCTTCCTCTACTTCTACAGCTTTAACCCAACATTCTTCCTCTATGTTCCTGGTGCAAAAATCCACAAGCCTCCAGTATTAACTCTCATAAGAACCTGCCACATTTGAGACATCTTTGCCACCATCTGGCTTCCCACCAGACATAGTCTGACAGGAGAAATCCGTTATTTTGAGTTTCCCTCAAACTAGCGTCAGCCTGAGAACACTAAACTCTTGTTACTTGGACTAACTCCACCATCCCACAATGAGACCCATTTTGTTTCCATCTCTTGCCTGAGGGGAAAGTCCCGATCTTATTTGCCATCTGCACACAAGCACTTCAGCTTACAAATGAAGTGCAGGCTAACAACACATAAGGTTACACTAACTTGGCCTGAGAAAAGTGCTTCATCTCACAGGATCAATTCAAGCCTACACATATAAGAACCATCCAACAAAGAAAAAAGCATTCATGGGCTTCCTGGCCATGAATGTACTTCAGGTACCAAGGTCTTCATCCCAAACTTAAACACACACACACACACACACACACACACACACACACACACACTCACACACACACACACTCTCTCTCTCTCTCTCTCTCTCTCTCTCCCTCCCTCCCCCACCTCTTTACTAAAAAACAACATATATAAACAGTGTCAAATTCTCCCAATTATTATTTCAATCTATCCTATAAGACACATTAGATACACAAAGAGACTTTGCTGGCTCAACAAAAGTATACAAAGCCCCCATCTATTCTGGTATGTTTCATTGTCGTGCCTTAGCAAATTAAAGATTACAGGAATGATTTAGAGGGAATAATTATTATTTTGGGAAAAGCAGGTAAGTGTGACTTGAATGAAGTCTCAGTTCACATCAGCACTGCTGTCCTGCATCATTAATACTTTTATTCACTAAGGGAAGAGTGAAATTCCCGCTCACCTCATTAATCTGGATTCCTAGAATCGGGCCCAATTTTAACAGATTCTTTATTTCCTGGCCCTTAGGAAATTTCACCAACCCACTCTCCTTTTGTGCTGCATGATGCCAAAACCATCATTATAAATATTATAAAGATCTTTACAATTAGCACTTCTGATAAAAGTCTGCCTTCAAAATCCCATAAGGAATTAACACAAATTTATAAGAAATTTCATCATCCAATAGATAAGAAACAGTTGGTTCTCAAAAAAAAAAAAAATTTACAAAAAGGCACTAAAAAAGAGGAATGAAACTAAATTTCAGAGAAATTCACATTAAAACTGTGAAACACTATCTTATACTTATCAAACTGACAAAGAGATAAAATTCATTGCTGATGGAATTACTGAAAAAATAAGCATGCCAATATTTTGTCAGTGGAGTTGTGAATGAGTATTCTGATACTCTTTTATCCAGTGATCCCAATTTGGGAGTGATATCCTAAGGAAATCATAGACAGGGAAAAAGATCTATGTGGCCCAAATAATCATAGCACCTTCTGTAAGAGTCAAAAATAAAAAAGGAGGACAAACTGGGTGTCCATTGTTTAGAAAATGGTTGAACAAATAAATTACATGAATGTATTAGATGATTATTATGCATAAAAAATAACTATGAAGAATTAAAAGATAGATGGGAAGAATGACTCATCTTTCCTGATTATCAAAAAACCAAAACAAAACAAAACTCAATCTGCAAATCACAAAAGCTGATGGTTTATCTAAAAGAAGCCTCATGAAAGCCCCAGAAAGGGGAGAAAGGACATCCAGCAAAAGGACTTCATGGATGGGCTAGTTGGTCTTAGCAAGAAGTGCTAAGCTTGAGTCTTGATTCTCCTAAACTATGTGTTTAACGAAGGGGAGTCATAGACTTTGATGGGGATGTTTATGCCTATTATACATCAGCTGAGTCAAAACCTGCTTTCAGTAACTAAAAACAACTGATGTTTACATTAACAAAACAAATTAAAAATCTCTACCTTAAATGGACTTTGTGACTCAGCACAAGTCATTTAACTTCTCAAGGGCACAGGTAATTCCCTAGGACTCCCAAGTTGCTACGGCAGATTTCCACCTGCATTAGTTCTGCACCCATGAATGATATCCTAAGATAAATTATAGACAGGGAAAAAGATCTATGTGTCCCAAAATAATCCTAGCACCTTTTGTAAAAGCCAAAAATAAAAAGACAAATTGTGTCGTCCTGGTAAAATGAAACTAAACAAATACTATAAGGGCAATCATTTCAGCAAGTATCCAGTTCATTTTCATCCTCCTCAATCAAGTGCAAAAGAGTCCTAGTAAGAAGAAAAAATGGTCAGAATTCCAAGCAGGATAAGATGCAGGGAGGGCTCTGGGTGTGGCCTGCTGTTGGAGAGACTTCTGCTTGACTACCTAGGCTGTAAGAAGTTCTCCCGTAGGGCTACAGAAACATACAAATGACACATGACTGTAATGATGATCCCCTCCACTCACTCGATAGCTCTCTCTTCCCTCCTCGGAAGACCAAAAGGGAATACTCAAATTATCTTGGTAGATGGTGGGAAAAAGAAAAACAGAAGCATGAATGAACCCTATGACTGTAGTAAACCTAATGGTTAGCCTCCCTGCTCTCCAAGTAGCCACAGTCACCTACAGAGAAACTAACCAGGCTGAGATAAACAGCAGGAGCCAGTCGTTGTTACAAAGGACTGATTCAGATTGGACACCATAACTGAAAGTTCAGTTTTTCATTTTTGTTTCTGGCAGGGGAAGGGAACAGCCTCATTCTTCTCCTATCATTGGTTCTAATTTGAGGCCAGGTCATCATTCAATGCCCTTTAGAAAATGAAAGTTCTGCAGCAAACTGCTGAAATGCCTTTTCAGATATATTACTGGCCAAGGGAGGGATTCAAGCCTGGTTCTATGGTACAGTGTTGAAAGGAAAAGTGAAGGCAATTGTGGCACCGCTATAATCAACAGGATCCTAACTTTGTAACTTTGGGCAAGCCATTAACCACTCTATGTCCGTTTCCTTATATATAGAAAAAAAGGGGTTAGATTAATGACTTATAAGATTCCTTTCAACCTGTGGATTCTCCCCCAATATTAAATCAAATGGGGATGGGGGGAAGAAGGGTCCTTCTCTTTCTTTCCTGAACAATTCCAGCTAGGAAAAAATTCACCGGATATCTTTGCCGCTTTCCAGACTTCTTGACTTTTCAAAAACCTTTTGCTCTGTATGCAAGGATCAAGAAAATTCTCTCAAACAAGACCCCACTCAAAAGCTGGGAAAACGTTCATTCTTAAAAAAACTTCTATTTCATAAGTTAAAACATGGAAGGGCCTGAAGAGAGAGGGAGGGGACAAGGAATTGTGGTGAAACCCTGTTAACCTCGAACCCTTTGCAGAAAGGAAAAGGAAGATGATCTTCAACCACAGCTTATGTTTTTAGTTAAAGAATCATTCCCTACTTTCAGGGACAGCATCAGGGACATTTGCCTGTACGTTCCATGTGGTTTAATTGAATCATTCTGGTGGTCATTATGCCCATTCCAAAACTGATGCATTTACAAATCACTTTAAACACTGAAGCGAATCCCAGGCTATGCAGAAGGGGCCAAGAATAGGGGAGAAGAAGACTTTTAGTCCAGGCCTTTTTCTTCCTCTTTCTGAATGTGAAATTTTACAAGGCAAGCTTAGGGCTTGAGACATAGAAAGCAGGCTTGTTTTAACATTCATTTCAGGGGCCTGTGTGTTTGCTTTTTAAGACTCACGACTAAAAGAACCTTTTCTTTCAAACAGCTCTCCTTTTCTGACACCAAAGTCACAAAATGGGTCCAACTGCAGCTTTCAGGAGGTTGGGGGAAGGGGGTGGGGTTGCTGTTGGCTTCTTAAAGAATTCCTTGAGGTTCTGGCTTGGGCATGTATGCCTGAGGTGCAGGAGGATGCAAAGCAAACACACAAGGCGCTTTTCAGAGGCTGTTAAAAAAAACAACAACCTTGGCATCTGGTGCCAATCAAGAAACAGTAGCCGCTGATGTAACTGCAACCCGATCGGAGTGCAATAAAACAGAGGCTTTCATTTGGAGGCTGTGGGCTGGCAGGCTCCAGTGGTCTGATTCAGCACACAGTCCATCTAAGCTGCATCAAGGGGCCGACAACACAAGCAGGCTCCCACATCCCTGGTCCCAAGACTGAGGATGGTCCCAGAGAGTTGCTCCTCATTCTTCCAAAGCTGCCTCCCCCTTCCTGAGCCATGAGTGGCTGTGCTACTGCTTTAGGGATATCCCAGGGTTGAGACAACAGCATCTCAGTAGTTTCCAGAGTTCTAAATATAACAAGCTAGTTATGGAGTCCTTCAGAAATTGATTTAGCAGTTTCTCCTCTTGGTTATGAGCTCCTCAGGCCCAGTTATAACACATAGAAGTACTGTAAAGTCACTTTTAAACCAAACCTTCCTATCTGCTCCAGTAGCTACTAGACACAGTCCCCTCTTCATCCATGCCCAAATGCCTGGCACAGTGGAGGTGTTAAATAAATTCATGACGACTGATTTTCCCCTCCTCACCCAAGCTGGAGCAATAGTAAATAAAATAGCAACAGCTTAGACAAGGAAAAGAGAATTTGATCTCCTTTCTGTCTATTTCTTCTCCCATTTCAAAGGTTTAAAGGATTAAAAGTTTAATTTATTTTAAATAGGAAAATCAGAGTACTTTTGGGGTAGCAGTGGAGGAATAACTGAATTATCACATTGAGCGCAATGCAAAATTGCCATCCTGAAAAGGAAGAAAGGCAATTCGGTTTAATCAACTGAATGCTGGTTTTGAAAAACTCAGAAGAGTTGGGTTTGAGACTGGCCTCTGATAGTTACTGAGCAACTCTGTGATCCTAATGAGTCAAGTCACTTAAATTTTAAGGGTCCAACATGACTCTCTGAAATGAAAAGTTATAGACAAGTTCTTGACTTGCATCAGTAGAAGAGATTTCCAGGGACCCTTGTAGGAACAAAATCATAGGTCTGGACCAAAAAACCAAAAGTGAATGACAACAATGAAAAATTCAGAGAAACACGAGAAGAGTTATATGAACTGATGAAGGATACACAGACAACACACAGAATGCTGATGACAACATAAATAAAGAGATATTAAGAAGCAGCAAAAGGAGGGTTCAATACCAAAATATATATATATATATATATGGTGACCATAGGTCCAAGCTGAGATATGTATTCTCCCTCACTCTTTTCCAACTACAAGGAGACACACCACATCCATCACAACCACTCTTACATGGCGAAGCTGACTCATCTTCAGAGATGTAGCTCAGTGAGGTAGGGTATTTGCTGGGGAGTTTCTATGTTGTCAAAACAGAATGCATTAAGAAGAAAAATAAAGATTTAGAATGTCCATGGCCTTCCTGTCTGGAGCACATAAAAGAGTGGGCAAGCATGATACAGCTCATGATTTGCAATCTGGTCTTAATACTTAGAACATGATCAAAGAATCCAACTCTGCTCATAAATATGTACAAATGAACCTTTTCTTCTTACTGGGAAATGGATAGCTGGAATCAGAAAGAGACAGAACAAGCAACATAAAGAAAAAGTAATTCACAGAGCCTGTAGAAAGTAAGACACAGGCCAAACATCATATGGCAACTAATAAAGCAGATAAAACTCTGAGTAGCCACCCCCAATCCTGTCTCACAAGTTATTAACCCCTAGGTTATGGACAAGTCAACTTAACCTCAAAGAATCTCAGTTTTCTCTTCTCCAAAATGATATACTGATAACATGTGTACAGCCCTCCTTCCTGTATAAGATGCGCACTTCACAAAGCATACAGTGATACAGAAATGGGAGCTACTTATTATTATTTTTATTATGGGGAGACCACATTTAAAAAAGCAAGTTGCTCTCAGACCTACCTGCCATTAGCGCAGAAAGAACTCATCATCAAATACTCATTCTCACACTCAGAGCTGTTCCTGTGCAGAAAAGACCCCAGGAAGTAGCCTCCATCTGCAAACCAGAGCTTAGCATCAAATCCCATTGAAGGCAGAGACAGGGGAGATGTCCCAGCATAAAAGCAGTAGCTACTGGCCACTGTGTATTTCTAAGACATTAAGAAAGCTCTCCATCACCATTTGCTCTGCCAAGGAAAAATCCAATAGTTTTTTCTTGTGAGAACCTCAACAAGAAAAAGTAAGCATAAACAGTCAGTTGACTTTTCCAACTATCTTTCATCAATAGAAAGACTAATGAAAGGGTCCAATTGTGTCTTGTGGAGCTGCAAAACTACAGGTAAAAATGGCAAACTGCCATCACCCAGATCCTACTTGGGAAAATCAACTTTGGACGAATCGGTCCATTTACTTAAAGAATTTCTTAACACAATATGATCCAAAAACACTAACAGCAGCTCAATTGTGTGTCACTGCTTATAATACTCGCTACATTTCCAGCAGAGAAAATTCACATAGGGAACAGAGATCGTGACAGAAAAACTGAGATATGCTTTTTTAAAGGCAGATGAGGAAAATCTGTGGATAAAACAGTAGATTGGAACTAAGGCCAACCTGAATTCAAAATCTAACTTCAACAATTACTAGCTGTATGAAAGTCACTTTTTCTCTCAGCCTGTTTCCTCATCTGTAAAATGGGTATAATAACCTTTATACTTATCTAATAGGATTTTTGTAAGGATCGTATAAGATCATGTATGTAAAGTATTCTGACAACTTTAAAGCATTCTAGAAAACCAGTTATTGTTAGTGACATTTCCCCCCCAAATCTCCTGTCTAACCCAACATGAAACTGATCAATGCAATCTCCTGTTTAAGCAAGGGCTGCTATTTACCTTCTTTCAAGACAGGAGGCCCCTAAATGCTTCTCTCTAAAATGCTACCCCTCCCATGTTTCCAGGATGGCAGGCATCAGGAGAGACAGAAGTAGGCCTCTATTTGACTTACAATCACTGCATAGATCTCTGCTCTGAATAGAAGGCTTTATGGAGTCAGAAAACCCACAGCTACGGACCACACCACAGACCACAAACAGCAGTAAATATCCATAAGGTTGTTTTTCTAAGTGGGCAGTAACACCCTGTCTAATTAAGCTACAGTTTCCATCATATTCCAATTTGGTACACCCCACTACCAAACCTAGCCATCCATACAACACCCTATGGCAAGAGCCAGCCAGCCAGCAATGGGTTTCAGATTGACAATTCCTGTTCTCCAGGCTTGCTAAAAGATAGATAGGGAAGATGCCAGTGGTGGCACTGACCATGAATTGCTTTCAGTAAAGGAGTCGGTACAATTCTTGAAAGCAATCTGGAATTATAGAAAGAAAATTCCTGTAATATCCATACCCTCGAACCCAGAGATTCACTCTGCTAAAAGTCAAGGATGCTAGAATCAGAAAGAAAGATTCCATATACCTCAAAATGCTCAAGAGAGTACTTTTGGGGCAGCTAAGTGGCACAGTGGACAGAGCATTAGCCCTGGGTCAGAAGGGTCTGAATTCAAATCCAACCTCAGACATTTGACCTGTACTATGTGACTCTGGTCAAGTCACTTAACCCCAAATACCTCACCAAAAAAAAAAAAAAAGGAAAGAGAGAGAGAAAGCACTTCTTATAATAGCAAGGAATGGGGCAGGGGGGAGGGGGAAGAGGGGGAAGATGTCCATTGATGGGGAAATGACTTCACAAATTGTGGTACGTGCATGCAATATGATGGCACTTTAAAAAATGATGACCATCAAAGGATATGAACAGACAATTTTCAGATGAAGAAATTGAAACTATTACCACTCACATGAAAGAGTGTTCCAAATCACTATTGATCAGAGAAATGCAAATTAAGACAACTCTGAGATATCACTACACACCTGTCAGATTGGCTAAGATGACAGGAAAAAATAATGATGAATGTTGGAGGGGATGCGGGAAAACGGGGACACTGATGCATTGTTGGTGGAGTTGTGAACGAATCCAGCCATTCTGGAGAGCAATCTGGAATTATGCCCAAAAAGTTATCAAACTGTGCATACCCTTTGATCCAGCAGTGTTTCTATTGGGCTTATACCCCAAAGAGATACTAAAAAAGGGAAAGGGACCCGTATGTGCCAAAATGTTTGTAGCAGCCCTGTTTGTAGTGGCTAGAAACTGGAAAATGAATGGATGCCCATCAATTGGAGAATGGCTGGGTAAATTGTGGTATATGAATGTTATGGAATATTATTGCTCTGTAAGGAATGACCAGCAGGATGAATACAGAGAGGCTTGGAGAGACCTACATGGACTGATGCTAAGTGAGATGAGCAGAACCAGGAGATCATTATACACTTCGACAACGATATTGTATGAGGATGTATTCTGATGGAAGTGGATTTCTCTGACAAAGAGACTTAACTGAGTTTCATTGGATAAATGATGGACAGAAACAGCTACACCCAAGAAGGAATACTGGGAAATGAATGTGAACTATTTGATTTTTGATTTTCTTCCCGAGTTATTTTTACCTTCTGAATCCAATTCTCCCTGAGCAGCAGGAGAACTGTTCGGTTCTGCAAATATGTATTGTATCTAGGATATACTGCAACATATTTAACATATATAGGACTGCTTGCCATCTTGGGGGGGGGGGGGGGAGGAGGGAGGGAGGGGAAAAAACGAAACATAAGTGATTGCAAGGGATAATGCTGTGTAAAAATTATCCTGGCATGGATTCTGTCAATACAAAGTTATTATTAAATAAAATTTAAAAAAAAAAAAAAAATGATGACCATGAAGAAGAAAAAAAAATTGGGAAGATCTCTTAAAAGACTGATAGAAAGTGAAGTGATCAGAACCAGGAAAACAGGAAGCACAAAAACAGTGTAAATGGAAGGATTAATAACAAAACAACAGAAAGTGAAAGCTATGAGATTATAGGAAGCTTAACTTTCAGTGTAAGACAAGACCATCCTTTCATCCAATTCTTTGCAGAGGTGGAGGACCCCTATGTGTAACATCAGAATTTTCAATAGATTAATATTGCTCAACATTTTTCTCCTTCCTCTTTTTTTCTTATTTATTAAAAAATAGTTACTCTTTGGGGGTAAGTTAAGAAAGTGATACAGTGGGAAATGTAGATGATAAAAACCAAAAGGTATCCACAAACTTTTTTTTTTTAAAGAACATTTTGTAATTACGATCAAGTTTGTCCTTCCCTCCATCCTCTGGAGAGGTGGATTCCAAGGGCTGCATATACCGCCTTTTTCTAATAATGACTTATTTAGTTTTGTTGAATTTTTTTTTTTTTTGCTTCTTTTGTTCTCAACTGTAAAAGATGAGAGAAATAGAAGGGAATAAGCACTTATTAATCATCTATTGTGTGCCAGGCACTGTGCTTAGTGTTCAGTGATTTCTAAATATTTCATTTGATCCTCACAATAGGATCAGCAAGCAGGTGCTATTTTATTCCCCTGTTTACAGATGAGGAAACTCAAAGAAAGATGAAGTGATTTGCCCAGTCACCAGATAGTAACTGAGGCCAGATTGGAATTCAGGCTTTCTGGACTCCAAGCCTAGTACTATACAGAAGGGAGACACAGCAATAATATAATCAGAAATAAAGGCAATATAAAACCAAGAGACATCAATGAAAATTTCAAAAACAAAAAGGGAGAAAAATGCTTGAAAAGTGACAGAGAAATGTTGAAAAGCCAAAAAGGAGCCAATAAGAACTAGCTGCCTGTGTGCTCTTCCTGAGGTAGGCATCCTACATGTTACCAACCTTGCCCACAGCGGATTTACTTGTTCTTGTGGCAAAGCCAAATCTCCAAACAAACAAGCATTACGTGCATGCCAGGAAGACAAGAAGCTCACCCAGAAAAACCACACAAAGAAAAAGGAGGCCTCTCACTGCAGCCAAAGTATATATAGTAGGAATATTTTCAATCGATCAATTGAAAAACATTTAAATGCCAACTGTGTGCTGGGTACTAACTATTATTGAGGAAGAAGCCCAGCCAACAAATATTTCTCCCCCAGAAAGCTTCCTAAGGGTCATTTTGTTGTTTCCTTAAACCTCAGGTTTAAAAGGGCAGGATGGGGTTTCCCAAATGTTCAGAGGGCCCCAATGAAGAAGAGCCTCGGGAATTTTTCTGTAGCCCTAACATCAGTTATAGCTCCAACATCATACCGTCCCTGAGGCCACTGAGGACAAAGTTCCATTCCTGCATTTGTCAGGGAAGATCAGAATGAAGGAGACTCTGGAGTTCACACAGTGGCCCACTCAGACAGAAAGAGGTAACCAAGTGAACTCTTTGTTCTTCCTAGTAATCTCCATACCATATTATATCTTTCAAGCTTAGTCCCATTTATAGAAAATAACTTCTGAAGGGCCAACATGAGGAGAGACTGGCATTGTTTTAGCCGCGGCTTACAGCAACCTATGGTTGTGTTCTGAATAGAATCCTTTATGGGATGGGGCCAAAATGCCACAGCTGTGGGCCAGGTCACCGACCAGAAAGAGCAATAAATAGCCATTCGTGTTTCCAGGCAGGCGGAAGCATCTTGGCTAATTAAGGCACATCGTAAACAAGCGATTGCCTGGCAATGAGTTACTGAATGCCTACTGTGTGCACAGCCTCACCACATGCAGTGCTGCCTTGTTCTATCATGAGACTAAAAATAAAAAGGGAATAACTGAGAAAGGAAAGTTTGGGGCTATTCTTCCCCATACATCACATACCTCTTCTACCACTAAGGTAAACAGGGAAAGGGTGTGTCCACAGCAGGAGCAAGTTATCAATCGCCTCCCTCTTCCAAAGGCTCTACTGGGAAGGGCCTGAATACTGCTGTGGCAGACAATCATACTCCTTCCCTTCCAAAAGCCCTAGACGGATCATCAGAGGAAAACAAGAGTCCTGGTGCTGCTTGCTGCGGGTAACAGTTAAACCACAGGGTTTAGTTGTCCATGACGCTTGGGAAATTTGGCTTACAAAAGCTGAAGGCTGAAAGTATGAATACGCCTTAGTGACTGCCCATAATGTTTTGCATCCAAAGCACCTCCGTCATTCCTTCATCATACTTACTTTTCCCCCCGTTGTTCTTCAGCACGTTGGAGAGATTGACAGAAGCAGTGCCCAGCAACTCATTTCTCAAGGTGTGGCAGCTCCAGACCTTCAGATCTAGGTGGCTCTGGGCTGTGACATTCCTGAAAAACAAATATCTGCTTTATCCCACTCACACACTGAGCAGATCAGCTACTCCTACAACTCAGGAGGAACCCAAACTAGTGCCACAACCCTGAGAAAAAACCTTGAGGGTACAAACAGAATTCCTGTCACTCACAAAGATGACCCTGAAATTTTCTGGCTGGTCCCAAATACTTTTTGACATTGATAGAGGAGTGCACAATGAAGAAAAGGGATGTGAGAGACCGGCCACATTAGGCTCACCAATGAGGCCTCCTTTCTCTTCCCATACTACTATTTCAAGAGGAAAAAAGTTCTCTTACAAGACGATGATCTCATTCCAGAGTAGCTCAGAACTCCCGATCCGTTTCCCAGTCTTCTTCGTCTCGCTGGGGAGCCCATCCACTGCCACCTCCACAAAGGAGTTAATGCGAGGTTGGCGACTGTGCACCTTGGGCTTTGCTGACACCACTGTGCAGAAAAAGAGAGACAAGAGAAGTCCTCAAAGTCAGGTCTCAGGGTTCCTTCACACCCCTCCATGGCAGATTTCTGAAGCTCTCTCAATTGTAAGAGGTTTCATAGAACACAAAGCTAAACAAATATCTTAGCTGAGCCATCAACAATTAAAGCAGTAATGACTCTGAGTGACAATAATAGGATCCCCCTCTAGGTCTTCTATCTTAAGTACCCACAAATCAGAGGGCATGCCTGGCACTCTCTCTCCAACCCATGATGGTACATATACTTCTTCCTAACATGGCTCGTCAGGTTCACAGTTAGAAGCTTTTTTATCTCTGTAGCCTTTCTGTATGGATCTTTTTTAAAACACTCCAGGATTTGGGAGTATTATCCTTGTGCAAGAGCCAGGAAACATTTTGTATATCACTCTGCTCTCAGCCTACGTGTTAACAAAGAAAGCCCCATCTTTGTGAAGATTTTACAATCCCCTCCTCTCACTGAGATCTCAAAGGTGGATATATGGCGAGATTCCATTGCCTCAAGACACCGCTAAGGCTGCTATCCCATCATCAGAAAGGTAGTGTCACCCAGAGAATCAAATTTACACAGCATGTGCTAAGAAATAAATGCTTCTTGATTACAAATTTACTTTCTAAATCTGCCTACTTTTAGAAATCCACAAGAGGTCAGTGAAGTGGAGAAAAAGAAAAGCCCAAGAAAAAGACAGAAGCAAGCTTGGCTTCCAGAGTGACAAGGTAGCTGGAGAAAATGGAGAGGGGCCCAAATAAGGGATATGGGCACCACCTAGTGGTAGAGAGGACTTTCAGCATCCAGAAGGGATGGATGGGTGACTACTAAGTCTGAAATAATGTCTTTCCACCACAAAGCACTTTTAAAGAGAGCAGTTCCCAATTAGGTGGTACTTTTCAGCTGATGACATATTTTGCAATTATCCTCATGCCAACCTTGTCAGATAAGTAACTTAAAATTAGAATGGCGTTCATGTTACCGATGGGGAAACAGGCTTCAAGTGGGAAGGGATTTTTGCCCAAGGTCACACAGTCAGTTTGCCACAAGAGACATTTTGGTGCTCTTTCCACTACTCCCCACTTCAAAAAAGGCCAAAGGGCTGGATAATAGGAAGTACTTAAATGTGTTCCAAAAAGACAATAAATCAATACCCAAAGCAAGTCTCAACATCAGAACAAAAATTACCCAAGATGAGCACACCAATTCTTCAATAATATTGATATCTATTTCTAACGTCATCAAACTACCTCGTTCCAACTGCAAGAAATGCAGGATGCTAAGAGTCAACATGGGGGAGACCTTCAGGAACCAATATCCATGAGCATTTATTAAATGTTTACTGTGAATTCTGATATGTACATGGGAGTCGCCTTGTCAGACAAAGCATCTTGCTCTAAAGGAAGCAAACACTAAAAATTGTGAAATCCTGAATGTCCTAAAAATGACTACAGAACAGGTTCTGGGCTACACACGGGGGACAAAAAGCCCAAAGTGAAGAAAGCCCCCGCTCTTTTAAGGACTCAATTTGAACACCACTACCTATACCCAACATACTTCTAGACCTTAACCTAGGACTTCTTTTCATCCTATCATATCCTAACACTGTCAGTGTACTCAATTCTATGATCAGGGTAGTCCTATTAAAAAAATAGCAGCTCACAAGATGCTACTAGAGGGATACAACATTATGATCTAGCACACACCAAGGTCTTCTTTATTCCTGGCTTTGGGCACTCGAGGAGAAAGAGGGAAAGGATGAAGTCATTGGTGGAGGCAATCCTCCATATTCCCTGCTGACCCAAGTCCTCTCAAAAGCTGCTACAGAATGGAACTCTGGGGCACTGACAATAAACATGGCAGACCATAATACAGTTTTGTCCAGGAATGAGCCCGTTGAGAGAGGCACCTGAGATCAACCCCATAATATTGTTTCCATCTTTCTATAGGTGTGGCCCCAGAGTTGGGCCTGCTCCCACATCAAGAAACTAACCTTCCTACCTTCTTCTGGAACTTCTCGAGGGAAGATCTAGAAGTGCTAAAAAGGACAACAGTACAAGGAGGGGTGCCCACTTAGGGAAAATGCAGCCTCCTCTCCACAGTTCTAACCAACACACTGGGACTGTCCAACAGCGGGCTAAGCTCAAAGAGGCTGGTTTTCTCTGACCAGGACAATGCCTTAATGTCTCTTCACCAAAGATTCCCCTTGCTGCTATAGGCCACTGGCCAGACAAACACAAGTTTCACTCACCTTTCAAAGTAAGCTGAGACTTCTCGAAAGGCAGGCCCACCCCTGCCCTGCTGGAGCTAGCAGATGCCATATCATCACCATGAAACTGTAAGACAACAGATCAATAAGCTTTAGAGAGGGTTCGTCTGAGAAAAGAGGAAACACACTCAAGATAGAACTTGAAGTCATTAGTGACAAAATGACCCAATAACTGGGTCACCCAGTGATTACTATAAATTATTATGGACTTGGAGGATTTTACAACTGCTCAGACTTGGACAACCTCCACAAAAGTACCCAGGAAAGAAAAGTGGAGATCTGGAACAGTCAGAGATCATCTGAAATATGTCTCGATAATGCCAAATCATCAATTTCTCCAAGATACTGGAGGATTTAGAGTTTAAAAGGAACCTAGCAATCCTATAGCTTTACTCCCTGACTGTGAAGATGAGGAAATAGCTCCTGAGAGGAAAGGACATGCCCAGAGTCAGACAAGAGGTAAGAGACAAAGGGGGATAAGAAACTTGTGCCCTAAATGCAGGGCTCTGGTATGTATGACTATGCTTTGGAAAATACCAATTCAGAAGGCCCAGATGGGAAGATGCCAGGCATTATGATCCTTTTTATTTTTTATTCTGAATTTAACAAATAAACAAACAAACAACAACAATGAAACCCTGCTGACAACAAACATTTCTACGTAAAAGGAATGAAAATATAGAATTGATTATATGAAGTTGCAAATCTCTATTATGTATAATAGAGGTACTGCTAACAAAACTGCCCAGCATAGCCCAAACCAGATTAAAATGTAATTGGGAAATTTTAACAAAATGAATTTTTTAAAATACAACATAAAAAATGTTGATTGTTCTCTAAATCCTCAGAAATCCTTTTTAAGGTTGACAATTGTCTGTGTTTCCTTGTGAACTTTTTCCAGCTCTCTTTTATGCATTTTGAAAAAACGGTTTCAATGATCCTCCTTTCTTTTATCACTAGCTCCTCTCCTTCCCCTCAAGCACCTCACATACACAAATACTAAGAGAAAAACATAATCCCTATAACATATGGCATAGTCGAGCAAAATAAAGCCATACACTGGTCAGTCCAAAAGTGCACATCTCCTTCTGCCCTTCCCTAGGGCAGGAGATAGGCTACATGCTCCTGGCCCTTCCTGAGTCAGTCACAACCGCTTGATGAAATCAATGTGCTGCCATCAGCATTAGTCCAAGGACATTGTGGCATCTAGTCATCGCCTCATTGGTTCCTGGGGTTTCATCTGTATATGATCTTTCTCCCATCTGCTCTAAACAGTCATTCAGGTTTACAACATGGTTCCTATCCCTGCACTTCACCCAACGAATGCTATTTCCACCTTTAGTACTGAGACATGTTCTACTCTCCAGAAATGGCCTTGGAAGAAGAGTTCACTATTGACACAAACTAAGCCACTGTGATCTCCTGGGTCAGGTCCATTTTTTCAGTACCCACATAGAGAGAACTTTTTACTTTTAGTCCAACAACAGAGTAGTAGTGACTTATGAAATATCATACAGAACAAAAAGAGCACAGTTTCTAAAGTAGACAAAAGGTCTGCTTTGAAACCTTGAGGCTGACATGAGTTAATCAAATATTACCATAACCATATCCCACAAGGCTTCAGGAGTCATAATAGTAGGGAGATCCACTGTGGTAAATTCTCCCAAAACCCTTCAAAGCTGCAAATGTAATAACCACTAGATTGGCTCCTTTACTTGCTTCTTAAAACTTTTTCCATTCAAAACCATTTCCATTCAAGATCCCTTTTCACATCAAAATTTTTATGTGACTCCAGGCAAATAGGCATATAAAATAGGTATACAAATCAAACATTTATTGAAAATAAATCGTAATTTTGTGACCTATTTGGTCACAATATCCAAAAAGATATTTGGGTTTGCCTTCATTTCATAAACTCCATAATTCAATTACAAGACCACATATGGGGTCACAAACCAGTTGAAGAAGCTGGGTCTTACAATTTCAACAGACTTGTGATGGAAAGAACTGTCCATATCCAGAGAAAAAACTACAGAGAATGAATGTGAATCAAAGCATAGTATTTTCACCTTTTGGGGGCGGGGGGTATTTGTTTGCTAGATTTGTTATTCTTTTTCATTTTTTTCCCCTTTTGACCTGATTTTTCTTGCACAGCATAAAGAATATGGAAATATGTTTAGAAGATCTGCACATGTTTAACCTATAATGGTTAAACTTATATATATGCATATGTGTATATTTTATATATGTATATGTATATATATATGTATATATAAACTGCCTAAGGGAAAAGGGAGGAAGGGAAGTAGGGAGAAAAAATTGGAACACAAGATTTTGCAGGGATGAATGTTGAAAACTATCTTTGTACGTGTTTGGAAAAATAAAAAGTTATTTTAAATATTTTTTTAAAAAATTTTTTTTAAAGAAACTGGGCCCGATATAGCTCATTAGAGGCAGTTTCCAGAAGTGCAAACTTACTTGTTCACCTCACACTTAAGGCCTCTGTGAGAAAGATGCAGGCATTTTAGCCTCAGTAACTACTTCTTAAATCTCCACAGAAATCAAACACTCATCTTTTGTTATTTCCTGAAGATGACAGGACAGAAAACTTGATCTTTGGTGACCATGATGAGTGCAATGCTCCTGACTTTCATTTATAAGGAACTTTAAGGCAATCTCATTGTTGATCTTCAGAACAACCCTATAAAAGAAGTGCTTTCCCCAGTTTCCAGATGGAAAACTTAAAGCTCACAGACTAAGAGAATTGCTTCTAACCACAAACGTATGAAGTATATAGGAATACTCAAACTCAGCTCTTTCTTGACTCTAATTCCATACTTTTTTGGGGGACAGATCTTAGGACTGATACCAATTAGAAAGGACAAAATCCTGCATTTCATCAGTGGATTCAACACTCTCCCAGGGCAGAACCCAGCTCCTGCCTGCTTGGGTAAATGACTGTTTTCATAATATGATATGACTAACGAGCCTAATAATAACAATAATAGCAACAATAATAATGATAGCTAAGTTTTATATAGTGGTTACTACATGCCAGGAATTCTGCTAAGCACTTTATAATTATTATCTCATTTGATCCTCATGATAACCCTCCAAGATCAGTGCTATTATTATTTCCATTTTACAGATGAGGAAACTGAGGTAAGCAAACTTGCCTAGGGCCACATAGCCACAAACTGTCTGAAGCCAAATTTGAACTTGTGTATTCCTGACTCCAAGACTAGCTCTCTTATCCACTGCATCACCTAGCAGCCAGTTTCCCAATGATACACCTCTACACATTTAATTAAACTGGTCCTTGAACAGCAGATATTTGGGTCTGTCCTCACTCCATAAACACAACCCTTTCAGCTTGGGAAGAGGTACTAGAGCTGATGTTCTATTTGAAATAGCCTGGAAGAACCCAGAGCCACCTTGCACTAGGGAGGCATCAGAGGGGGTTTTGGGTGGAGGTGACATAGATAAATGCAATCTATACATTCACTCTTGTCATGGAGGCTATTCCAGATCTGTGCATTCCTTCTCAAGCCTCCCACATATAGCACCCTGTCCCTGTGTCTGTATCCTCCTAAGCTTGCTCTGGACTTTCTTTTGTCCCTCTAGGCTCTCTCACCTGTCATGGGCTCCCTTGATCCAAAGATCATTGCTATTCATGCTATATCTAGTATGTATAGAAAGAAAGATACCTATATCTCTTTCCTGAGCCACAGACATGCATCACTAACAACCTGTAAGACATCTCAAATCGGATGTCCTATAAACAATTCAAACTCAACGCGTCCAAAACAGAATTCCTTATCTTTTTCCCAAAAACCTCTTTTTCCAAGCTTCCCTGTTACCATCAAGAATACCCCCATTCTCCCAGGTTGGCAACTTCCAGATAAACTTCGCCCCTGCCCCTACTTAGCTCTCCATGTCATCTGTTGTCAGATCTTGTCCTTTCTCCCTTCATGACACCTTTGCTCTATGACCTATTCTCTCCAGCCATGTGGCCCTCATCACTCCTCCCCTGACCTGCTGCTCCCGTGTGCTGCTGGATCTCTCTGCCTCAAGTCTCTCCACACAATTTCTCCTTCCTAAAGCAGAGGTCTGATCATCCCCACCGGACTCCACT
The DNA here is from genome assembly GCF_016432865.1 of Antechinus flavipes. Lineage (NCBI taxonomy): Eukaryota > Metazoa > Chordata > Mammalia > Dasyuromorphia > Dasyuridae > Antechinus > Antechinus flavipes. The sequence goes on from NC_067399.1 coordinate 47,646,719, forward strand.
GGCTCTCACCCTTCCAGGCTCACCCGGACCCCTTCTTATCCTGACAACCTTCTTATACTCTACTCCCCTGAACACATTCAAAAATCCAGTCCAGCCTTCTTACTGTTCCTGAAATATGACACTCTCTCTGCTAACTTCATTCATTTCTCTAGCTCTCTCTTCTTATCTTGACTTCCTGGTTTCCACAGCTTTCCTCTAGACTCAACTCAGTAGGTAAACATTTAATAAGCACCTACTATGTACCAAGCACTAAGTGAAACATTGAGATTAGGTCCCAGCTTTCAAAGAGCTCCCACTTAAATAAGACATGCAAACAACTATGAACAAAGAATGTAAAGGATAAATTGGAAATAATCAACAGAGATAATAATAATAAATAAAATAATCAACAATAATCAACAGCATTAGAATTAAGTGAGTCTGGGAAAGACTTTCTGCAGATGGGATTTTAGCTGGGAAATGGAAGAAACCAAGAAGCCAAGAGATGGAGATGAAGAGGGGGAGAGAGAGAGCATTCCAGACATGGGAGATAATAAAAATACCGAGAATTACAAGATGAAGTTTTTTATTTTAGGAACAATGAGGAGGCCAAAGTCACTAGATTTGGGAGGGCAGGGGGGGGAAGGTGAGGAGGAGAGGAGGAAGGGTCTGGGAATAAGGTATAAGAACACAGGGAAAGTAGAGAGGAGTGGGGTGGGGAAGGGGCTGGCTGTAAAGACTTTTGAGGACAAAAGAACAGAATGTAAAATTGCATCCTGGGGGTGATAAGGAGCCATTGGAGCTTATTGAGTAATCAGACCTTACTTTGACAGCTGAATGCAGAACAGACTAGAGTGGGGAGAGCCTTGTGACAAGACCACCAACCTGCCATAGCTGCTGCAATAGCTCACACTTGAGATGATACACAAGGGTGGCAGTAATGTCACAAGGAGAGCCATGTGGGATACCCTTTGTTTCTCCACTGCTAGGACTTTTCCTCCGAGATAACCCTCCATTTACACCATATATATCTTGTATATGAATAGTCTTTTGCACATTGTCCCATCCATCATGTGAACTCTTGAAGACAGGGAGGTATGTCTGACTTCGATTTTAGCAATGGCATTTAGCACAGTGCCTGACATACAGTGAGTGCTTAACAATTTGCTTGCTAACTGATGGCTGTCTGCCATTCCTGGAATGCTCTCCCTCCTCACCTCAGAATTCCAACTTCCCCAGTTTCTTTCAAGATTCAACTCAAAGCCGACCTCCTACAACAGGCCCTTACCTGCCCTCCAAACTGCTAGTTCCGCCTTCTGAGATTACCCTGTATCACTCAGTCTGTATCTCGTACATCCATTATTATCTGCATGTTGTCTCCCTGGTTAGAATGCCAGATGCTAGAAGGCAGGGATTGTATTTTTGCCTTTCCTTGTATCCCCAGCATTTAGCTCACTAACCAGCACATAATAAGCACTTAATAAACGCTTGCTGACTGACAGCTGAAGCACCAAGTTTGCCTGTGTTCTGTTAAGCTTCAGATCACAAATACATGTCTTTAGGACAGGTGACAGGCAAACATTCTTCCAAACACTGATTCTTCCACTGCGGGCTTGTTCAGACTCATTAGGTGGTTTTATTTATGACATTTTCCAATCTTGGGGCAAAGCCCAGAATCAGGATGGTCAGAAGAAAGGAAATGGTATAAAGCTGTCACCACCAATTTTCTGACTTAGATTTCTCTGGTTGGGACACACATTACAAAGAAGGATGGGACTAGAAGGCACACAGCTCCTATAAAAATCACACCATTCAAACTGAGGCAACATAACTGTCCTCCCATAACAAGACTGTGAAACAACCCCCCTTACCAGGAAAAAATGGCAAAGCTTGGTGGTTGTGACTCACCTATACAAGTAACTTTTCCACTGTGGATATTTTCATTTCAGTCTTTTCCCTGATAATAACCTAACAGCTGAATGATGTTTATCCCCTGGCCCTTTCAAATTATCTGGAAGTAATCTTTTGCATTAGCCCAAAATGAGAGGGAGAAAATCTTTTAAAATGTAATCATGCTGGTTCTGCATATGTAAAAACAATCTTAATCTTAAAAGAGATAAACATGATGAGGTTATTAATTATCATTTTTAGAAAAAAGAACATTTAATCCCAGTTTCCCTGTAAGTCAGAAAATCTTATAGAATCTCCAAGAGGAAAGGAGAATTTGGGGGGGGGGGGGGGAGGAGGGGAATTTGCTAGTCTATACCAAATCAAGAATCACCTTTTACAATCAATCAATCAATCAATCAATAAGTGCCATGAACATACAATAAATAAGATAGCAAGTGATTATTCAATTTTCTCTTGAAAAGCTCTAGAAAGAGGTACTGAGGCAGGCTGCTACATTTTTGGATAGCTCTCCAGGGGTTCTCAAACTACAGGCCCGCAGATGCAGCAGCTGAGGACATTTATTCTCCTCACCCAGGGCTATGAAGTTTCTTTATTTAAAGACCCACAAAACAAAGTCTTTGTTTTTACTATAGTCCGGCCCTCCAACAGTCTGAGGGATAGTGAACTGGCCCCCCTATTTTAAAAGTTTGAGGACCCCTACTCTAAACTCTAAACTTTCAATGAAAGAGTTTGTTCAAGTCCCCCTTTTTTTTGGGAGGGGGGAAAGCCAACCCAATTCTATGAAATTATTCTATCAACAAGAATTCTCTTTAGTATTAGAGAAGGAGGAGTCAGGACAGGGAAAGAAAATTGAGCAATATTTCAGAGTTCATTATGCAAAAAACACCTTGTAAACCTTGAACTGCAGACAAGACTTTAATTGGAAAGGAGTCCATCACCATCTTGAACCCATAAGGACCAAGGTATTTTTCCCAAACCAGGTAAATTGAATAAATGAAAAAGATTTAAGGAAAAACTGAGATTGTTCTAACCCTTTGTGAAACACAGGTTCCACTAAAGATCTGTTCAGATGCTTTCTTCCTAGCAGGGAGAGACCCTAAATCTTCAAAGAAAAGTTTGAGCAGGTCTACAGCCTAGAAAGCCTTTCAGCATGGCACTACCAATGGACTGTAGGGCTGTAGTCCAAAGACCAGACTAAACTAAGTTCTAAGAAGCCAATAATCAAAAGATTGGTCACAAAGTGTATTTTTTTCCTCTTATCACAGCAATTCAGGAAGGCTAGCCATTAAAGTGTCAGGGTAAGGGGTAGGAGGAGAGAAGTCGAGGTTGAATGGACAAAGGAAGTGCTGATATTGATTAAATCATATATCTTCTGAAATGAAAAAACTTACTTATAAAGCATACTGAGGTCACGCCAACCACAACACTGTCCTCAGAAGTAAAGCTTTATCAGAGACTGAGACAACAACACATAACTTCCTTTGGAACTGAAATTTTTCCCACAGGAAGTCTTCTATTCAACTCAGCCTAAAGGATGATGTCTCTGCTGGATTTTAATAAGAAACCACTATCCACATTAAACCCAAACTAAAGGCCACTGTTTTCAGAAAGGTATGATTCCAGTGATCCCATGTGACTGAAATTGGAAACCTAAGTATCAGGGAAACATCTCTGGTAGCTCAACTTCAACAGGGCTCCCATATCTATCTAAACATCAAAGCAGTACTATCATTTTTCTTAAGAAATTAATCCTAATGTGGCTCTCTTCAACAATGAGATGATTCAAACCAGTTCCAATTGTTCAGTAAAGAGAAACAGCTACACTAAGAGAGAGAACTATAGGAAATGAGTGTGGACCACAACATAGCACTTCCACTCTTTCTGTTATTGTTTGCTTGCATTTTTGTTTTCCTTCTCAGGTTTTTTTCTAGATACGATTTTCCTTGTGCAGCAAAATAACTGTATAAATATGTATACATATATTGGATTTAACAAATACTTTAACATATTTAACATGTATTGAACTACCTGACATCTAGGGGAGGAGGTGGGAAGGAGGGGAAAAGTTGGAACAGAAGGCTTTGCAAGGATCAATGTTGAAAAATTGTTTTGTATGCATATGTTTTGTAAATAAAAAGCTATAATAACAATAATAAAGAAACTTTAAAAAAAAAAAAAAGAAAGAAAGAAAGAAATTAATCCTAAAAATTCAGTTCCTCCAAGCTAACAGTAACTGACTTGCTGGACTTAATCATTTCTTAACATTCTTAACTATAAAGAAATGGGACCATTAAAGGTTATTGTAATTTTTAAAGGTTTATTTTTTCATGGTGTTTATTTTTAAATGGTTTGATTCTCAAACTTTCCAAAAGGAAAACAGTCATCGTCATTTGTGGTTGTTAATAATGGAGAGGGAAGGGAATGAGCAATAATGTAATGCCTTTTAAGTGCCAGGCACTGTGCCAAGTTCTTGACAAATATCATCTCATTTCATCCTCACAAGAACCCTGAGATAGGCCCTAGCAATATCTGTATTTTACAGATGAGGAAACTGATACTAAGGCAAGTTAAATAACATGGCCAGAATCACACAGCTAGTAAGTGTCTAAAATCACACTTGCACTCAAAGTCTTCCTGATGCCAAGCCCAGAGCTCTATCCACTGTGTCAACAGCTCTTTATTACTAATTATTATTATTAATAATAATAACAGCTCACATTCATATAGTACTTTATAATTAGGGTTTACAAGTCTTTCCTTATAGCAACCCCAGGAGGTAGTATCAATGTTCTTAATGCTATTAACACTTATCTACATATGTGTACATATATACATGTATGTGTGTGCACACGTGTGTGTGTGTGAGAGAGAGAGAGAAAGAAAAAGAGAGAGAGAGAGAGAGAGAGAGAGAGAGAGAGAGAGATTAGTAAATCTGGATAAAAAATAAAATAAAATAAAAAAGAAATGCTGGGTAAAAGATTAGTTCAAAGCCAAGCAGAAAGCATCCAGTAATGATGCCACTTAGTGCTCTCTAAGCAACCCTTTGTCAGACTCAGTCCTACCACTCACCAGCTCAGGCAATTTCCTCTCCCTCTTGTCTTTCCAACTCCCTTTTTCCTCTTCATTCCCCACCCTTTCCCCTGCCTTTATCTTGGACCTGCTTCAGATACTGCTTAGAGCTTTCATGTGGCACAACGGAAGAAGGCTGGTGGGCTTCAGATCTGAGAATCTCTGAGTTCAGATCCTGCCTCGAGCACTACCCTGGAGACCCTCAGTAAGTCGGTTAATTAACCTAGACAAGCTTCAGAAAAAAGAGGATAACCATATAACACCAATCTCCCAAGATTGGTGAGATTTAATGAGATAACATTCAACTCATCCACTAGCATTTATTAAATGCCAACCTTGAGCCAGACACTGTGCCAAACGCTGGGGATGAAAAGAAAGGCAAAAACAATCCCAACTCCAAGGAGCTCACTCACCCTGTAAACCTAAAAGCACAATAGAAACCTTTGCTTGTTATTGTTCTTGTTATTGTTACTACCACTAGCAGAAAGCAGAGAAGAGAAACCTCTTTTCTGGCCACAGAAGAGAAATCCTGTTGAATTGTAAGCTGACACTGTCAATAACTCTGACTCCTGCCTCCTCCCTCTCCTTAGGTACCCAACAACATCAAGATTATCTTAATCTTTAAACAAAATGAGACAAAAAGTTAAGATTCAGCATTGGCTCCCAGATTCATTCCAACATCCCAAAGAGATGTGTGCATTTCACTAGCCCCACCTGCTGGTTCAAAGTTTTCAATCCTCCCATTCCAGGACATGAGCAAAAAGATTCAGCAGGATTCCTTTAATCTGAATTACTTTAGTAGCTGTGGCTACAAAGTGAGAGGAAAAGAAATTGCAGAGAAAAAACAAAGCAAGAACCACTACCCCAGATGATTTCACAAGTGTGTGAAAGCAAAAAGAGTTGCAGGACGTGTGAAGCTGAAGCAGGCAGCCCCACTGATGGAACTCTTGGATCTGACCTCTGAGAAATAAAGTCTCAAGACTGGACACCTACCTTGTGGGCTTAATTCTATTGTTCTTTCCAGTGTGGCAGGTAGATGGTGCAGTGGTTAAAGCACTATTTCCATTCACCTTCTCCTCCTCTCTCCCCCTACCTAAGTCAGGAGAACCTAGTTCAAAATCTACCTCAGACAATTACTAGTTGTGTGACCCCAGATTAGATACTTAACCCTGTTTGCCTCAGTTTCCTCTTCTGAAAAATGAGCTGGAGAAGAAAATGGCCAATATTTTGTATCTTTGTTAAGAAAACCCCAAATGGGGTTATGGGAGAGTTGGACATGACTAAAAACAACAATACTACAAAATATTCCACTTAAAGCAAGCCACTCTGACTTCCCATCTTCCTTCAGCTTTGTAATTTTTTTTAATTTTGGAACTGGTTTTCAAGGATGCCCAGGAGAGCTTCTAGTCTGAAATGAAGGACATTTTATGAATGAAGGAACCAAGGCCCAGAACACAAAAATGAGTTGCTCCACAGGAGCTGAACCCTGATCCTTAGAAACAAATTCCCAGAATGGGATTTTGGGCACCTCAAACAGCAACACAATCACCACCACCGAAATCCAAAGAGACATTTTACACAGAAGCAGAAGTCCCACCAGATGGGCTTTCTTGCTCTATGTAGCTCTAGGTCTATCATAACCTAGTTTCAGGAGAGATTCTGCAGGTTGTCACTATAACTTGTCTTCTGAGTCTCCAAAATCACATCCTGACATTTTCTATGTCTTATCCTACTCTCCAACAGGAATCTGAATATTTATCTTCTAGTTTTGATTAGAGACCACTGAATCCTGATTTCATGATGAAGGGAAATCTGCAGGGGATCAAACGGGTTGAACACAGAGGACACGGGACCATTCGACAGCAAGATTTTATTTTCAACACACTTAACTGTGGGAAGAAGCATTCATGCCTTATTTTATTTTTCTAACCAGAAGCAAGCTCACCCCAAAAAGAGACAGAGAAGAAAGGCTTCACCCGGAATTCTTTCCTTCACTCTCTTCTCCCTCCCCTGCTTTTCCAAGGACTTCCCGTACCAGTCTCTGGTGTTCCCTTCACCAGCCTGCGTTCAGACTGTAATGACCTACGAGAAGTCCAGGAGGCTCTGCCAACAACTCCCTGCTCATCTAATCCTGAGCAGGTCATTGAGCAGCTTTGGAGTCTGTAGTTTCCCCAGCTGTCAAAAGAGAAAGCAAAACTAAAGCAGGGGCTTTTAAGTCTTTTAGGTGGCAAAGACCCCTCAGGCAGTGATCAGGAAAGCCGATAGAGTCCTTCTCAGAATCATGCTCTTAAATGCATAAAAGAAAAACCAGAATAGGATTCCATTTACAAGGAAAGAGTAATCAAAATATTTTTAAAAACAAAATTCATAGAATTCATTCTATGAACCACTACCCCCGATGACTGCCAAGATTCTTTCCACTCCTGCATTCTATGAAATCAGTATTAAGAGAAATACTAAAAAGCAAATAAATAAAATCAGATTTTTTTTCAAAGTCTCTTGGGGACTAAAAATGAGAAAAGACGCCATATGAAGTCACTGAGGTAGCACAGTGGATAAAGCTCTGAGTCTGGGGTCAGACCAGCTTCAGGTTTTACTAACTGTGTGACCCTGGACATGTCACTTAATCTGTTTGTCCCAGTTTTCCCAAGTGTAAAAAGGGAATAACAGCACCTACTTTAGAGAGTTGTTGTGAGGACTAAATATTTGCAAAACTTAGCACAATGCTTAGAATACAGTAGGTACTATTAAAAAGCTTAATTCCTTCCCCTTTCCCTCCTTGATATCCCTGGGAATTCAATCAACAAACCTATAGAAACATTTACTATGTGTCAGGCAAAAACTTTCCTGCCCTCAAGGAGGTTAGCTACTAACTGGGAATGCAACTCTGTGTGTGTATAAGATACAGTGTAACTAAATAAAATGGAAGGAAATTTCAGAGTGAAGGGTGGAACAGTACAGGAGGAAATGGAGAGGCTTGGAAAGGCTTCTCACAAAAGACGGGCTTTGAGTTGAGTTTTGAAGGAAATAAAAGCTAGAAGGTGGAAGTGAGCAGGGACAGCACTACACACTTGGGAAATAGCCAAAGCAAATGCAGGGAATAGGGAGAATCACCAGCTTTCAATTCTATTAGCAGAGTTTCCATTTTCCTGAGCCTCAAAGAAATTCCAGAGTCTGTATAGAAAAACAAAACAAAACCTACTCCAAATATCCTTGAAAACAGCTTTATCTATCACTTCCTATGATTGTGTTCCTAAGTAATACTACTCCTACAAACAGGAAAGAACTCCCAACCTCCTTACACCCACTCTTCCTGGCACCCCAAAGCCCAGAAGCCACTGTTGCAATTTTTCTCTTCAGGCAAGAGGAGGAGAGGCAGCCTTCTCACCAAAACAGCTGGTAATGGGAGAAACTTCCAAGCTTCTTAAGGACACTCTAAATAAAGAGCAAATCCAATTAAAGTCAATCCCATTGAATTCAACAAATATTTAAAAGGCACCTATGGTGTGTAAAAGAGCAGTGATTCAGCCTCCAATCTGAAAATCAAGAAACCATAAATTCAAGGTCAGTCTCAGACAATTCAAAGCTATGTAACCCTAGACAAATCACATAACCTCTGCTGCCTCAGTTTCCCTATCTATAGCGGGTTAAATCATTTATAACTTTCTGTACCAAAACCCCTTACCTAGAGATTAGCACAGTGCCTGACAATGGCCTGAGAATGGCTCATTCTATACCACCTCTCCCTCTATCCTCTGACCTTTAATTAGCCTCAGTCACAGAACACCTGCTTAGTAATTCTGATTAACCCATATGCCTATTCATGACAATAAAGGGTCCATGTGACTATGATAATGCCTTTGTGAATTTTTCACATTTGGAACCAACCCGCTCTCCCAAACTTATTGCTGCTTTACCATCACCACCATCAAAGGCAACATGCTAGGATACAAAGTTATTAAACTAACTTAATAAATTCAATTGGAAATTAACTTGAGGGATTACAGGGTAAAGTTTTTTGCTTGACAATTTAACATCTAGTAGAATAGATCCTTTAAGATGCATAGTGTTTTCTCTAGGAAACAAAGAGCCATTAATGATAGCTTTTTTTCCCCATTTCTATCTTTTTCCTTGGAAATAATGGAGTAATCATTTAGAACTGGTTCCTGAAAACAGACAACCTTGTTCTACCTTCCCCTTTTTGGGGGAAAGGAGTAAACAATCAAAACACTTTGATTCTCAATGCTGCTCTGTTAATTGCAAAAAGATCCTAGGCAAATCACTCTATTGCTAGGTTTACTCTCCTTAAAATGGGAATGCCAACTGTCCTGCCTATGCCACAGGGTGTTTTGAGAATTAAATGAGACTCTATCTCTAAAAGTATTATTATTTCTACTTCTTACTAATAACTATCCCTAGGCCCAACATGAATCTTCTGATCAGTGATAGATTTCAACATGCCAATTTCATGTTTTCAAATTTTGGCAACAAGGCCAAAAATTTGAGGTAAAGTAGACTGACCTAAATAGGCATTTAAACTAAGAATGAAGTGGCCAGATAGAGGGCACAAAAGGGCACTAAGGAAGAATGAGAAACATGACTTTATCTTTGTCTTTTATTTATAAAGAAATGTCTACTGTTTGAAACACTCAAGCAAGCTGGAGAAGGAACCCGTAGATAGATAGATACATAGATAGATAGATAGATACATACATACATACATACATACACAGACATAAACAAGAAAGATTTGTGAAAGTAAATAGTAGTACAAAAACCTCATTTTGCAATGTTTGGAAATAATTACTAAATTGACTCTAATAGATAGAGGCAAAATACTGAATTTATCTTCCATAAAGGGAACTGAAGCAATAATTCTCCAGCCCCCAAAATTACAAAAACTTTACTGTTTATAATCTTCCATGAAGTTGCAGCATTTTAAAGTGGACAGAGCCATACATTTGGCATTTGAGCACCACAGTGCAAATCTTGCTCAGTCACCACAAGCTATGTGACCTTGGACAAAGCTTTTCCTCTTTCTGCATCTGGTTTTCTGCAGATAATCTTCAAGGTTCTTTCCAGCTCTAAAACCTATTCTCATGTTTAGTCTGGCTCAAAGAAATGACCTTGGGATCTTAAAGTTGAATCACTTGTAACTTTCTGGACCAAAACCCCTCACCTAGCCACTAATCCCTTCTAAGTATTGTTTCCCTCTTTAGAAGAAAAACTCCATAAGGATAGGGACTGTTATTTTTGTATCTGTATCCCTAGTGCTGCACCAATGCTTGGCACATAGCAAGTGCTTAACAAATAATTTTCATTCTATTATTCACTGAAGGCTATGTCATCAGAAAACACACTCTTACAAGTCTCACCTATCTGAAACACTTCATATACAGATATTCAACAGAATGTACATCTGTCATCCAAACTCTAATCTAATTAATGTTTGTAAAGCCTCATCACTAAGAGTAAAGTCATCAAGTAATGAATGTTTTTGGCCACTGACACTCATAAATACCATTTATTGAGGCAGAAAGAAGTTACAATCTGAACTTTTTCCTCCTTGAAATCCTTTTAAATAATTTTGGTTTGAAAAAAAATTAAGCTTATTTTATTTTCAAAACTACCTTTCACTTGGTTTCATAATCCATATCCAAACTTCTAGGGGCCAGTAGGAGTTTAAAATAGAACTACTGCAGAGACTCTGATTTATATATATATAGATACACACACACACACACACACACACATATATATATGTAGTCTCCACATAAAGCAAGCTGCATGATGGGATAAGGAAAAACTATGGTTGTGAGTCACAGTCATTACAAACATTAAGGTCTCTCTCTCCAGGTCAAGTTTACTTACGTTTATCAAGATAAGCCGTACCTGACTGCCGCCATCACCTGGCTAAGGAGCCTGAATAATTTAGATCAAACACAAAGGGGAAAAAATAGAGAGCAATAGAGAATAGAGTCTGTCTAGGACTTTAGCCTTTAAAGTTTTGACAGCCCAAGCGCGAAGCAAAGTCACGTCCTGAGAAGAAGAGCTAGTTCAATGTCAGAGCATTCCCCTATTTTTATTTTATTTTTTGGAAGCTTTAAGGGTGAGTTGGGCTAAAGAAGGCTACAAAGAAAGATGATCTGAAGAGATCAGCGACTCCTGCAGAAGTGGAAAAACCACACCAGCAAAACTAGGGAGTCGGATGAAAGAAGTGCTTAAAGATTAACAAGGCAAGAGAACTTCCAAAAGGGGAAGGGACGCAGGGAGACAGAAGCTGCAGGACGCCGAAGAAGGACGCCCGTCTCCTGGGGTTCGCCCAGCGGCACCCCTTCGAGCCCGGGTCTCCCACGACCTTCCCTCTGAGTGTTCGGGTTTGCCTTTCCGGGTATTCCAGCACACAGAAAGCGCTTAATAGATGCTAACTGGCCGACAGACTTCCTGACCCCCAGTCCAGAGGTCACTGGGGCCGGGTCATGCCCTGCCCCCAGCTCTCGGAAGGAAGGGCGCTCCTGCCCCCTCTGTTACCCTCCCCCCGAGTATCCCAAAGTGGGTGTATGGACAACCCCTCCTCAGAGGCCGGAACCACCGTCCCAGGCCCCTCCCACAGGAAGCCGCCTCCCCCCGCCTCAAAAGCCGGCAGTCAACCTCGGGCTGGCCCGGCTCTGGCTGCCCGACCCTCCCAGGGCCGGCTTGCCAAGCCAGCTGGGCTCGGAGCCGGGACCCCTACCTGCAACAGGCCAAGCAGCGGTGCCGAACTCCTCTTCTGCTTCCGCCTTCGACCGCTGCAACTCGGGCCGGGTCATGTGTCCATTGTTGATCACCTGACCCGGAAGAGGCGAAGCCAGCCCACACGAGTGTGGGCAGGAGAAGCCGAGAGCGCGCGCGGACGCCAGGAGTTGGGCGGGGCGGGGAGCGGAGTTGGACGCGCTTATTCTCTGGCGTTCCAGCGAGAGGACGAGGCACGCGTGGATTGGTGTGGAGCAAAGCTTGCGGCGTGGCGACCTGAAATTCCTATGTATTTAGGCTGTACCATCTGGATTGAATTACAATCCACTTTATAGAGTATAAGCTCCCTGAGGGCAGGGACTGTTTGGGGTCTTTGTTCTGTTTTTGACTCCTTCCCAGGGTCAGGTCACATGTTAGGCTGTTTTTTTCTTGAATAAAAGTCTAAAATGGATGAAAAATCATTTATTAAGTACCTACGGCTGTAAATACAAATTTAATTCAATTCAGTAATCCTTTAAGTGTCTACTTAGTATTGAGGCAGTTAAGTGTCACTGTGCTGGACCTGCAATCAGAGACTTGAGTTCTTATCCTACTTTAGACACCCTATTCTGTGAATAATGCTCTGCAAGACACTTAATCCCGTTTGCCTCAATTTCCTCTTCTCTAAAATAAGCCAGAGAAGGAAATGGTAAACCACTCTAGTGTCTTTGCCCAGAAAATTCTCCAAAAAAGGGTTCAGGAAGAGTCAGATACACCTGAAAGCAAATAAATAAAAATTTGTACGTAGCTAATAAGCGGCTGCATCCAGATTGGAATTCTGGTCCGAATAACTGGAAAAATATTAACTGCTCAGGAGTACGTGGAGCCAATATGATTAAAATGACATTTCTAAGTAACTTATTCAGTGTTATACCAATCAAACTATCAAAAAATTATTTTATCGAGATAGGAAAAGTAATAATTCATCTAGAAGAGCAATAGGTCAAAGATATAAAGGGAATCAATGAAAAAAATGCAAAAGAAAAAATCCCTACTAGATCTCAAATTGTATTATAAAGTGGTAATTATCAAAACAATCTATCACTAGCTAAGAAATAGAGTGGTGGCTCAAGAATAGATTAGCTACAAATTACATTATAGTAAATGACCGTGTGATCTAGTATATGATAAACCCCAAAACCCAAACTTTTGGAACAAAAACTCATTTGATTTAAAAAAAAAAACTGCAGGGAAAACAGGAAAATTTTGGCAAAAACTTGGTATAAAACAGCATCTTACACTCTATAACAAGATACAGTCAAAATGGATACATGATTTACATCTAAAAATTATGCCATAAGCTAATTAAAAGAGTTAGGAATAGTTTATCTCTCAGATTTATGAATAAGGGAAAAATTCAGAACTAAAGAAGATATAGAGAGCATTACAAAATATAAAACAGATTATTTTGATTACATGAAATCAAAAAGTTTTGGCACAAACAAAAAGATGAAACCAAAAGCAGAAAATGGAAAAAAAATTTTATCTCTAATAAAGACCTTATTTCTCAAATATATACAGAAGTGAGTCAAATTTATAAAAATACAAATCATTCTCCAGTTGATAAAGGATCAAAGGATATAAACTGGAAGTTTTCAAAAAATCAAAACTATTGATAATCATATAAAAATGCTCTAACTCACTACTGATTAGAGAAATGCAAATTGAAATAACTCTGTGGTACCACCTCATGCCTATCAAAGAGGCTAAAAAGGAAAATGGATGCTCAAGGGATTTCTAACTAACACTCTGTTGGTGGAATTGTGAACTGATCCAAATTACTGAAGAGCAATTTGATATTATGTTCAAATGGCTATAAAACTATGATCCAACAATGCCACTGCTGGGTTTACATCCAAAAAAAGGGGGTGGGGGTGGGAAAAACCTAAATGTACAAAAGTATTTATAACAGCTCTTTCTGTGGTGGCTAAAAATTGAAAATCAAAAAGATGTCTATCAATTGGGCAATGGCTGAACAAGCTGTGGTATATATATGAAATGTTACTGTGCTATAAGAAACATTTGGAAGGACTTACATGAACTTAAGTATTGTTAAGTGAACAGAACCAGAAGAAACAGTGTACACAATAACAGCAATATTATTCAATGAAAAATTGTGAATGACTTAAATGTTCTCAGCAATGTGATGATCCAAGACAATCTCAAAGGACAGACGATGAAACATACTATATGCCTCCAGAGAAAGAACTGATATTATTTTAATATGGGCTGAAGCAGACTATTTTTTGCTATCTTTCTTTTTTTTCTTTTACTCAAGTCTTCTTGAACAAAATGACCAATATAGAAATGTTTTACATAATTGCACTTACCATCTCAGGAAGAAGGCAGAACAGAGTGAGAAAGTATTTGGAACTCAAAATTTTCAATAAAAAATGTTAAAATACATTTTTTAAACCCCCACAGATTTGAATTGTAAAGTTGAATCTTCCTGACGCCAGACCTGGTGTTCTATGCATTATGGTGCGACTTAACTGTCCCTTTTGCCTCCCTTCTTCTTCCAAGGTCTTTCATTTGCCCTGGAGGCTAAATTGCAGTTCTACCACTTATTATGTAATGCCGGAGAAACTGAGGCAGGAGAGAGATTAGAGAGTTTTAATATTTTTATTAATGGGAGAGTAAGATTGACTGGACAGGACTCTCGTCTCACATTATCCAGTCAGACAGCGATAAGTACACTGGGACCAAGGAATCCATATTGGTCCCAGGGCTGGAGGACCCAAAGAATCCAGCGTCCAGCATACAGCTGCCAGCCGCCATTCTCCAGCAATGAATGGAAGAACCCCAACTTCTTAAATACCTTTTTGGAGACAAAGAAGAGAAAGGGAGGGAAAGTTTTTATCAGGGAGGGGAAGCCATAAAACCCTAAAAAATCCGGAGACAAAGAAGTAAAGATATCGGTGGGTTATCTTGGAATATTTTAAGGGATATTGTAAATCCATAAAAGAGTCAGGAGATCTACTCTTTTATCTTGCTAATTTATTAACCCGAAAGCGAATAATCCTTAGTTTTACTGGGTCAGAGACAGAACAGTTAAGGAAACTGAGACAGGGAAACTGAGTCAGGACAGTTAAAGAGAACTGTGGCATAACAATTACTTATGTGATTTTGGGCAAGCTAAATTCTCTGGCCCTCAGTTTCCTCATCTGTAAAAATAAGATTTTTTTTTTGAATGATGGGCTATAACTCCCCTTCCAATTCTAGTTAGATCTTCCTATAATCCCACAGACAGTAAAATGAAGTAACTTTGCAGGATAGGTTGGCAGCTTCTTCTGAATGGAATGTAAAATTTTTAATAATTAAACTAACATAAATGCTTTCCACCCAAAGGGACACCTATAATCAGGTAAAGACTAATAACCAGCTCTTCCTTTAAAAAATATGCCCAGGATACACGTTTACATTTAATCTTCATGATTAATAACCCATATTTTCTTAGGTATAGACAATCAACAAAACAATAAATCAAGATCTGATGTATAGCATTTGCAGATGTCTAATTTGTGTAAATACTCACAATGATAATTTAGTGATGAGTTCTGAGCTGACTCTAGCACACTCCTGCCTATAACATATGTTACAATATAAAAATAGTTGAAATTCATATAGTATTTTGAGAAACTCAAAACACTTTACCTGCACTGTCTTGCCTCATTCCAACTACAACTTAGTGGGTTAATTACTTTTACAGTTAAGAAAATGAATGCTCTGGGTTTAAGGGACTTGTCCAAGTTCACACAGCCAGTACTGATAGAGTCATTATTTGAAATCAGATTCAGGGTTCATTCCACCATACCATGTAGTCTTGTTTGATCATGGTTCCAAACCAAAAACTTTGACCTGTGTTCTGATAATAGATATTTTTGCAAAATAGTTTTAAAATTAATTTTCTTTTTATAATGCAAGGAAATCTGACAAATGTAGTCATCTTATTGTAGGGGAAACAGCAGTGATGCTAAAGCCCTTTTGAGTTAAGGAGTACTCTTGTCTGTCAATGATTGTAAAAGTCTTCTGGCCAGGGCAGCTAGGTGGAGCAGTAAATAGAACTCCGGCACTGAAGTCAGGAGGACCTCGTTCCAATCTAGCCTCAGATACCTAACACTTCCTAACTGTGTGACCCTGGACAAGTCACTTAATCCCAATTGCCTCAGCCAAAAAAAAAAAAAAAAAAAGTCCTCTGGCCTAGAAATGTTTGATAATATTTTTTCCCTTTAGATATATTAGTAATGCTGAAGCCCCCTGACCTGAAAGTGCTCTTACACTAACAATCTGAGTTTCGTAGATTTTAAGGTCTTCTGGCCTTAGACTAGTCCTAGATCTGCTGGTCAGTGATAACCAAATTCCCAAGACCATTCCTCAACCTTACTTATAAGCCATAAAATTCACAAATATAATCTGTTGATCAGTAATGACCAAGTTCTTGAGAAAACGTAAATAGATCACCCCTCAAAACTATTTGTAAGCCATAAAAATAGCAAATAAGTTACATGAAGCTCTGATCCAATTTGGTATAAATCTATTTCCTGTCCCTCCGTCCCTTGCTAATTTCTTTTGGAATTTAACCTGCTGCAATTGGTGTTACAATTACAATAAACTTTGCACCTTAACTTGGACATGTGTTCAAACCTGCACATTCTTTTAAGAAACCTCATGACACCGGTCTGTGACCCTAAACTTTTGGGGTCTCCCCTTCCCAACCTCAACAGTCATATTAATACATTTCATTATAATTTGGCTACTAAGGTTTTCTGGCTTGACCATGTCATTTTAAAAAATTATTCTTTACCAAATAAAATTAACATTTCCATAAAAAAAGTAGGAAAGAAAAAGGGTTGCAAGTGAAATTGAATCTTGATAACATACAGCTTATTTTTCTTTTGAAGTATTTAATAAATTCAAGATTTAACTTAAAAAGTGGTGGTTTTTTTCTGCTTTTTTAATGCTTTTTAAATGCTTTAATGATATTCTTTTCTTTTTTCAAACATGGGGAATATACAATACAAAAAGGAAGCTGGAAAGGAGAGGGGAACTGAGGGGCATCTGGCCCAGGGGCATGATTCTTTGGAGTTCAAACCAAGCCTAAATGCTGTTGCAAAGTAGAGATTTAGCTAGAAAGTTGTGAAATCAGTCTTTATTGTCTATTTTCATAGGTGCTGGAGGTATAAATAAAAAACACAAGATGGTACCAGGCCTAATTACATTCTATTTATGAAATTTACATCTATACAGATAAGTAAATATATGATCATTTGAGACTCAGTAATAATTTGGGAGGCAAAAAAAAAAAAAAAAATTTCCATTAAAGGCAGCTTAAACTGACTATTGAGGAAGGAAACTAATATAAGTCTAAGAGAGAGAGTGAATTCCAGACTCAGTGAAATAATGAATGTGTGAATGAGTAGAGGCAGGACATCAGGGAACAGCTAGCTGTTCCAATTGGCTAGCTGACAGTTTGGGAAAGGAAGAGTGATAATCTGATGGCCCAGTTTGAATAGGATTTGAATTACAAAGTGTTGGAAATACTACATGAGAGAACTTATGGTAGAGTGGAAAGAATATTGGTCTTGTAATCTGAGAACCTGGATCTGAATTCCAGGTCGGCCTCTTTCTTCCCATGTAACTGTAGGCAAATCTTTTCTTCTCTTGGGGCCTTAGTTTTCTCAATTGTAAAATGAGAACCTGGTTGGACTAGCTGACCTCCAAAGTCATTTCTAGCTCTAAATCTATGATCTTATGACTTAGAAGCTTGAAGTTTACTGAAGGTCAGCCTGTGCAAATACAGAGACTAGAGAAGGAATGTTAAGTTTAAGGAACAGTTTGCATACCAATCTGGCTAGACATGCTATGTGAAGAAATAAAGGGGGGAAGGGGAAGATGTAAAGGTAGGTTGAAGTTAGATAGTGAAGGGTTTTAAATTCCAGGCTGAAAAAAATATATTTCATTCTTAAAGTCATTTGGAAGCTACTGAAAAGTTATGAGCAGAAGAATAATATGATCAGACCCATAATTTGGGACAATTATTTTGTTATCTATGTCAAGAATGGATTGGAGGAGGAAAATTCTTGAAAGAAAAAAAAAAAAAACAGGAAATCGTTGCAAAAGTCAAGATGTGCTAGTTGTGTTAGTGGAGAGAATGGGATAGATAGTGTGAGTAAGTTGTATTTCCATATAGGAACTTTAAAAAAGTTCATATCAGCTAACCTGGTTAGTTGTACAAAGCAAGAAACTCCAAAGGAAGAGTTTTCTGCCATTTTGGAACATGGGCTGTATGATGAGGGAGAGAGAACATGTTAAGGAGGAATATACAATGAGAGTACAAAGAAGTCTGTCAATTTCACCAATCTCAGCCAATTGTGGGAACAAGAGGGGGACTTTGTGTGTCAGGATAAGAAATAAAAGGCTCATTTCTGTATTTATAAACTCAGATCTACCCAGGGACTGTCCCTGTGTGGATCACCCATTTCTTACAAGAACCATAAATAAACGAACTTATTCCAAGGGAGCAGAAATGAAATGAATCAGCTACAATCAACAAAAGAACTCTGGGAGATGACTAAGAACCATTACATAGAATTCCCAATTCCTCTATTTTTGTCCTCATGCATTTTTGATTTCCTTCACAGGCTAATTGTACACTATTTCAGGCTGAAATTCTTTTTATACTGAAAAATAACTGTTTGGATATGTATACTTATTTTGTATTTAATTTATACTTTAACATATTTAACATGTATTAGTCAACCTGCCATCTGGGGAAGGGGATTGGGAGAAGGACGGGAAAAATTGGAACAAAAGGTTTGGCAATTGTCAATGCTATAAAATTACTCATGCATATAACTTCTAAATAAAAACCTATAATAGAAAAAATAAAAATAAAATAAAATAAAATAACTTATTTCATACACTCCTGAATCCTTTTTATCTTTGCAGCATATATCTAACAATAGAAAAGATGGCACGAAGATGAAATTGATGAAATATGGCAGGTGAGTGGCAGTGGGGAGGAGGGACACTGTAAAAGAATGAATCAAAACCAAACTCTGAGGCCATAAACCTTGGGAACTCGATAGGTAGAAATGTCCTATACTAAAATGGAAGTTTGAAAGACAGGTTTAGAGGGAAAGATGATATGTACTATTTTAGACATGGTAAGTTGAAAATGCCAAAGAGCCATCCAAGTAGAGATATTTAAGAAGCATTTGGTCACACCAAAAAAAAGTTCAGGAGTAAACTAAAATCTGGATCTGTAAATTTAGGAGTCATTAGAATATTGCTAATATTGCTAATGGCAAATTCATTAACCAACAAATAAGCATTTATTAAAAAGAAGTTTGGGTAACATTGAAACCCATTTCCCTCTTCACAAGTTGGATTCCCAGGCTTTGAAGTGGATTGTCACTGAGAAATTCCAAGACTATGTTTATGGAGCAAAGTTACAAAGTTATGACCTAATAAAGAAAACATACTGAAATATTCTGACAAGTGCCAAGTTAAGAAGAATAAACATTTATTAATTATGTTCCAGGCACCGAGCTAAGTACTGGAAATACAAAGAATGGCAAAAACAGATGGTAGTCTCAAGGGGGAGACAATAAGCAAACAACTATATACAAAATAATGGGCAAGCTCTGTGGCAGTGCACAGAATACTGAGCCTAGAATCTGGAGGAATTGAGTTCAAATGTGGCTTCACTCACTAACTACTTGTGACATCCTGAGCAAATCACTTTACCCTGTTTGCCTTAGTTTCCTCATTTTAAAAATGAGAAGGAAATGTTTCTTTATCAAGAAAATTCCAAATAGGTCATGAAGATTTAGATATGACTAAAACTACTGAGGAAAAAATGTACAAATAACATATATAGAGATCTATATACATAGATATATAAATGATGATCTGGAAATCTCAAAGAGAAAATCACTAACACTAAGAACAAGGGAAAAATACTTCTAAAAAGTGGGGTTTTATCTGAGACTTTAGCTGAGAAAGCATGAGGCAAGGGTCAAGAACATTCCAGGTTTAGGTATACTTTGGAAGATCATTCTGAGAACTAAATGGAAGAAGGATTGTAACAGAGTGAGCCTTGAGGAAGGCAGACCCACCAGCAGACTACTACAATAGTCCAGGTGTCAGGTGATGAGTGCACTAGACTGGTGACAGTGACAGAGGAGAGAAGGAGGAATATTTGAGAGATGTGGCAAAGATGAAATCAGGGGTGTAAAAGATAATGAGATTTCCATTTCCAGGATGATTCCTAAATTTTAAATCTGAGGGACTGGGAAGATGATGATGTCCTCCCAGTGGCTCTTTCAGTACTTTCTTGACCCATATGCCTGAAGTCATCCAAAGCTTTATTGTCCACAGATTACCAAATGCGTTGAGTTGCACCAAGTACTTCCTTATACCAAGGGTGGAATCAATGTCCATTCAGTACAATATTCTGTTATTACACTTCTTCTTTTTAAGTCCTAACTTCTGCCATTGGCTCAACAATCAAGTTTTTTCAAAGGATTGGAACTTGAGTCCTTTGACATCACATCTTTAATTCTTGGCTTCCCATAATCCATGAGCCATTTACTTTTTTCACCAATCCTTCATAGACATTTGGGGCAAAAGAAGTTGATTTAATGAAGCAGAGGGAAACTAAAAGGGGAGAAGGTTGGAGAGGAAAAATTATAAGTTCAGATTGGAATATGTTTAGTATAAGTTATTTACAGAACATTGCATTTAAGATATCTGATAGACTATTAGAAATGAGAGACTAGAGATCAGGAAAGAGGTTGGGACAGGATGTAATAGATCTGAGATCTACATAAAAATGATTATTGAACCCATGGTTCAGAGAAAGGTAGCCACACTAACCAGTTATGAATTCAGCATGCACTGCTCATTATGGAAGACCAATGTGGATGCAAACACCCTTTCCAGAAGGCCACAACATGTCCAAAGCTGCTGGGTAGTACTGAAGATAGAACATTGGATCTGAAGTCAGGAAAATCTGAACTTGAATCCAGCCTTGGATATTTACCAGCTTCCCTTCTGTCTGTCTCAGTTTGCTCAAATGTAAAATGGGGATAACAATAGCACCTATCTCCCTGAGTTATTGTGAGGAACAAATGAGATAATATTTGTAAAGCACTTAACACAGTGCCTGGCATATAGTATGTGCTATACAAATTCTTATTTCTCTTCCTTTCCCACAAAGAAGAAGTGAAAAACCAAATATAACTTCAAGGAAGCTGGATTATAAGCAGTTGGCAGGATAGCATTTAGCAGCATATGTGAAGCTCTCTTCATTGAATCAATTTTCTTTGACTTAAAATTTTCTATGGATGACAAGTAAAGAAAACGAATGTCTGGTGAAGAACTATGAGAAATGATACAAGACAAGAATCAAGAACATGACTCCAAAAGATTCAAGCATTAATTCCCTGAATTGATATGGCAGAAGTTGGAACCATACAGTGTAATACTACCCTAGATTGTTATTGATCTGATACATGGTATGAGGAAACAGTTGATGCTATCCAGTTCCCAACTCACTAGGGCCAAAAAAAGTTTTTGGACATATGGGTTCTTTCTTAACCTATAAACTTTGACCTTGACATAGAACCTATAAACAACAGATCTCAGCACCCCCCCTTCAGATGTCACCAAAAGTGTGACTTTTGCCTGTTGCATGGAAAGAAAAATGTTGCCTACTCATGCTATATATTTGATGAATGCAAATATTAACAAACCTTTGAAATTTGTCCACTTTGACCTTCTGTCTTTGAAAGACAATAAGAACATAAACTATATATTGATAGTCACTGACTACTTCACAAGCTATACATTGGCATACCTATCCAAGAACCAGAAAGCATCCCTACTTGCTAAAGTATTGTGGGGGAAAATATATTATTTAGCATATAACCTTTTTAGGATCTATTTGAACCAAGGCAGAGACTTTGAAAGATATGTTAACTCTGGCTATCACCATCCAGAAGTCTAAAACAACCCCTTATCATACTTAGGGGGATCCAAAAGCCTAAACAGTTCAATGGCTCACTGTAGAGGGCGAATTCTGAAAAGATATTTGTGAATCAAGGATAGCAGAGTGCTTACAGTTAAGCACCTACTCAGTGTGAGATAATGATTCTCTAAACATATACTTAATGTGATATGATGATGTAATGGTTGTGCATGCTCAGTGTACTGTAGTGATGTAATCATAATTTAAGGGAGTCTCAGACACAGAAAACTCTCTCAGCCACAGACACAGAGGATTCAGCCACAGACACAGAAGATTCTCAGCCACAGACACAGAGAAGACTTGACCAGCCTCGTGATGACTCTCCTGCCTTCATCACTTCTCCACCTAAAGACCAAGGCCAGTCCAGAGAATTTCCAGAGAGCTAGCTCGGATATTACAGCTCACTGATGACCAAATCAGAGACACTGAGGTCAGAATAAACTTTAGCTAGAATAGGGCTCTCCTTGTAATATGTGAAAAATCCTATGATAAACCATGCTACTTATTCCATAACTGTTATTGGTGTTGTTCAGTTCTTTTCAGATGTTTCCAATTGGTAAAGACAGTAGTTTGCCATTCCCTTCTCCAGATCATTTTACAAATGAGAAATAGAGGCAGAGTGAAGTGACTTGCCTAGGGTCACACAGCTAGTAAGTGTCTGAAGTCAGATTTAACTCAGAAAAATGTCTCCCTGTTTCCAAGCATGGCATTCTATTCACTACAGTGCCACCTAGCTGCCTCACTCTATACCTTGTCTGTTAATATTTAGGCATGAATCAATTATTTTGGACCCTCCAAGGATGAAAAGAGTATAAACACATTTGATCAGAATAAGTATTTGGCTGAGAAAAAAATTAAATTATACTTGCCACACAGCTATAACTACAGCTCAGAAGGAGGCCAAAAGAAATAAAAATTAGTAGGATGCCCATGTTTATTATACAAGACTTTTTAAAAGATGAAAGAATTCTGCTGAGAAAACTTCAGGGTTGAAAGGACACAAAAGTCAGCAGATGAATAGAATATTACCCATGTCTATTTGTGGAAGACTGGGCAACTTGCCTATTTGGAAATGACACCTGAAGCTGGCAGGGGCTCTATAAATATAATTATTGTTGATTGGTGAGTAAGTTGATAGATAAGTGGAAACTGAAGGACAAGTGGACTCTGAGGGGAAAAAAAGACCTTCTGCCATTCATATAAGAATCCAAACAGTAGGTTTAAAAATCACTTTGGGGGTCATTAGATTGTACAGTAGATAGAGCACTTGGCCCTGAAGTCAAGAGAACTAAATTCAAATCTGGACCCAGACACTTAATTCTTACTACCTGTGTGAACCAGGGCAAGTCATGTAATCCCAATTGCTTCACAAAAAAAGAAAAAAGAAAAGAAAGTCACTTTGAATGAAAATTCTATGTGATGTAATACTGATAGTTGAGAAGAGGTGTGAAAATTCAGGTGGGGAATGCCCTCTGGTCAGCACAGGTCCAGTGTGAAAGAATTTGCAAACCCAAAAGTCTGAGGCAAAAGGGAATTTTATTGACACTGACAAGCCAGCTTTCCTA
Organism: Antechinus flavipes; assembly: GCF_016432865.1. NCBI lineage: Eukaryota > Metazoa > Chordata > Mammalia > Dasyuromorphia > Dasyuridae > Antechinus > Antechinus flavipes. The sequence goes on from NC_067399.1 coordinate 47,670,047, forward strand.
GGAAGACAGACTTCTCAGTGGGTAAGGAAGGTCCTGTCAGGGAAATACCAAAGGTTAACACTAAGAAGAGGATATCTTCACAGCAGATAAGAGTCCTGGCAGGCAGCTTTGCCAAGAAGACAATACAGTTTCCTTGGCAAAGCATACTCCTGCTTCAGACTTCTGCAGAGATTTGGAGTTCAAGAATTGCCTTTTATTAGTGGTCTGAGGCTCTGGCTTCCATTCAAAATTGAATGAGATTCCTTCACTATTGTCACTGCCCCAAGCTTAGATTTCCAGTTGAAAAGAGATGATCTTGGAGTTTCGAGCCACTTTATAGGAACATCAGGCCAAGATCTTCAAATGAATGAGACCACTTAACTGGGAGTTCCAGCTACTGGGAGTGGTCCTGAACTAATTTTCAACTCAATAGAGGGTGCAACTAGTCTCCGCCAAGATTTCCAACTGAATGAAACCACTTATCTTGATTCTTTGAAGGTGGACCTCTCCCAGAGGAGAGTTTCTCAGAATTCACCTCTATTGCTTCCCCAAAAAAGTCAAGAGGGAACAATTTGAATTATATGCATTATGCCACAATAACTAGTTTCAGTAATGAAAAGGGGCTGAAACCCAGAAGAAACATCTTTTCTGCTTGATACTTTAGTAGCAGCATGACCTAGGATTTGGACATACTCCTCAGAATGCAGCAACAATATCAGCTAATTTGGGTCACCATCAAGCTTTAATACCTACTATGGTTCTAATTAGGGCAGCCAGATGGCACAATGGAGAATCCCTTGGACTTGTAATCAGGAAAGCTCATCTTCATAAATTCAAATTTGGCCTCAGAATCTTATTAGCTATGTAGTCCTGGGAAAGTCTCTCACTCCTGTTTCCTCATCTATAAAAATGAGCTAGAAACAAGGAATGGAAAACCATTCATTTTTCTGCCAAGAAAATCCCAAAATGGATTTATAGGTAGTTGGACATAACTGAAATAACACAATAACAAAAGTAATTCTGATAAGATTTCTGATTAGTCTAAGCACAGGTATGGGGCAGGTCATTCAACATGTGGAAAGAGAGCTGAGATTATCCAACCAGACAACCTTATTATAAACCCAAATTAAAATGGTGAAAAGGATACCTGTGTACCCAAGTAATGTAACAGTGTCTTGAATGTAGCTACATATATTCATTGATATATGTTACTATGTATTTAGTTTGTATGTTTCATTATTATTTTTGCCATTTTACTTAATCACTTTATAAAGCTATTGTCCCTATGTTATGGTTACATTTGTTAATTCTCTTTAATTTTGTAGTAGCCTATGTGTACAGTTTTACTATTATGTCTTGATATTATGTAGATTCACTGTTATTGCTTTACAATGTTTGTTGTTATGCATTTTATTTTTGTTTTATTGTTATGCATTACCTAGAGAATTTATGCATATAATGTAATCTATGGATCACTTAGACTGGTGGTAATATAATTTGATTTTATGTTCCCTGACCTTGGGGCTTCTGTTCTAACAGTAAGTCAGTAGTCCTAAATCTTTTAGCTTTGGAATCTGCCTCAGGAAACTCCCACACCCAATCTGTCTGACCATTCCTTAGTCAGATAGCTTCTGGCCTCAGGAAACTCCAACAGATCAAACACCTGAGACAATAGTGAATAAGATTACTCCTCAATTCATTGCTGATTGGTAATCTTGTTAATATTCTTATCAACTAAGAACCACTCCTTCCTACCCATGAGCCATAGAATTAGCATATCTATGATTGAAAGATGGATAAATGTATCTCCTTGCTTCTGATCTTTGCTGAATTCCCTTACAATTCAGTTCACTTTTGTAATGGCATTACTATTGCTGTTAAGTTTTGCCCCTTGACTAAGGAAATGGGTTCAAGCCTACAAATTCTTTTGAGACACCTGATGATACTGGTATGGGACCCCAAACTTTTAGGGTTCCCCTTGCCAATCTCAACAGTAGTTACTAAAGCCAATGTCAAATGAAGTGTTACATAGTGCCAATTTCTATTGTATCTAATTGATGTGATGATACTCCAGGATGATTGCCTGAGACTCTTAGCTAATCATCCTTTGTTCTGCTTAGCATAGGTGCACTTTATGCTATTATACTGTAGTGGTTTTAAATTTTTAAATTTTTAAATTAATTTTGTTAAATAGTTTTTATTGTTAAATATTGTTGTTAAATAGTTAAATGGTTGCCAATTGAATGTAAAAAATTTAACATCTATATTCTTAAATTTTGAGTTCCAAATTCTATCCCTGCTTCCCATTCCTCCTTTACTCCTTAAAAAGGCAATTAAAATGATATGGACTTATATTTCTGAAGTCATGCAAATCATATTTCCTTATTATATGCTGTTGTAAGTAAGTACCAGGGATTTGCAGTTGATTTTGCAAGGGATTTAAAAATTCCAAATCTCAAGAAGGAATATAATACCTTGGAAAATGATCAAGCCTCCAGAGACTAAATAGCCTTCAAAGACTATGCCTCCTGGAAAATGTAAGTCAGTATCTTGACAGAAATATCACATGAATTAACTTTGATCCAAGAGAAGAATGTTGTGTCCAGACTAGATCTCTGGAAGATCTTGGTACCAGCCCAAGTCCTTGGTCTTAGAGGAGGAGTGATGAGGTGGGACTCATGTGGATGGTCAAATATGGAGTCCATTTATTCAAATTCTCTCAGCCTTACAAACCCTACTACAGTTATAACCAAAGCAACACTGCATGTGCTAACTATATACTGTGAATGCAGGACTACATAAATAACTTGCTATTGTATATAGATGATCCTTTAACATTGGGTATCACTGCTTCAGCTTCAATAGAGGTTGTTGCAGCCTCCTGACTTCCCAGGAAGGCCAAAAGCCCTTAGGGGAGATGGGAAGCCAAACCAGACATTGTCAGCAGATTCCCTCTGGGCTAACGGGTCTTATAACTCACCCAGTGTTCCCCCACTATCTGTGGACCTCTACAGAAAAAGGTATTGTTTGGTTGAGTAATTCATATATAGGCTAAAAGCTCTCTTGTAATATTCTTCTCTAAAATATAATATTCTCTGGGAGCAGGTTTCTTGTGGGGCTTCTAGAGGCAGCCTTCATTTCAGTTCAGTGTAATCACCCCAAATGCAGCCAGGAGTTGAAGTCCAAATCCTTTATTGTTTCCTTCCTTGGGCCTGGTTAGCTTTCTTAGAGGCCTATCTCTCTCCTTGATTCCAAGAGCTCCTGCCACTAATCCTTTACCTCTGCCAGCTTCAGCCTCCAGATAGCACAAAGGTGGAAGATCAAATGAATCTGTTTCCACCTCCCAGTGTGGGCTTGTGTTCTCTGACTTGTGAACCTCCTGAACTGAATCCTGGCTTGTGAATCTCTTGGAGTCAATCCTGGTTAAGGCTCCTAGCTTATATATGCTCTCTTAAAGGTGTGAATCTTGTGGAATTATAGTAAGTACTAAGTACATCTATAGAACTCTTAAGCATCCTGCTAAACAACCATTGTCTCTATCAATTCCACGACTTAGCACTTTGTAAGAATTCTAACACTCTCTACTTCAAATTTCCAGCTTGAAGGGAGAGACTACATGATCCCTGAAGGGTTAATAAGCTATTGTTTAGTTATGTGAATGAATCTATTCCAATAAGCGGAACTTTAAATTCGAACTTGGGTGTTTACTTTCTTTTCTCCTAGAAGGAGTTTGCTGTAATCAAGGGTATAGCTGAGAAAATACAAACTGATCACTGTGGCTAAAATTATATCTCTTTACCTGGAAGGATGGAGGAGTGCATTTTCTGGAATGGCATGAGTACAGAAGCAAAAATATAGACGGTATACTTGGGGAATGACAAGGACATCATTTTGACTAAAATAACATTCCTTCAGAGGTGGAATGGAAAGAGAAGGTAAGCTTCCTTTAGACATATATATTGAGGTATAAAACTACCTACTGAAAAGAATTAGGAAGCATGTGGTAACTATTTTTAAAAGCTGTTTTTCATAGAATAGTGGGATAAAAGCCAGATTTCCGTGGGTTGAAGAGAAGTACACATAATAAATAAATGGAAATAGTGAGTATATACTGCTTTTTTTTAAAGTGGACTATGAAAAAAAGGAAGGAAATAAGGCATCTGCTAGAAGGTACAGCCAGTAGGAGTGATGATTTTTTTCTAACTAGGAAATATTTGTGCATTAATTTTTTTTTTTTTTTTTTTTTTTGTGATACAGGGGAAGGATAGAATAGCAACTTGAATTTTAAAAGAGTAAAAAAAAAAGGAGGGGTTGGCAGAGTCATTGAGGGTGGTATAGTATGAAATCCATAAAGGAAAAATGATCGTGTTGCAGAGCAGCACAGAATTCCTTATTATTTTGTGTTGAATAGTTAAAGGTGTCATTGAAGCTAATTTTTGTAGAGGGCACTTTATAGACAAAGATACTGGTGAGGACTTGAAAGCTATAGTTTGAAATGTAGGCACAAAAAATATTTTTGGCAGCCCTTTTTGTAGTGGCTAGAAACTGGAAAATGAATGGATGTCTGTGATGACTGCATTAGCACCCTGTATACCTTAGAATCAGCCGGAGTCAGGATAAGCAAAAGTCCCTAATCTTTATTCTTGGTCTTTAGAGGTAGGATTGAATTAGATGGAAGCAGAATCTCCTTGACCTCCTTCTCCCTTGTTTACCACCAAAGTGACTCTGGCTAGTCTTACTCCACACCCTAGTCCCTCCTACAATCCTCTGTATACAATAATCATTGAGCCAACACAGGATAGTAGGAAGGGCTATTTTCCAAGCATATGCCCATAGAGTATTGTCCAATCAGTAGTTAGCCTTAAGTGCTCGGCTGTCCTGACCTCAGTGAATCAAATCAAAGAGTTCCAAGCCTATTACATCTCCCACTTTCTTTTGTTTTGGAACACAGGCGGTCACGCCATCTCTGACTTCTCAGGGAGGTGAGAACCCCAAAAAGGAGTTGATCACGCTCTCCCTGACATCTCAGGAAGGGAAATGAAAAGCACCAAAGGGAAGTGGGGATTGTTAGCGGGTTTCTGGGCTGAAGGGTCTTATTAGAAACATGTATGCACAAACCCATCAGCATGGGAGGTATTACACAAGCACATAGCAATAACACACAGATTATTAGTGGTAACTCTCCCCACAGCCAGTGCAGGCTCAACATGGTGTAACAAACATGAATTGTAAATGCAAGTAGTAGTATAACAAATAATATAAATCAACATGGTATTGTAAAAGATTTCCAGAAATCCTAGAAGGACAGTATATAAACAAGTCACACATACGCCTTCTTCAGCAGCCAAGAGATAGTCCAAAACTACTCTATTGTCCATTGTGTCACGTGTTAGGGAAATCCAATTACCCCTGCAAGTTTTTGAAGTCCTGCAACAGTCTTTTTTTTAAATAGCTTTTTATTTATAAGTTATATGTATGAGTAATTTTACAGTATTGACAATTGCCAAACCTTTTGTTCCAATTTTTCACCTCCTCCCCCCCCCCATTTCCTCCCCCAGATGGCAGGTTGACCAATACATGTTAAATATATTAAAGTATAAATTAAATACAATATAAGTATATATGTCCTAACAGTTATTTTGCTGTACAAAAAGAATTGGACTTTGAAATAGTGTACTATTAGCTTGTTTTCATTTCTCAGAAAATCCAATGATTCCTGAGGATTTTCAAGTCCTACAACAGTCTTATCGTGTCTCAGAGAATCCAATGATTCCTGAGGGTTTTGAGGTCCTACAACAATCTTATCATGTCTCAGAGAATCCGATGACTCCTGAGGGTTTTGAGGTCCTACAACAATCTTATCGTGTCTCAGAGAATCCGATGACTCCTGAGGGTTTTGAGGTCCTACAACAATCTTATCGTGTCTCAGAGAATCCGATGACTCCTGAGGGTTTTGAGGTCCTACAACAATCTTATCGTGTCTCAGAGAATCCGATGACTCCTGAGGGTTTTGAGGTCCTACAACAATCTTATCGTGTCTCAGAGAATCCGATGATTCCTGAGGGTTTTGAGGTCCTACAACAATCTTATCATGTCTCAGAGAATCCGATGATTCCTGAGAGTTTTCAAGTCCAACAATTTTTGATATCCATGAGTCAAATGCCATAACTGCCAGGCTCTTTCAGTGGTGGGCACAGTCAGCAATGGAACCATCTGATGTTTCTTGGATCTTCTCCTTCGTTTCAAGGGTCTGCTCTGTCTCTCTTTGATGGACGAAGCGAATACGGCTCGTTGGCATCCATTTGATTCCTTCTCCATCTGTAGAGATACAAGCAAACCCTCTGCCCCAAGCAGTTAACCTATCTGGTCCCTTCCATTCACCACTTTCTGAGTCTCTCCACATCACCTGGCGATTATCTAAAGATAGTGGAGCTACTCATACTGGACATTGCCCTCCGGTGGGTTATAAAACCTGTCTGCCAGAGCCAGTGCATCTTTGTCAAAAATCAAGAAGTTAATAGTCTAAAGAGCTAGATTTAGAAGTTCTCTAGGGTTACTTGTGGCTCCCCCTTTCTTTTGTTTTTGGAGGAGCGTCTTAATGTCTCTGTTTCTCCTCTCTACTGTTGCCTGTCCTTGAGGATTAAAGGGTATCCTTTAAATGGATATGGTGTGTAAAATCTTATACTGTGCACAAAAGTGTGCAAAATGTTTAGAAGTATATGCAGGTCCATTATCTGTTTTTATTGCTTGTGGCAAAGCCATAATTGCAAATGCTTGGATAAGGAATTCAGTGACCACTCGGGCTGTCTCTTTTGCTGCTGGTATTGCAAAAGTGAATCCTGAAAAGGTGTCTACCACAACATGGATAAAAGACAGATGACCAAAAGATTTATAATGGGTCACATCCATTTGCCAAATTTCATTGGGTCTCAAACCATAAGGATTTTTCCCTGGAGGCAGTTTAGGAGCGTGGAAAGGAAGGCAAGCTGTACATCTTTTTACTATGCTCCTTGCTTCATCTCTTGTTAATCCAAATTGTAAACGTAAAGCTCAAGCAGCCTGATGATATTTGAAATGAGATTCTTGGGCTTCCTGAAATAAAGGAGTATTGGCCAACATAGTTAGAAGGCTATCCTTTAAATTACCATCAAAAATGGGACCTGGAAGTCCACTATGAGAGTGGACATGCAAGCTATAAATCTTACCTGGATGCTTTCTTACTTGCTCTTGAAGTTCCTTAAAGAGGTGATATATATTAGAGGCTACAAATTTTATTTGGGCTGTGGCAATTCTTTGTACCACACCTACTGAATAAGCTGAATCAGATATTATATTTATATCTCCTGGATAATAAGTAAGAGCTAGAATGATTACATACAATTCATTCTGCTGAGTGGAAAAGGAGTTCTGACTATTCTCTTTATAGTTAAGTCACGAGAGTATACAGCACAAATATTATATTTGGATACATCTGTAAAGATAGTTGGTCCTTTAAGAGGAACTTTAGAAACCTTCTCTTCAAGAATCCATCGCCAATTATATAATAGTCTGGTTATCTTTAATGGAGACCCATGTGTGAACTTTGGAGCCATGGCTAATAAAATTTGCCACTCTGGGATGGTTTCACAGCATACATTAATTTGTCCATTAATATAAAAGGTGTATATCTTGTCAAGTCTGATCCCAGATAATTGAACTTCTTGCTTAATGGCCTTTAATAAAATTCTAGCCACAAGCACTGGGTAAGGAGTAAGGCTTTGTTCTGGGTTGGCCGGGAGGTTCACCCACTCTATCACACTATCTTCTTGATAAAGGATTGCTGTGGGTGTCTCTTGTGTAGCAAAAACTGATATTTCCAACGGTTTTTGAGTGACTCTTTCAATCACATTGGATAAAGCCAGTTCAACTTCTCTCAAAGCCTCTTGAGCTTCTTTTGTAAGTTGGTGTGGTGAGTTTAAAGCACTGTCTCCCCTTAAAATGTCGTATAATGGTTGTAACTGATAGGCAGTCAAGCCTAATACTGGACACATCCATTGGCTATCTCCTATCAATTTCTGAAAGTCATTTAAGGTGTTTAGCTTCTCTGTTCTTAAGGAAAGTTTTTGTACTGTAAGCACTTTAGAATATACTTCATATCCTAAATATTGAAAAGGAGCATGTCTTTGAATTTTTTCTGGAGCTATGTGCAATTTGTAGTTTAGTGTTTCCATGGTCTTTTGTAGACATGCTTCTAACATTTGTTCCTTAGGTGCACATCCAAATATATCATCCATATAATGTAATAAGATAACTTTTGGAAATGCTTTTCTCACTAGAGTAAGAGCAGCAGCAACATACATTTGACACATAGTAGGGCTATTTTTCATTCCCTGTGGCAAAACTGTCCATTCATATGTTTTATAAGGCTCAGCTAAATTAACACTGGGCACTGAAAGGGCGAATCTTTTCATATCCTCCTTATCTAGAGGGATAGAATAGAAACAATCCTTGATGTCTATAACCCAAAGAGGCCATTCTCTAGGCAATTGAGTAGGAGATGGAAGTCCAGGCTGAAGAGTTCCCATAGTTTCCATCTGTTCATTTGCCTTTCTTAATCCTCCATTTTCCAGATTTCTTTCTTACAACAAATACTGGAGAATTCCAAGGACTTAGAGAAGGTTGTAAGTGTCCTTGGTCAAGTTGCTCCTGTACTATATTTAATAAGGCCTGAATTTTATCGTTACCTAAGGGCCACTGTTCTATCCACACTGGTGTATCAGTTTTCCATTGGATAGGAACAGGTGAAAGTGTTGGCAATCCTTCAACAGCAGCCCTGCCTAACAAACTGAAGTACTCATTTTTAATCCTAATTGTTGGAAAATGTCTCTTCCCCACAGATTGATGGGGATTTTTTTCAACTATAAAAGGAGTAAAAACTCCTGTTTCACCTTCAAAATCCATCTCAAAGGAGTAACACTAAGTTCAGCTGCTATTGATCCTCCTACACCAGACATGTAGGTATCTGCCTTAATCTTTGGCCAGTGACTGGGCCAGTTGGCAGCTGCACCAGCTAATGGTATGCCATTTACATAGATAGTGAGCATAGGTCAGTCAGCTGTCACAGCTGTTGTCCAGTATATTCCTGGATTTTGTTGCTTGGAGTCAGAATCTGGGTTACTATCACTAGATTGCTTATTAGGAGTGTGTATCAATAAACCTGATGCTACTACTTCTCCTGGTTGATAAGTCACACATTGTCTACCGTATTAGTAACTGGGATATTATCTACACATTCCCCAATTTCCCACATCAGTGTTATGGATGGACACTGTTTTGTTAGTACACTCAGGAGGTGAAATGGTCAAGCCTACTCTGCCTGGAGGCGAGGGATCCATAGGTTAGAGAGGAACAGATTTCACCTCTCCAGGGAGTATATCAGTTGTCCCAGCTGCATACAACTCTATTCTCCCCAGTTGTAATCCCTTTCTCCCATCAGATTGCTTTCTGGCTGGTTGATTGTGTAATCCCCTTCTCCCATAATATGGCTTCCTGGCTGATTGGTCATGTCTGGGTACTGGACTTCTAGGCACTCTCTGGGTGCACCACTGGCTGCCATCATGCTCCAAGTATTTTTTGTCTTGGGCCCTGGGGCTGGGCCCTCATCCCATTTCTCTGAATCAGTCTATATTCTGATGCCCAATGGAAGCCTCTGTTACATTTTGAACATGGGGTATTGGGTATTCTCCCACCCTGTTTTCTCACTCTGTCTCTATGCCAGCACTGAGTTTTCAGATGCCCTACTTTGCCACATTGAAAGCATTGACGCGTCTCTCTGGAAGTCCCTTGCCAAAAGGGATCCTGTCTTCCCATGTTCAAATCTTGGGAAGTCTGCATCATAGCCTGGCTTTAAAAGGCATTTGTGCCCACTGTGGCACAGAGTCTCATGATCTCCTCTAAAGGAGCATCCTTGCATAGTCCTAGTATAATTCTTCTACAAACCTCATTAGCATTTTCTTTAGCAAGTTGCCTTATCATAATGTCTATTACTGCATTTTCACCATTAGTTCATGCGACAGCTATCTGCAAACGTCCCACAAAATCAGCAAAGGGTTCATTTGGCCCTTGTGCAATTTTTGTGAAGGCTTCACCCTTGTGTTTTTACCAGGGAGAAAAGCCCATGCTTTGATAGCAGCAGCAGCAATTTGCTCATATGCTGCTAAGGGGTAATTAATGTGTACTGAAATTTCTGCATAAGAACCTACATCTGTTAGTTGGTCACAGGTGATTGGAGCATTAACTCCACTATGACTGCTTTGTTGGGCTTGTATCCTACAGAGCTCACTATATTCAGAAAGCCATAACAAGTTTTGTCCAGGTTCTAAGCATGTCCTTGCTATAGATTTCCAGTCCCTAGGGGTTAAGATTTCATAAGCCAAATTCTGTAATAACATCTTAATATAAGCTGCTGTAGCCCCATAAAGAGTGCAAGCCTTTTTCAGGTCTTTGAGGATTTCTATATCAAAAGGAGTATATCTTCTACTTTCTTGATCTGAAGTGTTAAACTGTTGAATCACAGGATACATTCCTATTTTTAAATCAGCTAAATTCTGCCCTTCTTCTGTGGCTTTAAGCACTGCCTTTTGCAATCTAGTCATAGGAGGGGGTGATTGCTGGGAGGGAGGTACTAGTGGTGTCACTGCCCCTCCCACTACTCCTCCCTCCATCCTGGAAGGTGAAGTAGATGGGGGCATGTTAAGAACCAGTTCTGGTTTGGGGGGGGTCAAATCACCACGCCCTTCATCCTCACTTAACTCCCCATGCCCTCTGGTGATATTGCTTTTAATATGTTCTTTGTCCTCCTTATTTTCCTCACACTGCCTCATCTGGCTGTTCTTAGAATTTTTCTTTTTTTCTATAACTTGCAGGATTCTTTAAGGCCAATTGTATTATGTTGTGTGTATAGAATGTTTCCTTGGAAATTGAATCAGGACCTTTATCATTGTAGTATTCATATAATTGCTCTCCTACCAGCTTCCAATTATCTAACGCCGTCTCCTCTTCTTTTAAAAACCAAAGGGACATGTGTTCTAATGTACCCAAGAATCTAATGATCTGCAAACAAATTACAATTAAGCCTTGTCCCTTGATCAACTTAAGCATGCTTTCTATAGCACCCCCTTGGAGTGGCAGTGGGGGTGGGGCTGGGGCTGGGGGAAGAATCTTTTCCCAATATCTCCCCCATTTTAGCTAGAAAATGTTACTAGAAAATGTTACTAGTTTAGACCTTAACAAAGTAATTTCCCTATTTGTCTATTAAAATACTCACCCTATTTCCTGGTCATCAGAGACTTCTTCAGTGAAATTAGGGTCCACATGTTGGGCACCAAATGTGAAGACCACATTAGTACCCTGGATACCTTAGAATCAGCTGGAGTCAGGATAAGCAAAAGTCCTTAGTCTTTATTCTTGGTCTTTAGAGGTAGGATTGAATTGCATGGAAGCAGAATCTCTTCAACCTCCTTCTCCCTTGTCTACCTCCAAAGTGACTCTGGCTAGTCTTACTCCACCCCCTAATCCAGGGGTCCTCAAACTTTTTAAATAGGGGGCCAGTTCACTTTCCCTCAGACTGTTGGAGGGCCGGACTATAGTAAAAACAACAACTTTATTTTGTGGGCCTTTAAATAAAGAAACTTCATAGCCCTGGGTGAGGGGGATAAACATCCTCAGCTGCTGCATCTAGCTCATGGCCATAGTTTGAGGACCCCTGCTAATCCCTCCTACAATCCTCTCTAAACACCAATCATCGAGCCAGCCCAGGATAGTGGGAAGGGCCATTTTCCAAGCATATGCTCATAGAGCATTGTGCAATCGGTAGTTAGCCTCAAGTGCTCGGCTGTCCTGACCTCAGTGCATCGACTCAAGAGTTCTAAGCCCATTACAGATGCCCATCAATTGGAGAATGGTTGGGTAAATTGTGGTATATGAATGTTATGGAATATTATTGTTCTGTAAGAAATGACCAGCAGGATGAATACAGAGAGGCTTGGAGAGACTTACATGAACTGATGCTAAGTGAAATGAGCAGAACCAGGAGATCATTATATACCTCAACAACAATACTGTATGAGGATGTATTCTGATGGAAGTGGATCTCTTCAACAAAGAGAAGATCTAATTCAGTTCCCATTGATCAATGATGGACAGAATCAGCTACACCCAGAAAAGGAACACTGGGAAATAAATATAAACTGTTTGCATTTTTGCTTTTCTTCCCGGGGTTATTTTTACCTTCTGAATCCAATTCTTCCTGTGCAACAAGAAAACTGTTCGGTTCTGTACACATATACTGTATCTAGGATATACTGTAACCTATTTAACATGGATAGGACAGCTTGCCATCTGGGGGAGGGGTGAAGGAAGGGAGGGGAAAAATCGGAACAGAAGTGAGTGCGAGGGATAATATTGTAAAAAATTACCCTGGCATATACTGTCAATAAAAAGTTATAATTACTTTTTTAAAAAATAAAAGAAAGAAAGAAAAAAAAGAAAAAAAAAAAAAAAAAAAAAGAAAATGTAGGCACGAATTTACCCATACCAGGGTTATAAGTACAGACTGGGGTAAGTGAGATAGCTTAGAGAGAGAGAAGGGGGGAAGAAATAGATGCTACATCCAAAGTTACTCTTCCTATAGGTGCTAAAATATAAATACCTAAATTAATAGAACACCAAAATGTAACATGAAATAATCCAATTTCAGAGAAACAAATGGAATTAGTTGTAAAAGAACTATCAATGGGGGAGAGAACAGTGATCCATATGCATTTATAGAAGTCTATCAAAATTTTAAAGAACAATTAATAACCACACTTCAAAAATTGTTCTTAAAAATTGAAAAAGAAAGCAATTTTCTAAACTTTTATGAGATATAGTCTGAGTATTTAAATCAATGATCAATCAATAACTATTGATTAAATGCCTGTTACGACTACTAAAAAATAAGTGCTTGCTACAGGAGAGTCATTTTCAGTCTTCCTGATCTATAGCTGACCCCTGGACCCAGAAGGCTCTGGAGGGGAAACTGAGGCAGGTGACCTTGCACAGCCCCCGTCACTGAAATCCAACCAGGGCATCAGCTCCCTGATGTCATGGCCCTTTTCCAGAACGAAGTTATAAACAACAGCTTATCCCCTGCCAAGCACGTGCCAGACCGGGAGATGCTAAAAACAAAAAATAAGAATAAAAAAATAAAGGAGAAAGGCCTGGAGATGCTAATAAGATGACGGAGTTGGACGGAGTCCCTTCCCACCAATGAACTTTCTCGAGGGAGGGAGTAGGCGGAGCCCTGCTTATCCTCCTCCAACCAGCAGGGGGAGACGCATTGAGGAAAGGTGCCGGGTTTGCTTTTCTCGGCCTCCTTCCGGCGCGGCGACAAATTGCGCATGCGCGGCGTGCTCGACGCTACGTCCTGTCAAGATGGTGCTGGTAGAGCACGTTGTGGCGGACGCCGGAGCCTTCCTGCGGGACGCGGCGCTGCAGGTAAAGGGATTTCGGGCGGGGAGGGGAGGGAGGAGAGGGATGGGGCGCCTTTCCGAGCGTGGGGTTCGCTGATCCTCAGATCCTCCGCAGGACATCGGGAAAACCATTTACACCATCAGGGAGGTGGTGACGGAGATCCGCGACAAGGCGACCCGGCGGCGCCTGGCCGTCCTGCCCTACGAGCTGCACTTCAAGGAGCCCTTCCCCGAGTACGTGAGGCTGGGTGAGTGCGGGGACCCTGGCCCCCTGCTCCTCCCCTCCCCTTTTCTTTTTCTCCCGCCTCCTCCCCGGTGCGGCCCCAGCTGCTCCCTCTCTCCTCCCGGGGTTCCTCCCTCGGGGCTCGGCCCCCAGTGCGGGTCAGGCTGTCAGCAGCTTGCCCAGGGCAGGGGGCCGAAGGGGAGGGTGGGCTCGGATCGGGTCCGACGTTTGACCCTGCTGGGCCTGGGGCCCGCCCGGGGCCCGCCGAGCTCCAGACCCCGCCCCGCCGCTTGGTCTCGGGTCCCAGGGACGTCTCAGCCCGGCGAGACCGAACTCACCCGCGCTCCCCCTTCCAAACTTAAAGTCGCCGCCGCCGCCGGTGACAGGAGTGACAGCGCAGAGGAAAAAGCGGGCGAAGGGCTAGGATAGTTTTCGGAAGAGAGAGGTTAGATAAGCGCTGAGGGTCTGAAAGAAGAAAGGGTTAGAAGTGAGGAGGGACAGTTCCGAGAACAGCCAGTGTCCACGTGGCCTGGAACGGAGAGTGAGTCAAGTGGAATGGCAGTGGGAAGGAAGGCTGGCAGAGGCGGTGGGTTCTAAGCCCCGGCCTGGGGACGGGCTGGTTTATGCCCCAGGCAGGGCTTTCCTTCCGCGGACCGTTTGTTGGGGGAGCGGATTTAGAGACGACACGGTCACACCTATGGCTTTGGGCGCTTGTTTGGATGGTTACAAAGTAAGCAGTGACCGGCTGTGTGAGTGGGCAACGGGACAATTTCTAGAGATGACACGGAAAGGCCCAACAGGACTTGGCAGTTGATAGACTCCAGGAGAAAGGGGGAGAGCAAGATTTTAAACTGGCTTACTGGGATCATTGGGCTTATAAAACGGGAAAGATTAGAAGCAAAGGGGACAACAATAAGTAGAGTTTTAGACTGTTGGATTGCAGGTGGGAACCGGATGTTCTGCAGTTAGCTGGTGAATGTAGTTTTTTCAGAAGAGAATTAGGGTTGGAAATAGACATTTCAGAGTCATCTGCATAGGATTGATTTTTTGTTTAATTTATGTTAATAAGATCACCAAGAGATAATGTGGAGCGATGGCAGTCCAAGGTAGTCATGGGGTACAACTTTGATTAGGGAATTACTAATAGATGAGAAACTGAGCTATGGACAGACAGAGGAGAGCCATGAGATGGTTCTCCATGAAAGCCAAGGAAGAGAGAATGGGGCAGTGTTGGGCGCCTGGGAAGAGATCGTGAATAAAGTTAAAGGAAAGTTAGCATCTCACCTTGTGTATTATTTTTAATAGAGTACTGAATTCAGGAGCCAGATTACCAGGAAAGGTAAGAAGTGAGCAGGTGGTATGGAACTAGCAATGAGAGAAGTTAATTCTAGTTAACAAAAAGGTACAGAAATTAGCTTGAGGGAGTGGAAGGGTCAAGTGAAGTGTGTGTATTTAAAATTAATCAGTAAGCATTTATTGGTAATGGTGACCTGTCAGGCACTGTGCTAATTGCTGGGATACAAAAGAGGCCAAAGATGATTGCTGCCCTCAAGGTGTTTACAATCTAGTGGGGAAGACCACATGCAAATAAATTTATACAAAGCAAGCTCTATGTAGAAAATAATTAATCAAGGAAAGGTACTAGAATTAAAAGGGATTAAGGAAGACTTTTGCAGAAAGTGGGAGTCTGGAGTGGAGGGAGGGAGAGCGTTCTAGACTAGGAAGATAGCCGCAAGGAACATCCTTATCCAGAGATGGAGTGTCTTGTTTGTTGAAGAAGTAGGAGGCCAGGATCTCTGGATGGAAGAGTACTTGTTGGGGAACAAGGAGGAAGACTGGAAAAAGCAAGAGAGGGCTAGTTTGTAGAAGGGGATGATTGGTCCACTAGATCTGGAAAGGTTGAAGATTGGGGATTGGAGGTAGAACTCATGGGACAACTCATTAGAAAACAAGAGGATACAAACAAGGGGCTGGTCAGGGCCGCCTTGTCCTGTGGAGCACAGGAGCACTGAAGGTCTTGAGCATTTTTGAGAGAGGAAAGCTTGTGATGGGCAATTTCCCTTCCTGGGGTAATGGATGACTACATTAGCTGAGAGGAGCAGGAAAAGTGTGGGCTTGAGAACAATTTGAATGGAACAGCTGCTGTTAGAAAGTCATCCTATTAAGTGTGGCACATTGGGGAATTAGAGAAGAAAGTTTGGGATAGATATTTAGGATTAAGAGAGTAACTGAGTCCCTGGGGTCACAGGATTATTTAATAATGTACAAGAGACTAGAAGTCAAATTTCTTGGTTCTTGGTTCATTGTTTTTCCTACTCTCTGTCATGTTGCTTTTTTGATCATGATGTCATGCAGTCCTAAAGCTAAGATCCCTAGATGATGAGCTTTTCTCTTCTTACCACTTGCCTTCTTCCTGGAAGAATGGAAAATTAAATTCTAGGCCTAAAAGCCTCTTTGACCTGGCTGGATGATACTAATTCTCCATTTCAGGATATAATTGAAACCAAAGAACTTTTCAAGTAAAACGCAAAACAGTCTTGAAATGGACAAAACCCTAGCTATAAGTAAAGGGGAAAAGGCTGTTTAGGACTTTTTTGTCCTAAAAATTTGTTTCCTTTAATTTCTTTTTTCCAAAAGTTCATTTTTTTGTTGATAGCTTTTGTTTTTGTGTGACCTACATTTCCAAATGAATCCTATTCTTTCTTTCTCCTAGAGTTCCATTTCATGCAGAAAAGAATAAAGAGAACCATTCCTCAAAATTAATGATTGAAAAACATTATTTGCAGTGTTATGTATTATTTTCCCAAAGATTTTAACTCTCATTTTGATATTTTTATCATTAGTTAATGTCTGTTGTCATCATATGCTTTTTTAACTAACAGTGATCATCTCCTTGTTTATAGTAACTGAATTTTCCAAAAAGACTGGTGATTATCCCAGCCTTTCAGCCACAGATATCCAGGTGTTGGCCTTGACTTACCAGTTGGAGGCAGAGCTTGTGGGGGTGGCTCACCTGAAGAAAGAGCCAGAAAAAAAGGTATGGGATCCATGCAAAAGAAGAATCATTTATCTTCTTTGGGGATGGTCAGGACAAACAGCTTTCTTAATTTTAATATGAACACATGCTAGGTCTATACTTCACTGCCCACAAGAATTGATAGATCAAAGTGATCATTTTGAACTGTTTTGGTGAATTGTGTGTTCCTGTTTGTTTAAAATTCTTCCTCATGGACTATAGAACAATATTATCTCCTATTTATAATAGCTGTGTCCCACCAAGTATAAATAAGTAACCTAATCGTCTTTTCACAGCCATCTGCCAAAAGGAGTGTAAATTGTAATTCTGGTTTTAGAGATGCTTTGTGTTCATTTGGGGGAGGGGGGAAGGGACAGATGTTGGCAGGTGTATATTCTTATTGTTTTCTTGCTCAGAACTGTCACTCTTATCCTGCAGGTTAAAGTGAGTTCATCAGTGCTACATCCAGAAAATCCTTTACATATTCCTGGTTTTCACCTGCCTTCTAAGGTAATCTTTTGTACTAGCTACTGAGAGGCTACAGGACATAACTCTCTAGGCAGTATTCATTTTGATTTTTATAGTCTATTGTGCTACAAATCTGCAAAACTGACTCATTTTTTAGAGTTTGCCATTCTCAAATCGTTTTCTTTGTAAAAATTTCAGCCCAAACTTCCAGAGGAAACAACAGTACATCATGTACCTCAAACTGTTGAATCTTCTGAGAACCCAGAATATAATTCCTTTCTATTCTGGAGAAATCCTTTGCCCAATATTGATGTTGATCTTCAGGAGTTGATGGTGAGTTTCTCCCCTGATCCAGCAGAGTAGTTTATATCTTCTCACACAGTCTTCCAATATTTTGGATTTTTGCGAATTCTTAATTTTCCAGACTGGAGAAGATCAATGTGTCCTAAGTGAGGAAGAAGAGAATGGGAGAATAGGAAAGAGCGGAGGTAGTGCTGAGGAGGATGAGGATGAAGGTGAGGATGAAGATGAAGATGAAGATGGAGGATGGATAACACCCAGCAATATTAAACAAGTCCAGCAAGAACTGGGACAGTATGACAGTCCTGACAATGTCCAGGTTGGCTGTGTAACCACAGACTTTGCCATGCAGGTAAGGTAAATAAACAAGCAATTTCTGAACTAAGCTTCTGAAGATTTACTACTCTAGATTGTGGCCCGCTTTTGCTGTGTCCAAGCACAGTTTTTTCCCTTGTAAAAGCCCATTGTTTAAAGAACATTTCATTCATTCACTTTCAGTCTTTGGGACTTGAATGCTTTGGAAATTGGGATCCAACCTAGTTAAATTGTTGTATAGACCAGTTTAAAGTTTTGATCCCTCATTCTAATTTTTAGTTGTTCATATTTCAAGGTTTGTGATATCTTTATTCTCGGTCAAATTTTGAAGAAAGTGTTTTGCCATAAAGACATTGTATTTGGTTATGAAAATATATGACTTACGTGTGTTAAGATTTTGCTAATTCATGAGCCCTTGAAAAACTGGTGATTCTGTTGATAGGGTCAGTCTTAGCCCTCACATACAAATTTTGAAATATAATTTGAAATTATAGAAATATCCATGCCCTTGTCTTCTGTCTCGTGTATCTGGTAAGGCATATAAAGCCCAGTTTTCTTTAGGAAACCCCGTTCAAGTGAGAATTGGGGGGCCACCTGTCCCTCTTCTTGCTGATTTGGTTCATTGGGCCACTATGAGATTCAACTTTGTTTGAACTTTCTGATTGCAGAATGTTCTGCTCCAGATGGGGCTCCATGTGCTGGCAGTGAATGGGATGCTCATCCGGGAGGCTAGAAGCTACATACTGCGTTGTCATGGCTGTTTCAAGTATGTAGAGTTCATTGAATTTCAGAAGAGAAAATGCTTGCTTTTGTAACTGATAACAGATCCCTCATTAATTGAAGTGAAATTAACTGAATATGAGTCTATTAGTGCAAAGTTAGTGTAGTGTTTGTATATGGCAATTCATGAAAGGACTGGAACTTAGTGCTGGCTTGATCATAATCTCTAAATCTCCACTAGGCCCATCTCGTATTGGGGGAAAACCATGACAAGACTTTCATCCCTTGATAGAATGAGGGCAAACAAAATTACAGTTCAGCATACACATATTTTATCCTTAAGTAATTAAAGATAGAATATTCAGTTTAATTGAATAAACAGAGATTGCACTATATATACACAAAACATTGTATTGAATTCTATGAACATTCAGCGTGGTGTGCCAGCCAATATGGGAGTAGTCAAGGAGTGGGAACACAAACAATAAGGTAACCATCAGGATGTGAAGAATGATTGTATGACATAATCCCTGCTCCCAGCTAAGAAAGCAACAGGGAGGCTGATAGTCTGGAGTCCTCACTTAGGAGATCCTTAAGGGTCCCAGAATCTTAAGTGCACACCTGGAAAAATGAAGCAAAATTTGTTACACTTTAGCATGGGGAGCTGCAGGCATTCTTCTCCCATTCATTTTGTAGATGGTGATAGAATATAACATAAACATATTTTAGTTCGTTGCTCTCATTTGAAGAGGAAGAAATTTAAGCAAATTCTTACTCAGATGAAGTGACATATAATAGGCTTTTTAAAAATAGTAACTAGTTGAGTGTTCAGGAATAAAAATCCCAGGGTGGTACCCAGTGGTTCACCTAGGCCTTTCCCATGTATAAGCTTTGAAGAGACAATGACGGGGACTCTCCAGGTCATAAATAAACTCTGTGATCCTTCCCTCCACTGTCCCCTGCAAGTCTAGCCTAGTACCTCTGTTAGTGAGGAGCAGTGACTGCCCTCTGGCACACACAACTGCCTACTTCCTAAGACAACTACTCTTTGTTTTTTGTTGCAATGGTATAACTGAAATTTATCTTTACCCAAAACCTCTTCATATCACTAATAAGTTTAATTCCCCAAAGTTGTACTCATTCTCCTGAGAACTTGTGAATTATCTACATTCTTAGAAAATCAGCTCTGGGCCTAAGAAATAAATGCTTACTCAAGTGTGTGAGCAGTCGTGGATCTACCCAAGAGGGCTACATGGCTTGCTGTGCTCGGTGGTGGCAATGACAGGGTTAGTCAGAGACAATACCTGCTTTCAAGGAGTTTACAGTCTAGGTAAGGGGACAGGCCACTATGGCACTTGTCATTGCATTGGAGACTTCTGAACCAGTAGTGTATAAGGACTCAGAAAATCATGGTAGTTGTGGGAGAGGGCCAGAGAAGACTTCCTGGAGGAGAGGACATTTGAATTGAGCTTGAAAGGAACTTGATGGAATTCAAAGCTTCCTTACGTTAATGGACCCAGAAAAGCAGTGACTGGTGTAAATGGCAGAGCTGGAGCTATAGTTGAGATCTTCTGACTCATTCTGGCATTCTTTTCTTTCTTTTTTTTTTTTTAATTTAATTTTATTTAATAATAACTTTGTATTGACAGAATCCATGCCAGGATAATTTTTATACAACATTATCCCTTGCAATCGCTTATGTTTCGTTTTTTCCCCTCCCTCTCCCCACCCCCCCCCTCCCCAAGATGGCAAGCAGTCCTATATATGTTAAATATGTTGCAGTATATCCTAGATACAATACATATTTGCAGAACCGAACAGTTCTCCCGCTGCACAGGGAAAATTGGATTCAGAAGGTAAAAATAACTCGGGAAGAAAATCAAAAATGCAAATAGTTCACATTCATTTCCCAGTATTCCTTCTTTGGGTGTAGCTGTTTCTGTCAATCATTTATCCATTGAAACTCAGTTAAGTCTCTTTGTCATAGAAATCCACTTCCGTCAGAATACATCCTCATACAATATCGTTGTCGAAGTGTATAATGATCTCCTGGTTCTGCTCATCTCACTTAGCATCAGTCCATGTAGGTCTCTCCAAGCCTCTCTGTATTCATCCTGCTGGTCATTCCTTACAGAGCAATAATATTCCATAACATTCATATACCACAATTTACCCAGCCATTCTCCAATTGATGGGCATCCATTCATTTTCCAGTTTCTGGCCACTACAAACAGGGCTGCTACAAACATTTTGGCACATACCGGTCCCTTTCCCTTTTTTAGTATCTCTTTGGGGTATAAGCCCAGTAGAAACACTGCTGGATCAAAGGGTATGCACAGTTTGATAACTTTTTGGGCATAATTTCTGGCATTCTTTTCAATCAGACCATGCCAGCTGCACCTTACTAAAATTCTGCATATTGTAGTGATTATGTAATCTCTTATCTGGATTCCCCATTATTTCCTCTTATAGACTTTATCAAAGATTCCTCAAACTCAATAATTATTGGATGAACTTTTAGATTCTCCACAACCCAGGCACACAATAGGTGAAGTAATACATAATACACATATGTTGTATAAAAAGAATATTTTTGTTGTTCAGTTGTTTCAGTTACTCTATTTTTGTGATGCCATTTGGGCCTTTTTTGACAAACCTACTGGAGTAGTCGTACATTTTCTTCCTCAGTTATTTTACAGATGAGGAAACTGAGGCAAACAGGGTTAGTGACTTACTCAGGATCATACAGCTACTAAGTGTCTGAGACTAGATTTGAACTCAGAGAGATGAGGCTTCCTGGTATCAGGAGCGGCACACTATCCGCTCTGCCACCTGGCTGCCAGAATAAGTGTTTTGCTCCTTAGAAATGTCTCCTAGCCTGATATTTAAGGGGTTTGGGTTATAAGAATTTGTCCCTTGAAGAATTCAGTGATAACATCACATATAATTTGTTAATCGTCTCCATTTTATAGTTATTGGAACATTTATGCCCAACTCCTAGAAGAATGAGGAGGGTTTTACTAGGTCTTTGGTATTGACACTTCTTAAAGAACTTTCACAAGCATCGTGGATAGATGTACCTGCCACCATTCAGCTCTTTAGCCACAAGCTTTTCCACACTGTTGTCTCCCACATGGGTAGGTTTGCTGCCCACAGCTCAAGCAGTTCTGTCCTTCTCTTCTAGGACCACCTCTGACATGACCAGGATCTTTTGTGCACATTGTGGAAATAGAACACTGAAAAAAGTGGCCGTGACAGTCAATGATGATGGCAGCCTTCACATGCACTTCTCCCGGAACCCCAAGGTGCTGAATGCGCGTGGCCTTCGGGTGAGTGCTCAGCCATTGCCTGCTTCATCAGAGCAAAACCTCGGGCTTGGCAGGAAGGGTTAGGGAGCTGACATGATCAGAGGCTCCAGAGCTTCAGTGGTCAGCACTGCTGGGACTTAAATTAACCGACAAAAATGTGTCTGTCAATCAGGAACAGTTGTTTGGCCAGGTTGTTTTGTGGTTGCCCGGGAAGGGAAAGGAGGCACAGGGCAGGAAGTTGGTGCCTGGGATGCGGTACAGAGACAGGGGAAGCCCATTCTGGCTAAGGGGAGCCTGGGGAGGACAGAATGAATGAGCCAGGGTTTCATGGGCAGTGAGCTGTAGGCTCTCTGCTGTACGTTCCCTCGTTCCCAAGAAGAGTGCAGGAGGGATTCTGGATTAATCTCATTCTGTCTCCTCTGCCACATCCACACTGGTCTCTGGCAGCAGGACTGCATTCCCTCCTCTCTAAGAGTCTTTCTCCTCCCGTGCAGTATTCACTCCCTGCTCCCAAAGGAGGGAAGCACGCCAACAACCCCCACCTGACGGAGGACCAGCCATTCCCACAGCAGCGTCTGTCCCGAAAGGCCAGGCAGAAAACCAACGTGTTCGATCCCGATTACATAGCGGGGGTATCTCCCTTTGTAGAGAATGATATCTACAGCCGGGCAGCCACACTGCAGATCAGAGACAGTGCGCTGGGCGCTGGAAGGAGGCGCTTGAACCCCAATGCTTCAACAAAGAAGTTTGTGAAAAAGAGGTGAAGGAAACGGGGGATCCCCAAGAACGAGGCTGAATGGCTGCCACTGCAGTGACCTTTCTCGGCTCTCTGCTTTCAAGAGCTTTTGCAAGGCAAGGATGGGGCAGGAGCTTGTGTGTGAATGTAGCCTTGCTGACAGTTCTATTATTATTTGGCAGCTGGGGCAGAACTGAATGTTGGCTTTATCACCAATGAATTCTGGGCCGCTCCTTGGCCTGATGATTTGGGCTGGCCCACCTCCCACTACTTTAAATGGAATTTGTAAAGGAAGGATGAATAGCGCCCTGCAGCACCTCTATATTCTCTTGTCCCTTTAAAGGGAGAATGCTGTCTCCTAGTATTTTTCTAATAAATCTACTCTTCATAAGTTTTGTGTTTTCACTAAGCATTTCTGGCAGCCAAAGGGGATTTCTGTGTCCCAGCCTACTCTTGGGTTATTTGAGTGCTTTAGGACCACCAAGAATTAAACTGCTGTGGGCACTGGATGAGATTTCTGTGCCTGCTTTAACGGTGCCGGACTAGCTCCTTCATCTCAGGGGTCCTTGGGTTTGGAAGGGTGGCGGGGCCTGGGGTCAGGAAAACCAGGGCTGGAGGCCACCTCTGGAATGATTTGTGTGACTATTAGTGGGAGGAGGCACTTCTCTGCCTTTGGGGGTGAGGACTGAGGTCACAAAGTGTGGCCTGGCAGGGGGAGCCGGACTGCGAGACCTCTGACCACTCAGGTCTGTGAAAACGGAGTAAAAAGTCTGTTATAAATGATTCAAGCCAACCTTACGTTTAGCTCATTATGCAGCGAATTATAGCATTTTTTGTACCCAAACGTCGAAGAAGGAAGATTGTCATCTTGCTAAGCTCTCCTGCTATTTCTAGGCCGATAGATTTAGTGCTGTAAGGGAGAACCTTAGCGGTCATCCAGCCCTAGACCCTTTGTCTTTTAAATCCAGGTGGGGCAGCAAGTCCAGGACTCTCTACTTCATTGTGGGAACAGTGATGAGGTCAGGGGTCAACTCTAACCGCCTCAGAACTGGTGAGAAGCTTTCTCGGACTCTCCCGAAACGCCACAAAGGGAGGAAGTGGTCAGCAGCTGTAGGTCACTTGTGGAGGAATATTGTAATGACCCCACTGGCTGAGGCAATTGGGGTGATGTTTTAAGTTAATACAAAATTCATCAGTCCCCCCAAAATAGAAGTTTCCACACACAGAGTATTCCCTAGATATACAAAGGTGAGAGCAAGATGGCTGCTCCACCCCAGGAGCTCAGACTCCGCCACAGGACAATGAACTTGTATTTGGAATGAGAGAGAAAAAAGAGACGTTCTAGATGATCCAAGGAACTGGATGAGGGAGTGAGCACATGAACCTGTGGGGATGAGGAAAGACTCCATGCTACTTGGAGAAGGGAGGCTCCACACCAGATGTGGGAGGTGGCAGCCAATCCAGGTAAGGGTTTGTGTGAAATCACCATGTTTGACACACCCTGTGTGTGTAAATATAGAGGGGAAAGGATGGAGAAGTAACAGCTTGTGAACAGGAGCCTTACCTGTCAGGTGGAGCAGCTTGTATGTCATCCTAGGGCCAGTGGGAGCCACAGTGGACATGGGAATCAGAACTTTCCCTCAGTAAGATGATTTTGTAAATGTTGGCGCTCTGAATGGACTAACTTGGAAAGATGCATTTGGCAGCTGCTTGGTTGTGGGAAAGCAATGGTACTTCAAGTTTTGACCGAGTGTTGAAGACAGTGACATCACCTACAGTATTCAGTTTGGGGCAGTGACAGACTCGAACAAGGGCAAATTTGGGATTTCAATGGGACCTCCACATAGAGATGTTTACCATGTAATTAGTCATATAAATGTGAAGAACAGCTGCGTGTATAATTCACTTAGAGTTGATCATTGAATACCCAAGAAATGATAACTTTGCCAGAGTTGAAAATAACCATCCTCAAATTCAGGGACTTCTTTAAAAGGATTAAATAGGATTAATTGAAGGCTCAGGATCAGTGATATGGGTAGGAAGAGACCCATGAAAAATAAAGCATTTATTATGTGCTAGGTCCTATGCAAAGTTCTGGGGGTAAAATTACCAAGCTAGCAAGGCAGCATCTGTCTGCAAGGATCTCCCTTTGTTGTTTTTTTTTTTGTTTTTTTTTTTGCTTATTTTATTTTATTTATTTATTTTTAAAATTTTTTTATTTTTTTAAATAACTTTTTATTGATAGAGGCAATTTTTTACAGCATTATCCCTTGCATTCACTTCTGTTCCGATTTTTCCCCTCCCTCCCTCCACCCCTTCCCCCAGATGGCAAGCAGTCCTTTACATGTTGAATGGGTTGCAGTATAAGGGATCTCCCTTTGTAATGAAGGAAGATAAAAGGAAAATTCAGAACGGTGTGGAGGAAGAAGGCTACTCTTTCAGGGACAAGAGGAGAAGCCTGAGAATCTCTATAAAATCAGGGGAAAATCTGATTTATCAAAGCTGGGGAAGCTAGGAATGAAGTCCAGATTTTCCAGTGGGTTGGAGATGATTGCGGAGGAGGCACTGTGCGAAGAAATCTGCACGAACTCTGATTAACCAGTGTCAGAGAGAGAGGGGAAAGTACCTAGAATTAGGGGATAAGCAACCACGTCCAGTGCCAGAGAGAGGCCAGGAAGGATGAGGAGTGAGGAAAGACCATTGAATTTAGCAATAAATAACTGGTAATCTTGGAAGGAATGATTTCAGGCAAGTGAATTCAGAAGCCAGATTACAGGGTGTTGGCAATTATGAGGGAGGAGAGAAATAGGGGGAATTTGAGTAGGGCCAGCTTTTTCCAGC
Source organism: Antechinus flavipes (assembly GCF_016432865.1). Taxonomy (NCBI): domain Eukaryota; kingdom Metazoa; phylum Chordata; class Mammalia; order Dasyuromorphia; family Dasyuridae; genus Antechinus; species Antechinus flavipes. Next base: position 47,695,443 of record NC_067399.1, read on the forward strand.
TATGAAAGGAAGAGATACAAGAATATAAGTGGCGTAGGGAAGTCAAGGGAACATGGGTTTTTAAGGATGGGAGGGGTGGGGAGTACTTGTTCATCAGCAGGAGGGAAGTAGCATATAAAGAGAGGTTGAAAATTAGGAAAAGAAGTCATCATTAAAGGACTGAACCCTCAAAGGAAATGGGAAGGAGATCAAGGGCAAAGGGGCTTATGCAATGAATGAGTATGATTAAAAAGAAGAAAACTTAAAAAGAAGAAAACTATCAGTGCAGAGGTGTATACCGAGGAAGATGCTGCATCATATGTTAGAAAGGTTATTCCGAAAGATTACAAGACTATGGCTGCTTTAGCTAAAGCCATTGAGAAGAATGTATTGTTCTCACATCTTGATGACAACGAGAGAAGTGATATTTTTGGTGCCATGTTCCCAGCCTCCTTTATTGCTGGAGAGACTGTAATTCCAGAAGGTGATGAAGGAGATAACTTCTATGTGATTGATCAAGGAGAGATGGATGTCTATGTCAACAATGAGTGGGCAACCAGTGTTGGAGAAGGAGGGAGCTTTGGAGAACTTGCCTTGATTTATGGAACTCCTAGAGCAGCAACTGTCAAAGCTAAGATAAATGTGAAATTATGGGGCATTGACTGAGACAGTTACAGAAGAATCCTTATGGGAAGCACATTGAGAAAGCGGAAGATGTATGAAGAATTCCTTAGCAAAGTTTCTATTTTAGAGTCTCTGGACAAATGGGAGCGTCTCACAGTAGCTGATGCATTGGAACCTGTTCAGTTTGAAGATAGGCAGAAGATTGTAGTGCAAGGAGAACCAGGAGATGAATTCTTCATTATCTTAGAGGGTTCAGCTGCTGTGCTACAGCGTAGGTCGGAGAATGAAGAATTTGTTGAAGTGGAAGATTGGGGCCTTCTGATTATTTTGGTGAAATTGCACTTTTGATGCCATTTTCCATTCCAAATCTATTGGAATTATCTTGGATCGCCACATTGCTTAGAAGGGCTAAATCTATCATAGTTGATCATCATATAATTTTTCTGTAACTGTGAACACATTTTTCAATTTAATTCAAGAAACATATTAAATATTGACTACAAGCACTATGAAAAACAATGGTGATTTAAAGACAAAAATGAAGCAGTCTTTGCCCTTAAATGGCTTATATTCTACTATCAACATCCACAGACAAGTGAATATAAAGAATGTACAGTATAATTTCAAGAGGAAGAGAATATTAACTCCTAGGCACCTCAGGAAAGGCTTCAAGTAGGAGGTGGCAAATGAGCTCGTTAATTTACTTTCTCTATCTTTAATGTAATATCTCTTAAAAATTCACAAGTAATTAAAAATAAATTCATTTCTTATTTTTAATATTCATTTTTCTGAAGCAATTGAGGCTGAGTGATTTGCCCAAGGTCTAAAGATTGGATTTGAATTCAGATCTCCTGACTCAAGGGTAGGTGCTTGTATCTACTGTATCACCTAGCTTCTCGTTTAGCATTTTTTCTTTTTCTTTTTTTTTTTTTTTTTTTTTGGATTAAAGCTTTTTTATTTTCAAAACATATACATAGATAATTTTCAACATACACTTTTGCAAAACCTTGTGTTCCAAAATTTTTTTTCTTCCCTTCCATCCACCTCCTCCCCTCGATGTAAAGTAATCCAATACATTAAATATTAACACTTATTTTAAAATTTTCTTTTGGATTCTGAATTCTTTTCCTCCTTCCTACTATTACCTCACCTATTGAGAAGGTAAGTAATGTGATATCAATATACATGTAGTTCACAAGTTTTTGAATCAGAACTATAACTATCTGGATCCTTCTAGGGTGGAGTTGTTCAAACAAAACAGCTTCAAGGTGTCTGATATCATTCATTTTCATTAGCACCTTGGAGAATTTACCTGGAGAATCACATACTTTCTGCTGCTTTTATCTCATTCTCCTCCCAACATATTTCTGACAGAGAGACTCTTCTCCAGCAAATTGTCATTTTAGGAGCCATGGAAAGCTTGATGTCAATATTGGAATTTCTAGGGATGATTCCTGGTAGAGTAGAATCCCTGGATTCATTTCATGTTATCTAGTAACATCTGAGGAATAAGGATCGTATCTGAGCCACTGTTTGTAATGTTCTTCTCTAAAATATAATGTTCTCTTCTCTAAATTAAATCGTTCTCTGGGAGCAGGTTTCTCGGGGGGCTTCTGGAGCAGCCTTAGTTTCAGTTCAGAGTAATAATGACCTCAAATGCAGCCAGCTGTTAAAAATTCAGATCCTTTATTTTCTCCTTCAAAGTCTTGAATCTTTAATTTTTTTAATTTTAAATTTAAATACAAAATGAGAAAAGAAAAAAAAAATTACCATAAACACAGCAGACAATAAGAGAAGGTTCAATATAAAACAACGTCTCCAATTCCAGAAAATCTTTATAATAAATAACTACATATTGCTTAGAAAGCTACCCACTTATCTTTTTTTCCTTGTTTTTCTTTTGTTCTCTGTGCACTTTTTGCTTTTTTTCTCCTCCCCTCCACCACCACCCTAAAGAAAGCCATAATTAAGTGTGGAAACATCAGTTTTTTAAAAAAGTAAAAAGTCACAGAAGTAACGAGAAGTTTTGAACAGTTACTATGGGGAATGTTGACAGAAGTGATCAGGGCTGGGAAAAGAAGCATCAGTTCACACCAAGGGGGGGCATGTAGACTGAATCATATATTTGTGGTGGGCTTACCCAGTCAGCAGTGCTGGGAGATCCTTCAGGGGCATTCAGCAGCACATCTGTGACCAGAAATACCCACAGACCTCAAGGAGCAGGATGGAGAGACAGCTACCATCCCCTCAATCAAGTCAGACTTTGGAAATGACCATTTACTGCCATAAAATGACCACAGGAACAAATCTTTTTGATCAAAACAACCTTGGGAAAGAAGGCTCTAGCTAGAGAACAGGAGAGGGCCTCTGGAGGACAATCAACCTTCCTTTTGCAGATGAAGAAAAAGGCACAATGACAGTAAGTCACACAGGTAATAAGTACTGAGGAAAGATTCGATCCTGGATATTCCTGACTGCAATTTCAGGAGTCTATCCTTGCCCTTCGTTCTAATACAATGTCCTTGCCAGCATTTTTTTTTTTTTTTTCCACCACACCATGGATCACTATCTTCATTAACCAGATTTCTGTCCATTTGCTGCACACTGACTGGCTTCTGCCATCCCATTGCCCTTGTCTACTTCTTCCCAGCACTGGAAATTAGACTTCTGGAAATTTCTCTTGGGGTTTGGGTCTAGTTGCCCGATCCTGCTTCCAGTTTTGAAAAGTAAAATATAGAAGAGGACAAACATGTTCAGATTAGACTTTTTTTAATGGAAAGGAATTCAAAAGGCAAATGTCTGCCACCAGATGGAGACATGTTGCATTTGTCAGTGGAAAGAGGGAACTTCTAGCAATGAATGCTTAGTAAGAGGGATAAAAGAATTAAGGGAAGCACCTACTCTGTAGTAGAAACTACTACTTGCTTGACGGATAGTAACTCATTTGAATCTCAACAACTTAATGAGGTAGGTGCTATTTTTATCCCATTTGAGGAAACTGAAGCAATTAGATTAAATAACTTGACCAGGGTCATACATTCAGTAAAAGTCTGAGGCTGTATTTAAATTCATGTCTTTCTACCTCCTTGCTTAAAATATTAAGGAAATTTCCTTATTTTCAGCCATGAACAAGTACCCCCATCCTATTTCCCTTGATTTCCTTCAGTCCTCCAGCTATAGTCTTGTAGCTCTAGCTTTCATGGCCAAACTCCTAGAAAAAGCTGGCCCTATTCAAATTCCCCCTATTTCTCCCCTCCCTGGTGTGAGCTGTTCTTTTTCTTCTCAGCCCCGATCACTTTTGTCAACATTTCCTGTCTCCGGGCTTAATCCACTGTGCTTTTTGCCTTTAAAGCAAATATTAATTATGTAATAAGATGGGTATATGTCCACAAGGACTATAGAATTTAGAACTGCAAGATCCATTAGAGACCATCCAGTATGTCCTTTTTGCTTTATAGAGGAAGAAATTGAAACCTAGAGAGATTAAATAGATCTGGTCCTCTTTGACTTGATCCATTTTCCTTTCCCATCACACCATCCTCCTTTCCCTCCCAAATGTGGCTTGTAAGGGAAATGAGCAAATCAACAAATAGAGATAGAATAAAAAGTGGACTCTAAAATAACCTACACAAATACACAAAGACAATTAAGGACTCATTTCTAAAATCTATAAGGAGTCAATTCAAATTTAAAAGAACAAGAGCCATTCCCTAATAGATAAATGGTAAAGGTATGAATAGACAGTTTTCAAAGGAACATGTCCAAACTGTCAACAGATAATCTGGAAAATTGTTGTAAATAACTCATAATTAGAGAATTGAAAATCAGTGCAACTTTGAGGTTCCACCTCATACCCACCAGATTAACAAAGATGATGAAAAAGACAAAAAACAAACATTGGAGGGAAGGGCTGAAGGAAAAACATATGCTAAAGTGCTGTTTGGTGTAGCTATGGCTTGGTCCAACCATTCTGCAGAGTTATTTGGAGCTACCAAACTCTTCATCTTCTTTAACCAAATGTTACCTCTCCTGGCCCAGAACCCTTCTAGACATTAAAGAAAGAGGAAAGGGATCCATATATACAAAACATGTACAAAAACACTACACCAGCTCTTTTTAAGATGTCAAAGGACTGGAAACTGAGTATTCATCAATGATGGAATGGCTAAAAAAATTATGAACATGACAGAGGAAGCAACAGTTTCAGAGAAATTGGAAAGATGAATGTGAATTGATGTCAGGTTAAGTGAGCAGAACTAAGAATTGGACAGTAACAACTTTAGAGATGTTTTTGCAAAGCAAATGAACTTAAGTGACTTGCCTAGAGTCACACAGCTAGTAAAATGTTAACTGTGTGCCTAAATTTAAACTCAGGTCCTCCTGACTTCAGGACTGGTGCTCTATCCACTGGGCCATCTAGCTTCCCCTAAAGCAAAAAAACTTAAATTCTCAGATAAATATTCCCCTGGAATTCCAGAGGACCAATGATAATATATGCTACACAGCTCACAAGAGAGAGATGATGGAGTCAATATGCAGACATAAATTTTTGGATATGGCTAATATGGGAATTTGTATTGCTCAACTTAAGGCATATTCTTTAGAAGAGATTTTATTCTTTTAAATTAAGAAATGGGATGGGAGGAGAAGAAAGAAAAAAAAATACCCCTTAATTGGCAAAGAAAAACAATGAGTGCCCAGAAAATGGAATATACAGGATGAAGTTAGGGATCATTTTACTAGAGCAAATTATATGAAATAAGGTCAGAAAGGCAGACAGGAAGCAAACAGTAGAGAGCTTTAAATTCCATTCTGAGAAGTTGTTTTCTTCCTGGAGACAACAGGCTAAATTCTTTTTACCCAAGTGCCCTTATATAATAAAATTTTAGCTTAGCCGAAGGTATTCTTGCAATCCCAGCAAAACAAGATTCAATCCATTGAACAATCCCATGGAGTCCACTATAATAGGATATTTTCTTTCTCTAATAGCCATCTTGACAGTGAAAAGAGGAAGTAAGGCTAGGGAGATGATTTAAAGTGGGAGATCATATTATATTCTTCCCAAATGCAGAGAGCTGCCCCCTCCAGGGAAACTTGGCTGGTATCCACAGGAACCATATCAAGGGACAACAAACTTCTGAATTCCCCAGATACACCAGATGGGAGCTCTGGGTGACTGTACCAGGTCCATCATCTATGTCTCAGAGAAAAGCAAAGGGGCTTTGGGGACTCTTTGTGCAAGAAAGATGCTGTGCCGCATGGACACAGAGCATTACCTGGAGCCTAATGAGGCTGTTTATATTCTCTGATCAGGAGGAGGGGGGAGGGGAGCCAGAGGGGACATGGATGGGGGGACTCAGGAGAATTCCTCCACCCCCTGCTTTTTTATTTCTGGCTATGGATAACAAGTGCCATCAACAATGCCTGCATAAGGCTAAATGGTCTTGAGCAGCACCCTGGGGAAGAAGGCCTCAAAGGCTTCTTCCATTTTCAGTAATCACACTACACCAAGAATATTCCAGCTGGGACATATTATATACACAAGCCTCTGCTACAGCCCAATGAAGCAGGACACCGAGAAATGATATAATAATAATAATGAATAATAATGTCTGACATTTTATACGGCATCTTAAGGTTTGTATAACTCTCCATATACATTATGTCCTTGGATCCTTAAAACAATCCTACAATTGTCCCTTCGGGTATTTGAAGAATCACAGCATTTCAAACTTGGAAGAATGATAACATTAAAAGAATCCCCACCGTAATACATCTGGCAAATGGTCAGCCAGTCTTTCCTGGGAGCCCTCTGGTGATAGGTCCCACAATCTCCCAGGGCAACCCATAGGGATCCACAGAAACCAGGGAAACACATTCTCCTTTTGGACATCCATAATTGCTAGAAAGTTCTTCTTTTCCCTTAAAAATGTACGTGTGTGTATTTATATATGTATATATGTATATATATAATTTAATTCAAATTGCCTTCTTAATGAGAACAGAGGGAGAGAACTTAAAATTTTAAAAAACAAATGTCAATTATTTTTAGATGTAATTGAGGAAAATAAAATAAGAATTTACATATATATATATTTTGTTCATAACACCAAAAAAAATGAACTTTTCCTTTTACAAAGTAGAACATTTAAAAACTGAAAATCTAATATAAAATAAATTAAATCTCTAGAAGTTTTTCATTTCATGGGCTGCCATGAAAACCCATGAAAACATTGCACAAGACAAGGAGGGATGAAGGTTGCAATCTGGGAAACTGAAGGAAATATTCACATGGATGAGATTAGAGATCTGTGGCAGCATGGTACAGACCAGTAACTGGGGTCAAAAGACCTGGATAGAAATCCTATCTCTGATGCTCTCTAAATGTATAATGGGCAAGTCACGTGACTCTCTGCATCTCATTTTTCTCAAAAATAAAGAGTTGGCTTGGGTGGCTTCTTCTAGGTCTTTTAAAGGTCATCTTCATTGCTATATCTTCCTGATAACCATCCACAAACGTCTTCTCAAGAGAATACTTGTAAGAAAGCATATTTAAACAAAACAATTGAGCCAGTTGCTCTGGTCCGACAATGTATGTCTCATTCTGGACCTCCTAGTCCAGAACACCTCTCGTGAGAGATGGGAGCTGGGATGAGTTAGAGTAGATTGCTAAATTTTCAGTGTGAGCATTTACACCTAGAAATTGGCAAATGCTTCAAATTAAGGCTTGATTTATTGTTTTGTTGATCTCAGCAGGAAGGTCTAGGAAAGCCTTCCTTTTTATCTTCTTTTAAACATATTTCCACATTTACTATGTTGTGCGAGAAAAATCAGACCAAAGGGGAAAAAAGACAAGAAAGAAAAAAACAAAACAACAAAAAAAGCAAAAATACTATGCTTTGATCCATAGTCAGTCTACATAGTTCTCTCTCTGGATGCAGATGGCATTTTCCATTCCAAATTTATTGGAATTGCCTTGATCCATAGTGGATTATTACATAATCTTGTTACTATGTACAGTGTTCTCTTGGTTCTGCTCAATTCACTCAGCTTCAGTTCACGTAAGTCTTTCTAGATTTTTATGAAATTAGCCTGCTCATCATTTCTTGTAGAACAATAATATTCCATCACATTCATATACCATAAGTTATTCAACCATTCTCCAACTGAAGGGCATTCACTCAGTTTCCAGTTTTTTGACATTACAAAAAGGGCTGCTACAAATATTTTTGCCCATGTGGGTTCTTACTCATCATTTCTTATAGAAAATGATATTCTTATTCAGCCATTCTCCAACTGATGGGCATCCACTCAATTTCTAGTTCCTTGCCACTACAAAAAGCTGCTATAAACATTTTTGCACATACCGGTCCCTTTCCCTTCTTTAGTATCTCTTTGGGATAAAGGCTCAGTAGAGACACTGCTGGATCAAAGGATATGTGGTTTGATAGCCCTTTGGGCATAATTCCATTTTGCTCTTCAGAATGGTTGGATCATTTCACAGCTAGGAAAGGCTTCTTGTAGAAGGGACTTTAGTTAAGACTTGGAAAAAATTGGGAAAATCAGGAGATGGAAATAAAACAAGAGAGACACGTTTCTGAAAGATAGTTCAGAGTTAGAAGACAGAATATGTGTGTGAGGCCATTGACTACCAATCACAGAGTACTTTGAAAGAGGAGCTAGAGTAAGAAGACCCCAAAGTTAATCCACTTTCTGCAAGTAGTCTCTCCTGGTCCCTTTTAATGTCGGTGCCTTCCATCTATTGATTCTCTCTCTTTTTTGTTGCATATGTACATAGTTGCTATATACTATAGCTTGTTACATATTGTCTCCTGTATAGACCGGTAGCTCCCAGAGAGCAAGTTCTGACTTTGCCCTCCCCTGTATCCTCAGCACTTTGGATGATGACTGACAGAAGGTAAGAGCTTGTGGGCTCTACTTGTTACAAGTATGACATTTTCCTCTAAAAAAACCCAATAAAATATATTTTGTTTCCATTACCTGAGAACAAGATATGATCTGAAAGCATTCAAGTCTCTGTCTTGCAGCTAATGTTAACACCATGCTAAATGATTACCATGTTTTACATGGTTTATATAGAAATGTTTTACATGATTTCACATGTATAAGTGATATCATCTTGCTGCCTTCTCAGTAAAAAGACTGAAGGGAGAAAGAGAATTTGGAACTCAAATTTTGAAAAAAATGTTTTAAAAAATATTCTTCTCATGTAACTGGGAAAAATAAAAAATTTTTAATGAACATTATTATATTATATTTTATATAATATATAAATATAATTATTTTTAAAAAATAAATAATTAACCTATTTTAAGCTGAGGGATAATATGAGAACCACATGGTTCTCTCCTCCTTTTTTTTTTGGTTTGTGTGGGGGTTATATCAAACAAAAAAAATTAGAAGTATGGTCATAATCTCTCTGAGCCAGTTAGGAAAATTATTAACATCTAGGTGGTGTGGCTGTCTGCTTTAGTCTACATTTATCTCTATCTAGTTTACCACTTGCTTTTTTGTGGTTAAGGCAAAACTCAGATTATCGGAAGTGTTTAGGAAAGCAGCAAAGAATATTACCTATCTGTTACTAGACAGCCCGTAGAATAGAAGGTGGGGGAAAAGTTGACCTTTTCTTGGAATTTTTTGGTGTGTTTGAAGAATGGGGACAGTTGCTGAATTCAGCTTGAGTCTCCTGCTTTGAGATACCCTCATCTTAAATGTAAAGAGACTCTTTACCAGGTTGGCCAAATGGTGTCGAATTTCCTATTTATAGCTATTAAATTATGGCTTTATAGAGTGGTGCAATCTTTACTCATTGGGGGAGTACATTCAGTGATGAAGTTATCAGTCCTTAAAGTATTAAAGCAAATGCAAAGTTCTACATTTGGGTTCAAATGCAATTTACAAAACTCCTTGATATGACTTTTCAGTTGAAACTTTTAATCTCTACATCTTTCATTAATCTAATCTAATCAACGGTTTTTGAGCTCAGAATTTTTTTTTTCTGAGACAATTGGGGTTAAGTGTCTTGCCCAGGGTCACACAACTAGGAAGTGTTAAGTGTCTGAGGCCAGATTTGAACTTAGGTCCTCCTGACTTCAGGGCTGGCGCTGTATCCGCTGTACCATCTAGCTGTCCCCAAGCTCAGTGTTTTTGCAGATAAAAATTTTTCTTATATATTTCCCTAAATATACTTTAAATTTCTTAATTTCTTTTCATAGCCTGACAGCATTGAACATAAGATAGAGGTGTATTATATCTTGTAATAATATATCTTGGACCTCAGTAAATTCTGGTTAACAGTGGTTGGATATATCATAACTTATAAAAGTGGTACAATGGATAAAGTCGTGGAGATAGTAAGGCCTAAGTTGGAAAAGAGCACCAGGCATTTAGCCCTGAGCAAGTCACATCATCTATCTTAGCCGCAGTTTTCTCATCTATAAATTGGGGATAGTGATAGTACCTGTCTCACTAGGTTGCCAGGACCAATGGAGATTAAGGTATGAAAACCTTAAAGTGCTATATAAATGCTAACTGTTAATATTATTAAAAGATTCAAGTAGGGAAGAATGGTTAAGATTCCTATTTATATTCTCATTTTTAAGGACAGCCATTTATTGGATGAAATTAGACCAGCCTTCGGTCACTTATCAGTAAATTATATTATTAAGCTTTATTGTCATACTCCTCTAGAACCAAACTTGACCTTCCTGCCATCATAAGACATCACATAGGAATGTCATTTTATTCTTTTTTTTCCCTGATGCATTTGGGGTTAAGTGACTTGTCCAGAGTCACACAGCCAGGAAGTGTTAAGTGTCTGAGGTCAGATTTGAATTCTGGTACTCGGGTCCTCCTGACTTCAGGGCTGGTACTCTATGCACTACACTGACTAGCTGCCCTGGAATGTCATTTTATTAAAGGCAGCCTATTATGCTGGGTTATGATCCAAAAGATCTGGATTCTAACCCCATTTCTACCACTAATTTTGTTGTTGTCCAATTGTGTCTAACTCTTCCTGACCCCATTTGTGATTTTTTTGGCAAACATTCTGGAGAGGTTTGTCATTTCCTTCTCTAGCTCATTTGCCAATGAGGAAACTGAAGCAAACCGGTTAAATGACTTGCCCAGGGTCACAAAGTTAAATAGTATTTGAGACCAGATTTGAACTAACAAAAATGGGTCTTCCACTTTTGTGCTCTATCCACTAAGCCACTAGACAGCCTAACAAGCTGGGATATTTAACATGCCCCAGAGATTAGCACCTTCTTTCCCACCCAAGTATGTTGTATTTATTTTGTTTATATCTTACAAACTTTTTTGTGTAGATTTATTATCTAAGTAGCACAATAGATAGAATGCTAGATCTGGAGTCAGGAAGACCTGAATTCAAATCTCAGATTCTAGCTGTGTGACTCTGGGCAAATCAATTTTGCCTCTATCTGCCTCAGTTTCCTCAGTTGTAAAATATGGATAATAATAGAATTTACCTCCCACCATTGTTATAAGGATCAAATGAGATAATATTTACAAAGTGTTTAGTTTTAGAGTCTGACACATAGTAGGTACTTAAGAAACACTTGTCTCTTTCCTCCTTCTGCCCTCAAGAAAAAGGTAAAGTCCTTGAGAGCAGGGGCTATTCCGTTATTGTCTCTGTACACTTAGCATATAGTGCCTGGCATATAACAATAGAATTAAGGTTTGGTTCCTTTGGTATAAGGCAATGGTATCAAACTCAGAAGCTGGACCATACACAGAGATCCCGGCATTGACTTAAGAAACCCCATATTTACAGTATCTATCTACTACGTATTTTGATTTATTTTGTTTCATATTTCCCAATTACATTTTAGTCTGCTTTGATCCTCTCAGGAGTTTAATACCAACTACTGTTGGAATCCTTACCCTTGCTTCAGGTTCTGCCCAAAACATCTTCTTGTAAGATTAGATCAACTCTAATTAGCAGTTTGTAAGGATTCCAACAAACTACTAAAGACCTCCTTACGCTAATGTTGGCATTCGATACCCACCTTTGGTATCAACCCCCCTACACCTCTACTGGTTGGCACCTTCTCTGCAGCTTAGCAGATGTTTAATACCTGCAGAATGACCAGAGAGACTGGCCCATCAACAGTGGAGTTTACACGGTTTAATTTTTGGGGTGGACAAAGAACCTTAGCTCTCTTTAGCAAGTCACTAATTAAGGTAATCAGACTCCAAGGAACTTTGAACACTCCAGTCATTTGAAGAAAGTAGAAAAGGGTATATTCAAGGGTTAGCCACAGTCTTTTGGTCCTTAAGGGATTTTTGTGTTGTCTGAATATCCTCTGGTCTTGCTTCTGAGGGGAAAAAAAGCCTAGTTAGATCAGAATCTTATTCCTTACTTTCACTAATGATATGTTTAGGAAGCTACTTTTCTGGACTCTTTCAAAAGTGTTTGTTGATTGATTGATTTTTAAACAAGTTACCCCTTTTACAAACAAGCAGATGATCGCATTAATGCAAAATTCTTAATGAAATACAAAGTGACTTAGAAAATACAAGTACAGAGGGAGTCATTAACTTTGGTGTATCCTCCCAAGAACAAGAGTTCAAAGTTGTGGTATGGTCTAATAATGAATATTGGCCCTCATTAGCTAAGATGCGCATATAAATTTCTATCAGGGCCATCAAAAGTCCCACTAGTGACTGGAAAAAGCAGCAGAAGTGGCAGAAGAAAGAGAAAGGGGCTGTAAACTAATGTGAGATGACAATTGCTAAGGATAGTTGTGATTTCAGGGATGATGAGCGCTTGTGACAAAGAAAAATATTGGTATGGACTCTAGAAAACAACTGATCATTAGAACCCAGGAGAGAACCATACCTATAGGAAACCTCATGAGGACTCCATAAAAGGAGGAAGGAACTTCTTTCTACTTATTTGCCACATGTGCTCTCTACATGTGTCTCCTTACCATTGTACTTTAAATTTTTTTATTAAACCTTTTTATTTTCAAAACATGTACATAGATTATATTCAATGCTCACCCCGCAAAACCCTGTGTTCCAAATTTTTTCTCCCTCTTTCCCCCCCATTCCCTCCCTTAGATGGCAAGTAATTCAACATATGTTAAACATGTACAATTCTTCTATACACATTTCCACAATTATCTTGCTGCACAAGAAAAATCAGATCAAAAAGGAAAAAAATGAGAAAGAAAACAAAATGCAAGCAAAAACAACCAAAAAAAGTGAAAATACTATGTTGTGACCCACGCTCAGTCCCCACAGTCCTCTCTCTGGGTGCAGATGGCTCTCTCCATCACAAGACCATTGCAACTAGCCTGAATCAACTCACTGCTGAAAAGAGCAACGTCCATCAGAATTGATCACTGTATAATCTTCTTGTTACTATTGTACTTTAAATTTGAGCCCTGCCTTTCCAGAGAAATTTTGCATACACAGAAAATCTGTAACTGATTTGAGAAAATTATTTTGTAACAATTACTCTTGCTATATCTTCCCAGGAAAACCCTTTTTTCTAAACACTGATAGAGTCTAAGTGATTGACTAATAATGGGAAGTAACCATTGGGTGCTTAGGAGCTACATTGTTAGAAATCCCAATTCGGAGGTCCAAGGTTACTCCTACAATCCTGAAGAGAGTAATAGAAGTAACAGCTTTCTGGGAACCCAAACTGGCCATTTGAGTGGAAATTGGGAGAATGAATTCAAAGAGTATATTCATTTCTGTCACTGGCTGAAGGAACCATCCAATGTTGTCCACAAGTGATATTGTTTAGGAAGAAATAATACATTTATTAGGCCATTTTGTCAGAGAAAGAGTATTTGACATTTAGTCCCTCAGTCTTTTCATACTTTGGGTTGCAGATATGAAGTGGAATTTTTTTTACCTTTTATACACACACACACACACACACACACACACACACACAGAGTGCGAACCATTCTAGTCCAAAGAGAGATAGAACTAGGTGATAAATCATACAGTTATATCCCCGGTTCAGGAGATGCTAATAAATGATGATGTTTTGATTCTCTGCTCCTTCACTATCCTGCACTAGAATCCATACTTACCTCCAGATAGGGTTCCTTGTAGGGCGCTAGATGACTTCTAGCTATTACTCCTGGGAAATATGGAAAGGACAACTCATCAATGATATGAGCACCTCCTTCCCATCGTTCAGGCAGAAAGCTCAAGGGATAGAGCACTCAAACTGTGTTCAGCTCCAGTTTCAGATATTTTTAGATATTGTTTCCCCCAAGAATATAAGCAGCTTGAGGGCAAGATTTGCTTCACTTCCGCCTTTTAAGGAAGCATTCACTGCACACAGCATTAGATTGGTGTCCCAAAGATCTGAGTTCAACTCTTGCCTTAGACACTTAGGCACTTTTTCATGTGCAAGTCATTTATTTGCCTTAATACAAGTGCTTTCTCTTTATTATCTCCAATTTAGCTTGTATATAAAAGTATTGAGGTGGCTTAGTAAATAACATTCTGGACTTGAAGTCAAAAAAATTTGAGTTCAAATGAGGCCTCAGACACTTACTAGCTTTGTGACTCTAAACAAACAACTTGTTTGTCTCAGTTTCCTCATCTGTAAAATAGGGATAATAACATCATCAACCTCCTAAGGTGGTTGTGAGAATCAAGTGAAATAGTCACTGGAAAATCAATCAATCAATCAATTATTTAATCTAATTAGTTAACAATTAATGAGAGAATTATTTTTTTTCCTTTTTTTTATTATAGCTTTTCATTGACAGAACATATGTATGGATAATTTTTCAACATTGTCCTTTGCAATTACTTCTGTTCGGACTTTTCCCTTCTTTCCCTCCACCTTCTCCCCTAGATGGCAGGCAGTCTCATACATGTTAAACATGTTAAAGTATATCTTAAATACAATATATGTTTATGTATTATACAGTTCTCTTGTTGCACAAGAAAAATCGGACTTAGAAAGATAAAAATAACTTGGGAAGAAAAACAAAAATGCAAGTAGTCCACATATATTCCCAGTGTTCTTTATCTGGGTGTAGCTGGTTCTGTTCATCATTGATCAATTGGAATTGAATTGGATCTTCTCATTGCCGAAGATACCCACTTCCATCAAAATTTATCCTCATATAGTATTGTTGTTAAAATGTATAATGATCTCATTCTGCTCCTTTCACTTAGCATCAGTTCATGTAAGTGAGAGAATGAATATTGCGATGAGAGATGGGTTATATTCAAATGAAGGTTTTGAGGTATGATATTTGGATCACCCAAATTGACTTATTGGTCAATAAGACTTATCAATTTCCATATCACCTGTCTGAAAAATGGGAGAACTCACATTTTCCCAGATCTATCTGAGTAAACATAGTGAGCAAGAATCCACCCATTAGTCTAAACTTAGAATTTCTTTTACTGTCTGATTAGATCCAAGCCTTTGAGAAAGATTTCCCACATGGGTTGATTTCTGAATGACGAAATAGAAAAAGGGAAAAACCTTGGTCCTGATTCAATAATTATATACTAGCACCAATCTTCATATCACATTGCATCAATGCTATTCTTTAGCATTCTTTTAATTCTATTCTGCACATAATGGTTAGAGAACTGGGCTTGGAACTCGAAAGACTCATTTTCATGAGTTCAAATTTAGCATCAGACACTTACTAGCTGTGTGATCCTGGGTAAGTCATTTAAACCTGTTTGTCTCTGGTTCCTCACCTCTAAAATGAGCTGGAGAAGGAAATATAAAACTGCTCCAATATCTCAATAGGGTCACAGAGAATTGGGTATGATTGAAAAATGACTTAATAATAACATATATGGTGAGCAAGTAGAAGCTGAGTTAAATTCAGAAATTCTGAGTTTGAGACCTAGGTGGAGGCAAATGAGTCAATACAGACACATTACCATAAAGAGTACCCTTTATATGATACTTGCAAAATATTTTATTTATGTTATCTCATTGGATCTTCACAACAACACAACTATAAAGTAGATGCTTTATCCCATTTTAAACTGCCCCCAAAATGTTCTTAAAATTCAAACCCAAACCCAAGCAGATCTATAGAGGAAGGATGCTTAGCTTATCACAGGGCTCTCCTCCATTTCTCATAAAAGCAAAACTGATGGAGAAGAGATCATTCATTACTTGTTTATTTTTCCCTTTCTCTATGGGTCCTTCTACATCTGAATTATCTTCTACAATCACTGCTGTCTCAAACCATATTTGATCCAAAGCATTTAAATGCCCACCCTTTTTTGTTTATTTCCTCCTCTGGTCAGGAGAGACTTCTGCCTCTAACACAAGGGTGTCCAATTAGACTAAAATGCTGCCTTCCTTTGCCCATTCCTTGGGAGTTGCTGGATTCTCTTAAATCTCTTCATTATGTTCTGATCCTACTATGGATTTCAGAAAGGAGGATAGTGTTCAAGCTCCCAGAGAACTTACCTTATTTATTAGACAATACATTATCATTAGAATATCATATTAAGATATAATTTGACTTTAAAAACAACTGTGATACGACCATTCAGCTGACTTTCTTCTTGATTCTGAAACATGTCCCTTCCATTTTCAAGGTGTATCCAAAAGCTAGTTAGCTCTTCTAGAACTATAGACTAACCAGTCTCCTTCATTTAAGTTTTATCATTATCCAATAGAGATGTGCTGGTAACTATTTAACAACTGATTTCCTGGGGAAAAATATACCAACCAAAAATACACTAATTTTTTTTTTATTAAAGCTTTTTATTTTTTTAAAACATATGTATGGACAATTCCTTTGCAAAACTTTGTGCTCCAATTTTTTCCCCCTTTCCCTCATGCCCTCCCTTAGATGGCAAGCAGTCCAATATATCTTAAATATGGTAGAAATATATGTTAAATCCAATATCTGCATACATATTTATACAATTATGTCACACAAGAAAAATCAGATCAAACAAGTAAAAAACAAAGAGAAGTAAAATAAAATGCAAACAAACAACAACAAAAAGAGTGAAAATGCTATGTTGTGAATCATACTCAAGTCCCATAGTCCTCTCTCTGGGATACACTAATTTTTTTTTGCACAATGCAAGAATATAGTAATTTTAAAATATCTTGTAATTACATATAAAAACAATTTTTAACATCCATTTAAAATTTTTTTCAATTTTAAAACAATTTTTAAATTCTGTTCTTCTCTCCTTCCCTCTCCCTTCCTTGAAAAGGTGAATGATTTGGTATAGGTTTTATATGCTGTTATGCAAAAGATATTTTCATATTAGTTGTGTTGTAAGAGAAAACACAGAACAAAAAAAAAAAAAGAACATACAAAAAAAGCTAAAAAAGAAAAAACAGTATGCTTCAATCTGCATTCAAACTCCATTGACTCTTTCTCTGGAGATAGAAAGCATTTTTCATCATAGATTCTTTGGAATTGCAAGAAATTTTAAGTTTAATTTGCATTATTAACATTTTCCCCATTACTTTTTAAAGCCCAGACAATCAACAAAATAATAAACCAAACCCTGGTTTGTAGCTTTTGCATGGATCCATCATGGAAATTTAACAATTAGTTCTGGTCTGTGGAGCTAACTATACCTCTACCCTGTTTTCTACTCAGGAAGAGAATTAAAGCCAGAGTCCTTGGCAAATGTACCAATTGAGGATAATCAGACCCATTGACTATAGCAACTATACCATGGGAAAATCAGGAAGGATTAGTTAAAAATCCCTTTGCCTCAGGAATTTGTATGGGAACACCTGTTCCTTTAGTAATTTCTGTTTCCAGGAATCCTCTTCTCTAGAAGAAGTAGCCTACTCTAACTCAATTGTCACACCATTCTTTTTTGGCTCCCAAATCTAACATTCTTCCCATCATACCCCACTGTATCTCATAAATTGACATATTTCTATAAATGTGAAATTAAAATTCTTTGGCACAAATGGCTTTCCTGGTTGGCTAGGACTAGCTCCACTTCTATAAATAGAACACGTAATATAATAATATAAAAATAGAATCCTTCACACTTAAAAAGTCCAGTTCCTTTGTAAAATCTTTTGCATCTATCACCATCCATAGTGCTATTCCTACCTTTGAACTCCGGTAGGATCCGCTGTCCATTTATTGTTTATATAATTTATTTGACATGTTGCACCTCTCCTTTTATATCCTATTCTGTTAGACTATAAACTCCCTGTGGGTCAGAATCATATGGGTCACTGGATTCCAACTGTACCGAATTCTCATTCGTCTATGACTTTTTCTTCTATATACTCTCTATGGAGGCTAGCACAGTGCCTTGTGGAGCTCAATGTATGTTTGATTAATAAAAGGAGGTGAGTCACAGATAATTAAGATTTGGTGATAAAAGTTTAAACAGGATCTTAATTACTAAATTTCCTTTTTGGTTTTCCATGAACCATGTTTTCCATAAAGAGGGAAGAATACCTTGTTGTTGTTTAATCTTGTCTGATGCTTCATAACCCTATTTGGAATTTTCTTGGCAAAGATACTGGAATGGTTTGCTATTTCCTTCTCTAGTTCATTTTTAGAATGAGGAAACTGAGGAAAAAAGGGTGAAGGGATCCGTCCAATCATACAATTGTTAAGTGTCTGAGGTCAAATTAGAATTCAGAGTCTCCCCAATGGCGGGTTTGACACTCTATCCAATGGGTCACCCAGCTGCCTTTGAGAATATCCTGTCTTTGTGAAATCTAATTTGAACAAATCTAAACTATTCATGAAATTGTAACTATCTTTTTTTCTCTTTGCTACTTAAGAATCTGTTCACTCTGCCTCTCCTTTCCCCCTCCAGTTTCTGAGCATTTGATGTTAAATGGTCAAGTATATCTTTGCTCATAACTGTATATCAGAGCCCGAAGGACTCGTGCAAATGAAGAGAGGAACAATGCCCTTGAACTTCTTAATTCCTTTAGACCTTTGCCATGGGTGGGCAGGAAGCTGGAGGGATGTTCTTGCCCAGAGGAGCTGCAATTAGATTTTTTTTTCACTCATCGGGCACAGGCTCCCTTGCAGTGAGGAATCAGGGCAGCAGCGGGAATGGTTGTGTTTGCACAGGCAGACCTCTGACATGTGCACTGTATCCCTTCAGCAGAGCAGTCATTTGTGTGGCGTTACTTAAAATCGGACATGTTTTGAGATTATCATGTGTTTGGGTTATAAGCAAATTGTGTTTATTTTGTAAATAGTACAGGGTCTGGACTTGCCCTTCCTGGTTCCAAACTATGAACTTTGGGTTCTTGCTTCTGGCCATGGTTTGGCCCAATGCTGGGAGGACATGGCCTTTGGGATACAGCACAGCAAATTTGGAGCCGTTCCTTAAAATTAATCTTGCCAGCTGGTAATGGGGAGGAGGGTGGAGTTGGCTTTATATCAGTTGCCAGTTAAAAGTATTCCCAGCTCAGTTCTTTACTTGGACTCTTTCATGTGAATGATAGGGGTCTCCATCTCTAGACTTCTCATGCTGGGACATAGGGGGGATAAACAGGTGATTTCCTTCACCCCCTGAGTCTAAACTTAGAGGATCTTGCTCCTAGATCCCTCTCTACCCTTTCCCCTTTGTGTTTCCTTCCTTGAGTAGGTAATCAAACATACTTGGGAGGTGTGTAGAAAGGAGAACAAAAGTTCAAGGGGACAAGGGAGGAGTCCCTAGCAGCAACCCTGTACTCTTGGAGAGAATAGGCACTGATAAGGAAACTGACTGGGGCGGCTGGTTTTATTAACAGAGATATATAGTCAATCACTCCACAATAAATATTTATTAAATCTCTGCTTTGTGCAGGCATTGTGCCAAGTGCTGAGGATGCAAATAGGTAAAAGGGAATCCCTGCTTTGAAGGAACTCACAGTCTAATGTGGGGGACAACATTCAAACAATTACATACAAATGATTTACAGACAGGATGAATTGGAACTAATCAACATAGGGAAGACGCTAGAATTAAGAGGTCTTGAGAAAGGAGGGTACAGAGTAGAGGGAAAAAAGGGAATAAGCATTTATTAAACAACTACTATTTGCCAGGTACTGTGCTAAGCACTTTATAAATATTATCTCATTAAAAAGGCTATCTAACGGCTTTTTACTGTTTTATGCTAATAAGGTTTTTAGAGATTGCTTGGTATTGTGGAAAGAGTACTAGATTTGAAGTAAGAAAACCTCAGTTCAAATATTAATTCTTCCACTTACACCCTTTGTGACCTTAGGCTTGCCACCTAACTCCATTTCTTCATTTGTAAAATGAGAGGTCTCTACTAGAGGGTCTCTATGGTCCTGACTGTCAGTCTCCCAGCAGATCATAACAGTAGTTACCCACAAAGTTACTGTTCTGAAACCTTTCATTCACTGAGAGCTGAGTCTTTTCTGTTCAGTGAATAAGCATTTGTTAACCATCCACTTACTATGGTAAATTCTGGGGACACAAAGAAAAGCAACTCTACTAAAAAAAAATCTTCCAAACCCAGTCCTCAGTCTCAAGGAACTCCCTTTCTAATCACAACCTGATGGGATCAGGGGAGAATACAGCATGCAAACAACTATTTATGAACAAAATACTTATGGAATAAATTATAGATGATCTCAGAGGGAGGACGCTAAGATTAAGGGAGATCAGAAGGGGTTTCTTGTAGAAGATGGGACTTTATTTTTTTCCTGAATAGTATTTTATTTTTCCAAATACATGTAAAGATAGTTCTAATTTTTTTTCCCCTCCATTTCTTACACCCTCCCCTCCTTAAGATAGTAAGCAATCTGATATAAACATACACAAACCTTCTAAACATATTTCTATATTTGTCACATTGTGTAAGAAAAATGTGTGAGTCTAAATGGTTTTAATTTCTTCATCTGAAATTGTCTATTATATCCTTTGACCATTCATCAACCGGGAAATGACTTATATTTTTATAAATTTGAGTCAACTTTCTACATATTTTTAAAAGTTAGGCTTTTATCAAAAACAATGGCTGTAAAAATTGTTTTCCAGCTTTCTGTTTCCTTTCTAATCTTGGCTGCATTGGTTTTGTTTGTACAAAAACTTTTAAATTTAATATAATCAGAATTATCCATTTTGCATTTTATAATATTCTCTAATTTTTATTTGGCCATAAATTTCTCCTATCTCCATAGATCTGACAGGTAGACTATCCTTTGCTCTACTAATTTGCTTAGAGTATCCTCCTTTATGACTAAATCATGAACCCTTTTCAGCTTTATATTGGTATCTGGTGTGAGATGTTGGTCGATACCTAGTTTCTGTCATACTACTTTCCAGTTTTCCAGCAGTTTTTGTAGATAGTGAGTTCTTATCCTAGAAGAAAGAAAAAAAGGAAGGAAGGGAGAGAGAAAGGGAGGAAGAAAGAAAAAAGAAAGGAAGAAAAAAGGGAAGAAGGAAGAAACAAAGAAAGAAAGAAAAAGAAGGAAAGAAAGGAGGAAAGTAGAGAGGGATGGAAGGAAGGAAAGAAGGGAGAGAGGGAAGGAACAAAAAAAGGGAGAGAGAGAAGGAAGAAAAGAAGGGAGAGAGGAATGAAGGAAGAGAGAAAGGAAGGAAGAAAGGAACAAAGGAAGGGTATGTCTTGGGGATGGGGGAAGTAAAGGAAGTAGAGAGAAAAAATTTGGAGCTCAAAATCTTACAAAAATGAATGTTGAAGATTATCTTTATATGTATTTGGAAAAATAAAATACTATTGAGAAAGACAGAAAGAGGCCAGGTTATGAAGGGCTTTAAATGCCAAAGGATTTTATATTTAAGCATAAAATTTATAGGTAACCTTTATTTTTTTAATTTATTAAACTCATTGTTATGGGATTCTCTTCTTACTGGAGTGATCAATGCCCCATGCCTTGGTGAAGGGCAAGGCAAAGTTGTTCAGAGCAGGAAAGAAAAGAGATCCGGTTGCTTCAATCTCTTAATTTTCTTCAGGCTTCCCAGATTGGAAGAGATGAGAGATGTGTGATATCAAACTCCCTTCAGGTTGCTGGAGGGAAAAAAGTCTCTAGAAAGTCATCATGAGAAGAATAGGCAATCTCCATCATGTCTTTGTCTCTTGCTTGTAACAGAGAGACTTCAGAGAATTTCTCCTTGGGGTGAAATATGGGACTCTCCCTCCTCTCTCCTATCCTCTCCTACCACCCTCAACCTCTATCCTCCCTCTAATCCACCCTCCGAATTTTCCCTCCTTCCCTCCCTCCATCTCTCTTTGTCTCTCTATTGAGCAAGCTGTATTATTTGCTATATATTTTCATATGTATACTTTCTCTATTTCTGTTTTGTTATCAATTAAGATTATTGGATTGCTTTGATATCTGCTTTGTGTGTTCATTGTGAGACTAATATTTTGTGGGAAGGGAATCAAGTCTTTGATATAAATCTTGGGACTCCCATTTCCTGTTAAGAAATAATGATCAGAAGATATGTTATATTCCCTAGAGTAATAACATTTAAGAGCAAATAGCTCTCATTCTAGCCTGGTACTCCCTTTCTCAGAGGAGAGAAGAGGGGCTAGTTTTTGCCCCCAACATCTTGTTTCTTCTTTAGGCAGGAATCAAAGTCTCCCTTGGAAAATGGAAGGGCAAGGAGATACTAAAGATGTCCATTATTGTCTTTCCTCAGATCACTCACAACCTGCCCCTGCTACAAGCACACCATTTGTTACATATCCCAGAAGTATTAGTGAGTCACTGGATTCTATTTTATTTTATTGTGTTTTTTGGTTTTGTTTTTGCTTAGGTGATTGGGATTAAGTGACTTGCCCAAGGTCACACAGCCAGGAAGTGTTAAATATCTGAGACCAGATTTGAACTCAAGCCCCCTTGGTGCTTCATCCACTACACCAACTAGCTGGCCCATCACTGGATTTTATTGACAGGAGAATGACATGGTTAGATCTCTGCTTTAATGAGATTATTTTGACAGTTGAGAATGGATTGGAATGACAAAGTGGGAGATTAAGCAGCAATGTATTGGCATAGTAAAGGCATGAAATGATAAGGGTCGAGTCCAGGGTAGTGACAGTGTCAGAAGAGAGAAAAGAGGGGTGTTAAGAATAAATGACTTTGTATCTTTTTTATGTATATACAGATAAACTGCCCATCCTATACTTATTGTACATTGAGTACATTTCAATTTTCTTTTTTTTTTTTTTGGAACTTTACATACCTTTTTCCTCTGATTTCAAGGTGGGGATTTAATGAGTCAATGAGTGTGGGGAAAAACTGAGTCCCTCTTCAAAGAGGCAGGATCCCCCAAGACTAAACTGGTTCAACCACATGCCTGAGCCTAGAACAAGTGAGGCCCCCTACTAACCCTAGGGTGGAGACCAGAGTACCGTAAATCCCAGCTCTGCAGGACCAGAAATGGTTTTTCCAATACATTTTGTATTCTGGGTTAAGTAAACTTTATTCTAAGCAAAATTATTTATGCTTTCTATTATCTGCAAAAACATTAACATCACATTTTTTCACTAGATTAGTAAAACTCACATATTCTCCAAGTGCTGACTCCAAGAATTCTTTGGAGACAAACCACACGGTTACTGCATCTGATACCATGGTAAGGTCCTCTTCCTAAATAAAAAAGGGAGAAAACAAGATCTAGCATCTTTCAGAAGGGAAATTTTTTTTTCCTTTTAAGAAGCTCAGAATTATTGGTTGATAAAGGTTTTGTAAAGAAATGGTAGAAATTGTGGAAGATAATACTATAGGTTGCAAAATTTAGCACCTGCTAAATACTTAGAAAGACATGATCAAGTATCAG
This sequence comes from Antechinus flavipes, assembly GCF_016432865.1. Lineage (NCBI taxonomy): Eukaryota > Metazoa > Chordata > Mammalia > Dasyuromorphia > Dasyuridae > Antechinus > Antechinus flavipes. Next base: position 47,718,825 of record NC_067399.1, read on the forward strand.
CATCTGTCACCCAGTCTTGCTACCCTTAATAAGCTAAAACAACACACAGAAGATATAAATACAAAAAAGAAAGACATTCTACAGTCCTTAGAGAGCTTATGATCTTCTTTTTCCCCCTCAATAGTATTTTATTTTTCAAATACACATAAAAATAGTTTCCAACATTCATTTTTGTAAAACTTTGTGTTTCAACTTTTTCTCCCTCTTTCACTCACTCTTCCCTCTCCAAGATAGAAAGTAATCTGATATAGATTAATTATGTATAATCATTTTAAACATATTTTTATATTTGTCTTGTTGTACAAGAAAAATCAGACCAAAAGGTCAAAAAACATGAGAAAGAAAAAGCAAAAAAAAGTGACCATATTCAGTGTCCATAGTTTTTTCTCTGGCTGCAGATGGCATTTTCCATCCCAAGTCTATTGGAACTGTCTTGAATCGCTGCATTTCTGAGAAAAGCCAAGTCCATCACAGTTGATCATCATATAATCTTGCTGTAACTGTGTACAATGCCCTCTTAGTTTGGCTGATTTTACTCAGCATCCATTCATGTAAGTCTTTCCAGGCTTTTCTGAAATGAGCCTGCTCACCATTTCTTAACAAATAATAATATTCCATTACTTTCATATATCATAACTTAGCCATTCCCCTCAATTTCCAATTCCTTGCCATCACAAAAAGAGCTGCCACAAACATTTTTGCACTTGTGGGTCCTTTCCCCTCCTTTATGATTTCTTTGGGATACAAACCCATTTGTGACACTGCTGGTATAGTTTGATATCCCTTTGGGCATAATAAGGAGCTTACAATCGAATGGAGGAAGTCAACACAGAAAAGAAGTTGGAAAGAAAAAAGAAGAAGGGAAAGCATATAAGAAGGATGGAGTCCAGTCCAAAAGAGTGTATGCAGTAGGGAATGAAGAGATGGCTATCTTGGAAAATCAGAAGAGGCTTTGGAAAAAGTTCTCTGCTTCATTCTCCAACTTTCCATAAATAATTGTAAGACAGATCATTTTGATTATGTTATTTTTTTCTTCTCTCTCTTTCTCTCTCTCTGTGTCTCTCTGTCTCTCTCTTTCTCTCTCTCTGTCTCTCTCTCTCTCTCTTTCTTTCTTTCTTTCTTTCTTTTTTTTTTTTGCTGAAGCAATTGGGATTAAGTGACTTTCCCAGGGTCACACAGCCAGGAAGTGTTAAGTATCTGAGGCCTGACTTTAGGCCTGATGTTCTATCCACTACACCAACTAGCTGCCCCTGTTAATTTTTTTTTTTTTTTTAGTTTTTTCACAAATAAAACCTATGAAGAAAACATAGAAGGGAAAATAGCAAAGTAGAAAGATTATCGCATTAACAACTACTGATTTGTCATGTAAAATACACAGGAAAGTGACACTAATATGTAATTCCCCAAACCATATCTAATTAGAGAAGTAACCAAAAGGTATGAATGGTTTTCAAAAGAAAAACCAGGAACTAGAAATGGCCCAATTAAAACACGTCCAAGTCTCTAAATGTAAATGAAATATAAGTAAGAAGAATTCTGAGACTTTACCTTAACTCCATGAAAATCTGAGAGATTTTCATTGAATGTTGAGAGATTCAGTGAATGTTGGAGGGGTGATGAGGAGATAGACCCACTCTCCCATTCTTGGTGGAACTGGGACATGGTCCAACCATTTTAGGTGTGCCTCGATTTATTGTTTTGTTGATTGTCTAGACTTAAGAAAATAATGGAGAAAATGTTAATAATGCAGATTAAATTTTAAAAATGTGCTGTGCGTACATTTTACCCTTTTTTTCTGAGATCTTACAAAGACAAATTGAGAGAAATATTAGCTCTCTAGACCTAGGAAGTCACTAATTCTCAGACACCAGTGGAAAGCTATACTTATGGGGAACTTCATAAAGTCTCAGGAAAAGGAGAGAAAGGACTCCTAGAACTAAGAGGCAGGAGTGTGTCCTTTGGTCTTAAGTGGAACTCTCTACCATTGAACTTTAAACCTGAGCCTACTCTCCCCAGGGACCTCGTACATACAAGGAGAGAATACACTCCTCATTTGGAGGGACTCTTTTGTAAATACTATTAGCGTGATACTTTCTCAGTATGTACCATTTGTAAAAGCTAATAGAGTTCAGGTGGTTGACCAATAATGGGAAGTTTAGGAGTGATAGTACTAGGAGCCACAAGGATTTTCAGGATTACCCCTAGAGAAAAGTAGTATCTATTTTGAGTATCTATTTTGTTTCCAGTTCTTTGGTACTATAAAAATAGTGCCGTGAAGATTTTTATTTATGGGAATGGAGCCTTTCTTTTTGTCACTGATCTTCTTGGGGTACTGCCCTCCCAATGGTCAAAGGGTTAGGACATTTCAGTCACTGATTTAGCAAAATTTAAAATTGTGTTGAACCAATCCCTACAGTTCATCATTATCTCTTGCTCCCAGGACAGCCCTCTATAGATTCCTTTCACATTCTGAGTTCTGTGGCTTTCTAACTTTCATAGATCTCTTAGTCTTATCACTCCAGGATCACCTCATCTGCCTTGTGTTCCCACCATTCTTAGCAGTCCGTGAAGGCAAAGGGGTTGCTCTATGTTCCTGCCCAGGTGAAATGGAATTGGGGAGCTCGGGATAGAGCACAATGAGGGGGGAGAACAGAATGAGTCAAATTCTATCCATCTTTGAATTTGATTCCAGGCCAAAGAGCTCTGCCCAAACCACATTAAAAGGGGCTGCCTTAGTCAGCCAGCCTAGAGCTCCTCTGCTGGGACAGTTTTCTTGCTTACCCTGAGCTTTGGTTTCAGTGTCAGTCATTGTGACTCAGCAGAAAACAAGACTCAGAGAATTAAAAGAAATCTCTCTATTTGCTTTTTAAAATCTCATCTTAGCCTTTGTTATAAAGCTCGGTCATTTCCCAGAAAACATCCCTTCCTCCACCCTTTCCCCAGAGAGCCATCTTTGTGTAGTAAAACATTGAAAAGAAAGGGAGAAAAACAATAAAAAGAAATTTGGCAAAAGCAACAGACAGTTATCTTCCTTTCCTTTCCGAAGTGACAATTTGGGAGGCTGAGGATACAGGGCACTTCCCCCCTCACCCTAGGGCACCAAAGAAGCCCCAGAGGACACTGTCATGGAGGGCTCCATTGTACTGAACCTTCCTTAAGGTCACAGTTTGGTCCTTTCAGGAGATGATGTCATTCCAACCTAGAAAGACACTATCCCCGACCCTGCTAACCCACCCCAACCAATGGACCCTGCTGCCATCCACGGACACCCTCAGCTAATCTAGGATTATCCATCCAACTGCCAAGATCATGCATACCCAATCCCCACCTGCCAGCTAAACCATATACACACACAGCTAATACAATAGTTCTCTCTTTCCCTTCCTTCTCTCTCTCTGTCCCTTTCCCCTTCCTTCTCCCCTCTCTTCTTTTCCCTTCTCTCTGTCCCTTTCCCCTTCCTTTCTCCTCTTCTTCCTTCTCTTTTCCCCCTCTGTCCCTTTCCCCTTCCTCTTTTCTCTTCTTCTCTTTTTCCCCTCTCTCAGTCCCTTTCCTCTTCCTCTCCTCTCTTCTCTTCCCGCTCTCTGTCCCTTTCTCCTTCCTCTTTTCTCTTCTCTCTTTCCCCTTCCTTCTCTCTCTCTGTCCCTTTCCCCTTCTCTCCTCTCTTCTCTTCTTCTCTTTTTCCCCTCTCTCAGTCCCTTTCCCCTTCCTCTCCTCTCTTCTCTTTCCCCCTCTGTCCCTTTCCCCTTCCTCTTTTCTTTTCTTCTCTTTTCCCCCTCTCTCTGTCCCTTTCCCTTTCCTCTTTTCTTCCTTCTCTTTTTCCCTTCTTTTTCCCTTTCCCCCTCTCTCTGTCCCTTTCCCCTTCCTCTCTTCTCTTCTTCTCTTTTTCCTTCTCTCTGTCCCTTTCCCCTTTCTCTCTCCTCTTTTCTTTTTCCCCTCTCTGTCCCTTTCCCCTTCCTCTCTCCTCTTCTTCCTCTCTTTCCCCCTCTCTGTCCCTTTCCCCTTCCTTTCTTCTCTTCTCTTTCCCCTCTTTCTGTCCCTCTCCCCTTCCTCTTTTCTCTTCTCTTTTTCCTTCTCTCTGTCCCTTTCCCCTTCCTCTCCTCTCTTCTCTTTCCCCCTCTCTGTCCGTTTCCCCTTTCTCTCTCTCCTCTCTTTTCCCCTCTTTCTGTCCCTCTCCCCTTCCTCTTTTCTCTTCTCTTTTTCCTTCTCTCTGTCCCTTTCCCCTTCCTCTCCTCTCTCTCTTTCCCCCTCTCTGTCCGTTTCCCCTTCTCTCTCTCCTCTCTTTTCCCCCTCTCTCTGTCCCTTACCCCTTCCTCTTTCCTCTTCTTGCTTTTCTTTCCCCCCTCTGTCCCTTTCCCCTTCCTCTCCTCTCTTCTCTTTCCCCCTCTCTGTCCCTTTCCCCTTTCTCTCTCTCCTCTCTTTTCCCCTCTCTCTGTCCCTTACCCCTTCCTCTTTCCTCTCTTGCTTTTCTTTCCCCCCTCTGTCCCTTTCCCCTTCCTCTCCTCTCTTCTCTTCCCCCTCTCTGTCCGTTTCCCCTTTCTCTCTCTCCTCTCTTTTCCCCCTCTCTCTGTCCCTTACCCCTTCCTCTTTCCTCTTCTTGCTTTTCTTTCCCCCTCTCTGTCCCTTTCCCCTTCCTCTCTCTCTTCTCTTTCCCCCTCTCTGTCCCTTTCCCCTTCCTTTCTTCTCTTCTTCTCTTTCCCCTCTCTCTGTCCCTTTCCCCTTCCTCTCCTCTCTTCTCTTGCCCCCTCTCTGTCCCTCTCCCTTTCCTCTTTTCTCTTCTTCTCTTTTTCCTTCTCTCTGTCCCTTTCCCCTTCCTCTTTTCTTCCCTTCTCTTTCCCCCTTTTTTTCCCTTTCCCCCTCTCTCTGTCCCTTTCCCCTTCCTCTCTTCTCTTCTTCTCTTTTTCCTTCTCTCTGTCCCTTTCCCCTTTCTCTCTCCTCTTTTCTTTTTCCCCTCTCTGTCCCTTTCCCCTTCCTCTCTCCTCTTCTTCCTTCTCTTTCCCCCTCTCTGTCCCTTTCCCCTTCCTTTCTTCTCTTCTTCTCTTTCCCCTCTCTCTGTCCCTCTCCCCTTCCTCTTTTCTCTTCTTCTCTTTTTCTTCTCTCTGTCCCTTTCCCCTTCCTCTCCTCTCTTCTCTTTCCCCCTCTCTGTCCGTTTCCCCTTTCTCTCTCTCCTCTCTTTTTCCCCTCTCTCTGTCCCTTACCCCTTCCTCTTTCCTCTTCTTGCTTTTCTTTCCCCCTCTCTGTCCCTTTCCCCTTCCTCTCCTCTCTTCTCTTCCCCCTCTCTGTCCCTTTCCCCTTTCTCTCTCCTCTCTTTTCTTTTTCCCCTCTCTGTCCCTTTCCCCTTCCTCTCTTGTCCCCCTTCCCTTTTCCCCCCTCTTCATCCTTTTCCCCCTTCCTTCCTTTTTTTCCTCCCTCTCCCCTTCCTCCCCTCTCTGTCCCTCAGTAACCCCGCCCACGAAAGAGTCGCGAATTCGCTGGGCAGCCTCCGGCTCCTCCCCGTGGCCGCTCTCTCTCTTCGGGCTGGCCCCAGGAGCGCCACTATAAAGGGCCTGCCTCCGCTGCCAGCTTCCAAGTGCAGACTCCGCTCTCCGCCCAGCCCGTCTGGCCCCTGCTCCTTTGGCCAATCGGAGGGTCTCTAGACGCTATCTTCGCCCCGCCCTGCAGGAGCGATGGCTGGTGAGTGACTCCCTATCCTCCCGTCCCTACCCGGTCCTGCCCAGGACAGCTGCTCCCTTGTGTGGGTTCAGACTTGGAAGGGGCCAGTCCTTCCCCAAAGTGTGCCCAGGGAGACCGGGCCCTTCCCCTCCGCCCTCCCCTCCAGCCTGGCATGGGTTAAGTCTGTCACACTGGCCTCCGTAACTTTTCTTTCTCTTTTCTTTTTGTTTTCAAAATACACGCATAGTTTTCAGCATTCGCTCTTGAAAAATCTTGTGATCCAAATGCAAAACCTTGTGACCCAAATATTTTTTCTCTTTCCCTTCCCCCATCCTCTTCCTTAGACCGCAAGTAATCCCATATGTGTTAAACATGTGCAATTCTTCTATACATATTTCCACAATTATCATGCTGCACACGAAAAATCTGATCAAAAAGGGGGAAAAAATGAGAGGAAAAAAAAGCAAGCAAATAACATCAAAAAGCGGGAGAAGACTATATTGTGTTCCCTCTGTCCTCTCTCTGGGTGCAGATGGCTCTCTCCAACACAACTCTATTGGAATGCAATTTTAACTTTTCAACATAAAGGATTAAGGGAATGGACAGCAGCCCTAAGTCTTTATTTAGTCTTCCCTGACTGAAAGAAACTTGGAGAGCTCCCTTCTCTGCTTCTCATGTAAAGTCAAGAATTGTAGAACTGGAAGACCTTAGCAGTCTTGAGTTCAACCCCTCAAAGAGGTTTTTTTGGGTTTGTTTTTTAATTAGCAGTGGTTTGGAGGGATTAAAGATAAGAATATTGATATCTTACATTTCTTCTTTTGAAAACTGTGTCCTTCGCCCATTTATGTACTGGGGAATAATTCTTTACCCTATATATATATATATATTTGTGTGTGTGTGTGTGTGTATGTGTGTGTGTGTATACACATATATATATATTTTTATTAAAGCTTTTTATTTACAGCGTATATGCATGGATAATTTTTCCAACATTGACCCTTGCATAACCTTTTGTTGCAAATTTTCCCCTTCTTTTCCCCATCCACTCCCCTATCTGGCAGGTAGTCCAATACATGTTAAATATGTTGAAATACATGTTAGATCCAATATGTGTACACATATTTATACAGTTATCTGGTTGCGCAAGAAAAATCAGATCAAGAAGGAAGAAAAAGGGAAAATATGCAAGCAAATAACAACAGAGAGAGTGAGAATGCTACGTTGTGTTCCACACTCTATTCCAATGGTTCTCTTCATCACTGCACAAGTGGAACTGGTTTGAATCATTGCCCTAAATTTTTTTTTTATCAGTTCCCTTTATTTCTCGTATATCAAACTTTTATCTAAAATGTTTGATGGAAAGATCTTCCTCCTTCCACCCACAGTTTTTTATTCTACCTATGTTTATTTTGTTTTGGCGAAAGCTTAAAAAATTTATGTAGTAAAAAGATCTGGGTTCAGATTCTGCTTTTGATCTATTGTGTGATCCTGGACTCCTGGATCCTTATAATAAAGAAAAGTGATCAAAAATAAATTACTTATATAGTGACTAATATATGAGACATTCTATCTCCAAGGCATTAATGAATGATACCATCCTCTGACCTGTTGAGACAAGATTGTTTATTGCAGGTTTTCAGTTTGGCTTCCTTTGTATCAATTTTTTTGGTCATCTTCATCATTAGTAGTCATCATTTGCCTCATTCTTCTGGCTCTGTTTAGCTCACATCCGTCTTCTCATGTTCCTCACGTTTCTTTTTCTGCCCAATTTGACATAATATTCACATCACCATTTGTTCAACCATTTACCAGTTGTTTCAGGTATTGCTTATTTCTTTACCAGTACCAAATGTTTTTGTTAATGATTGCTCTGCTAATTTTGTGGGTCAGTTGCCTCTTCCTCATCTTCCTGCTGCTGCTCTGGGGTTGTGGCAATTTCCTGGTTTGGGGATCCTGTAGACATCTTAAACTCAACAAGCCCCAAACTGAATTCATTGACTTCCTGTTGACCACTGCTCCAGCCCTCCCTTCTCTTTAACTTCCCTCTTACTGTCCAGGCCCCCATCCTCCTCCCAATCATGAAGACTTGAGCCCTAGGTGCCATCCTCAATTCCCTACACTCTCCCTCACTTTCCACATCCAGCCATTGCCAAGTCTCCTCGATTTTACTTTTAACATTTCTGGAACAATTGCAGTAATCTGCTGATTGGTCTCCTTGCCTCAAGTCTTTCCCCATCCAGTCTGTCTTTCACTCAGCTGTCACATTAATCTTCCCAAAGCACAGATCAGCCCATGTCACCTACCACTCCCATTTAGTAAACTCCAGTGGCTCCCTGTCTCCTCCAAATCAAATATAAAATCATGTTCCCTTCACAGCCTCCTAACTGCCAGTCTTCTTACCCCTTTCTCCCGGAAACCATCTATGATCAGGGGTACTGAGCTCTTTATCGTTCCTTGAACAAGACTCCATCTCCCTACTCTGGCCATTTTCATTGGCTGTCTCCCATGCTTGAAATGATGTCCCTTCTCATTTCTGTTTCCTGGCTTCCTTTAAGTTCCAGCTAAAACCTTTTCCTATCGGTCCAATTCCTTCTATTAATTGCTTCCCTTTTACCCTGTATGTATCTTGTTTGTTCATAGGAGTTTACATATTTCTCCCATTAGACTGTGAGACCAGGGACTTTTTTTTTGAATCTCTAGTGCTTAGTATATAATAGGAATGTAATAAATGCATATTGACTGACTGGAGACTCTTAAGACAGGGCTTATTAAACTCTTTCTTCTTGCAACCCCTTTTTGCCCTAGGAATTTTTATGTGACCCCAGGTATACAGGTATATAAAATAGGTATACAAATCAAACATATACTGATAATAAATCATAATTTCATTGTCTCCCACATTCAGTAACCTAACCCCATATGGCGCTGAGACCCACAGTTTAAAAATAGATAAAATGATCCTGCGTTTCTTGAATGTGTTTCTTCCTTACCTACCTTATTAGAATCCCCAGCTTCTTTCAGAGGTTCATTTGAGTACTTGTTTCAACAAGAAATCTTTTCTGATCCTCCCCTCCCCAGCAACTATTAATGCTCATTATTTCTGGATATTACTTTACTTTGACACACACATACACATGCATATGCACACACAGAGACAGAGAAACAGAATCAGAGAAATTCAGAAACAAGATTTAAGCTCAAATGAAATGATTAAATAATTTGAACAATGACTTGTCTCTTCTTTTTCTTTCTGGCCAATAATGGGTCTACCTGTTTCTACTTTAGTCAATGAGCAGGGGAAATCCTATTTTATTTTCCTTTTGCAATATAGAATATATTTTGGAAGATTTATTATTAAAGAATAAAAATAAGCCAGTGGAATAAAGAACAATAACTGTTCATCCCTTTGCAAGAAACTCTAAACATGACCATTATGAAAATAAATAGCTACTAGGCATAACATTCCTGCATTTCCTCTATATTTGCTAGATTAAAGAAGGTGAGCTGGAGAGGGAGTTGCAGATCATTTTGGCAGTCAAAGACAATTTCCCTTTCCTAAGTCTTGCCCTTCCTTCTTTTGTCCCCCTGTGTTTTTGTTAAAGGAATTTTAAAATCCTCTGAACTTAAATGCTTTTAAAATTCAGTGGAGGGAATGCTGAACTTGGAACCTCTGAGATTTGAATTCAAATGCTGCCCTAGTCACTGACTGATTAGTTGTGTGACCCAGAGCACATCACTTCTTAGTGGATCTCATTTCCTCATCTGTAAAATAAGAGATAAAGTCTGGTTTCTAAGGTTTCTCCCAACTTTAAATCTATGATCCTGTAACCCAAGCAGATTATCTGAAATTCTCTTCAAGATTTTTCATATTGTATTGCCATTGTTCAGTCATTGAGTTGTGTTCAACTCTTCCTGACCTCAGAGAACCCTTCTCTCCTCCACTGTCTCTGTTCAAGTTCATGTTTACTGTTTCCATGATTTAACCATCCCAACCTCTGCCATCTCTTTCTCTTTTTGCTTTCCATCTTTCCCAACATTAGGATCTTTACCAATGATCTTTTCTCAGTCTTTTCCCATCTTCTCATTACATGGCTAACGTATTTCATTTTCAGCTTCAGTATTTGACCTCCCAATGAATAAGCTGAATTAATTTCTCTAAATATTAACTGATTTGATCTCCTTGATGTCCAAGAGACTCTGAGAATTATCTTCTGGATCATAATTTGAAGGCATTGATTCTGCAGCACTTAGCTTTCCAACTCTCACAGCCATAAATTGTTATTGGAAAAACAAAGACTTTGAGTAGACAAACTTTTATCAGCAAGGTGATGTCTCTGCTTTTTAGTACACTGTCTAGATTTGCCATGGCTTTCCTTCTAAAGAATAAATGTCTTTTAATTTCATGGCTATAGTCACCATCCGCAGTGATCCTGGAACCCAAGAACATAAAATCTGACACTGCTTCCATTTCTTTTCCCTCTATTTGCCAGGAATTGATGGGACCAGTTGCCACTATCATAGTTTTTTGGATGTTAAGTTTCAAGCCAGCTTTTACACTCTCCTTTTAGACCCTCATCAACAAGCTTCTTATTTCTTCTTCACTTTGTACCATTAGCATGATAGTATCTGCACATCCGAGATTGTTGATATTTTTCCAAACAGCCTGAACTCTAGCTTTTGATTCATCTAGTCTGGCATTTCTATGCTGTACCTACATATAAGTTAAATAAACAAGGTGACAACATACAGCCTCGCCACTCATTATTTCTGTTTCCTGTGATGTCCCTTACAGCCAAGAGAGCACTGATAGTTCTGGCTCACTCGGAGAAGACATCCTTCAACTATGCCATGAAAGAAGCTGCTGAGGAGGCTCTAAAGAAGCAGGGCTGGCACGTGACAGTGTCGGACCTGTATGCCTTGAATTTTAATCCATTGATCTCCAGGAAGGACATCACAGGTACTTGATCTCCTGTTCTCCTTGGGCCGGGTTCTCTGGACCCAGTGCTATTTCCAGGATGGCACCTGTTTCTCATTCCCCTCTTCCTTCCTTCTTCAGGTGATCTAAAGGACCCTGACAACTTTAAGTACCCAGTCGAATCTGTTCAGGCTTATAAGGAGGGGCGGCTGAGCTCAGATATTGTCGCTGAACAGAAGAAGGTGAAAGATGCAGATCTTGTGATATTTCAGGTATCGGACTCGGGGAGGGGAAGCGGTATGACTGGCATCTCTCGTTAATGTCAAGCTTGTTTTTCATTATCTGTATGATCTTCAGCAAGCCCCATTCCATCTTTCTTCAGGCTCTTCTTCTATAAAATGGAACCAATCCCACCTCCCTCATCTACCTCAGAGCACCTTTGTGAGGGGAGAATGGGGTTGTAAATATATAAGTGATTTCAAGTTAAATGTGATCATGTAATCAAAACTGCTGATATTTGTATAATCCTTTGAAGGTTTCAGTAACATGTCCCATCTTCATTGGATGTTCCCAAAAACTCTGGGAAGCACGTAGGTGAGGTAGTATATGTGTTGTTGTTCAGTCATTTCAACTGTGTCTAGCTCTTCATGACCCCATTTGGGGTGTTCTTGGCAAAGATATTGAAGTGGTTTGCCATTGTCTTTTCCAGTTCATTTTATTGGTTAAGTGACGTGGTCTGGTTCACACAGCTACTAAGTGTCTGAGGATGACTGCACTATCTAGCTGCCCTAAGATAGTGTAATTTAGTAGATAACTTGAGGGGTTTTTTGGTTTTTTTTTTTTTTTTTTTTGGTATGAGCAGGGAACTTCTGGCATGAAAATTCCATTCACTGAAGCAGATTAAAAACCTTCTGGCAACCTATTTTTTTAAATTATTATTATAGGTTTTTATTGACAAAACATATGCATAGGCAATTTTTCAACATTGACCCTTGCAAAAACTTCTGTTCCAAATTTTCCCCTCCTTCCCCCCGCCCCCTCCCCAGATGGCAGGAAGTCCCCAAAATGTTAAATATGTTAAAATATATGTTATATCCAATATATGTATACATATTTATATAGTTATTTTGCTGCACAAGAAAAATCAGATCTAGAAAGAAAAAAAACACCTGAGAAGGAAAACAAAAATGCAAGCAAACAATAACAGAAAAAGTAAAAATACTATGTTGTGATCCACATTCAGTTCTCACTGTCCTCTCTCTGGGTGTAGATGGCTCTCTTCATTACTGAAAAATTGGATCTGGTTTGAATCATCTTGTTGAAGAGAGCCACAGCCATCAGAATTGATCATCGTATAATTTTGTGGTTGGCAACCTATTTTTTATTCATGGTTTTTATTTGTTTTTTGCTGAGGCAGTTGGGGTTAAGTGAGTTGCCCAGGGTCACACAGCCAAGAAGTGCTAAGTGTCTGAGGCCAGATTTGAACTGAGGTCCTCCTGACTTCATGGCTGGTGCTCTTTATATGCCTTCATTCCAAAATCTTTCCCACATTGAGAAAGCAAAAAAACTAAAAACCCTTGTTATAAACATATAATCATGCTAAATAAATTCCCACATTGATCATGTCCAAAAAATACACACATAATATATAACATACATTATCTAGAGATGTATCTACAGGTATAACATATGTATATAAACTGAGACAAACAGGATCCCACAGCTAGTAAGTGTCTGAAGCCAGATTTGAACTCGGGAAAATGAGCCTTCCTGACTCCATTCTGTTGCATCAACAGGCTGCTTTCTTTCAGTAGGTCTTCATAATACTTCTCCCTGAAGTCTTGCCTCCTGCTAGAGCTGGGAGAACAAACTAATTGTGGCCCAGCCATAAATCTGTCCTTTGGGCTAACAAGACTATACTCAATGACTGCACGTTATTGGTCTAGTTTTGCTTTTTGAGATTGAGAATAGACCAGAGAAGACATTGGCAAAACTTCTTCAGAAAAGGGAGGGGAATTTATTTGAGCACCTACTATGTGTTACACACTGCTAAGCATTTCTTCAAATATGTTATTTGATCTTTTCTGGAAGATTAATGCTTTCTAAGGCATTTCCAGGTCTTTTAACCATATAGCAGACTGCAGGAGACCACTGCCTTCTCCTTCTTTGCCTTGCTCTGAAGCCTACTACATACATCCATGCTACATGGTCAGTCTCCACAGAATCACAGAATATCAGGGTTGGAAGAGATCTGGGTGTTGGCCACTCAGTTTAACTCAGATCTAAGCAAGGATCTTCTTCATAACATCCCACAAATGGGCATCCTCCCTGAAAACCTCCATCGAAAGAGCCTGTTTGACTTGGAAATGGGTCTTAATGATTGGGAAATTTTTCCTGATCTCAAGTTTCAATTTGTTTCTTTGGAAGTTCCATTCATTCATGTTCGCCTTGGGACTAAATTGTTATTGTTGTTTGTCCTTTGTTTTCAAAAAATACCAGTGACATCATGGGGTGATGTCTTGACTTGCACATGAATTGGATTTAAGTGAGACAGAGTTGGGGCATTAAAGTCCAATCTTAGGACAAAAGTCAAAATGACTGTGAGGGCCTGTCTGTGGCTCTAAGCCATCTTCATAGACCTCAGAACAAATTGCTCTCATTCACCCATTCCAGTAGGGGAAGGTTTCATATATTTCAGTTAGATCTTCTTCACTGATGGATTTGAGGCCTTTGGGGCAAAAATAGAACAAGGTTAAATTGCCTTTCTATGTGATAACACTTTGAATAGTCAAAGACAGCTAACTCTTCTTCAGTTTAAATATTACAGATTCCTTCAGATTATCCTTAAATATATAGATTTAATAATATCCTTCAGTATCCTGGTTATTCTACTACCACAAGTTTCCATCTTATCAATGTTCCTTCTAAACTGTGGGGATCATAATTGAACATAGTACTCCAGATTGGCTCTGATCAGCTCAGAGTATTAAGTGTCCTAGTATGTGCTAGGTACGGTGCTTGTCTCTGGAGATGCAAATACAAAGAATTAAATAATTCCTGCTTACAATGTGCTTATATTCCAAAGAGAGAAACATCAAATCATAGAACTTATTCAGAATAAATGTAAAATAAATAAATACACATGTAGACAAAATAGTCAAATATCATTTTGTTTAGGAAAGCAAGGAAAGGCTACAAGGAGAAGATGGTGCTTGAGATGCATCTTCAAAGAAGAAACAGATTCTGTGAGGGTTTCTTTATTCCAGTGGTCCAACATTTCACTGGCTTTTCTGGCTGCCGTCTCACATTGCTGACTCATACTGAGCTGGCAGTCCACCCTTCTTCATTTGATTAATCCACTTTGTTCAGAGTCGCCAAGGTTGCCATGGTAGCTTTTAGGCCCAAGTCTCCCACAAGACATTTTGGACTGCTCAGAAGCTTTTTCTACTAGTCTATTTTTCTATCGTTGTTTGTTTGTTTTGTTTTGTTTTTAAATTGGGACAATTAATTCTTTTGTCTTATGTGGTTTTCATTTGTGATTTCTTGAAATAGAGCTCTGAAAAATTAGGCTTTGATAAAAATGGAGCTACCTGATTCTGCCTTTAACCTATAATCATTCTGGCTCTCACTGATCAGCCAATAATCCAGTCCCATCCCAAGCCTCTCTTAATCATTATTTGGGGTTTTGATGGCTCAGAGTGAATGCAAAAAGCAATTGTTTTTGTTCTAGCCAAAGACTCTGAAGGTTGTTCCTTCCTGGTTTTATTTTATTTTATTTTATTTTTTGAGTAGTCAAACTAGTCCATCTTTAGTTTCATTTCTTCTCTAACCTTAAATCACTGAACGGGTGTTGCTTCAAACCAACTGAGACCTGGGGAAAACCTTAGTTTAAAAAGGCCAGGGTTTCCCCCTGCTTCTAGGGCCATCTTCAGTCATCTTGATCTATATCTGGCCATTGAAGTCAAAAGAGAAAGAGGCTGGTGACTTTGTACAGTTCTCCTTCACTTAAATCCAGTTCACTTGTATGTCCATGGCATCAACTCCCTGACATCATTGGTTCTTTTCTGGAATGAAGAATGAACAACAATGTGATTTTGCCCTCCAGATTTTCCATCATTTCCTAATGTTGTGGTGATGCTGCCTAACAGTTAACTAACCCTTTTCCTCCTATTTATGTCTAGATCTCAGTTATTGTCTACAATAGTGTCTGGGTGACTACTTGAAAAATTCTCCCAGGGAACCAAAAGTTTGTTCTAAACATGAGTTGACAAGTTTGGAGTTGCATCTTGCAAGTCTGAATATATTAAATAATTTTTAGAAGCAACCTTCATTTCAACCATCAGAGAGCTCAGAAAACATTAGGCTTACAGGAAACCTATTTTTCTAAGAAAAAAGTTGTTTTGGTTTGTGGTTTCCCCCTACTATGCATGGATTGGTTTTTCCTTACTGACATAATATGATGTTAAGCACTTTCAAGGTACAGAAAAGATAAAACATTCTGAAGGATGGTACAATGGATAAAGTCCTAGACCTAGAGACTATTATTAGCTATTTATTTATTCATTTTCTTTCACTATTATTAGCTTGTGACCATGAATGAGTTTGCCTCAGTTTCCTCATCTATAAAATGGGACATAATTGCATAACTGCCAGACTAGTTGGGAGGATAAAGTGAGATCATATTTGTAAAATATGCTGTAAACCTTAAGGCATGATGTAAATGCTAGATATTAGTCATTTAAAAAAATGTTTCACATTGGATTTAATCTGAGGTACATTGCCAAAGACTGGTTGATCTTTAGATATGTTATTAATAATATTAATAGCTGAATTTAACTGAGCTGGACTCATTAAAAAACACTAATGACATCTACAAATTATAAATTTTCAGCATCAGACCCCCCCCATCCCTAACAAGAGCCATTCCTGACCCCAAGCTGCCTGAGCCGTCTCTTTGGTGGGTATACACTATTTGATCAAGTCCAAAAGTTGACAGATGTTTCCTAAAGTACAAGTACTTTCCCCATCATCTATTTTTAAAGAAATAAACTTTTACCGATATCTTTTGTTTTTACATTACCTAAATTTCTCCCTGTAGTCTACTTCCTTTCCTTCTCAGAGAACATCCTTTATATTTTTTTTAAAAGGAGAAAAGAAAAAGAAAAAAAAAGGGAGAGGAGGGAATCCAGCAAAACTGATGAAGACTTTTAAAAATATAGACAATTTATGCAGTGCTCCATGTTTGGAAAGCTCTTTCTCTGCAAAAGAGTGGGGCAAGATGTCTTTTCATGCATCTTCTTCAGACCCAAATGCTCTTTGCAATTTTGCAACATTCATTTTGAGATGTTTTGTGGTGGAGATTGTTCCTTCCATTTGCCTTGTTGTAGTCATTGAGTATGTTGTTCTCTTGGCCCTGCTCATTTCACTCTTCTTCAGTTCATGTTAAGTTTTCCTGGGCTTCTCTGTATTTATCATATTTGTCCTACTCCATTCCTACATTCATGTAGGATAAATGAGGACATTTATTTTTGACTCCAGAGCAGCCAGGTGGTGCCATAGTGCATAGAGAATACACTATGGTCCCAGAATCAAAGAGATCTATATTCAAATGCTTCCTCAGACACTGACTGTGTGACCCTGGGCAAGTCACTTCACCCTGTCTGCCTCAGTTTCCTCGACTATAAAATGAGCTAGTGGAAATGGCCAACCACGCCAGTATCTCTGCCAAGAATGCCCCAACTGGAGCCACAGAGTCAGCCACGATTGGCTGTGTATTTTGTTCTTTACTCAATTATGTCATAGTTCAATAAGGATTAGAAACCAAACAGCCTGCTACAAAGATTTTCTTTCACGAAGAAATGCCATAGCCAGCCCCAAGCCAATTGAGTGGCTTACTTTGTGAGCATTTCTGTTTGCTGGAGTCGGTGAGAGCCTGTGGTTTATAAGGAGGAGGTGCCTTCCAATCATCATATTTATTCCTGTAGCTCTAAGCCTGGGAAAATATTAACTGGGGCATAATATATGCAAGTAAAATTCTACCTTAACCATTTCTACCTCAATTTGCCATCAAAGGGGATACTTTAGCAAATCTTGGGCATAGTCATTCACACCCACCCATTTCAATCCCTGGACAATAATGGGAATGATAATGTGACCAACAGTTTGCTTTATTTCTTTCTGCTAGTTAAAAAAAAGTGGTTTATTCCAGTCAAAAAAGAAAGGACTCTACGAGGCCGTAGAAGGCAAGTTACTCTGCAGAAGTTGGGAAATCCCCCGCCCCAGCAACATCCCTAATGCAGCATAAATGTAGAACAGAGAGATGTCAGACTCATATAGAAATAGATTCTAGCATATTAACTTAAAGAAATCTCAAATTCACATCGTCTATGCTATACTATATTTTTATTTTGTTTTTGTTAAACATTTCCCAATTACATTTAATTTAATTTTTTTTAATGAGGCAATTGGAGTTAAGTTACTTGCCCCAGGTCACTCAGCTGTAAGTGCTAAGTATCTGAGATCTCTTTGGAATTCAGGTCCTCCTGATTCCAGGGAGTATCCATTATAGCGCCACCTAGTTGCCCCTCCCAATTACATTTTAATCTGGCACTGGGGAGTGTTATGGGTTCCAGGCCGGGAGTCATAGTTCTAAATATGGAAGGAATCTCAGAGAACATCCATTCTGTACCTTTATGTTACAGATATAGATACCTGAGGCTCAGACAGATGAGGTGGTTTCCTCAGGTCACACTGATCAGAGACTGAATTTGACCTGAGACCCTTTAAGTGCAGTCAGTGGAACCTCCCAGCTGCCTTTTTCCAGAATAAAAAAAAATCTACACTCAAATCCTGCCTCTGACATTTACTAGGCAGTTGGTGTAGATCAGTGGTTTTTAAACTTTTATTTTCAGTATCTTTTTCCTATTAAAAATTATTTAGGATTCTCCAAAGCGTTTTTGTTTATCTGGGTTATATTTATAGACATTTACCATATTGGAAATAAAAAATATTTTTGAATTTGTAGACCTTCTAAAAGGGTTTTAGAGATCCCCAGAATTCTCTAGACCATACTTTGAGAACCACTGGATGATCTCTAAGGTCCTTTGCAGCTCTAAACCATTACTATTACTTAGCCAAAAAGAAAAAAACAATCCAAAGCACCACCAAAAACCTACTAACCAATTTCTTCTTCCCTTTTGTCTTTCAGTTTCCAATGCAGTGGTTTGGGCTGCCTGCTATCCTAAAGGGTTGGTTTGAAAGAGTTTTCATTGGAGAATTTGCATATTCATATGCAACCATGTATGACAAGGGACCCTTTAAGGTAGGTGGCTAGGGCTGGTTTTCTTGTAGAAGTTTGGATTTCAGCTATAGTCTGGTTTCAAAACTCATCAGGGATCAGAATCAACTCCTGTATCTTTGGGAAGATAATTAGAAAGTGCTGGAAATTAGGCAGGAGGAGAGAAAAAACAGGAGATAAAGGGAACATATTTCTGCATGTGTAGCCACTTTCAGATAATGTGATATTTATCCTTCGGGTTGCAAACAATGTAAGAGAAGAAAATCTATATTCTCCTTTGTCATCAATTTTAAGTATCTCTAGGTCCAAGGTTCCTATTATCGAAATGGTTTTTTGGGGACTGGTCAGAGGCCATTACAAAATTATCATGTGGTTTCTTTTCCTTAATGACCAAGATGGGTCCTCAAGACCAGATTCTAGAGTCTGAGTCATTTAATTAAGACAGCCTCAAGACTTTATCCTGATCAGCAACATGGTGTACACTGGGCACATATTTCAATTCAATCCAATACACAGTAATTACTTAAGCACTTAGTGGGCTTTGGTAAACCTACGGGTAGGCGGAGAGCATGGGCTAGCCAGGCCCTCAGCACACTTCAACCACAGCCTCTGTTCATGGATGGCCAGCCCCTGGGCATACAAGGGCAAGCCAGAGAAAGCTCTTCTCCTCAAAAAGGCACTTACCAAGTTAAAATTGTAAATACTTGACCGCTGGGACCTCAGAGTCATCCCCAGCTTCTTATTTGTCCTTGTCCCACATATTCAACATGTTGCTAAATCATTTTTTTTTTAATTCACACAGTCACGATCTTGTATCAGGACCTTATCTCCTCTGGTCTGAACTACTCTTGATTGGTCTTAACTCCCTTATCCTGAATTTTTATTTATTCTATAGCTTCCTATACATGTATACGTTGCGTCCCTCAGCACAACAGAAGCTCTGCAAGAACAAGGGCTGTTTCATTTTTGCCTTTCCATCTCCATTTCTTGGCATAGTTCCTAATATACAGTCAGTACTTTGTAAATGTTTCGTTGATTGACTCATTTATGCACTTAACAAACATTTATTAAGAGAATAAATACATCCATTCAACATTTATTGAATAGATACCTACTAAATGTCTGAATGTGTGAATAATATTGGGCACATAGTAGAGGAGACATAGAGTTTAGATAAGATATAGCTCCTCACCCTCTGGATCTTATAGTGTAGTAGACATTATCTCAAATGTTTTTGTCCCCAGTTTCCTTTTTACCCCATGGGGTCTTAGAGAAACAAGCATAAAGACATAATTGCCCTGCAACTCTGGAAAAAGTTTTTTATAAAGTACCTCATCATTAAAAATTTAGGGGTGCATAAATTCATATCACATGATATATGATATATCTGACATGCATAAATATGCCTGTGATATGACATGTATTATTTATACATATATGAAGATATTTATATGTATATAATGCTCATCATTATATTCACATTATATGTTGTATAAGTAATTTACCTAATTAAATGTGTAAATTATATATGTTATTACATGTATGTTATATTATTAAATGTATAAATTATGTGTATTATAAAACTTTATATAACCAAGGAAATTTTTAAAAGGACTAAATAAAAGTGAAGTAATATTTGATTCTACAGTCCATAGGGAGTCGCTGATGTTGATTGAGTAGGAGAGTAACTTAGACCTTTGGGGATATTAATTGGAGAGGGGAAACCAATTAGAAAGTCACCCTACTTTAGAGAGCACTGTTTTAGATCTTATTCATTTTGTAGTATTGTCATTGGAGGTAGCAGCCTCCATTAATTTAAGATTGAGGGCTTCCTTTTCCTCTGGCATTCACTCGCCAAACAACATTCTTGCCCTCAACTGTCACCTTCCCACAAATGGAACCGTCCCCTCTCCATCCTCATCCCCCCTGTTTTCCATTTCCTCTGTCACCATTTCTGCAGAGTCATCCTCACTCAGTAGGGTGGAGGTGCCCCAGCATGGAGCTGTATAAACAGCCCATAGGGCAGGATGATGCAGTCATTTCCCAGGAGCTACCTCATTAATCTCCTGTCATCACCAGCATCGCCTCTCTGAGGTCTGGAGAGTAATGAAGTTTTTCTTCCCCAGAACAAGAAGGCCGTGCTCTCCCTCACCACTGGAGGGGCTGGCTCCATGTATTCGCTGCTCGGCGTCCATGGAGACATGAACGTCCTTCTCTGGCCAATCCAGGTACCTTATTTTCAGTGTATTTTGGGTTAATAAATGAACCTTCTCTGGAAGCTCTGTTGTGGAGAGGCAGAGTGACATGTGGCAGGGGACATCACAGAGAACTCCCGGCGTGGGGCATTCACTCCTTCCTTCACCAACAACCCCTTCAATGCCAGTTGTGTGTCTTCCCTGATCTCCTTGTACAAAGACCCCATTTCCTCTTCATGGCCTTCTGACGACTCTGACCATGTAACCTTCTGAGGGGAAGCAGAGTCAGGGCTGACCTTGGAGAGGTTTCCAAAGCCGCCTCTGACGAATGCAGTGAGAACTGCCGTGGCATTCTAAGCTCTGCAGAGTACTTTGTGTGCATCATCTCACCACAACCCCATGAGATGGCTGAGATTATCCCCCATTTTGCAGATGAAGAAATGGAGGCTGAGGAACGCTAAGCCATTTTGTCCCGTGTGTAGGTGTCTGAAGCGGGATGTCAGCTTTGAAAACGATAAGTGCTTACGCTAGCTTGTCAGAGCTCCAGACAAGGGAAGTTAGAGATGCCAGGGGATCCTCGTGGATGGCTTTTCCATCCCTCTGAAGATGAAGTTACAGGTCCAGATGCCTGCCCCCAGACCCAAAGTCAGAAATGGGGCGGTTCTCATTCCCCAAAGCGCTTTTGACCAGTGGAAATCCTTCTTGCTCACTTCCTCTGCACCACCCGCAACCTTCTTAACGGATTCTGCTATCCGCGCCAATGTCTCTGCCTCCCTCCAAAACCATGAGCGAAGCAAGCCGCCATCTTTCTTAAGAGAAGTGTCAACCTTGTGGCCCTCTCAGAACACAAATGGTTGTTATTTTGGGTGATCACCATGAAATGCCCCTTGGGATGCCTGGGGTTGGGTGCTTCCCTGGGCTTCCCAAGGAGCCAAAGGAGCGGCTCTCTTCTGTCGTACAATATCCCCCAGCTTTTGTAGCTTCTCCAGTCATTTGGCAGGTTGAGTATCCAGAGAGGGATCTCAGAAAAATCTCTCACTGGGCCCGGACTACGAAAACAGTTGCTATAAGTAGTTGGTGCATAAAGTTTCTTTTTCTATTTCTTTGATCTCTTTTTGCTCAAGGTCTAGCAGTGATGGCACATGCTATGTAATTGGCCAAGACTTTCAACTCTTCATGGACTCAAGTGTGAACAGGGCAACTTTGCTTTCTTAGAGGGTATTTTCTCACTAGAAATTCCCTATCCCAATTAAATCTGAAGTTCAGTTCTTTATCTCCGACCCAATCTCTCTTTCTCTGTCTCGTTGTTTCTGTCTCTTCCTCTCCTCTTTTTTCTTTTCCCTAATATCTGGGTGTGTTTGTCTATCCCTGTGTCTGTTTTTTTCTCTGTGTTTCTGTCTATGTCTCTGCCTCTTTAGTTCTATCTTTTCTGTTTCTCTCAGTCTCAGTCTTAGTGCTCTATCTTTCTGTGGCTGTCTCTCTATCTCTCTGTGTTCCTCTTTCCCCACTTCCGTCTCTTTTTGTTTCTGCCTCTCCATCTCTCTTTATCTTTCTGTTCCTCTCTCAGTCTCTGTCTCTGTGTATGCCTCTCTTTTCCCCATTTCTGTCTCTTTCTGTGTCTCTGCTTCTATCTCTCTGTCTCTATCTCTATTTCTGTCTCTGTCTCTATCTTTCTCCCTGTCTCTGTCTCTTTCTGTGTCTCTGCTTCTCTATTTCCTTCTGTCTTTCTCTCTGCCTCTGTGTGTCTCTCCCCATTTGTCTCTTTCTGTGTCTCTGTTCCTCTATTTTCTTCTATCTCTCTTGGTCTCTGTCTCTCTGTCTCTTATGTGTGTCTCTCCCCATTTGTCTCTTTCTGTGTCTCTGCTTCTCTATTTCCTTCTGTCTTTCTCTCTCTATCTCTGTGTGTCTCTCTGTCTCTATGTGTGTCTCTCCCCATTTGTCTCTTTCGGAGTCTCTGCCTCTCTGTTTCTCTATGTCTCTCTGTGTCTCTCTCTTCTGTCTGTCTCTTTAGATTCCATTCTCCTGGACTGACCCCATCATTTCACTGGTCTAGGGAACTCACAGTAAGGAAATCCCTTCCCAGGGAAGCTTGGCTCTGCAACTCATCACCTTGTGTCGGGGGCACCGAGTCGTTGGGGTCGGTCAGTCAGTATCCGCCAGTGGAAGCCAGGCTCTAACTAGCCGTGATTTCCTGGGTTGTTTCTCAGGGCAGCTCAGTTACACGCGTTCTGGAAAGCTGCGTACTTTCCCATGCATTCTCTGACTCACCTCCATGTCTTCTGTATTCTAGAGCGGCATTCTGTACTTCTGTGGTTTCCAAGTCTTGGAGCCTCAGCTCGTCTACAGCATCGGACACACTCCAGCCGACGAACGGCTTCAGATTCTGGACAAATGGAAGAAGCGCTTGGCAACCATCTGGGAAGAGAAGCCGCTGTCCTTTGCTCCAAGCAGCTACTTTGATCTGAACTTCCAGGCGGGATTCTTGCTAAAAAAAGAAGTGCAGGAAGAACAAGCAAAGAAGAAAGATGGGCTTTCTGTTGGCCACCACTTTGGCAAAAGCATCCCAACTGACAACCAGATCAAAGCCAAGAAATAGGACACCCCAAAACTCATTTTCTCCTAATAATTTATCTAATAAACTTTTAATTTTTAGTCTTCTTGACCTGCCTCTTCAGGGCTCTCCCCTCATATATTTTTGGGGATTGAGCTAAGACGAAAGTTCAGTGGCACTTAAAAGCTCCTAGTTACTCTTTGTATTTGAATTCTTCACTTTAGTGGGATCTAAGATTGTCCCATGGTGTTTTCTTTTCTATATTAAGTTGACTGATCCTGATGTAGTTCCTAATTATTTTCATTACTTGGAGTTTACCTATAAGGTGAGATTAAGTAAACTTTTTATTGTTGCAGAATGAGAGTTGGAATTTATATAGAGCAGAACATTGTGAATGTATTTTAAAATTAAAAAAAGTTTAATCACATGAGTTTTTTCTTAATTTATCATCAAACCATTTGTGTTTCAAAACCTCCAAGGTATTTACCTGATTTATGTAAACACGATAGTAGATTCTAACCTTCTATTCAACAGGAGCTATGACTTTTAAGTTTCACTGTATTTGTGATTCAGGATTTTCAGACTCTCTCCCTCACTCTCAAATGTTTCTGTTTTATTCAACATCCATCCTTTTTTCATTGATAATTAGATTCAGGTTTACACCATGTCATTTTGATTTGTATCTTTGGCTCCTTTGTTTTTCAGAATATAATATTCCATTCCCTTCTGTGGTTTTTAATTGATACAGAGTATTTGAATTTCATTTTCTGTAGGTCGGAAGGTCTTTTGGTTGTTTGTAGAATTTGTTACTTGCCCTCAGAAATGGATTACTTAATTTAAATGCCACATACAGGATAGGTTGGTTTGTTTATTTGTTTTCTTGGAAGTGATTCTGTGGATTCATTTATTGGTGCTTTCTTTTTTATATTGAGAAATTCTACGTAGAATTCTTGTATTCTTTCTTGCATTATGGTATTTGTCATACTCTTTTCAGAGGTTTATGATCCCTCAGTTCTTTTTTACACATCTTGTATTTAGCTTGTATGGTGATTATGTATAAATTTAATGTTATTGTTTTTCTTAGGTGATTTTTTCTAAATTATTCTTCACTCAAATATATATTCATTCTTAATCAATTGGTCTCTCTTTTGCTTCTTTGGAAAAACTCACCATAATGGATTCAGATTTTTCTGTTTTCCTAATTATTTTGACTGTGAAGGCCCTAAATTTTTCTATTTATTCCCTTTTATTTTGTCTTTCAAGGTTCTTTTCCCCTCTTAAGCCATGTGGGACCATTCTACTACAGTTCCATTCTTGTATAGAAATTCACAGGGTCCTCTGTCTAATTTCCTTTGTTTCACAATACTGAGAGATCTTTATCATTATTTAGATATCTTAGATATTTTAATTCCATCTATTTTATAGATGGTTGTTTTCCATAATTTTATCTTCTTTTACTCTAGATTTTAAACTAAATTTTCTTAAGATCTTTTTTTTATTTTTAATTTTTAATTTTAAAATTTGGTCCTTCACCTCTTATATTTCCCTTTTGTTCACATAATTGTCTCCTTTCCCTTTAATAGCAGGTACCTGGGAACTGGATCTCAAAGTTAGGTCTTTACATGTCCCATTAAAATCACTAACATTTGACCTATAGGATCATCTAATCTTGTTGCTTTCTCAAATTTTTCTATTCTGATCCCAATTTCTTTAGGAGGATCAGGTGCTATTGAAGATTCACTCATACATGAAAGCATAGATAATAACACTCTTGCAGATAGAGACTTTCCACTTCCAGGCTCAATAGTTACACAAATGAATTTACTTATAAGAGGCTGACTTTACTCCAGTTATAATTTAAAAAAAAACTTGGGAGGGCATTTAAGTACTTAGTTCCGAATTATTCCTACATTATTTTGAAACCCTTAAGGTCCCTTATTTTGTACAAACATATACATCCAAGTAGCAGACAAATGATCAGCCCAAGCGCCAGTTCACCCAATCATTTGGAATATTGAATGACTACATATTTAGATTGAAAACAGTAAGCTCTTAAACACTTGCATTGTGCCCGTGTCTTCCATTAATCATTTACTAGAAATTTGCTCTAAGAGAAAAAAAAAGAAACATGAATTTCATGGTAATTATAGAACAAAGGGAGGAGGAGCTGCAAAGTGTCATCACATGTGTCATTAGGGATTTATATTATGCTCAATAAGCAGTTCTAATTTTGGGCCTAGGTGCTAGGGCTTGGGTAACATGACAGCACCCTTGGATGAGTGAGACCTTCAAGATTATGTGATAAACACAGTGAAGGTTGTATTCTGCTTGCAGTGTCCTTGTTAGGTCTTGCTATAGTTTGCATCTGGTTACCATATCCTTGTTATGGTTTTCAACTTAATAGGAACCTCATAAGGCCATGTGCTGGTCAGTTTGAGTAAGTTACCTTACATATACAAGATTATTTGATGGGCAAAGTGTCTTTGTAATAGCTTTTAACTCCTTCCCCCTTACAATGGCTTTCAGCTCAATAATATGGCATTCATCCCAATAGTATGGCTTTCACCAATCAGGACTCCATACCTTTCTTTGGATCCCCAGAGTATACATAGTGCCCGCAACACTGGGAGCCTCAATAAATACCTGCTGGCTTGACTTATTTTGGAATTCGTCTTGTGAATCTTTTTACACTGGCTTTTCCCTTGCTACCACAACTATGCTCATATCTTTATCGTGCAAAAAGAAAATCTCCACTTGAAACTTTCATCCCATTGAAGCTGTCATACCGTATCCCTCTCCCTTTTTAATGTTACATCTAAAGGGTCCTTTCCTGAGATTAATCCCATGATTCATTGGAGGATCAGCTTCTTTACACCAGGAGAAACTCTAATGAAGAATAGTGTGTATGTGGGGGGTGAAGAACACCCAACTGAGAGAGGACCAGTGGTCATAGTATATAACTTAGCAGTCCCCATTGTAAGTAGAGATGGCGAAGTGAGCAGTGCAGCAGCCTGGGATCAGGAGTACTCATCTTCCTGAACTCAAATCTAGCCTTAGATGCTCACTAACCATGTCACCCTGGGCAGATCTCTTTACCCTGTTTGTTTCAGTTTCCTCATTTGTCAAGTGAGCTGGAGAAGGAAATGGCAAAGCATCTCAATATTTCAGCCAAGAAAACCCCAAATGGGCTCATGAAGAGTCTAAAAAAGGCCAAATAACAACTGTAAGCAGAAGAAAATAGCTTTTATCCATTACATTAAAGTATTTGTTACCTAAGAACTAAAGGCTTGTCTTTTTTGATCATCTCTTTTTCTGTGGCAGTGGATCAGTCAAAATGCATTACTAGGAAATTCAGGATCTAGTCCTGGCTGCTTCCTTCCTTGCTAGCTATAGAACACTGGGCAAGGCAATCATTTTGGGGCCTTACTTTCATAAGTGCAGCAGTGGGAGATGAGGAAACAGGGACTCAGAGAGGTTAAGACATTTGGTCAAAATCACACAGACAGTAAATGGCAAAGTTGAGATTCAAACTCAGGTTCTCTGACTCCAGATCCAGAGTTCTTTCTAGTATATTGTGTAGCCTCAAGCCTGTTTCTACCTTTGTAAAATAAGAACAAAAAGTTGTAAGATTTTTCATAGGACCAATCAAGTAGAATGGAATTTATTTGTTCTATATTAAAATAAAATACTTATTATTATCCCGTGGGAGTTCTCCCTATCCACTATCAAACAACATACTTTATGAACTATATCTTGAATCTTTAAATCTTAAAAAAAAATTAAAGATCTTGATATTTTTTACCTTATTACTGCCATTTCCAGGCTTACCCCAAAGAAATCCTTTCTCTTCTCCCCCCTAACCATCCCTTATGATAGAATCCTCTGCAGTGGGGACCAGAGGATCAGGGTTGGAATTTTGGTTCTAGTAATCTTTCCACTTGACTTAGGCAGGGACCTAATTCCTTTTAGCCTTATTTTCCCCATCTGTAAAATGAAGGGGTTGAGCTAGAGTCAGAGTTTTAAAATCCACAGATTTTAGAATTTTTGATTCTTAGAGTTTTAAATCTACAATCCTAAATTAAGGAAAACATTTGGACACGTTGATCTTGCCTGACAATGGCCTATCTCACCTTATAGTCATGTATACCCCCTTTCTGCTAAATTCCTAAAATTTGGTAATGAAACTGCGACATCACGTGTCTATTAACAATGGAGAGTCATTATGTAACACTTCTAATTTACCATTTAAATTGTGGGACAGTCTCTTTGTCTTAGGCCTAGAATCCACGCAAGGCTGCCCTCTTGTGATTTATTGTAGAAAAACATGAAGTTGTTGCCTAGAACCCGAGGTTTTTAAGGAGCTGAGCAATGATGAATGATGGGGTAGAGTTAGAGACCCTAGAATCAGAGGATTTAAGTCCAGATGAGTTAAGATCATCTTCTCTCGGCCTCTCCCTTTACAGATGAGGAAATTGTTAAATGATAACTGCCTTATGGAACAAACACTAACCTTCACATTCTATTATCTCCAACTTCCATGGCAGAGGGACGAACATTTCAGTGTTAGAAGATGTACATCTACCACCTTCAATCTCATTTTCATCTTGTAAATAATTCTCAAATAGTTAAATATAAAAGTAAATAAATATTAAACTGAGTAAATGAAGTCATTGTCAAGTAAATAAAATTCAAGTCTACAAAAACAAGGGGTTATATGTGCTGCAACCGAGTCAGGGATGAAGCTGTTGGATGAAATAAAATCAAGCAAAAAGCCTTTTGCTTCATTATAGCTATATCATTATTTTATCCCAAAATGGAATAATGAAACAGTAAAGTATGGGAGGAGTAGATCTTGCTTGACTTTATAGAAATTAGAGTTTGTTGACGTTCGTTCTTCATTCTCGAAGAAGATCGATGACATCAGGAGAGGGAATGCCCAAAGTGGCAAGGGAATTGGATTTAAGTGAGGCAGGGTTTTGCAAAGGCATCAGTCCCAGTGTCTCCTCCAGAGTTTTCAGAGTCCAGTGGCAAGATATTGGTCCATACAATTTATATTGCAAAAGGTTTATCAAACCCTTTGATCCAGAAGTGTCTCTACTGAGTCTTTATCCCAAAGAGATAATAAAAAGAGGGAAAGGACCTGCATGTGCAAAAAATGTTTGTGGAAGCTCTTTTTGTACGGGCAAGAAACTGGAAACTGAGGGGATGCTCATCAGTTGGAGAATGGCTGAATGAATTATGGCATATGAATGTCATTTTTCCTTTTTCTACTATTATAGCTTTTTATTTACAAAACATATGCATGGGTAATTTTTCAGCATTGATCCTTGCAAAACCGTCTGTTCCAACTTTTCCCCTCCTTCCCCCCATCCCCTCCTAGATAGCAGGTAGGGGAATATTATTTTTCTATAAGAAATGATTAGCAGTCTGGATTCAGAAAACCCTGGAAAAACTTACATGAACTAATGCTAAGTGAAGTGAGTAGGACCAAGAGAACATCATACACAGTAACAGCAAGATTATTTGATAATCAGCTCTTCTCAGCAGAGGCAATCCAGGACAATTCCAATAAATTTGGACTGAAAAGCGCCATCTGCATCCAGAGAGGGAATTATGGAGACTGAATTCTGATTGAAGCGCATTATTTTCACTTTTTTGTTTGTTTTTTCTTTTTTATGGTTTTTCCCTTTTGTTCTTATTTTTCTTTCACAACATGACTAATATGGAAATATGTTTAAAATGACTGTATATGTATAACCTACATCAGATTGCTTACTGTCATGGGGAGCAGGGAGGTAAGGGAGAGGGGAAGAGAAAAAGTTTGGAACACAAAATCTTACAGAAATGAATGTTGAAAACTATCTTTATATGAAAAATAAAATACAACAGAGAGAAAAAAGAAAAAGACAACTGGCAGTGCTCTGGATATAGTAGGAGATCTTGGCCTTTTTAAATTAAAAAACTAGAGTACTTAAAAACTAAGTAGGTTTGTGTAGGTCTCTAGGGCTTAAGTTTCAGTGATCTAGTACTACTTTTTTCCAAAAATGCATTTTCAGTCAGTCAGTCAACAATCAACAAGTATTTATGAATGTTTTTTGCACTCTTAGGTTTTCAAATTGGGTCTCTCAGAGGTCTCATGAGCTTCATAGGTCCCAAGGTACTCTGTGAATGACCACTCCTTAAACCAATGCTTACAAGTCCCCATAGGTGAGCTTACCTCGCTCACTTAAGCAATAATCTAACAGTAGATACAATAAGTCTGAAGCAAAAGGCATTTACTAAGATGGCTTAGTAAGAATAATCCTATAAAACATTCCTCCCTTGTAAACCTGGGACATATTTCACAAATACAGAATCTGTGGGAAGAGTGGCGCACAAACAGGGAGGCACATAGATAGGGAAAACCAGTAGACAAATGAGGCAAATCTCATTTCTCGTATTGCCTTATCCTAAGGTCTTACCTTATGAAATTCTTAACTTAGTAGCTTCTTAGCTCCGTGAGATTTTGGAGGCTATATGAATCATACTATCAGTTGGAAATGAAAGAAATTCCCACTTACTATCCAATATCCATCCTTTTTATTGTCACTAAATCATTAGTAATATTATTTTTTAGCAAGAATGAGGTAATTAAATATGCTTCATTATTTTTTAAAACTTTGGTTTTATCACTGTGATACAATGACTTAAAGGTCTGGTTCTGAATCTGTTGTAGGGGCTTTTAAACAATTAGCATTAACATTTGTAAAGTACTAACTGAAGTAATTACAACAGCTTGGTGACATATTAGATGAAGTGCTGGATTTGCAGTCAGGAGGAACTCATCTTCCTGAGTTCCAATCTGTTCTCAGACACTAACTAGCTATGTAACCCAGAACAATTCATGTCACCCTGGGTTCATGAAGAGTCGGAGGCAACTGAAAATGACTGATCAACAAAATGGAGTATTATATGATTAAACATCACTGAAAATGGTAGAGATTTGTCTTCATGTTCTAAATGCTTAGTTATTTAATAACTTGACAATTGTGGTGGCTTCATATTACCATAAACTAATATCACAAGATAAAATATACATAAATATGTATGCTTATCACAATATGTTTAGCATTAAAAATAGTGTATATACATAGATATTTCTAGTCATTTTGATTTTAAATTTAGATGGTTAATTTTTGGGGGGAAGGCTGGAATTAAATTACCTGGAATTCTCTCCTTCCCCACTTCTGTCTCCTGGCTTCTTTCACGTCTCAACTAAAATTTCACTTTCTGCAAGAAGCCTTTCTCTGTTTCCCTGTATGCTTATACCTTTCCTCTGTGATTATTTCCAGTTTAGTTTATCTTCCATTTTCTTTGTACATAGTTACTTTCATGTTGTATTTCCTATTAGGTTTCTCAAGGGCAGTGATCTCAAGATTTGCCTTTTTTTTCTTCTATCCCCATTGCTTAGTACAATGTTTGGAACACAGTAGGCATTTAATAAATGCTTGTTGGTTTGACTCTACTTGATTTGATTTATAATGTGGCTTGTGAATCTCTTTATATATTTTATACACTGACTCCCTGGGCTACATACAAACATGCACATACTAAAAAAATTTTTTACTTGAAATTTTGATTTCCTTAAAATTATCCTTCTATATCTCTTCTCTTTTTTAGTGCTAAACCTGCAGGAGAAATGAACACCTATCTAATTGTACATCTTCATATGCTCATTATTTCTCAACCCTTTGCCATCAAGATTCTGACCCCATTGCTCAACTGATAATGACTTCTTTCGAGGCTCCTGACATTCCCAATTTTAAAATCTAATGCCCCTTTATCAGTTTCTGTTCTAAATCTCTTTGAAATTTTGACACTGTTGACTATCCCCTACTTAATAATGTCCTCTCTTTACTAGATTCTCATGATACCACTCTGGCATAATTCTTTTATTTGCTGTCGGACCTTTCTTCAGTTTCTTCTTCTTTTTTTTTTTCCTGGTTCAGTAGCTTATTAGGCTTCTTCTTTTTTTAATTTTTATTTAATAATTACTTTATATTGACAGAATCCATGCCAGGGTAATTTTTTTACAACATTATCCCTTGCACTCGTTTCTGTTCTGATTTTTCCCCTCCCTCCCTCCATCCCCTCCCCTAGATGGCAAGCAGTCCTATATATGTTGGATATGTTGCAATATATCCTAGATACAATATATGTTTGCAGAACCGAACAGTTCTTTTGTTGCACAGGGAGAATTGGATTCAGAAGGTATAAATAACCCGGGAAGAAAAACAAAAATGCAGATAGTTCACATTCGTTTCCCAGTGTTCTTTCTTTGGGTGTAGCTGCTTCTGTCCGTCATTTATCAATTGAAACTCAGTTAGGTCTCTTTGTCAAAGAAATCCACTTCCATCAAAATATGTCCTCATACAATATCGTTGTCGAAGTGTATAATGATCTCCTGGTTCTGCTCATTTCACTTAGCATCAGTTCATGTAAGTCTCGCCAGTCCTCTCTGTATTCATCCTGCTGGTCATTTCTTACAGAACAATAATATTCCATAACATTCATATACCACAATTTACCCAACCATTCTCCAATTGATGGGCATCCACTTCAGTTTCTTCTTAACATTTTGTGATTTCATGTGATTTTGTGATTTCATTCATATTTTTACCATCAACTTGCTTTCACTGAGACTTGAGGTTCCCCAGATGACTCAACAACTCTAATCATCCTTGCCAACACTCAGCATAGAACTGGAATATTGTTTGCTTCTCAGATGTATTTCCAGATTCTCCTTCTGTTCTGTGCTGGACCCATCACTCAGCAATATCTCCTTCTTTCAAGTTCATTCAATTAAAAACTTTTTTTTCCAGTTAAAATTTTCTCTCCCATTTAAATCATGGAACTTATTGTCTACCAGTGACCAGTTTTTTCTTCCTCCTTTATTAAGGAATTTAGCACCTGAGAAACTATCTTCCTTTTTCCTGATCTTATTCTAGGGGACTTAAGCATCCATATAAGCATGGATGCTTAAACTTCCAAATCTCCCAATTTCTTCATCTCCTTAATGGACCTTGTGATCTATTCCACCTCCATTCCACCTCAGCCTCAATATAGGGATGGTCCTAACCTAGCTCTTGTCATCAGTTATTCCAAACTCTCTTTTCTTTTTCTCTGTCTTATTTTTACCTCCTGTAAAAGAGGTAACATTTCTCTCTGACAAGAACAAAATATGCCCTCCATTCCTTCACATCCATCTTCTTCAATTTTCATTCTCCTTCCCCTCTTCCATTCTTCAGCCTCTCTGGATTGACTCATTCTTTCCCTATTGCCTTTAAATATATTTCTCTCACACATTCTTTTTTTGTTGTTTTATTTTGTTTGTTTATTTGTTTATAGCTTTTTAATTTTCAAAATGTATGCATGGATAATTTTTCAACATTGATCCTTGCAAAACTTTGTGTCCCAAATTTTTCCCTCCCTTACTCCCAACTCCCCCTCCTAAATGGCAAGTAATCCAATATATGTTAAACATGTTAAAAATATAATTGAATCCAATATATGTATACATATTTATACAATTATTGTGCTGTACAAGAAAAATCAGACGAAAAAGGAAAAAAATGAGAAAGAAAACAAAATGCAAACAAATAACAAAAAGAGTGAAATTGCTATTGTGATCCACACTCAGTTCCCACAGTCCTCTCTCTCTCTCTGCATACAGATGGCTCTCTTCATCACAAGATCATTGGAACTGCCTCAATCATCTCATTGTTGAAAAGAGTTACATCCATTAGAATCAATCTTCATTTAATCTTGTTATTGCAGTCATACATTCTTTAAAAAAAACTTCAAAAAGACACTCTCATTCCCTCAAGTTATTGTTCTAAATCTCTCTTCCCTTTCTCAGACAAACTTTTAGAAAAGAATTGTATATAGATTCATTTCCTCTTTTTTGTCTCTCAGTCCTTAAGCCTTTATATTTGACTTCTGATTACATGACTCTACTGAAACTGAGTTAGTAATGTTAAGTGTCAATGTGAATGGCATGAATTTTTTCATAAAATGGAAGTGGATAGCAAAGTGAATTAAAAGCCAGAATCCTACAGTATGTTATTTACAAGAAACACTTTGAAGCAGAGAGATACATACAGACTAAATGTAAAAGGCTGGAGCAGAATTTTTATATTTCAGTTTAAGTAAACAAAAGTAGGAATAGCAATACTGATCTCAGATCAAGCAAAAGCAAAAACAGATCTAATTAACAGAACTAAGGAAGAAAACTACATC
This sequence comes from Antechinus flavipes, assembly GCF_016432865.1. NCBI lineage: Eukaryota > Metazoa > Chordata > Mammalia > Dasyuromorphia > Dasyuridae > Antechinus > Antechinus flavipes. Next base: position 47,751,710 of record NC_067399.1, read on the forward strand.
TTGGTTAAAGGGTACCAAAGATAATGAAGTAATATCAGTACTAAACATATGCATCAAGTGGTATAGCATCCAAATTCTTGGAGAAGTTAAGTGAGGTGCAAGAAGAAATAGACACCAAAACTATACTCATGGGGGATTTCAACCTCCCTTTATCAGAACTAGATAAATCTAAGCACAAAATAAATATGAAAGAAGTTAAGAAAGTGAATACAGTTTTAGAAAAGTTGCATATGAGAGACCTTTGGAGAAAATCGAATAAGGATATAAAAGAATATACCTTTTTCTCAGTGATACATGGTTCCTACACAAAAATTATCTTAGGGCACAAAGTCCTCACAATCAAATGCAGAAAGGCAGAAATAGTAAATGCATCCTTTTCAGATCATGATGCAATAAAAATTACATGTAATATGGGAAAAAAAGACTAAAATTTAATTGGAAACTAAATAATCTAATTCTAAAGAATGAATGGGTCAAGCAACACATCATAGAAACTATGAACAATTTCATCCTAGAGAGTCACAATAATGAGTGAAAACATAAGGGATGTAGCCAAAGCAGTAATTAGGGGAAATTTTATATCTCTAGATGCTTACTGGAATAAAATAGAGAAAGAGAAGATCAATGAATTGAGCATACAACTAAAAAACTAAAAAAAGAACAAATTAAAACTCCCTAAGTAAATACCAAATGAGAACTTCTGAAAATCAAAGGAGAGATTAATAAAATTGAAAGCAAGAAAATTATTGAACTAATAAACACAGCTAGGCATTGATTTTATTAAAAACCCCTAACAAAATAGATAAATCTTTGGTTAATTTGATTAAGAAAATGAAAGAAGGAGAAAACCAAATTATCAGTATCAACAATAAAAAGGAGTGAACTTACCACCAAAATGAAAGTAAAGCAATAATTAAGAGTTATTTTGCCCAATTATATGCCAATAAATCTGGTAATCTAAGTGAAATTGTTGAAACCATGCAAAAATATTGGTTGCCCAGATTAATTGATGAGGAAATCAATAACTTAAATAGTCCCATTTTATTTTATTTTATTTTAAGTTACCAGACCTCTGTTTTAATAACTCATTTTTTAAGCTAAAACCAAATCAAATTCAGGTTTAAATTTCTAGCAATGTTTCAATATTTACACAAAAATGTCTAAGATCTCGTGCTTAAAGTAAACAATTTCACAATTCTAGCACATACCATTTAATAGTTACCATTTCATGTAATTGTAATTGTAAGAGATTCATCATATGAAATTTAAACTCATCTTGATATCTAAGGAGGTAATTTTAAGCTCAGCATTCCCAGTCTAAATCATTAGAAGTTGTTCCTACTTAACAAAGTTGGAGATTATCAGTAAATTCATCCTTCATTGCAACCAATGAAACTCGTTATTTTGCAGGGATAATAATCTTACTAACAAAATAGTTTGAAGAAGCCTGATGAACTTACATTTTAGGAGGAATTCCAGAAAAAAAGGTCCTCTTCACTTACTATCTGTATATATATATATTTTTGTCATCAGCTTTCTTTGTTCTCTTGTACTCCCCCACTTCAGCTCCTCAAATTCAGAGCTGTATCCTCTCAGATCTCCAGGCTTTTAGAAAGCAAACCTGATCCAGATATTTTTTTTTCTTTTAGTCCAGTTTGTACTTAGTCATAAGCCGAATCTTTGTTCTACAATTTTAGAAAGAAACCATTACCTTTTGACTGTTTTTGCCAGTCCACTCAAATCTTTTTCCCTTTCCTCCGCCAATCAGAAAAGATTTGAGAACTAGACTGTTAACTGCCAGCTTTTAAGAGCAGCCAAGTGCTTTTCTGTTTTTCCCCAAATTCCCAAACCCTTAAATCTTTTGTTAACACAGTCAGTGCAAAGGGATTACCATTTTCATGTCCCTTTTGTGGACTTTGATTAGAGTTCTTTTAAAACTGCTTTACTATTGTATCCCAATTAATATGATATTGAATAATAATGGTGATAGTGGGCAATCTTGCTTCACTCCAGATCTTACTGGGAAAGATTCCAGTTTTTCCCCATTGCATATGATGCTTACTGATGGTTTTAAATATATGCTCCTGACAAATAGTCCCATTTTAGAAAAAGAAATGGAACAAGCCATTAATGAACTCCCCAAGAAATACTCTCCAGTGCCAGCTGAATTTCCAAGTGAATTCTACCAAATAGTTGATGAATAATTTATTCCAATACTGTATAAGCAATTTGGAAAAATAGGGGAAGAAGGAGTCCTACCTAATTCCTTTTATGACACAAATATACTGCTGATACTTAAACCAGAAAGGACTAAAACTGAGAAAGAAAATTGTAAACCAATTTTCCTAATGAATATTGACGCAAAAATCTTAAATGAAATATTAGCAAAGAGATCACAGCAACTTATCTCCAGGATAATACATTATGACCAAGTAGGATTTATTTAGCAATGCAGGATGGATTCAATATCAGAAAAAGTATCAGCATAATTGACCTCATAAATAATCAAACTAACAGAAATCATATAATTATATCAACAGATGCAGGAAAAGCATTTAATAAAATGCAACAACCATTCCTAATAAAAATACTAGAGAACAAAGAAATAAATGAAGTTTTCCTTAAAATGATAAGTAGCATTTACCTAAAACTGTCAGCAAGTATTATATGTCATGGGAATAATCTAGAAGCATCAGATTACCCATTATCATCACTACTATTCAATATTGTACTAGAAATGTTAGTTTTAGCAATAAGAGAGAGAAAAGAAATAGAAAGAATTAGAGTAGATAATGAGGAAACAAAATCATCACTCTTTGCAGATGATATGATGGTATTCTTAGAGATTCCTTAGCGAATCAACTAAAAAACTACTGGAAACAGTTAACAACTTTAGCAAAGTTGCAGGATATAAAATAAACCCATATAAATTATCAGCATTTCTATATGTAGCCACAAAGTCCAGCAGCAAGAAATAGAAAGAGAATTTAAAATAAAATTTTAAAATTCCAAAAATATTTTGGAATCTACCAGACAAGAAAAAGCCAGAAACTATATTTCCAGGCTTTTCTGAAATCAGCCTACTCATTGTTTCTCATAAAACACTAATATTCCATTATATTTATATACTATAACTTAATCAACTCTTCCCCAATTGATGGGCATCAATTCAGTTTCCAGTTCCTTGCCACTACAAAAAGAGTTGCTACAAATATTTTTGCATATATGGATCCTTTTCCTTCTTTTATGATCTTTTTGGGATATAGACCCAACAGTGACACAGCTGGATCAAAGGATATATAGTTTAATATAATAAAATTACCCATTTTGCATTTCATAATATTCTCTAATTTTTATTACATTGAATTAAAAAGGTTTTGTACAATGCAGCCAAGATCAGAAGGAAAGCAAAAAGCTGGAGAAAAAAAATTTACATTTAATGTTTCTGACAAAGCCTTCATTTCTAAAATATGTAGAGAACTGACTTAAATACAAGCCAGTCCTCAATTGATAATAGTCAATTGATAAATAGACAATATGAAGAGACAATTTTCAGATAAATTAAAGCCATTTCTAGTCATATGAAAAAATGCTCCAAATCACTAGTGATTAGAAAAATGCAAATTAAGACAACTCTGAAGTATTACTTTACACCTCTCAGATTGACTAAGGGGACAGGAAAAGATAATGATAAATGCTGGAGGAGATATGAGAAAAGTGGGACACTAATAAATGGAATTGTGAACTGATCCAACCATTCTGGAGAACAATTTAGAACTATGCCCAAAGAGCTATAAAACTTTACATACATATCTTTTGATCCAGCAGTGTCACTATTGGGTCTGTATCTCAAAGAGATCATAAAAGAAGGAAAAGGATCCACATGTACAAAATATAACAACTCTTTTTATAGTGGCAAGGAACTAGAAACTGAATGGATGCTCATCAGTTGGGGAATAGTGAGTAAGTTATAGTATATAAATATAATAAAATATTGTTGTTTTATAAGAAACAATGAGCAGGCTGGTTTTAGAAAATCCTGGAAAGACTTACATGATTTGATGCTAAGTGAACTGAGCAGAACCAAGAGAACATTATATACAGCAACAAGAAGATTATGTGATGATCTTCTCACCAATGAGATGATTCAAAGCAATTTTAATATACTTGTGATGGAAAGAACCATCTGCATCTAGAAAGAGACCTGTGGAGACTGAATGTGGATCAAAGCATAGTATTTTCACCTTTTGCTGTTGTTTATTTGCTTGTTTTTTTCTTTCTCTTGTTTTTTTCTCTTGATTTTTTTGGGCAACATGAAGAATATGAAAATATGTTTAGAAGAACTGCATATGTTTAACCTATATTGAATTGTTTGCTGTCTAAGGGAGGAGGGAAAGAGGAAGAAGGGAGAAAAATTTGGAACACAAGGTTTTGCAGAGGTGGATGTTGGAAACTATCTTTGCATATAATTGGGAAAATAAAAAGCTATTTAAACGTAAATTAAAGGGGGAAAAGGTCATCATGTATAACAGAAATTTTTTAAAGAAAAAATAGCATTTTTAAAAGTCAGTAAAACTAATAATTTATTGAAAAAATCAATAGATGCAAATGTTCTATACCTGTGGACCTCCAACTTCTACAGAGGAGTATCTTCTCTTTTTTTCTTTTAATGAATGTTTATTGAAAAGTATTTACATTACTTTTGTGTATTATTATTTATTAACATTGTTTAAACCTAACTTTCTGTGACTAGAAATTGTTTGAATGCAGGATGTTGCCCTGACCTCAGTAACTTTCCAGGCTACAGAGAGGTGCAAGGAATTTTGGGTTCCCTCAGGTCCTGGGATCCATCCCAAACATTCTTGTTTGGGGTCTTGTTTTGGTTCCTTTTGTATTTTGGCTTTGCCCAAATTTTGTTGAATGTTTGCATTTATTCATATCCATCTCAATCTATCTTATTTTCAAGTTGCCCTTTTGGTAAAATTGCTTTTATGTGTACGTGCGTGTTCCTTGACCTAAATCCCACATAATGTAAACTTTTCAGAATCTGCATGAGTTAGAGTTATACTGACTTTCTGATTGGCTGTCCTCTACTAAATGATCTAATAAATTTCTAAACTTATTTCAAACTTTGATATTTGTTCTCACAGATATCACGTTTCTCAGTGTCTCCCCTCTCCCCAAGAAGTTCCCTTTACTTTTTTCCTTAAAGCTTCTTATATTTAAAATGTGAGAGAATTTATATGGTCAGATGAGGTGCAACAAATTTCCTGTTATTGGGGGAATCTTCAAACATGAGCTAAATGACAACTTTCAGGAATGTCACACAAGAAATTCACATAACAGAGAGGGTGTCTTCCAAGGCCTCCAAAGTCACTTATTAGAGGCAGGGAGGCAGAATGTATGGAGCCATTAGAAACTATAGTCCCATCACTATCATCCTCCTCCTTAACTGTCCCCAAGCAGAAATCTGGACCATTCAGCACATCATTTCTAAGCAGTTTTTTGGTCAAGAATATTCCTTTTTCCATGACTTCAGGAGGGATCTTCTTGCATTAGAGGAGGGGGACGGGGCAGGAATCACACTTGTTTGTAAATTTGTAATATTTATATTTTGGGGAGTTTTATGATCATTTCTCTTTTCATTTATTTGTAATAGTCACTGTAGGGTGTAAGAACACTGAAAAGGTATGGCTAAGTTATAAAGGGCTTTGAATCCCAAACAGAATATTTTGTATTTGCTTCCGCAGGTGATAGGGAGCTTCTGGAGTTTAATGAGTGAGTGGAAGGTGATCAGACATCTTTTCCTATTTTTCCAATCTTGTTATAAAATCACAAAGACATAACAGAACCAACCTTAAGCCCTTTGTCTAATTAAATTCTCTCTATCATTCCTAATGATAGGACTCCGAGGGGACATATCATCTCTCCACGTTAAAACATAGTTTATTCTTGAATTGTTGTTAAATTGTTTCAAACATGCTTAACTCTTTGCAATCCTATTTGGGGTTTTCTTGATAATACTAATGGGGTAGTTTGCCATTTCCTTCTCTGGTTCTGATCTTTTAATCATAAATGCTTGGAATTCTTCTATTTCACTGAAAATCCATTTCCCTTCTGAAATATTATATATAATTTTGCTGGATAAGTTATCTCACTTATGGGAGCAAACTTACAACTTTTGTAAAAACTTATTACCTTAAAGCCTTTTATACTATAAGGGGGGAAAAATTCCAATTTTCTCTCTCTCCTCCTTCCCCTTCTTCTCCTTCCCTTTTCTCTCCCCTCTGAGGAGTCATAGTAGAGTGAAGTACATATGTACTTCAGATAAATCTTTTTAAATGCATGCAATAAATACACTGGATTATAAAGGAAACCAATAATGTATTAAAAAAAAACTTATTACCTTCACTCGCTAGAATATTGTATTTCAAGCTCTCCACTCCTTTGAACTGATGATTGCTAAATCATATGTGATCCTGACTTTAGTTTCTCTGCACTTAATTTTTTTTTTCCTGGCTGCTCTTAGTATTTTTTCTTTGATAAGGCTGCTTTGGATTTTGGATATAGTGTTTCTGGGAATTTTCATTTTGAGATTTCTTTCAGGAGGTCATGAGTAGATTCTATTTCCACTTCTCTCTCTCCTTTAAGAGATTTGTTGTGGTTCAGTTGTTTTTTAGTCATGACTAAAACCTCTTTGTGACCTCATTTGGGATTTTCTTGGCAAAGATACTGAAGTGATTTGCTGTGTTCTGCTCCTGCTTATTTTACATTTAGGCAATTTTACAATTTAGGCAAATTACAAATTACAATTACAATTTAGGCAAAAAGAGTTAAGTGACTAGACTAGGATCACACAACTAGTAAGTGTCTGACATAAAATTTGAACTCAGGTTTTCCTGACTCCAGGCCTGGTACTGATCCCATGGTGACATCTAGTAGCTTTCCTAATCTATTTATTTAGGTTTATATTTATTTCTGTAAAAAAGTCCTTTGTTCACATATTCAAATACATAATGTCTTAGTGTATTCCTAAACATTTTATACTTTCCCTAGCTTTATGATTGTAATTTCTCTTATTCTCTTCCTACTAGGTTTTATTAGTAACAGAAAGGCTGATGTGTTGTACATGGATCTGTACTTTATATTCTGTTATTCTGCTTCAATTAATTTTTCATTTGTTTCTATGGCTTTCTAAGTAGACCCACTGTAATGCCAGAGAAACTGAGGCAAAATAGAGATCAGAGAACAATTTAATAATTTGTTTAATGGAGACATTTACTGGGACCAAATGGATCCATGGTTTGGTCCTAGGGTTGAATGAGACTATCATCTCCAAGAATTCAGCATCCAGCCAGCACCCTGCAGCCAATGTGAGTGCTCAATGACCTATTTATATGCAGTAGCTAAACAAAGGCAGGAGAGTGGAGTCCAAACTCTGGTGAACGGGAATCTCCAGGCAGGAACCTTGATGTAGGCTCTGACAGATTTGAGGGTAGGACCATAAATTCTTACAAGCTGGGAGTTAAGAAAGTGACTAGAGACAGAATGTCTGAAGTCCCCCTTTCTGAGTTTACATATTGACAATTTATAACCTTAGAGCAAATAGCCCTGAGTTATATCAGTCTTCATGAACAGAGAGGGGTTTGCAACTAAGGGGATTGAGGCAGAACAATTTAGGAAACTGAGGCAAAACCAATTTAGGGAAATTGAGTCAGGATAATTAAAAGAGAACTGTGGCACACCATCACCATCTGCAAAAAGCAGTATTTTGTTTTCCTTTGTTTATACATATTTCCTCAATTTCTTTTTTGTCCTATTGCTCAGTTAGCATTTCTATCACTGAGGCAAATAACAATGGTGATAGCAGACATTGATGTCTTATCCCTGGTATTACTGGAAAGACCTCTACTTTATTGCGTATTATGTTGGTTCTTAGCTTTAGAGAGATACTGTTTGCTTTACTAAGGAAAATGTTTTTTCTATGCTTTTAAAAGTTTTTTTAAAAACAGAAATGGCTCTTGTATTTTCCCCAAAAAATGTTTCTGTAGACAATCAGATAGTCATGTGATTTTAAAAATTAGTGGTCAATTAAGTAATTAAAATTAGTATCATTTATTAAGCTTAATTTTCCTAATACCAAATTAACTTTGCATTCCTGGTAAAAATCTACCTGATTATAGTGCACAGACTCTTTGACATGTTGCTGTAGTCTTTGCTCATGTTTCATTTTAAATGTTTACCTTATATTCACTAGGGATTTTGTTCTATAATTTTATTTCTCTATTTTATCTCTCCCTAGCTTAGGTGTCAAGACCATATTCATATCACAATTGGAATTTGGTAAAATGTCTCTTTTCCTCACTTTTGTAAATGGTTCATTTAACACTGAAATTGTTATTCACTTTTAAATCCATCTTGTCCTGGTTTTTTTCTTTTAAGAGTTCATTAATTGCTTGTTTCTTTCTCTGACATCAAATATTTAAATTCTCCATTTCTTCTTGTTAATCTGGGCATTTTATGTTTCTGTAAATATTCATTTCATTTGGTTTTTTGGCATTTGTTTTAATGGCATATAATTGAATAAAAATTTCTGATTTTATTCATTTCTTTTGAATTTTTTCATGCTTAATATTGATAATTTGGTCTTCCTCTAAAAATCATATTAATGGTCTACCTATTTTATTGCTTTAAGAAACCATTAGATGTTATTTACATTTTGTCAATGTATTTATTTTTATCAATCTCAACTTTCAGAATTTCAATTTTGTAACTTATGGTTTCAATATTTGTTGGTTTTCTAGGTTTGTTTTTTTTTAATTACATGACCAATCTATTGACCTAGTCTTGCCTTATTTTGTTGAAAGGATTTAGGGATATAAATTTTCCATAGGAATGTTTTAATTGCACCTAAAAGTTTTAATATGCTATTTCAGCAGTCATTTTTCTTTGATATAATTTGTTTCTTCTTTTTTGACACATCTATTCTTTAAGAATTAACTTCCAAATAAGTTTTTCTTTTTCCAAAGGCCTTTATCAAATTTTCTATATGCATCTGATATGGGATATTTAACATTTCTTCTTTTCTGTATTTTTGTCATGTTTTTATGATCCAACACATGATCCATTTTTTTCTTCAAGGGTGCTATGCATAGATGAAAATTATGTATAGTCCACTCAAAAATTGCCAGTAATCTATTATATCTAACGAAATTACGGGTTGGGTAACTTTTGGTCAGATCTAAGTCTGAAAAAGTTTCAATTACATTGAGATCCCCAATTATTTTTTTTTTACTTGAAAATTAATGCTGAATTGTATTATTTATTGCCAATATTTCTGTGTAAATACATCCATTTCTTTAGACCCCAGGCTGTGTAGATCAGGCAGTTTTTCTGAAGGGCATAATAGAATAAAGTGATTCCTCCCAGCCCCCAAGTCATCTATCTGCTCAATAACCCTTGTGTGGGGTTTATCCAGTAAACAATAGTCAGTTTGAGCTAAGCCCTCCCCAAGGCATATCCTGCCTTTTTAAAAAAAATCTACCCCTCTCCCCAAATAAATCTACTGTTAAATCTATACCTCCACCAACAATAAAGAAATGGGGAAGAGCTGAAAACTCTTAGCCCACCTCCTCATTAATCCACCAATGAGGGCTATTTGTGAAAAAGTCCAAATGATGTATTCTCAGGCCAATCAGAAAGAAAGACATACCCAGCTATGAAAGATACCCGAAGCCCTCCCTCCAGGTCTTTGGCCAAAGGAAAGGATTCCAAAAAAACCAGACCATGTGCCCCTGCCTAGTTTATTTTGCTCCAGTCGCTTATTTTAACTCCACTCGAAGCCTTCTGTTCCTGTGTTGGTTCCATTCCTGCTGTTGATTGTGTAATTCTCTCAATCTGTCCTCTTTTGTCCCTTGGTCCCCTGCAATCCTCCTTACACAGAGAGTATAGTGAGAGGGCTGTGCTTCCTTCCCCTTCCTTCTCCCTTTACGGCCTGCTCTAGGAAGCTAGGATTGGATTTGCTTGATTCCACTTCCCTCTCAGTTTTCATCTCCCCTCTCCCTAAACCCCCCTTCAACTTATCCAAACCAAACTAGGTATGTGTATACAACTTTCCTTTGCCAGTTCCAATGAAAACGGGTTTCTCTTGGCCCCTTCCTCTCTTACTTGTATGGATTTGAACACTGATTTGCTAAGTTCCACTCCTTCTTCTTTCTTCACTAGTGTAGACTTCCAATTTCTTCCTCTAGAGCTCTCATTTAGAGCTCTTAAAAAGTTTTTTTCCTAGGAATTCCATTGGTCTGTGGCAAATGAGTGGTTTTCTTGGAGGGTTTGCTTGCAGTGAATATTCTCTTTTGGGTTTGTCTTAACTATTCTAATTTAATTTCATCCTTAGTGTTTTCTTTTGTTTATTCATTTTTCCTATCTTACTTTCTGAATACAGACTTTATGTCAGGGCCAAGTTGCTTGTGCTTCTGAAAGATATGGTGGATCTCGTTTAGTCCTAATCTGAGTTATCTGGATCTGGGTAACGAGTACTATGTTGTTCTCAGACCTCATGAGCACTTTGACCTGTCTTGAGATTTTTTTCATTATTTATACGACCATTCTTGTAGAAAAAAAAGTGACACGGTTAACACAACAAAAAGAAAACTTTCGATGTTTTATTTCTGACTGCAGCTGTTTACAGAAATATAGTTGCGAGTATACAAATGTCCCAATAGAAGCAAAATATTTTTAATATTTAACAAGTTATCACAGATAGCTAAAAACATAGATGCAAATGAAATTTCCCCAGAGAACAAACTGAAAACATCTGGTATCAGTGCTCTGAAAATCCCAACTATGAAAGCCATATACACAAAAATGCACAGAAGAACATCTGGTGCTACCTTCACATCATTGCAGGACAATGGAAGAAGGTAGCTCAGTGGTTGATCAGTGTGCTCTAGCAAAAAAAAAAAAAAAAAAAAAAAAGGCAGAAAGGCAGATAAACCACTTGGTTAAAGAATGGGTTACTGAAAAATTACAGCATACTGAAAGATTAAATTAAAAGAACAACAAAAATGTCAAAAGGAACAACTGCTTGGAGCTTATCTAAGAAAGCAAGAATAAGGTGAACTAACGCATTCACTAGATCAAAATGAAACAACTCAAATTCAATGGAATAAATAAGAAGTCACTAAAATTCCTGATTTTAGTGTGATGAAGTACATCTACAAGTCACATCTCAAACATCATATTTTTAGTAAAGGAAAAAGGCCAGAGGGCTATAACATAGAAGAGTAATACAACCAAGAAAATTCTATAAACAAAACCTAAAAAGTAACATATGGGGTAATTCAGGGATATTTAAAGTTTAGTTGAGATAGATTTTTGATAGTAATAGTTGCATTGGAAGATGACTAAAGAGATGGTAGAATTCTTTGAGTACCCAAACTAGGGTGCTGGTCAATGAAAGAGGTCATCCCTTACGATTTGATAGCACTTGGACTTTTCAAAGTATTTTCATACATAATATTTCATTTAAGTCGTAAGAGCCTTGTTCGGATACGCAGACTGTTACTCTTATTTTATAGATGAAGAAATTAAAGCTTGGAGAATTTAAATGACTTGCCCAAGATCACACAGCTAGTAAGTGGTAAAGTTAGCACTAGAACTTGGGTCTTCATATCTCCCGAATTCAGGGTCCTTGACAATTAGGAATGTACAGCATCATATACCACAGCAATTCTCAAATAAGGGTGGAGAAACTGGCTCTTCATCTTGTGCCTATATAATTGCCATTGCTAAGTTTCCCAAGGTAATCCATGTGAAAGGAAGTAAAAATTTTGAGAGGTCACATATTTCATATATTTTGGTGCCTGAAATGTGTAAAGTCTGTGTGCTTTATTTTATAATGAGATCAGTTCAGAGCTAGGTAGGAGTTGAAAACAGATAAAGCAACAGTGTATACATGGCAAGAAAGGGGATAAGGAATTATTAAGAAAGCACATGAATTATTGAAAAAAATTTGCTTGCCTTTATGATTCAATTGACTAAATCTTATTTTATTTGGCATTTGTTTTAGATTTTCTTTGGTGAACTTAAGGAAGGACATGAAGAACAGTCACACAGCATGGGCAGGCATGGAGATTGCAATCTGTTTTTTGAGGGTTTATTCGTGTTAATGAGATCATAGAACTATTAGAGCAAAAATGAATATTCATAATGAAAAACATAATAGCTTGTTTCACTTCTAGATGAAGCATAGGTTATGACAAGTATCTATTACTAACAGTGTTCTCCATCAAGTTCTTGTACACAGCAAGACCAGTCTGTGAATTCTCCTAGAAGGCTACTTTGATTTTTACCTTAAAACAACAACAACTAAATTACAGTGCTAAGATAAATGCTTTTTCTAAAACTAGTCAGGTTATTTACTAGAGTAGAAAATTGAAATATGGGATGAGGAGCTGGATAGTAAGCACAAGTTATCAACTTTACAAAAATTATAAGATTGCAAATAACTGAGGGAAATGAGAATATAATTCATTTCCTTAGAAATTAATAGTCATATGGCTTTTGAAATTGTTTAGGTTCGAACTAGTTGGCCATTTTGTTGCCTACCTCACACACACAACTCAGTGAGTACAAGGAATGAAAGACGTTTTAGTTTTGATAAGCGCTCCAGCCACAGCAGGGCCATCTCATGCTGGTAAGTAAGTAAAAAGCTTGTCTCACCACTGTACACAATGTACCCATTCGATGAACAGAAGACTTTAGCACCTGTCAGGTTTCATTAAAAATTAAAAGACAGAACAATCCAAATATGTTTAAATCAAAGCCATTTTATGCAAAAGTTTTAATGAAGACAATGTTATACCAGATAATTAGCTCAACATTATTTGTAATCAAACTGAGTCTATGTGTATCCAAACATATATATTTAAACTCTTCATTTCTACAGATTCTACTGAGGATAAATTGATGAAATTTAATAGCATTGTTCATAAATCATTAGGGATAAGTTGTTGTAAGTTTATATAATACCAACATGGTTACATGTTGAGTACCAAAAAAAAAAAAAAAAAAAAAAACTTCTGCTAGATCATTATATATAGCATACATATATACATATACTATATGTACATATAATATATGTACAAAATTATATATCATAATGTTTATATACATAACAAAAATACATGGAATTAATCCTCAAACATTTGGGCTGACAAAAAATTTTAATGTGCTTGGTTTTATTATTTTTAAAAAGACAAAACAGATTTACTCATGCCTAATGTTTTTCCTTTATGACTGGCTAAATTTCAAAGCCTTAATCCTAATTATACAGATCATTTGGAAGATATTCACACAATACAGTTACATACCCACAGTGTCTTGGTTTACCAAGACAAAAACGACAAAGTACCTCAGATCATTAAAAAGTATTCACTAATAAAGAATGACCACTATTTAGCACCCTTAACTTCTTTGTTATGATTAAAGTGCATACTGTGAATTGGATATTAAAAATACTGCATCTAAAGGTCTGCAGTCTCAAGGTGCCATGAACAGTCATGAAAATACTCATAAAACAAGAGCAATTCCTTATCACTGGAGTTTTTCCGCAAGTGTCTCCTTCCAAGAGATTCATATTCATGATTTCTTAACTATGAGAAGGTTGTGCTAGCTATCATTTAGGAATACATAATGGAATTTCATCTCATCATCTTATTAACTTGATCTTCAATTTTCCCTTTCAATCTATATTGCTATTGCTAATCCCTACTTAAGCTCAATTTTTTTCTATTACATCGTGCAGATTTTTAAATATATTCAAATCAGGAGAGGGCCATAAGACAAAGTTTAATTTGTTTGATTGCCTAACTATATCTGTTGTAAAGAAATCACCTTTGCTCTTCAGTAGTTCAGGTGCAACTTTTTTTTCAACAAGTTTTTGAAATGAGATAAACTGAAATTCTAATATACTCATAGAAAAATGAATGAGAAATAGAAACACTACATTTTCTCCTCCTTCTAAATATGGGTGTGATGAAGTTTTCCTTAAACAGTGCTTCAGAAATGTAATTCTTCTCTTAAAAACATGGTAAACACTTTACAAACCTCTTTCTTGGTATTTTTAAACTGCACTGAGTTACAAGTATGGTGTGATGTCATAAGTATTCTATTAACACATATAAATTATAAGTGGATCAAAATTGATAACAATGAGAAACAGCTCACTTATAGTAACTTTTATATAATATCCAAATAATAAAAGATAGATTTTTTCCCTCATCCTCAAAAGAGTTTAATAAAATATTTTAGTTATATGACAAAGGGGGATTAAAAACTTATGGAAAATATTTTTCAGGCAATGTTTCTTAACAGAAATTTCAAGGCAGTAGTTAAGAAACAGAGAAAAGACTAGCAGGAAATAATGTAAAGGACAATACTATAACTATCAGTGTAAAGGTATACATTTTCTGGCAATGCTAAACAAAATTTTTTAAAGATGGCATTGTCAAAGTAAGAAAGGCACTTGAAAACAAGTATTTAATCTGGATTTATAAAAAATTTTTTAAAGGCTTCCTGAATTATATCAGATAAGTAGTGGTAGAATACCTGAACTACATCCATTAATGAAAGTTAGCATGGAACAGAAGGAACCTTCCCCTCCTCCCCCCCCCCCCCCCCCCCCAGCAAAACAGCCAATTGGAGCTCAAGAAACGTAATCAGGTAAGATATAAAGTGTTAACTGAATAAAGTCATAACTGAAGTAAATTTGTTTTGCTATCTTGATATTATTACATTATGAACATTACCTACCTATTTTATTACTAAATTATTTCCAAAAAAATTCTTTTGAACCAAATAAGTGGAGGATGGAAACTACCTTACTCTACACTATATTGTCCTTCCATAAAGATGACACTATTCATATTACTAGAACACATAGTTTTCATTTTTCCCCCATTACTTGTGATGGTTAGCCATATCCTCTACTCAAGCAGTCCTCATAGTAACAAAGGTATACATCTATAAAAGATGCTTGTCCCAAAAAAGTGGTACAATCTATGACAATGAAAAGAATGAAGTTAACTGGCTCATAGGATATTAATTTGCCAATTAGCAAAGATATTAGGAGAGAAAATTTCATAATAAAACAAATTTTTAAGATTCCATCTATTAAATGTTTGTAAACACATTTATATTGAAATTTGGGTCTATGCATTATTAAGGCAATATTCTGTTCCAGTCTTTACTTCCAGATATTTCTCAGGTTTCATTATTGGGGGGGAGGAGGGGAGGAGGGAAACACATTTTGTTTTAATGTCACTTCTTAAACAATGAAATATATTTAAAATGGAAAAAATGGAAAACTCAATTTTATTAATTTTTCTGATAAATAAAAATCATTAAAATGTTTTAGATTAATATTGGGCTAAAAACGTTGTGAATCTTGAATCAAAGGTATTTTATTTATAAAGGTAGCTGTGACCTCTTATGTTAAAGTTCAGAATTAAAAACAAATCTCCAGTTATTCTCTATACTTGTATCAAAGCATAATGGAATGAATAACCAGAGAAACCACATACACACACAGACACACAGACACACACTCACACACACACACACACACACACACACACACACACACACACACACACACACACACACACACACACTCACACACTCACACACACAGATAAGCTCCAAGCATAAGTGTTCATTGCTGAAATTAAGAACATGTTGAATATAGCAATATGAAGGAAATAAGATGTGGTTCACAGTATATTTAGGTCCTTCTGCCACGAAACAATTCTGACCAATTGTTTCTTCTAAGGCTCTTTGCTGGCTCACTGAAAGTCTCTTTCCCATCTGTAACAGTTGTTTGAAAGCAGCAGTATTAGCACAAACCAACCATTGAGCTTTACCCTTCATTCAAAATACAAATACTTTTTGTAACCAAATCACGTGTTCAGAATGTTGTACACTTAACATTGACCTAAAATAGATAACGTAAATTTAACAAAGTAAAAAATAAAGTCACCATTAGTGGGTTAACAGGAATATGGTAGCACAGCACAGCCCTTGAATAACAACCCCTAAATTTATGAAACACATGAAAATTGGGTTTTCTTTCTCTACTCCAAACTGGGAATCAGTACAATTCAGGTTATAAGTACTGTTCTCAACAAGATATTGTAAAACAGAAAATTGGTCCCCGTTGACTTGGCACTGACAATCAATTATTTCCCAATAATAAACATTCTTCTAAATAAGGTAAATCAGTACACAAGTCAGTCTTTTTATAAGATGAAGTTATAACCACAGTGTTACCAAATATTCCAGTCCTGGAATATGGTGAATAAAAGGGTCTCATTGAAGCTTCTGGATCATCATTGAAAAAAAATATTCTAGGAAAACCCAAAAATGAACTGACCAAAAGAATTTTATTTCTATGCCCCAATTTTATAGCAGCTGGGTACAATCACCCTGATACTATACTTGACATTCTATGCACTATTAGGGCTTTACATTTTGGAAGTGAAGCACTGGGTTACGGTTGATCTTTTTCATTTCTTGAACTATACATCCTAGGGAATTTTTCTCTTCTTCAATGGAGAAGATAAAGAGGGAAAGAAAAATATTTTTGGTTTAGAGAATTTAAAATGTAACTCTGGGCATTATATGGTGAGGAAAATGTTCTTTATTAAAACTGTAATATGGTTTTAGTGTATTTATAAATAAAAGGCATAGAACAAGTAAGCCAATTAATAATAATAACAATAATAAAATATTAAATATATAGTGAGCAAAAGCTGATTGGCTCATTCTGGTGAAACACCACATGACACAATTGCCAAAATTGGTTTCCTTACTCCAACACATTGCTGAGTGACAAACACAGCAAACACAGTGAAGTTGCCTTTAGCCCACTAATATAACAATGCACTGCCCGATGGAATGGCCACAGATGAACAGGTCATTTCTGTTGCAAAAAGTACTTAAATACTTAATAAAGACATAACAAAACCCCCCTCACTGTTATCAGACGCCACGTTGTGGTAGAACATCAGACAAACTCACAAATTTACCACAAAAATGTGTGGCAAAAAGAATAGTTTATATATATGTATATATATATATATATAAATTTTTTATATTTATGCCAATGTACTCACTCAGTACAAATAGCAAAATAGTATACCATTTCCTAAATACAAAATATAGCTTTCCAAAAAAATGAAACACACATTAGATATAAACCATCCAAAACTTGAACGATTGAAAACTGTATTCAAAATTAAATGACCCAGAGCAGGTCTCTTTCTGAAAAGTTCCCTTCATATCGGCAAGAAGCCTGTACTACTGAAAACGTAATTCAATGCCTCTCAATCAGAGAGAGAAGGAAAGAAAGAGAAAGGGAGAAGGAAAAGAAGAGGGAGAAGGAGGAAGGGGGGGGAGGAAGGAAAGGGAGAGGGAGAGGGAGATTGGGAAGAAAAAATAAAGAAGGTAGGGAAAAGAAAGAAAAGGGTAAAGACAGTGAGAAAAATATGCTTGTGAGAGAAGAAAAGAGAAGACTGTGGTAAAGACAAGATAAAGCATACAAATAACAGAGAAAGACCATCACAAATAAGAAAAATCTAGTTATAAAAACAAAACCAACACCACCACATTTCTACACAATTCAGCTGAGTATACAAAGATAGAAAAACAATACAGTAAACAGAAAAGTCGAACAATTTTCAGGCTATTCTGTACGTAAAACAATAAAACAAAGTGAAACTGACAAGAACACCAAAGCCATTATACAGGATTTAGAAGCTACACACACCAGCTTGGCTCTAAACGGCAAGAACAGCTTTCTACATGCCACAAGGAGAACAGGAAAAAGCACATGGCTAGACAAGAGGTTGTAGTGAGAAGCAAACATTCCTTGGGTTGGTCAAAGCACCCAAACTGTATAACCAGTGCTACACCTGCAAGTCCCGGAGTGTGTTCTTTTGCTCTTTATAGATATAAACAAGTGAATTCTTCATTTTAAGTGAACAGTATGACCCTGTAAAGCCTAAGGCTCATGGGAACTATCAGGAAAGTGACCACTTCAAAATTGTAAAGCACTGAGGTGACAAGTTTATGACAGTCACTGCAGCTCAGGGAGAAGTGGTATTTCAAGAAAACTTAGCTTTTGTTTCCCATTGGAGGGAAAATTTTTTTTTGAAGACTTTACAACAGCACCGTTCATGGGAAAAAATGCATCGTCTTTCCTGGAGTCAATTCCTACCCTTCCCAATTAATGAAAGGGATCTTTTCTCCTTCCCTGTGTTGCAGGACTTGCTAGATCACCTTGGGTCAAAGGGGTCTTATTTTCTTTAAGCTGCTAGAGGATCCTAAAGCCAGTAATGTATTCATAGTTGCTTACAACCAAACTAAAAAGTGAAGAAAAATCATGGGAACATATAAAAAAGGAATGTTGGTCTAAGGCTGAGTTATAATAAGTTGTGACCGAAGAATGCAAATTAGATTACAATGAACTTCAGCCATTCAAATTACTCCTACAGGACAGGATATCATAGAAAATTAAAAAAAAATACCATAAATTGTCCCCTTCATTTCTGTAGAACAAGATCATTACTATTCTATGCACAATCATAGACTAACATCTTTGTACAAACATACAGAAAATCATGAACAACTCTGATGTGGAGCCTTAAAACATTACAGCCATGCCCAGTTTCACAAACAGAGTCGTCTGCTTACACAGACAGATTTGTCCTCTCTACAGTTTGTCCTACTACAGCTTGTCACTGGGTAAGCTCCTCAGGCTCTCCATGAAAACTGACAACATGATTCTTTTACTTTGACCAATAGCTGTGCTTTTTACTTGGACGATATCAACTTCAATTATGGATATCCTTTTTACAGAAATCTTAACAGAAAAGATGTAGGAAAGAAAAATAACGAACAATTAAAAAGTAAAATGACATTATGAGTTATTTTCTAATAGCAATAATGACCAAGTGTACTAGACTTGAATTCATACTGTGCCTTATAGAGGCACTGTGCTTAGGAAGAGAGTAGCAATTAAATTTACTGTATGGGAACACAAAACATAAATCCTTAGTCATTATTGCTATTAGGAATATGAAATATGACAATATTATTGATTAATCACTGCAATTAAGTAGCACAAATGTGCTCTTTTGCAGGGAGGATAAAAATCTATATATTTAGTCAAATATAGTTTTTTGGTGTAATTTTTTTTTTATAGAGCAACTTAATTCCATACACTTTAATACAATTGTAGTCACAAGCTCCAAGAGCATCCTGGAACTGGGTTTTTCTTCACAGAATTTCTGCAAAAAAAAAAAACAAGAAAAAGAGAAGAATTAAATATAATCAACTGAAAAACTATTTACCAGCTTATTTTTACCTTCAAAGATCATTAAGTAAAACTTAATTCTTAGAACTATAATTTATTATATTTCTTCTTCTTCTTCTTCTTTTTTTTTTTTTTAGCATTTTCTGGAATTCAATATTCAATTTCTTATGCGACATAAAAATGAAATCTTTTGGCATCTTACCTAAACTTATAGAGACAGTAAATTCTATTCATATTTCAAAATTCTTGGGCCTTTGGGGTTTGAAGTGGTCAAAATTATCGAAAAATCCCATGAAATGCTCTGAAAACATTCATCCAAGTGTAACTTATTCGTGTCATTTAAAGACTATCTAATCTCTTATAGGAGGAAATAAGACTACTAAACCAAAATGGACCACTTACTCATATGCAGTTAAAATGAGCCTGTCAAGTTGTTCCCCTGATTTTGCAATGAAACAAGCAAATCAATTTTTTCAATGTTCTGGTTGGTGTTTATAGATGATGATAGTGAAGAATTTTCTGGCATTTGCTGAGACAGAAGTGTTGTCACAGGTGGCTGACCCTCATTTTGAGGTTGACTTGGCTGACTTATAGCCATTAGCTGATCTGGCAATGTTGCTGGTCCAGGAGTTAAAAGCTGGCCACAATCTATAGAGACATTTAAAATAAAATCATTTAAATTCTGTAAGCTACTCAAGTTACGCAAGTATTTTCTTTTTTTTTTCCCCTCAACAGTATTTTATTTTTCCAAATACATGTAAAAATAGTTTTCAACATTCATTTTTTGTAATTTTGTGTTCCAAATATTTCTCCTTCCTTCCCTTCACTTCCCCTTCCCAAGACAGAAAGCAATCTGACAAACATTTCTTTCCCTTCATGATATTAATTCCCTCTCATGTGGTTCAATGATCAGTTTTTTTTTTTAATTCTCAAAATTATGTGACTAACTGCCTATTGTACATCTCCAACTAAATATCACACACACACACACACACACACACATACACACACAGAGTATTGGAGAATAAAAGAAAACTCCGTCTTATGAAGTTGAAAGAAATAATTCACTGAGAGTAGAAGAAAAAGATTCCCACAATGTAGTGCATTAGGAGACCAGAATTTGAGGTCAAGATACAAAATAAGATAAAAAACATATTCTCTCTGCCCCTCAAGGAACCTACATTCTATTGAAAGAAACAACATCTCATGAATTTTCTTTTTTGTAGTCACATCATCTTCCTGTAGCTTTTTCCCAAATCTTTGTGTCTAGCTCTAAACTTCTCTTCTGAATTCCAGTATGTCTGCCTTTCACTTTCCAATTAACAGCTTAAAATACTGGGAAACAATATATAAAATTCTAGTGGAAAGGGAATTATCATATATACAGTTAATGCTCTAAGAGCAATTGGTCAAAACAGAGTTCAGTGACAAAGATGATGCTCCTCTAAGGCACAATCAGTGATTAGTTTCTTCTCCAGTAAAGGGTTTTGTACTTCACTCCCAAGCCCTGTTCTCTACCCTGCACCACACTACCTTCCAGAAATTACCTCACCTCTTTTACAAGGGGACTGAGTCCAGATGGAGTTAGTCATTTTTCCTCTCCTCAACATCTCAAAAACCTTCAGCATCTTTGCCTGTCCTTTCCTTGTTTGCTCAGAACACAAGGTACCCTTCTTGCCAAGGCCTTCCCATCTTTTATTTGTGCTTCCTGCCATTTTTCTAGAAATTTACTCCCTTAATCATTCTCTCACTCTCTCATTTTTAATCTAAGTCTGCATCTGCTGGCTCTTTCTCAACAGTCTAAAAATTTGCTCAGGTCTCTCTTCTAAAACCAAACCTATAAATCCTTCCTTGATACTCTTAAATTGTTCTTTTTCTCCCTGTGAAAACTCCTGGATCAGAAAGTTCCCTTCACCAATGGAAGTCTAAGGTGAACCCTTAGAAAGAGAACCCTATACATACCATTCATTCTTGAATACTTGGCAATATGACTTCCAGCTAGAACAATCTAAACAAACGTCTTTCTCTAGAACATCAGTAATCTCATTTGCTAAAGCTGACGCCTTGTTCTCACCCTTCTACAGAGTGTGACACTGAGAACGACTTTTTTCTCCTGTATAATTTCCCCTTATCTTAGTTCTTGGCACAAAGGAGACAAGTAATTAATACTTGTTGATTTATTCTATTAACTTTGTCTTTGCAGGTTCTCCTACCTGTTAAGCTGGTCTTTTCCAATCTTCTCCATTAATTCACTGCTCTCCTCTATCACAAATAAGTATAAGCCAAGGTTTATATTAACCCTGCTTCTTTCTCTACTGTTTCCCCATCCAGATTGAAAACTGTACAACAGGATTCAGTTACCAGGTTTATGTATAAATCTGTGAGTCTTGTTCTAAATTCTACCCTGAATGCTAGTCTTTTCTGTCCACTGTATTACTATACTATCTACAACCAAACACAACTCATGTTCAAACCTAAATTCATTATTT
The DNA here is from genome assembly GCF_016432865.1 of Antechinus flavipes. Lineage (NCBI taxonomy): Eukaryota > Metazoa > Chordata > Mammalia > Dasyuromorphia > Dasyuridae > Antechinus > Antechinus flavipes. The sequence continues at coordinate 47,773,574 of NC_067399.1, forward strand.
TCCTTCTGATTTTTTTTCTCTCTCCCATCTACCTTCCCTATTTCAATTGATAGGTTCACTAAACTCCCCATCACTCAGGTTTAAAACCAAAGCCTCAGTTGATCCTTCCACTTTTCATACACAATCAGATATGAGACCCTATTGAGTTTATCTCTTACATTATCTTACATTTTTTCTCTACTTCTATTGTTCCTACTTAATTTTTAAACCTCATTACCTCTTGCCTTGACTTTTCTCAAAACCTCTTAACTGGTTTCAATGATCCTACTTTCTCCCTTCCTCAAGTCTATCTTTTACACAACTGGCAAAATAATCTTAATACACCACTCTTTCCAAATCACTCTTCTCAGAAATATTCTGTAGCTTATTATTACCTTTGGGAGAAAATGCCAACTTTGTCAGGAATTAAAAGGTCTACACAGTCTGGATCCAAGTCACATTTTCTATTTCGAGTTAAGATTTTATCAAATAAGTTACCAATGTAACTTACTATGTAAAATACTTTGAAAATTTTAAATTGTTATATAAATACTTGCTATTACTATCGTTATTATTGTCATTTCACAGGATCTCCCTTCGTTTACTTTCTTTCTCTGCTAAACTGGTCTACTATCTGTTCCTTGAACTTAACCTGATGTTTCCTGCCTCTATGTAATATCTCTGAACTGCCTATGTAGTATAGTGAATAGAATGCTGACCCAGGAGTCAGAAAGATCTAAGTTCAAGTCCAGATGTCTGTAGCATGGGGAAAAAGCTTATATGGAGACTAAACTTACAAAGTTATTAAAAAAATGTCAACTCTCAATTGTTAAGTCATATACACATAAGCAGTAATAAAACACCACTTACTATTCTGAATGCCAAATAAAAACATTCCTGAAGTTTGCTGAGATGAGCCAGGAGAATTCTGCAATTGGTTCATCGAGCCTCCCGTTGTGTTGTGAAATAAATTAGTCTGCTGTGGAGGTGAAGCTGCAGCTCCCTGGATTCCTGGCATGTTGTTCTGAGAAGAGTAAAGAGGAGGCTGCTGCAGGTCTGGCTGGTTCATACTGGTCTGCAAGGCAGACATGGAAGCTGAAGAGATGAAGAGTGTGACTTGCTGCTCTTGTGAACTAGGTGACCCTTGGACCAGCTGAATCTGGGGAGAGGTATGGAACAAAGATGGCTGAGGTGGCTCAGCCTGGGTGGATCCTGGGGTCTGAAGGGATGAAACTGTATTCTGGTTCTGAAACTGCATGGGCTGTTGTTCTTGATTCATTGATGCCATGTTATTTTGTGGGTGAAATATAGACTGGTTCTGCTGTTCTGGGTTGGCCAGTGGATTCTGATTTGGGTTGAAAATCATATTTGGTGGCGGTTGCTTTGGGGATGCCATTGTAGCCATGGTATTCTGATTACTGAATAAAATATTCTGTTGTTGCTGCTGCTGTTGCTGTTGTTGCTGCTGCTGCTGCTGCTGTTGTGGATCTTGGGATGAAGAGCTGTTCTGGATGGCTACCATTGAATGCTGAGCCTGGAAGATTGTCCCTTGTTGGTTCTGGGCCATTGAATTTGGTGGGAGAGCACCTAAAGATACTGAAGGCTGAAACAAACCCTGCTGAGAGGGTTGGGCCTGTTCTTGGGCAAGCATAGGTGACTGAATATGGGATATCTGTGTCTGCTGCTGAAAAGCTGTTTGTTGCTCAGTGCTGGGTGCTGCCTGGAGGGGAGAAATGGAGTTCTGTGTAGTAAAAAATGAGATCTGTTCTTCTTGAGACACTGTGTTATTCTGAAGTGTATTTATAGAACTCTGAGAAAGGAACAAGTTGGTTGGCTGCTGGTCTTGAGGAACAGAAGAGCCTTGCAGTACAGCCATGGTACCCTGGGAATGAAACATCGAAGACTGCAATTGCTCAGAGGGTGAAGTGGAAGTTTGATTGTGGACAATGGGACTTGGGCTGTGAAAAAGAGAACCTTGAGTTTCCTGGGATATATTCTGAGCCTCCCCGATAGAATTTTGTGGGTGAAAAAGCTGAGCCTGTGAATGAGAAGGCTGCTGTATAAAGCTCCCAGACTGAAGAGACAATATCTCATTACTCTGCTGGAACAGACCATTACCCTGTGGTTGAGTAGCACTGTTCTGAACAGCCATCATATTTTTGGTAGATGAAAAAAGGTTGACTTGAGGTTGATTTTCTCCACTGTGCTGCATCTGTACCATAGTCTGAAATACATTGTTTTGTATCTGTTTTACTTGTCCTCCTGTCTCTTCTCCATCTGTTGAATTTGAAGTCTGAAACATGGTAGGACCTGGTGTTGCAACTTGCTGTGTTGTAGTAGTAGAAGTTTCATTCCCAGAAACTGAAGGAGAAGAGAACAATTCACATTGCATTTGCATGTCCTCATTGGTAGATAATGCACTCATCATATGTGATGCTTGCTGGTAAACTGGAGATTGTTGGAGGTTTCCATTGGCAGAGGCAGTTGAAGAGAATAATTCAGACTGCATTTGGGCAGCTGCCTGGCAGATACTCTGCTGCATTTCCATCACCATGGCTGCTGATGATTCCATCGCTTGCTGCTGCTGCTGCTGCTGCTGTTGCTGCTGCTGCTGCTGTTGATTGGATAATGTATTTTCAGCTTGAGGATGAACATTTTCAGCTCTTCCAGTCATTAAATTTTCTGGCCTGGCATGGACAGCTGGTTCTGTTGAAGAAAATATTCCAGGACTTACAGTGTTTTGAATTTGACTGACTTGCTGAAAAATGTCAGCACTAAGCTGTTCCTGGACATTCTCATTGCCATCTGAAGCAGAAAACAAAACTGAAGATAACTGCTGCTGGGCCTCCAGGACTTGCTGGACCAAATCCACATTTCCACTGCTGCTGCTGGCAGCACCGGCTGTAAAATTTCCAGCTTGTAACTGCTGTATGGTATTTTGTAGCTGACTCACACTGTTTGGTGGTGAGAAAATGTTGGATGAAATCTGTTGTTGCAAAGTCTGTCCTTGTTCTTGCAGGGGTGACGGCTGCTGTTGCTGTGACGCCTCAGTCAACTGAGACAAATTCACCACAGTGCCCTCAGACTGCAACACCTCTCTAGATTGGGGTTCTCTGCTCTGAAACTGGGTCGCCTGCTGCAACAGTGCATCGCTGCTGGACAGCTGGCCAGCAGCAGGACCTGCTGAAAAAGTCCCTGGTTGTGAAATGTCTTGTGTCTGCAGAGTTGTCAAAGTCTCTGGGTTGTACACTTTACTAGACTGAATTTGCTGTTGCTTTTCATTTTCAGGAGGTAAGTGGGAAGATGATGATGAAAAAGATCCACTTCCGGATATGTTGGAAATATTTTCTAATGTTTGCTGAGTTGATCCAACTGCCTTTGTTGCCTAAAAAACAAAAAAATCCCCCAAAGATATACTAACAATGAGACTTGAATATCAGAAGTATGGAGAAAACAAAGTTATACTAGCTCAATCTAGGAGCATCCTGGCATTTTGAACATATACAAAGAAGCCCCAAACTAGAACTAAGGGCTGTCCTATTGGGAAATGACTAAACAAATTAAGGAATGCGAATGCAATAGATTATTGTGCCATAAGAAGGGCAAAACAATTTTTTTCAGAGAAAATGAGAAAGACTTCTATGAAGTGATGCAGAGTAAAGTTAGTAGAACTAAGAGAATGGTGTATATAACAACAATATTAGAGAGAAAAAATAATTTTGAAAAACAGAACTCCTTTCAATGAATGAGAAAGTAGGAGTTCAGAAGATTGAAAATAAAACAACCACTACCAACTGTGAACTGCCAGAGAAGTGATACAAAATGCAGGGGGAAAAAACTCACAATTTTACACACAGCCAGCAGGAAAATGTATTTTTGCTGGTCTATGTATCTTCATATGAAAGTATTTGTTCCTCTGTATTGTTTTGTTGAGGGAGATGAGTGTGAGAGAGAATAAATGCTTCTAAAATCTTTTAAAAAAGGAATGAATTTGTCATTCCTAACTCTATTTAGGAAAGCTAATACTGTGTTTTTCATACTTTAGAGACAATAATGATACTCAGTGTGCCTTAGTAAAATAGCCAAACAAGGAGACCCCCCAAAAAATTTTTAAAACTCATAGATGTTGGGAATACTAATAGAATAATGGCCAAAATAATTAAATGTTGTGGTCTTTAATATTTAAGTTTTAATATATATCACTAACATTGAAGCAAGTAAAGAAGAACAAAGGTAAGAAAGGAAATATAGGAGACATGAGGAAAATACAGTACTGCATAGAGCTCTTGCTAATACTCAACATGCCATTCAATTCTGTCTTAATTCCTTCCTCCTTAAAAATTTATAATTGAAGTTCATGGGAAAAAGAAGATTCCTTTTACAGGCAACAGCAAAGAATTGCTCAACAAAGAAGGAATATCTATGTTTTTGAGGTCAGTAAAAGGAAAGGCAAAGTTAAACTCACAAAGGAAACAAATAATATGAAAATGGAGGAAGTAAGAAAAATGTCATAGAAAATCATTCTGCGCATAGAGGATGTTTTAGATTCAGGTCAAGGGTTGCAACTCACATCAACATAACTCACCTTAAAGACAGGAGAAGATCTTTTTTCTGCTGTTACTTCCATTGGAGTAACATCTTCATTCTTAATCATACTGCTTGACATGAGTGGAGTGATCAAGGCACTAGGAAGAATATTTACCTTATCTAGGTTACAACTAGTAGCTTTCATTACTGCAAACAAACAAAAAGAAACGTGAAATTTAAAATTCTAATATATGCTGGATTTAAGTGACAGTTTAAAGAACTATTTTTCTCATGGAACTATAATGGTAGAAAAATAAGTATACTCTATGTGATGAAATAGCTCACAAAAATGTAATACTTTTCTCTCCCTCCCTCTCTTTCTTTTTATTCTTTCCTTTTCCTTTCTTTCTTTCTACAGGGGCAATATAATTTAGTAGAGAAAGGACTAGCCTCAAAGCCAAGAAGCCCTGAGTTTATGTCTCAACTCAATACATAGTGGCTGTGTGACCCTAAGAAAGTCTTAACCTCTCAGTTCTCAAGGCAACCTTTAAAGACTAAGTTTCAGAAAAGATGCTAATGCATGTCAGCATCTTTTCTGAAACTTAGTCTTTAAAGGTTGCCTTAAGAACTCCCAGATTAGGAAGCGCCTCATACCCTTAAAATCACAGATCCAATTTTTATAATTCACATGGGTTTCATGGTTCTCAGGACCATCTTGAGAATATAATTTGAGGGTTTAATAGCCAATTTGGAAGCAAGTTCTGAGCCTAATTTCCTTTATTATTGAGTGTAGTCTGAAAGAAAAGAATAATTTTATAGACAGTGCAATCCTCACTCCTTAGGAATTTATTGAACTTAAACCACCTTACTAGAGGTCCTTGGAAGCCCTTGATTAAACCACCACCTACACACCTATGAGCATCTGCTCCTTCTCAAACGGGTCTGTGATGTCAGTGAAAGGGACTTTGCCTTGAATGGGAATAACTGTCTCCACACCTGCTCATCCTACTGGATCTCAGCTCTCCTCAATTTAACCCTGGGTTCCACTCAACATGCCAGACACCTCTTCACTGTTTAATATGGAGAAGACTCAGGTTTAACATTCAAGGCTCTCCTTCATCACTGACTCATCATCCTGTCCTAAATTTTTTGGTCAACCTTGTTACTCACATGTTGCAGCCTCTCTCTCCACTGACTTCAGTGTGATATTGGAGACTGTTGTGTGTCATATAATACTGATATGCCATTGTTATGAAAGCCTTTATTTCTGGGAGAACCTTGGGGGAAATTAATGGTGCTTTGTGATTTTTGATAGCAATCCAGCACTCTCCTTTTTGCTTAATTTTTTGCCCTGCTCGTCTATTTGTACTGTTTACTTCAGATATACCTGAAGGTGGAATGGCTTTGTGCTCATTCTTTCAACTATATGTCATGCCTCAGGCAATAAAAATTCTTCATCCATGAAGTTGGTTGGTGGATGGTTAGGTAGATGGTAATAAATCTCTCCCAAGAGGTTCTACAACGTTCTGGGGCTTGAACTAACTAGCATAATGTTGATATAAAAAGGAACAACTGGAACTACTCACAAGGAATTTCTTTTCAACTTGGAACTTCTGTATTAGATAAACACCGTCTATTTTATACTTTGCCTAATGTTTATAATTAGTGGTTCACTGAATAAAACCTTTTCTGTTCTATCTTTCACAGAAATTTGAACAGTGTTGATATAACAATGGGAGATGTCTTATTAGAAAAGAGCTTTTAAGGTAATGGTTTTTCCTACTGAATCAAATGCTTTTTAAGAACAGTAAGTACAAAGGGATATTGCATTCCTGTCTCTATATACTTATTACAGAATGGTGCTCTTAACCATATTTATTCTTTTTAGTGAATTTCCACTTCCTCTATTAGCACATTCAAGACTGTGATGTGAGAGGCCAAGTGTGATAGCTTTAATGTCCTTGATGGTAAAAAGTTTATTATAAAAATCACTGCAGATCTTTTCTATTTTTATTCGTTTTTGCTGTCCTTAAATACTCTTAGGTAAACTTTGCTTGACTGGACCTCTTGTCAATCTTTCAATAAATTAGTTTTATTGTCCCCTATTTCTTTCTGATCGATGAGGCAAGATAGGTCATTATCATCTATTAATATGAATCTCAAGATTTTTAGAATTATAAGTAATATGAAGTCAATGTTCCACTGAACCATATGAAGTGTCACAACCTAAGTTTTGTTTTTGTTTCTAACTCCAAAAATATTGGTTTTTTATCCAAAAATATTATAATAAAATTTATACAGTGTTTTGAGAGTGAGAGAATATTTGAATTATAAGAGGAATAATCTGATTTCTAGCAGAAACGTCTTATATAATGAAAGTTCCTTGGGAGTCTTAATATTTCTGTCTGGATCCCTAGTGTTAAGCTACAAGCTTTGCATATGCTTATTTATTAAAGACAAAAGCACTTAACAAATACTATTCCATTCATTCATTTATCCAAAAATAGAATAGGTATAGGAAGAAGTAATATGATTATCAATTTGCCAGTGTCAAGCATACTCTATGTAGTCAATAAATACTTAATGAATTGAAAATGTTAAGAGTCTCACAGACTAAAAATTTTTATTAAATTGGTTAACAAAATGCCCTGTGTTTTCTCAACCTTTTAGCTTAAAATTAATTGATGATTTATTTCAACATAATATGTTTTATCAGTAGCATGGGATGAAAGAAACAGGAAACTATGCAGGGGTAAAAGACAACACAACATCTAACCTCTAAAATGATCCCTCGATAGAAGAAATATCATTATTTGATCAATCTTATAGTAATGGAATAGGGATAACATTTAACTATATTTTTATTTTTTAATTTTTTAAAAGCAGATTTGACAAAGAAAACCTGAGACCCTTCTATTTTCAAAGATAAACATATCTGAGTAAAAAAGGAAGGAAAATAATCATACTGAAAAATTAAGTCTTTACATATGAACAAATTAAAGAAAAAAATAATGTGTACTATAGGAAAATAAAGGTTTGTCTATTAAATATTTTTATAAGGATTAATCTAGTACCTTTTATAGCCTCTTCAAAAGAACAAGGTCTTGCTGGGCTGGACATTTCCTTCTTCACATTTACATTCAGAGCATTAGCTGTTGATTAAAAGAAATAATGGTATTTACTATAAATTATCCAAATGAACAAGTAGGTTTTGCTTCAAACTTCTTTAATAACAGACTATTTACCTATATCACTCAATTTCGTGTTCAGTATTGAACTGAAATTTTAAATATGCATTTTACCAAAATGCTATCTTTTATATATTAACCTGTTTCTACACATGCAAGGGAAAGAAATGTTAACACTGGTCAAACATTTCTGAAAGTCAGGGGCAATCAAATGTGATTCAATACATCCTTATCTAACAGGTTTGCTATTAATCAATCATTAATATTTATTGAGTACTTACTATATACTAGACACTGTGCTATGTGCTGAGGATGTAGAAGGAACCAAAAAACAGTCCTCACTCTCAAGGAATATATAATTTGATAGAGGAGACAATATGCAAACATATATGCACAGGATCTAGAGGAAGTAATTAAAAGAGGGGGGGCACTAGAATTAAGAGGGATTGAGGAAAGTTCCATGTAAAACATGGGGTTTTACTTAAGGTTTAACAGTAGGGAGGATAGAGGAGAAAAAGTATTCTAGGCATAGGGAACAGCCAGAGAATATGCCCAGAGCTGAGAGTATGACTGTCTTGTTCATGTAATAATCAGGAGACCAGGGTCACTGGTTCTCAGAATACATGTGAGGGAGTAAGATATAAGAAAACTTGAAAAGTCAGAGGGGGTTGTTATGAAGGGATTCGAATGTCAAAACAAAAAACTTTGTGTTTGATCCTGGGATTGACAAGGAGCCATGGAGTTTATTGAAAGAATGACATGCTCAAAACTTGTGCTTTAGGAAAATCACTTTAGTAGCCAAATGAAAGATTAACTGCAGTGAAGAAAGAGTTGAAGCAGGCAAACCCTCCAACAGGTTACTGCAATAGTCCAAATGGGAGATAATAAAAGCTTGCACTAGAGTAGGGGCAGTATCAGAGGGCATTTGGTGGCACAGTGGATAGAGTGCCAGGCTTGCAATCAGGAAGACTCATTTTCCTGAGTTCAAATCCAATCTCAGGCAGTAGTTGTGTGATCGTGGGGAAGTCACTTCACCCTGTTTGCCTCAGTTTGCTCATGTATAAAATGAGCTGGAGAAGGAAATGGCAAACTACTCTGGTATCTTTGCCAAGAAGACCCCAAGTAGGGTGAGAGAGTGTCAGACATGATGGAAAAACAACTGAACAACAAAAAGTGTCAGAGAAGAAAAGATAGTATATTCAAGAGATGCTACAAAGGTGAAATCAACAGGCTTTGGCTGCAGCTTAGATACTGTGAGGTGGGGAGAGAGAAATAGTAAGAGATAGTGAGGAATTCAGGATGACTCCTAGGTTTTAAACCTGAGGAGCAGGGAGGATGGTGTTGCTCTTTAAAAAGGGAGAGTAAGAAAGTTTAGGGGGAAAACTAATAAATGTACTAGCAAGATATAATTAATCTATAATTCAGCAGACTTCTAGAAATATTCAAATAGACAGTGGGTATGTAAGGCTGAATTTTAAAAATATATAATGTGCATTTGGAACTTTTAATTCAAATTTCACCAACTATAACATATTAAGCTATAGCAGACAGAAAGCTGGTCTCACAACCAGGAAATACTATCTCTGATTCCTAGCAACTTTGGAACTCTGGGCAACTCACTTCAATAAGTCAATCAAAAATTACTTATGACTTTCTACAATATCCTAAGTACTGTGCTAAATGTTGAAAATATAAATACAAAAGAGAACAATAATCCCTATTCAAAATGAGTTAGTATTATACTATCAGTTGCCCAGTGCTGTAGGCAGTTCCTAAGCTGACAAAATGCAGAGAAGGCAATGAGCTCCAATAGTAGAGTTTCCTTACTTGAGAGATGAAATCAAAGTTTCAGTCTATTTCCCTATCCTAATATATGTATTACTAACTTATCACTAAGTAATTATAAATTATCCTACACAACTAGAATCACCCTGTAAAACTTAAATAAAAAGAATCTACAAATAAAGATTCCATCTAAATAGATTCTAATCTATTTTACTGTGTTTCTATTCAAATACAATTTATATTTTCCATGAATCACTCCAGAACAGAGAATTTCAAATGATAGCTAGAGTTATCAGACATACATGCAGAAACATATAAATAAAACTGTACATATTTCTTGAGAGTTGTTATGTTGCACTATGAACAGATAAATGAATTATGGAGCATTTGATAAGAAATAAACCTACATACAATTCACAAACAGTTAACGGGTTCCATAAATGTTAACAGTTAAAATCAGTAAATAATTCTTTAAAATGTATTTTATTTCAACGTCTAAACCAAGTCAATTATCACAATGTGACAAGAATGAACAGAAAAATTATTTTAAGGCATTTATTATGTGCTAACTAGTAGAGTAAAAATAGAAAAATCAAGGTAACTTCAGCTTTCAAGCAGCTCATTCTAGGATTGAGGAAGATATAAGAGTTCATCTACACATCAGATGGAAAGGTTGAAAGAACTAAGGGCATAGTAGCAAATGAGGACAAGGCCGAGGAGACATGACTGTAAGAATGGCAATGTCATTAGTATTGTAAGGACATAATGGCCGAAAAGATAGTAATGCCTTGTGTCCTTCATCTCACTGGAAAGACTGCAACTGGTGACCCTCATGATATCCTCTTAGAATGAATAGTCATGTTCTTCTCCTTGCCTAAATACCCAATGAAATTTGGGTGTCTGCATAGTCTGAGTTAAAGGGTTAACCATTAGTTAGTTAGTATATGAGACCATCAGATATTTCTACTTGAAAACCCATGTCTTGTTTTCTAAAGAATTACTGAACACTTTTCCCCAAAGTACCTAGTCATCTGACTGCCACCGCTGCCCTGCCTTCCCCCTCTAGGATCCACATGCTCCATAGCTCCCCTGGATCTCTACATCCTTGACCTCTAAAATCCATGGATTTAGTCATTAGAGAAGTTAATCCAGGATCATCTTAGGACTCCCATCCTGGTGCTTCTTGATTAGTGACTAAATGTCAGCTGATCCACTGCGTCCAATAATGGACTTATCCCATCTATTTAATCTTTCAGGACATCTTGCTGTCTTCCTTTGATATCTATTATTCCCTAACACTCAGAATACTGGCTAGTACAGTATTAAATGTTTATTGGCATTTAATAAATGCTTTCTATTTATCACCCATAAGTTATTTTAGGAAAATACTTGAAAGGAAAACATGACAATGGTTTTTTTCTAAAACTGCAAAAGCTATTTTTATTTGGCATCTAATCAATGTGATATCTCTTAAAAGCCACTATACTTCTCTGCTTTTCCATTACATTGGCATTCAAGAGTCCTAATAACTGTGGCTTACTAGAGAACTCAAGTGTCTAAATCAAAGAATATTTAAATCATGTGTAGTAAACAGCATAGTGACTGTACAAACACATGTATATATCACACACAGATAACATGAATGATTACACACATACATATGCAGACGTGTATGTGTATATACATACATATACACAAACTGTTATTGAGAACAGCTTATTTTGATTAACTTGAATACCTCATTTCCTTATTGAAGCTTGAGAGCAGAACATGTACACTACTGAGTTATTACTAACAGCAAATTCTCACATCACATATTTAAATCACTGGCAAGAAAATGAATTAGACAAAGTAGTTCTAAGGTTTCTTTTACATACATATAATGCCATACATGCAGAAAGAATCTTTAGTTTGGAAAAAATATTTAAGGTAATCATTTTTCCTACAATGTTTATTTCACTCAGTCAATCAAATGACAAGTATGATACTTGGTATGTATTAGGCACTAGATACAAATAAAAAGCAAAAACAGCCCATGCCCCCAGGGAGCTTACATTCTAAGGGGAAAGACAACATGAACAGAAATAGCTATATATCACATATATGTAGAATATTCAAGTAAACCTTAAAAGGGAAGACAACTTTAAAGGAAGCTGACGAAGAAGATGGTGTTTGAGTTGAGTGTTGAAGGAAGCTAGAGATTACAAAAGGCAGAGGTGAAGAGAGGACCTGCATTTTCATGAGAGATGGCAACCACAAATGGCACCCAAATGAGAACTAGAGCACCAGGTGAAAAATAAATAAATAGAAGCAGCAAGCAGGCCGTTATGGGTAGGATTGTAGGGAGGAATGATGCAGAGAAAGACTGGAAAGAAGAGAAAGAGTCAAGATGTGAGAAGTTTTAAATGCTAGAGGTGGTCTTTATATTTAATCCTGGATGTAACAGTAAGTCACTGGGTTGAATTAACAGACAAAATTAGACCTGAGCTTTAGTAGTTTGGGGAGGATGGATTGAAAAAGAGAGGCACTTATTCCTAGTAGCATTCAGAGATTACTACAATAACCCAGGGAGAACAAGGACCAAGGGGTGGAAATTTCAGAAACAGAATTACTATAAGAAAAAAATGAGCAATTATAACTACCCCAAAGGAAATGGACTGCTTTGCTGTCCTGAGGAAGTTTTTAAGCAGAAGCCAAATGACAGAAGGGAATCTTGTCTCAGTACAGGATATATTATTTAGAATTCTATTATTCTTTTTCAAAGTGTAGATCACAAACATATAGGGAAGCCTAGTCTTATCTCCTCAAAGGTGGGTATAGCACCAGATACTTTTATACAACAGTACCAGGATCTTGAATTCTTGGACAGTTGTGTTTAAAGGCATTCTGGCTAGGAAAGGATTATTGATTCTCTTCAGTAACATTTGTGGTGAAAGAATAAATGGACTGCCTAGCAACTGAGGGAACTAAGAAAGGCTCCCAATAAACTGTTACCAGCATTGAGTTTGCTTACTTAAATAAAGCAGTAAATTTCAGTTCCTATACACTATGATTCCTACTAGAAGACAGTGTATTCCATTCAGGTAATCATACAGATACAGTAGTATGGGCCCTATGAGTCAGACCTACATTAAAAGTATATTATTATATACTGGTCTAGCTTCTTTAAGAAAAAAATATAATTAGGATGTTCATTTTCTTTATTTCACTGTAGGACTAGGCATATCATCATATAATTGTTTGAAACCATGTCTAAAATATTTGCCCTTCTGCAATTTGGTGCCACAAGCCAAGCAGAAATTAAGAGTTGAGATTTGACTATGGTACAAGACAAAAATGACTAAGCAAATATATTTCCGTATTTTCTCTTTTTTCTCTTAAGATGTAAATAGACACCCAAGGAACAGTGAAAGATACTTGCACCTTATGGGAATTACACCTTGTCTTTATTTGCATTTCTATTCTAGATGAGACACTGATAAGATAGCATTTATTAAAGACTATTCATTTGGACAATCACCTCTTAAAATAGAGTATCTAAAATAGAGCCCCAAATATCAAAAAAAACTTTCTGGGTCTGGCTATATCCCAATTGCAATGATCTTTATTCAGGGTTGAGAAGGGTGAGCTTCATGTAACTCTGAAGGCTAAAGGGTCTCAGCTTTTCATACTGGTGTCCTGACAATTTGATTCACTAAGAGTTTTATATATAAACTAGGAAGACTTTTATTTAGTCATTTTCAGTTGTGTCCAACTCTTCTTGATCTCATTGGGGGTTTTCTTGGCAAAGATAGAGTTGTTAGCCATTTCCTTTTCCAGCTCATTTGATAGGTGAGACAAACAGATTAAGTGATTTGTCCAGGATCACGCAACTACTAAGTATCTGAGGCCAGACCTGTTTTGAAGTCAAGTCTTCCTGACTCCAGGGCCAATGCTCTGCCACCTCGCTGCACAAAACTAGAAAGATAGCTTATATCAAATGTACTGAACAATTAAAAACTGGCAAACATAAAGTTACAATAATTTTTACAATAATGATAAATAATTTAATTCCCCCCACTATTTAAGTTATAACTCTCTCAACACTCTCCAAGAATTAGAAATTAATCCTTCATTTCAATCCTGACTTCATTCTAGGACTTACCTGTATCTGGAGTGTAGGTAAATGGCTGAACATCATGGGATCTTCCAGCATTGGTCACTACATATATTCCCACAGACACAGGCAAGGTTATATATTGGTCATGATATGGGGGCACCTTCACAATAAGATGATTCTGGTTGGACAAAGGTAAAGGGGAAAATGAGAAAATCAGAGGGCTAAAATGGTAATACTAAAATTTTATAGACTTATTTTTCTATGAGCTATAAATGAAAAAAGAATTCATTAAGACACATATTCTATTAGTCAAATTAATGCTAGAACTAGATAAAATTGCTAGGCATAATATAAGTCTTTTACCCTGTAGTTTGTCTGGCACTGAGATCTTAGGGTCCATTGGAATGAAAAACTTTATTCACAGAAAGTCAAAGTTCCCAGGCTTTCAGAAAAGACAGATGTCATTCATTCGTGTAGAAACTTAACTTTTTCAGGCATTCTCTGTACACAGATCTTATTGACAATATGCAAAGGAAAAGAGCTTAGGGTTTTCATAGGGACATGTTAACAGTATGTTCTATTATTTTTCTCAACAGAAAATGAAGACTAAGATCTTACATTTTTCTTATATTAAAAGAGAAGGATAACTTGTTAGTACTAGAAACATGTCAATTTCCCAGCAAGTTGTCTTTTCCTTTCAAATTCTTCCTTCTTCTAAGTTCTCTCATTCCCATTCTCCCTGCTCCTTGGGGAAAAAAAAGTAAAAAACCATGTTCTGGAAATTAAGAAACCTGGGCTCTAGACTCTTATTCTGTCACTCAGTCAAATCACTCTACCTCTGTAAGCCCCCCCCCCCCTTCTACAAAAGGAAAGGAATACTAGGTGGTTTCTAAGCTCTCGATTAAAAATTCTAAAACTTTTAAAATTATATTTGGAGGGGAAAAAGCACCCTCAAGACAAAACAACAAATACAGTCCAGATTAAGTTGGTAAATTACTATAATCTCTGCAATCTTCCATGTAAATAATCCTCTTCAGTTCAAATCTGTTCTACAGTTTTGGGTTGTTTTTTTTTAAAGCCATTTTAATGCTATTTAAAAGTACTATTTTTTCAAAGAAGCCTTAACAAAAGAAAAGAAGTCTAGTCCAACACCACTTTACTACTACACTAAGAGTTCTAATCACTCTGGTAACAGCGAATATGAAATGAATTCTCTTTTCCCAAAGGCTCAAGTAATGGCAAAGAAAAATTAGGAGGCAAATGCTATACTTTTGTAAAAAATGCCAAGGTAGTTGAATGTAGAAGGAGTCAAAGGACCTTTTGTTGCTTAACTGGGTTGGAGTTATTTGGTGCATTCTACTAATAAAGTCAGTATCAGAGATTTTATCCTTATGCAAACCCCTGAGCTCTTTGTGCTCTATGTTTCTATCTTAGGTCAAGATTGCCATCACAAATATTCAGTCTTTGGGCCATGTGAGAATATAAATTAATTAGGACAAATCAATCAATGACTGCTGGAAAATAATCCAATGCACATATTCTATTGATAATACCTCAGTACATATACATGTAATACAGCAGATTCATTTATTACTTCTTTTAAAAATAGATTCATGACTACAGTGGTAGAGAAAGCTCCCCTGGTGAGTAAACAACTATCAATACAGCTCTGTATCTGCTCTGTATCTGCTCTGTACCTGAGGATGTATCTGAGTTGCTTGGAGACACAGAGAAGTTAAGGAAATTGCCCCAAGTCATACAGCTACTATGTTACAGAAGGGCCCAAACTTACATGGTTTTGATCCAGAGGATAGCTCTCTATTCACTGCATCACTTTTCAGATTTCATTTATAGTTTGATCAATTCATCAGTTATTATATAGGAAGGACTGGCACCTACAAGTCATAAAAACTGTTTCCTCTAGCTATCAGCCTAATGAAGTAATAACAGTGTAATGCCAACAAAGTTAACATCATTAAAAAGAACTATCAGAAAAAAAAAAAAAAGAACTATCAGATACAAATGGAAAACATCAAAGGCCCATACTTGTTATGGTTACAATGGAATACATTGATTACATGGTCCCATGGCATTGATTCAGTTTCTCAGATATACACATGTTTTAAGTCTTGTCTTTTTTGAATTCTATAACTTCATTAAAAAATAGCACCTGTGTCATTGATAAATCCTACCTTCAATCAAAATGACAGATAATTTCTAAAAGTACTTTTGCAGTTTTAAGAATAATAGGCAAACTCTAGAGCAGAGTTCTTATGCCAAGGTTAAGTCTGTAAACACATATTTTTATAGATAACTGCATTTCAACATAACCATTTTCCTTTGTAATCCTCTGTATTTTATTTCATGCACTTAAAAACATTATTTTGAGAATGGGCTGATAGGCTTTAGATTGCTAATGAGATCCATGGCATAAAAAAAAGCTTAAAACCTCTGCCCTAGAGTTTACATCCTTTTATTAAGTAAGTTTTTCTATATAGCAATTCCATTAACTTTATAAACTATATACTGAAACTTCAGTATCTGAAATAAATTATTTTCTAATAATGGTTTTTGTTAAAATTGTTTTTTAAAAGGTAGTTTTTTATATGCTCATTTTTAGAGTTTAATTGCAATCCTAGTATTTACTATCTTATCAACTTCCTTTTTTTTGTCAATCTGATACCTCATCAATCTTAAATTTGAAAAAAATCATAGTAAAGATAAAGTTTTCACAAGCACTCTTACTACTATGATTTTAAGTCAAAATTTTGAATACCTTTGGGCTAAGACCAAACAAACCAAAATACAAAAGGTAAAACATTTGATGGTTAAAACAAATGCTTTCTTAATTTTCCTTGAATTGGAAAAAAAAAACCAAAAACATGAATACTCTCATTTAAAGTGAATTTTAAATTTTAAAGGCTTTAAGGTTGAATTCCAACTTTTCTATGACAAATTGTTTTGGGAAAAAAATCATGTATTTCCCTTTCAGCATATAATCTTTTGTTACTATATATTATTATGAGCTATTTTTCACTACCTTTTGAGTTAATCTCATATTGCCACACTTTTTTCTACAATTGTGGAAATACAGACTTTCTCAAAGATATAAAATAAAACTAGTGTCAGAGCCAGAATTAAAATTTGTAGCCCTTGAACTCCCAGGCCTTTATTTAGAACAGTTATTCCCACCAAGTCTGTGAAGCTATCAACTCAATAGATCTTTCTCTTTTTATACTGAAAGGCTCCCTCCCCTCATTTCCCCAAAGTCAATATACCTCTGTATCTTTCACAGTATCTTGACTCCCAAAAGTCTTTTCTTCCTTTTACTTGCTCACAAGTAACTATAAATTTTTCATCAGGGTCACAGATTTTTATAAACACTAGGGAGAATACCCACAGGTCCAAAAAAACCACTCTATACTGTTTTGAGAAAATGCAAACCTGCCAAATTCCCTATTTTAATATTGTATTACTTTTTGTGTCATACATAACCTCATTCTCCCAGAAAGCACCTTCAAATCTGTTACCTGTTAAATTTTTCCAGTTAGCTAATCCTTCTCCAAAGTCACTACCCTATTCCAAGCCTTGCATCTCCTTCTAAGCCAAACTCTATTAATATAGTTAAACATATTTATTTCGATATGCAATTAAAAACATCAATACTTATGTAAATTTGTTAAAATGGGAATAGATATAATTAACATACTCCCATCACATACATGAATGTGTATTCATGTATAAGAGAATACACAAGAATAAAGGTTTTACTGTGATTTATACTAGAGAAACTAATTGTCAAATGGTCAAAAATAGTTTTCCCTCCCATTATTTTATGATAATCTAAATAACAATACATCATATAAATATAAGTAATTATTATTCAATTATATTTTAATATTTAAAATGATTTAGGATGTTAGGGGTGATTTTTTTAAAAACTATAAGTATTTATTCTAGTTGTTAGTAGTAACAAGATTATCTTTCAAAGAGCCTTTTTAAGTTTCAGTGATGAGAAAACTCAAAATATCTGGCCAAATAAGAGATAAATTAGTCAAATAAAATTACAACAACAAAGATTTAGCTAAACTTGCAGAAAAAGAGATAATTTGATATATAGAAAAGTTCCACAGAGGCTTGAGTATAAACTTCAAGTTTATACTTTGCCTTCAAAGCAGAAATTTTTTACTCAGATTTCCTTATTCAGCTACTTATAGAATAATTGGGGTGGGAGGGTTGATTTGTTTCATACATTAAACTATTTAACAAAACTTATTTACACTGATTTTAGGGGCTATTGTTCCCACAGGTTTTGAGGATGACTTAATAGTTAACTATATTTGTAGAACACTTTCAGACATTCTACAATTTTTATAAGTTAATTGTTGAATATGCACTTTCTCTTCTCATATTATCCACATACACCCAGGGTTTCTTTTCCCTCAAAATATTTCCTGAATACTCTTTTCCAAATTTCCAACTACAGCTTCTTTCACATATGAAAAGGCTTTGCATTACACCCAACTCTGATTTCATCTTGTAACAGTTCCACAAAAAACTCCTCTAAAAAAAATCCAGATACAAACTCTAAGATAAAAATCTCAAAATTAACAGTAGAAGGACAGGATCAAATGGAAGATCACATTATGATTTAGTTTATTTACATACTTGCTTGCCAAAACCCCAGGACCTCTGGACATAGCCACCAAATAAGGATATAATTCCTTTCCATTCCACCACATGTCTGTCTTATTTTTATGATTATTCTTCTTTAATCTATAGTGGCTGGCATAACTATCCTGAAAAAATAGTGTTTTAAGAAATTAAACTACCCCAGATTTCAAAGTTTGTTTTTTAAAAAGACATTTATTGTTTAAGACGCGTTAAAGGGTTTGGGTGACTATGATACAATTTGTTTTGGTTCTAGTTTCTGTATACTGCTAACAGGATCACAGGATAATGAAGAATATTAAATCACTCTAATCCAAGAATAATTTGTTAGGTGACTAATATGTGTATGGTATTTTGTTAAGTGCTAGAGATATAGCCCTTAAAGAGAAAGGCAAATAAAAAATATACTCCCTACCCTTAAGAAGTTCACATTTTACTTGGATGAAGAGGGAGTGAAAATATAACATGTAAACAATAAATAATATAAACATATAATACAATAATAAATTATACATATACATATATATGTATATATGAATGTATGTAGAATAATCTGAGGAGGAAAGAAATAACACTAACAATTATGGGGATCGAGAAAAGCTTCACTTAGTAGAAGGTGCACAAACTCAGCTTGGAAGAAAGCTAGAGATCTTAAGTGTTAGTAAGAAGAGAGTATATTTTAGGTATGAGGAACAGCCTGTACTGGTATAACATGGCCTGCTACATTTGGGGGAAAGCAAATTAGTCAACGTCGGTGAAAGATATGGTGTGTAAAAGAGAATAATGTGTAATAAGCTAGAAGGAGCTTTGG
Organism: Antechinus flavipes; assembly: GCF_016432865.1. Classification (NCBI taxonomy): domain Eukaryota; kingdom Metazoa; phylum Chordata; class Mammalia; order Dasyuromorphia; family Dasyuridae; genus Antechinus; species Antechinus flavipes. The sequence goes on from NC_067399.1 coordinate 47,792,634, forward strand.
ATGAAAAATTGAGAAATTTTAATTTTACCTGAGCAGCTAGATGGTACAGTGGAGAGAGTGATGAGCTGGATTCAGGAAGATTTGAATCAAATTTGAGTTCAGATACTTACTAGCTGTGTGATCCTGGGCAAGTCACTTAACCCTGCTTGCCTGTTTTCTCACCTGTAAAATGAGCTGGAGAAGAAAAATGGCAAAACCACTCTAGTATTTTTGCCAAGAAAACCCTAAATGAGATCATGAAGAATCAGACATGACTATAGTGACTGGAGACCAACAAAAAGTTTTATTCTAGAGGTGGTAAGATGCCACTGATGTCAGTCTTGTGTTTTAGGAAGCTTATTTAATTGGTTAGGAAGATCATTTTACTGCTTAGGATGTTGTAAATGAGAAATTTTATTTCAGATGAAAAAATCCTTCAGAAAACAAATAAGTTCATGCTACTGTCTTTCTCCTGGATGAGGAAATCCAAGTTACAGATAATGCCAAACTGTATTTTTTAAAAGACCCCAAGGAGAATTAAAGCTAGAATGTCCAAAGGCTATCAAACAACCCAAATGTGAGTTAAATCAATTAATAAGTTATGTTAGTTGCTTGTGTGATGTGCCTAATGATATGTTGGATACCCTGAAAAATGGAGAAGTGTCATGAAACATGGTCCATAAAGTCATACTCTACATGGGAAGACAAAATACACAATTTCCAAAAAATTATGTGTTAAACAGGATGGCATTAAATAAAGTGCAGTAAGAGCTGTTGTTGTTGGTTGTTGTATGTCAGGAAAATGCATATGAACTATTGAATTCTTTTGCCTCTCCTATTTCTCGCAATAACTAAAGAGTAGCATGGGGGCAAAGTAGCATGTCTTTTGGAAGACACCATAGAAATGCACTGTTCTTACAGATTATCTTTAATTTCATGTCATATAAAGAATTGGGTGGTTGCTTGTGTATGTATGTGTATGTGTGTGTGTGTGAGAGAGAGAGATGCCTTTCCTCAAGCTTCAGATCCCTTCCTTATTTTGTTTTGCTTGCTATCACTTCTAGAATCACTTCCTTTCTAACTCGCCATCCTAAAGTCCATTATAACTCTGAGCCTGTACTACTGCTTCTACTCATTTAGATGGGTAGTTTTCTTCTCCATGACTGTACTAGCTCATGATCTGCAGTTCTACATTGGCTTCTCCCAAACTCGGAATTAAAATTAACCCTTTTCTATTAGGTCTTACTCCTTGTATGGTTCTTCATTAGTTCTAATCTTTGTATATTCTAGCTAAGGCATAATTTGTTAGAAAGGTCCCCATAAGACAACTTTGTTAAAAAAAAAAACTGCAAACTGTTTTTGCATATGTAAATGTAATATTTTTTTCATGTTAACTAGATTTCTTTCAACTTCCCAAAAACAAAAATTAATGGTAAAGATTTTGTTGATTCTTGAACTAACAATAATCAGTATGCTTTGAATAAAGCAACTTATACCCAGGAAAAGAGAATTAAGAAAAATATTTTAGAGTTCAGAAGAGAATATTATCCTTTGGTATTAATTACAGCACACATAGAATAAGATAATTTTTAAACTATGTGCAAAAGAAAAGCTGGAGAAAGAAACAAATACATGTAGCAGAGAAAGATATCTTATAATCTAGAGGAAACCAGATCAGAAATAAAACTTTTTCCTTGGATGAACAAACAAAATAGCCCATGATTAGTTACACATAAATATTAAAATAGCTTAAGAGAAATACCTGATGAAATAATTCCATGTCTATTTCAGCTTCTGACTTCCAAGAGTTTTCATCTGATTGAATAAAAATGAAAATGTGTCAAAATATTAAATATTATGTCATTCTCTAGAAGTTAAATAACAAAAATCTCAGTAAACATTCCTTCCTGCATGTTCAGGTTAATATGGTTTCTACTTACCAGAAACATTCTCTTGGAAGATAACTTTAGTTCCCTTCAGAAAATTTTTGCCAATAAGAAAGACTTCTTCCTCTCCTTTTACTGAGCAACTATGAAGGCTTTTCTTTAAGATCTCTGGTACTCCTGCTGGCTGAGCTATAAAAAAAACAAGTACTAAATATAAAAAAGCATTAATATTTCCTATCCTAAAACATCATATCTAGCATAACTGACTCTATTACTCAGTTTACAGATTTTTTTTTGTCTTGTTTGTCTCTTTTTTCCTCCTATTTTGATATTATCATAGTTTGTACCCTCATCAACTCATGGAAAAGTCTGAGGAATAAGAGATAAGATTCAAAATCAGTCATTCAGATGCTCACTTTATTATGTGTAAGAAAAAGGTGCTAAGAGAGACAAAAGTGATACACTTCCTGCCTTCAAGACACTTAGCTTTTAGTGATTCATAGTTTATTAATGATTAGTTATAGGTATGTACAAAACATTCAAAGTAAGTACAAGGATGGTGTTTTGGGTTGGGGTTTTGGGGAGTTTTGTTTTTGTAGGGGTAGGAGAGAAACACTAGGAGTAGGAGTATGGGAAAAAATTTCAGGCAGGAGTGATAATTGGATTGAATGTTAAGAAAAACCAGGGATTTCAGAGCTAGAGGTAAGAAGGGAATATATTCCAAGCCAGGGTGACAGTCAGTGCAAAGATTTGGTGTTGGGAGACAGAATGCTACCTATAAGTAATAATAACACCAAAGAAGAATTAAAATATTATCCTAGAGACAAAAGGGAAACATTGGATTCATTAACAAAACAATAATCAGAAACAATCCTATTTCATTCTCACAATAACACTGTGAGGTAAGTGCTACCATCATCATTTTATAATAAGGAAACTGAACCTGGGATAAGTTAACCAACTTGGGACAACTAGGTGGTACAGTGGACAGAGTACTGAATCTGGAGTCAGGAAGAAGTGAGTTCAAAACAAGCCTCAGATAGGAAATGTGTGACCTGGCCAAGTGAACCTCTATATGTCTTATTTGCCACATCTGCAAAATGGGAAAAATATCCCAGAGTTGTTGCAAAGATCAAATGGTATATGGTAATTTACCAGTCTGCCATACAGCAGGTGTTATATAAATGTTAACTATTATAACTATGATTAAGTGACTCACTGAGGATCACATAATTAGTAAACATCTGAACAAGATTCAAATTCAAGTCTTCGGGACTAAAAGTCCACAACTCTAACCATATACTTAACTAGTGCTTTCCTTCAGTTTACTGAATAAGGGGGTGACAGTCGAATTGGTGTTTCATTAATATCAACTTAGGACAGGAGGAGAGAGAGAAGGGAAGTAGAGATATCAATGAGAAGACTACTACAGTAGCTCAGAGAAGAAGAAGTAAAGGCTTAAATTAGGCCAGTGGCTGTGAGAGTAAAGAGCTGACAGACTGGAGATGTTGTAAAACTAATGAAACTTGGCAATCAATTAAATAAATAAGGTGAAAGGGAAGAGTCAGCAATGACACCTAAGTTACAAAACTGGATTTCTTGGAAAGGTGAAAGAACTAAGGAAATTCAGATGAGTAGGTCAGTCAAGCAATAAGCATTTATTAAGCGCCTCCTCTAAGGCACTATGTTAACCTATGTGCTGAAGATAAAAAAAAATTTTTTTAAAGACAGTACCTATCCTCAAGGGGACTCATAATCTAATAAAGAATATACAGGGAAAATAGAAAATAATTAGCCAAGGGAAAACACTAGAATTAAGAAAGGTTTTCTGTAGAAGGTAAGGTTTTAACTGGGATCTGAAGGAAACCAGGAAAGTCAGAAGGCAGAGATGAGAAGGGAGAGAATTCCAGGAATGGAAGGAAGGAAAAGAGAGGAAGGGAGAAGGGAGGGAGAGAGAGAGAGAGAGACAGACAGACAGAGACAGAGAGACACTGTCTTGTTTGTCAAACAGCTATTCAAGAGGTCAGTGTCACTGGATGGTCGAGTACCATGGTGAGGTAAGTAAGTACCATGGAAAAGTAAGTGTGAAGGGCTCTCAATGCCAGGACAGAGCATTTTATATTTGAAGATCCTAGAGATGATAGGGATAGAAGAGGATTGACATGGTCAGATCTGGAATGCCTCTCCATCCTCAGCTCTGACTAGTGACTTTCCTGGCTTCATTTAAGTTCCACTAAAATCCTGTGTTTTATAGGAAGCCTTCCAATCTCTCTTAAATTCCAATGCCTTGCCTCTGATAATTCTTCCATATCTATCCTATATATATGCTACATAGCTTGCTTTGCATGTATTTATTTGTACATTATTTCTCCATAAGACTGTAAACTCCTTGAAGGAGAAGAAAGCCCTTGATCTCTACCCATTGCTTAGCACAGTGCCTGGCAGAAATGCTTATTGTCTGATTGAAAAGCACTAGAACTGATCATAGTGAGTCCTCCAGGAAAATTATCTTTGGTCCTGACCTGTGATTTTTTTGGTATTGAGAACTCCACATGAGATTCTCTCTGCAGATACTTATCAATAATACTGCTTAAAAACTTAAGAGAAGTCAAGAGAAGTGGGGCCTGAAAGTTGGAGGGAACCTCTGAAAGGTTAATCATCAGAGGCCTTGGAATCAAGATCTTCCTCACCAAGAGGCAAGCCTGGAATGCACAACAATACTTAGTTTCTCACCAAGAAGAGACAGAGAATAAAAAAAAAATGTTTGCTATTTTCAAGATTAAAGGTGATATCTACTAAGTGTTGAAAACAGAGACATTTAAGGATCTGTAGTTAATAAACTGGGTAATAATTTGTAGAGAACGTAATTATTTTACAAGTGAATACTTCTAAGCTTCTCATAAATGCTCAATAAGTTAAAAGGGCTTTTCTTACAATATTAATGTGTTTAGCAAACTTTTCTATTATGGAGAAAGGATAAATTAGTATAGCTTTCATCTAATGTCACATTCTCATTACATTTTTACTATATTTTTGTACAAAACAAATGACTTTCTATATTTTCTTGTTATTTATTGATGCATACTTAATTTTCCTCCACTTGTGTAATACTTTTTGGGTTATCCTGGATTCATCTATGATTATAAAATACAAGCTCTGGCAGATCTTGCCAGTCTGGGAAGGATTTTCCTACAGCCTCAGGAAAAGTCTCATCACCTCTTAGGTGATCACCAGATAGTGAATTTTTGGTTCATAGTAACTCAATACATTGTGTACTAATGAAGGATCATGCTCTACATTTGTGAAGAGAGTACTCACATTCATGAAAATGACTCATAATTCACTTAATTTTATCTTTGCTACAATTCATTTACTAACTGCACAATTCAACAGTTATTCTAACTAAATATTAAAGTTATAATTGAGACATTTTTCAATGATTTCTGTGTGCAAGCTATGCACAACTATATCTGTATGTAATGTATACACTGAAATTAATGTTAGACAAAATATTCCCAAAGACAGTGATGACTGGACCTCCACAAAAGTTCCAAGCTAACTTGACTAGGAGGTACTTTTGGAATTCCACACTTGTTTTGGAAAGGCATGTATGGTCAAGAAATAAAGGGCAAAAATTTTGAGAAGAAAAACAAAAGAAGAGGTGTAAACCTATATGAATAGGTTGGATTAACAATGAAGCAAATGAACTCTTCCCTTCCCCCACTTTCAAATATTATGTAAAATTCCACTTCATTAATGACACTAAAACTTCCCCCATTATCTTTTCTTTTCTATCTCATTATCTTTTCCTCTAACGCTCTGAAAATAAAAGGCTGCCAAATGAGGCTCTTTAGAGGGTGCTGTGTATGTCTTCATATTTACATTTACCATACACAAAGAACTAAATTGTGATTATTCAAAAATAATAAAACAACTTGTCAGCTAGAAAAAGGTCATTTCTACTTAAGTTTTAATGGTTATCCAAAAGGAGCAGTTTTGTACTGAACAGATTTAAGAGACAATATTATTTGCTTATTTATCAATGAAATGGATTTCAATTATAAACTGGTAGAGAGAGAAAAAATAATTATACTACTAAGAAAAGTAAAATAAAATATAAAAATACTATCACTTTGTTATGTAAACAACTTTCAAACATCTATTTTCTTTGGTTGATTCGAAATAGTATTCTAAGAAGTTAAAACTTTTCACTCCTTTCCAACAAAAAAATATTAAAAAGTTCTGGGTAATGAAAAATTAATTGTTGAACCTTTTTGCTTGAGGTACAAGTATATAAAATTGTACAAGCCAGAGAAATAAATACAAATCAGAAATTAAACACTTTTACTTGACTTACTAATTCATTACTTTCAATGTGATCATGTCAACAGTGTTACTAAAAACTATTCTATTAATAAATATGTGGCAGAAAAACTTTAGTGGAAAAATACTGATATATGTGTAACCAAACCTTTTCTAATTTGTCTTTGCTGAATGGGGCAAAATTCATCATGATTCTCTTAGGCTATGTTACATTTAATCCATCATAATATATTCTTTATGTATCAAAATTTAATGAAAGAGAACTGACGATTTCTGAGCTTTGTCTCCTTTTAACAAACATGAGAAGTTATGAAGGAATTTTTGGAGTAAAGTGTCAGATTATAATCAAGGAAAACCAGTATATCTCATTCTAGAAGAAAGTCACATTTCAGACATTTGTGACCAACAGTACAATAACAATAACAAAAAAGATATTAATAAGAACCAATGTCATCTAAGGAAAAAAGTTATGCATAGGAAGGGTAGTTATAAAAGGGGAAAGTCACATTTAATATTTTTGGATAAAATCTGTGATTCACTGGCCTAAAGAATTTTCTGGAAGAACACTCTATCCACCACTACAAAGCAGCACCTGTGCAGGAATATTACCATTTAAAGAGTTGCTCCGAGCATTGAGAAGTCAAGTAACTTGCTCAGAGTCACAGAGTATTGGGGACAATACTTGGGTCTTCCTGATGTCAAGCACTGGAGTCATAGGTAAATGGGGGCTGTTAACCTGTACATATGGATCCCCATCAGCTACATATTGACTCAAAACCATATAGTAACATTATCTACATTTCATTATGGTGTGGTTGTACATAATAAGCATTTGTTAAGCATGTATGCTTAACAAATTTCACAATTTACTAATATTATAAAATAAGCAAAAGTGATATAATACTCTGTGGAGAATTCCAAGCATGAGAAATATAAAGGAAAGACCCTTTCATTTCCCTTGAAGTGATCAATCACTTCCAACCCTGCTTATAAGATCAGAGAGGCTCTGAACCATCACCAAAGGGCAGGAATTTTTAAAACATAAGCAGTAACAAAAATACTGGCAATGTGCCTTTCCAATGGACAAATGGTTTTAAATGGAACATCAAATGCCTGCTTCCTCTCCTTCCCTTCTGCTTGCCCTCATTTCCTCTCTGCCTCCTCATCTTCTTAATTCCCTCCATCTCCCTGCCTATTTCTAATCCAAATCCTGCCTACTTCCTTCTCACTCTCATTGTCTTTAACACCCTTCTCAAAAATGCTACATTCATGTAAAATATTTGCCATAAAACATATATTAAGAGAAACATTTTTGATAATACAATATCACTGGTATAATGTTTCATTAAGTGCATCTACATCTAAAATATTTTTCTCTAAACTTAAATTCCTTGTAAAATTATACCTTTCTGATTTACTTTATGTTATCATATTCACTAAAAAAAACTGCATTATGACAATATAATAAATATATGTCCTTCTTCCTGTGAAATTAGAGAAGATAATATCCCTCTTAAAACTATTACTAGATATAATTTAGTTCTCAAAGGTCTCATTGGACCTTTTGGTGGACAAACTGAACTTAAAATGTTTCTCGAAACCTTTACAACTATAATTTGATGAAAAATAAACCAATTCTTTATAAACAGGTATAATACTGAGCTAATAAACATTGGAAGTATTCTCATTTACATTCAATCATTCAAAAGAAAAAAATCTCTAATTAAAGACATTAAAAAAAAGATTGACAATTCATAGCCTCTTATTTGCCAAGTGCTGTACTGAATGCTTTAGAAATATTATCTCATTTGACTGAACAATCCTAGAAGGTGGGTGCTAATGTTGTTCCCATTTCACAGTTAAGGAAACTGAGGCAAATAAAGTTTAAAATAACTTGCCCTGAATAGCAGAGCTAGTAAATATTTGAAGTTGCAAGCAGGTCTTTCTGACTCAGAAACATATTCTAGCCACTACTGCACCTCAACAGGCTCTTTGCAGGCAAAGGCTATTTTTGTCTTTCTTTGTATCTCTAGTGCTTAGTACTATGACTAGCACATATTAAATGCTTAATAAGTGCATCCTATCCATCTTTTTGCTATCTGCCCTGACACAGAGCCTTACCCCTCTGTCTCCAATATTGAGAATAGCAAATAAATGAATAGACCATTGAATCTGAAAAGAGCATGCCATTTAAGTGTCCTATGGCTCCATTTATCATTCCACTTACTTAACAGAACAAAACTATTATTAGAAGCTACTCCTTTTGGATGTGCTTTCATTCTCTATTAGAATATAAGCTCCTTGAAGACAGACACTATCTCATGTTTATGTTTCTATTCCCAGTACTTAGCTCAGTGTCTGACACACAGTAGATGCTAATGAATTCTTTTGTTTCTCCATTCATAATCTAAATTTAAAATAAGCACTAAAATATCAGTACCATTCTAAAATGCTCAGCAATCAGGTATTTTACTTTTATGGCCTTCATCTACTCTCCCTTATACAATTTCATACATGCAAAATCTTGCCTTTATATTCCATCCAAATCCAAGAGAAAACTTACTATTTTTACATTCTAGTTTGGATGAACAATAACTAATTCCCTAAATTGCTTATATATATATTAGTAGAATAGGCCAAAATAATTGAACACAGAAAGATACATGGAGCGGTGAAAAGGTAAAGAGCCTGAAGAGGATCAAGCAGTTGAAACACCTAGGGTTCGGCTGGTGGCTCTTTTACTTATTTTGTGATCTTGGACAAGACACAATCATATCTGGACTTTATTTTCTAAGGACATTTATAATTCTAGAATTCTGTAAAATTAAAACAAAATTCTTTTCACTCACAATAATAAAACAAAATGTTTGTCTAAATATTTACAAATTTCTAAGTAACATTTATTTTAAAATTTAATATCCACTTTTTTTCCCTAAAAAGATAAGGATCAATTTTTTAAATGAGATAATCAGAAAAAATCTATATCCCGCACTTGAATTTTGCAAATATAAAATGGAAAATTTACTGGGATTTTCTGAAATTTTCCTAAATTCATGAAGGCTCCAGTGATGTGCAAATTATTTAGTACAAGGAATTATTCTGATATGACTTCATTTTGTGACAGCAATGATAATGGTATTTCTAATAATGCTATGCTAACTCTGAATGTCTGACCTTGACCAGATGAAAACTGTTTAAGCTGGATGCCCCATTTTCAATAAGCTGTCCTGTCACATGAGGGCTGAATTTTGTGTCTTATACATACATATTGTTTTTATTTGTTGCGTTTTAATTCTGTGATTTGGAAGAATGGAAAACATTACTCTTTGGGAAAGAGCGAAAAATAACTTTTAATGAGCACACGTCAATGACAGATATTGCAGCAGCTGTTGGTTTGAGGAAATCAAATGGTTTAAGGATCACTACATGAAACAGGTTCACTTTCAAGGAAGTGCAAAAGATAATATGGTTAAAAAAGGAAAAATGAACTCCTCCAATTGACAAGCTATTGCTATGCAATTGTCTGATCAATTTTTAAAAAACAAACGGACCTTTTAGAGGAATTTGGAAGTCAGAGGGATTGTTACTGTCTCGTCTAAAGTGTGGTATAGGGTTTTTGAAGTGGGAAGAATAGTGAAAGGACAAGTAAGCATAGTTACTGCAATTTACAATGAAATGAGTCTAGAAAAAAATTTAGTTTTATAGCTTCAAACTCAATAAAATTAACTAATGATGCAGCAAATGATAGTGATAAACAATCAATAAAAGGATATCTCCTTATTTTATTCAGAGCATTTATTTTTACTTTATTTTGTTTTGTTTTTTGTTTTTTTGCTGAGGCAATTGGGATCAAGTGACTTGCCCAGAGTCACACAGCTAGGACGTGTTAAGTGTCTAATTTGAATTCAGGTCCTCCTGCCTTCAGGGCAGGTGCTCTATCCACTGTGCCACTTAGCAGCCCCACCTAGCTGCCCTTATTTTTTACTTTATTTGAATAAAGTTGAACAAGTTTTTAGAAGACATCCATATAATTGTAAAGCTAGAGTTAACTTTCTTGAAACTTAGTTATGAGATACTATGATTCAGTTATTAAACTAAAAATCAGTTTTCCAAGGGATGTAATATCTTTATATTTACATGCTACAAATATAGTTATGTATGCTATAGCTACTTACTACATAGAATTGGAGAGGAAGGTGTTTGTAGTGTTAAAGTTGAGCCATCTTTCCGTGTGATGTTAACTCGAAACACCAATCTGGCTCGAGTACTTTTTTTCTTGGAACCAGCAATTCCTATTCTAGCTTCAACATCAGCATTTCTGAGTTTCAGGATCCCTACGCAATCCACCCTAAGGAAGGAAAAAAAATGGTATTATTAATATTTACTGGTATGTGGTACTCAAAAAAAGATAATTTCCATAAATTCACATTTACAAATTTCCATATTAAAACCAAACCTGAATATAGAATAGCAATCTTATTTGAGACCATAGACTATTAACTATATACCCTCAATAGGAAGAGAATGAATAAAATTATGCACAGTAAGATTTCTTTTTATCTAAAAAAAAATCATTAAATACACTGATCCAAAATTAGTGACTACAAATTACTTAAACATCTCCTAGTTCTTTAAGGCTTCTTGATAAAGAAAAGGATTTTGTAATTAATTTTAAATTATTACATAAACATGAGTTATCTCAAACAATGATTTTATATTATTTTCATACCAACATACTTGTTTCTGCATACTATCAAATGTATTAATTTTTCCATTATTAATGGAGGAAATCATGGATGGCAAGTATGCAAAATATAAAACTTAAAATTTAAAAACCTAAATATCAGTACTGGTTTAGAAAGGAGACTTTTCCTTTAATACCTTTTCACAAAAGCCTCTTTTTTTAGCCTCTCTTTTTACAGTTAATTTTTATAAGCTAAACTAGTGAATCTGATATGTATATATACGTATATATTTTTTAAATCATAAGGATGTTATAAAAATGATCTGTTTTATCAGAATCCTCTGCATCTTCACTGTATTTTTTGCTCATTTAGCATAGCCTTGAAAAAGGATCCTGAAACTAAGTAAGGTTCTAGAAAATATCCTTTATAGCCTCAATGATTTTTAAGACTAAGCACAAGTGATCATAGCATGTGAAAACTCCTGGTACCAGGTATAGAGTCCTAACCATTTATGGCTTCCACAATTCAGTTATTTGGCAAAGGTTGGCATATGTCAAATACCAGCCATTACAGATGATTGCGTAATTTTAACTTATCTCCAAAACAGGAAATAGCTACTACTTATAATTTATTTAAAGAAAAAGAAGAGGATTTTAAAATCTTACAAGTCATCAAAAAGTGTTCAGTGAAAGAATGACAACAAAGACTGGTTCAATGGCCACTTAAAATGTACAAACAAATTCATCAGTAGGCTGATGAACATGAGTCTTCCCAACTCTTTTAGAGAGTAACTGGGCTTCTATAATAGATATATCTTAAATCTAAAGAGGTTAGTACAATATGTGTGTATACAATATAAGGAGTAAAACTAAAGCAACTCAAGAAACCCCAACAAAATATAAAAATTAAATAAACTCATTAACAACTACAACAACATTCACACAATCAATCTTAGATATGAGAAGTAGAAAAATAAATGCAGTAGCTACAATTAACAAGTTTCTGACTTTTACATCAGGTTATAAAAATTTATTAAGTATTCTTGATTTCCAATAACTTCAGAGTTCATAATTATGAGTTGGGAGATTTATATATTTATATGTGGAAGATGCTTCAGAGGCTGCTATTTTACAGATGAGGAGACTAAGCTCTAAGGAAAGTAAATGCCAAATAGTAAACATCAGGGGTATGACATTAATCTAGATCCTCTAACTTCATAGACAGTGCTTCTTTCATTGCATCACACTAAGAAAGGGGAATTGGTCAAAATAAACGTCAGTGAAGGGAGATGTGAAAATGGAAAAGTAGCCAATATCACCAAAGGCTTAACTAATGCAGTTCAACAGTATTAAAATCAAATAGTACTGTGACAAAATGAAATCCAGCTAGATAATGTGATTGATTATTTATTAATAACAACATTTTATCTGTCATGATTTTTGCAGAAACATTAATGACATTGGAAGTGGTATGCTACTATTAAGACCAGAGGGTAAAGGTAAATGGAGTAAAGACCAGAGCACAGATCAGAAAAGCAGTGACCATGCCTCTAGCCAGATCACACTACCTGAGAAGCACCAAAACCTTGCAGTTCTGAAACAGAGGTATGGAAAAGTCTGAAGTTTGGGACAGTGCTTCCCCATCCTAGGTGAGCAGAGTCCAACTTTAAGATAAAGCCCAAAGAAGACTGGAACAATGCACAAACAAAAACATAATATGGCCATTAAAAAGCTACTACAGGGATAGAGATCATCTATCAAAGCCTAACAAGAATTCCTGGAAGCATTAAAGAAAGAGCTAAGAATTGTAGAGAAAATACTCAAAAAGTAATCAACGTGATGCAAGAAAATTATGAAAAGAGAATTAGCAGCTTGGTAAAGGAGGCCAAAAAATACTGAAGAAAAAAAGGACTTTTAAAAAGAGAAAAGGCCAAATAGAACAAAAAGATACAAAAGCTCACTGAAGAAAATAATTCGTTAGAATTCAATCAAATAAGAATTGGGTAAGACAATGCAACAATAAAACAAAGTCAAAAAGATGAAAAACTAGAAGAAAATTTGAAATCTCTCATAGGAAAAACAGCTAACCTGGAAAACAGATTGAGGAGAGAGAATTTAAGAATTATTGGACCACCTGAAATATCACCAAAGAAAAAGCCTAGACATCATATTTCAAGAAATTATCAAGGAAGTTTTCCCTGATATCTTAAATCTAAAGGGTGAAACTGAAACTGAAAAAATCCACTGACTGCTTCCTGAAAAACATTCCAAAATGAAAACTCCCAGTAATAATTATAACCAAATTCCAGAGCTTCCAGATCAAAGAGAAAATACTTCAAGCAGTCAGGAAGAAATAATTCAAATATTGTGGAGTCACATTCAAAATCACACAAGATTTAGCAATGCCATGTAAAAGAGGAGGACAGCTTAGAAGGTGATATATTGGAAGGCAAAAGAAATAGGATCAGAAGTAAGAATAATCTACTTAGCAAAACTAAGTATACTTCTTCAGGGGGAAGCATGAACATTTAATGAGATATAAGACTTTCAAGCATTCCTGAGTAAAAGACCAGACCTGAACAGAAAATCAAACACAAGACTCAAGAGAAAGATAAGCACGAAAGAGTAATTCTTAGATTCCTAATAAATTTTAAATGTTTACATTCCTATATGGGAAGATGATACATGTAATTCTTAAGAACTTTATCTGTGTTAAGGAAGTTAAAAAGAGTTTACATTAACAGAGGGCATAGAAGTGAGTTAATTATGTTGGAATGATCTCCCCAAAAAATGAAGAGGTGAAAAAGAGGGATTTACTGAAAGAAAAGGAAAGGGAGAGGAGAGGTAGGAAAAAATTTCTCACATAAAAGAGGTTCACAAACAAGAGTTTTCACAGTAGAGAGGAAAATCGAATGAAGGAGCAGGCAATGCTTGAAATTCATTCTTACTAGAAGTAGTTCAAAGACAGACGTATACATGTGTATGTGTGTCTATACAGTCTCTCTCTCTCTCTCTCTCCTTAGTTGTATGCAGAAATATAACTTAGTCAATAGAGAAATAAGAGGAGAAGAGGATAAGACAAAGTGATATAAATGATAAAATGGAGGACAGATTAAGTAGGAGGCAGTGGTTAAAAGCAAAACAGACTTCTGAGGAGTTATAGGATAAAAAGAGAGAAAGAAAGATGAAAATGGGATGATGGGGAAAATATCATTAGTAATCTTAACTGTGAATGTAAATGGGATGAGCTTACTCATAAAATGAAAGAGGATAGCAGAATGAATTAAAAACCAGAATTCAATAATGTTTGTTGATAAGAGACACACCTGAAACAGAAATACACACACAAAATTAAAATAAAGAGCTGAAGCAGAATTTGATATGCTTCAGACAAACTAAAAAAAAAAAAAGACAAGGGAAGTAATAATAATTTCAGACAAAGCAAAAGCAAAAATAGATCTAATTAAAATGGATAATCAGAGAGACTACATTTTGCTATAGATAATGAAATAATCTTTTTAAAATTTATAGGAGGTTTCTCCAAAAAAATCCTCATTTCTTAAATATATACTGAATATAGAACTGCATCAAATTTATAAAATAAGAGCTAATGATATATTGTCAAAGGGAATATAAAGGTAGTTTTTAGAAGAAATCAATTGCCATAAGGAAAAACATACTAAGTTACCATTCATTAGAGAAAGGCAAATTAAAACAATTCAGAGGTATCACTTCAAACCTACTAAAAATGACAAATGCTAGAGCAGATGGGGGGGAAATAGATACGTTAATAAAATGTTGATGGAATAGTGAACTGGTTCAGCCATTCTGGAGAACAATTTGAAACTATGCCCAAAGAGCTCTAAAACTTCATATCCTTTGATACAGCAATCACATTATTAGGTCTATATCCCAAGAGAAAAGTCAGGCATAAAAATCTAGCAAGCAAGCATGAAGTACTTTTTTTTTTATGAAGTACATTTTTTAAAAATCCAATAAAAAACTATATAAGGTTGATAATTTCAAAAATTTTAAAAGGCCAAAAAATAACATTTTTCCTGTCAACTATACAAATGATAATACAAGAATGAAAAAGATTCTTATTACTTACGCCAGTGTCATGTTGTTGCTAGGGTCAAGGCCAACTTCTATAACTGTAGTGCCTTCAATATCAACTTCTTTGCAAGGAGTTGTATTTCTACCAGTTACTCTGCAGGCCTGATAAAACCCATGTGGTTTCACTCGACCAGAATCATTACCCACAAATACTTGTAGCACTACAGGTTCATTGTGTCCTTCCAGCTGGAATCAAATAGCAGAAACAAAGTTAACTGACCTTCAATGTATAAATTATAAAATTAAATTTTTATAAAAAAGTAAGCATGTAGATACAAGGTAACAATGAAATTATCCAATTTTCAAAAAAATAATAAGAGATTAAGAAAAATTTTTTGAAAGAAATGTTCATACTCAAAAGTTCTATTGAAATCATAAGATATTAATATATTAACATATTATATATATTAATATATACTACAGAAAATACCATATAAAACAAATTTATTAACATTAATAAAATAATTAAATTTCATTTATGCTTTGACTTTTAGCAAGTGAAGTATAATTTATGAGTGGAGATATGTTTAGAATGCATAAATTTTATTAGAAGGGAAAGCTTTTATTGTGATAGGAGAAATTTTAGAAGACAAACTTCTAAATCTAATTGCAGTTTGACAGAAAGATTACCCAGGCATAATGGTGCTGAAGAAAAGAGTAGTAATGAAATACTTTTGCAATGCAGAAGAATGAACAGGAAGATTTTAGAGAAATGAATAAAATGGCTTTTAAACTAATGTGTTAAGTTTGTTATATTCTTTTTTAAAGCTGTAATGCAATAAATATTTGCATTTTCATATATATTCCTCTTTTTTCTATTTTTTGCATATAGAAATGCTTGCTAAATTTGTAACACTAAAAATGTTAAATTTATGATGGAAGAGATATGGTTAGAAAGCACTCTGTTAAAAAAAAAAAAAAAAAGACCTGAGGATTTTAATAGATTGCAAGTTCAATGTATATGAGTAAGCAATGTAATACGGAATCCCAGATGTAATCCTGAGTCACAATGAGAAGCATAGCTTCTAAAATAAGGATGCAGTAATCCTGCAGACTATATGTCTGATGCATAGTAAATGCTTAATAAATGCAAATTAATTCATACTGATAAGATAGATTGTTCAGAGAAAGCAACAACAACATTAAAGAGTCTAATTCATGCTACATGATGAAGGGTTAAAGAAATAAAAAATATTTGACTGGCAAAAGAGAATATTTGGGAAGGTGAAGGGGATTATATGGCAATTATTATATATGTCATCTTCAACTAAAATGGAAGAGAGTCTATTAGACTTTATTTATTTCTAAAGTGTAGTAGACCTATGTGCAACAGGGAGAAACAGAAAATAGATTGATATGAAGGAACACTTCTTAACAATTAGAATATTCCCAAAATAGGACAGGCTGCCATGAGGAGCAGTCAATTTGCCTTTACTATAAGTCTTTAAGCAGAGGATAAATGACAATACATTGTACAGGTTGTAATGGGAATTCTTTCAGGAATTGAATGGACTTAATATTCAGTGAAGTTCCTTCCAATAGGTTTATCATATCTTCTATCTTCATTCTAATAATTTGTTTTTAATCAAGGAAAAAGTGTTGTTTATTGGCCATTTAAAAATTATTTTCCAAGATGATTCTGAAAATATGGAAGTCATTTATAAATTTTACTTAAACAACTACTCAACATGCTGCACTAAATGAGTTGGTAACATGGTGTAGGTCTTTAAAATATTGAGTCAAAGAGCAAAGCAAGTTAAAGTTTAATCCAATAGGGATGAAGTTTAAATACTGAACTAGAGGTACTTACTTTTCCCCTTACCTACTTCTGTGTGCTAGCAATAGGACTAACCATTATGACAATACACATTTAAATATTTACAAATGACTCCTGAAAAATTATCATCGTCTCTTTTATTTTTTTTGTTAGTGTATATAATTACAATTAGATTCTGAAGAAATTTCTCAGTAATGAAAAATATAATTTGTTTCATGAAACAAAAATCAATTTATTAATGTTAATTCCCTATCACTTCTGTGCAACTGTCATTTCTCTCAGAAAAAAAGGAACTATGAGAAATCTATAAAGGGGAATATAAAGAAAATAACCATATGAATTTCCTTTTGTTTTAAATCTTTTTTTTAAGTTGTGTGCAGCTTGAAAGCCCTGAAGTTTTATATTAAAATAGTTTATGTATTGTATTAATCAATAGAAAACTAAAAAATAAAATTGACTCTTAAGACCATTTAAAAAGACTAATTTATTGTTATAACTATCAATTTGTTAAGTAAATTTTTAAAAGTTAATTCACTCCAACCAGTAACTGATTAATAACCAATTATTCCAATCAAAAATATTGAACTAGTTTGTGTTTTGGAAAAACAACTTATAATGTCCCTATTCCATCACTCCCTCAATTTTCTCTTCACTCCAAACTAAATCTCTAATTCTTTCAATGGTTTCTCATGATATAGATTAGAAAAGCTCTATTGTTCATATTGTTCTCACCTGGATACTAGTCAACTTATCAATGAATTTCCTAAAGTGAAGAATCTAATAATACTATGAAAAAGATTATAATAAAAATTCTGTTATGCAAGTAGTGACAACTTATATTAATAGAAAATCATACTCAACTGAATTTTGTTGGCATGATTCAATAATAAAAAGATATTAGTTAATATTTAAGAGTTGAATTTTTGCTCATTAAAACCCCAAAACAAAAAATGATATCATTAAACATGCAGCAAAATCTTAGTGTATGGTCAAATAAAATACCTTTACAGTAGGGAAACCTTGTTGTGTTCTATCTTTCACTGAACCACGGCTGCCCTCAGTCAGATACCTAGCTCTGTGCTGGGTCTCAGGTTGAACTACTATCTTCAGTTCTTTTCCCTCACTTTTAACAGGATACTGTCCACACAACATAGGACTCTTCTTTGCTCCAGCTCCTTTCTGATTTTCCAATGTTCTGAGAAGTAAAAGTACAACATTGAAAAAATGTTACAAAAGAATACTCAAGATGGCCAAATGAGATTAAGAAAGAAAACAGGGTAAATGGGCAAGTCAAAGTAGGAAAAATACTCTGTTTACTAACAAAATAATTACCTAGGACAACATCCATATATTAAATTTTAGGATTTTCAACAAAAGTCAGATATGATATTTTTAAAATCAGAAAGTTGGTTAGAGGAGAAAATATATGTTTAGAGGTGGGAAGGGAAGACTGTGAGAAAAGGGGACAGCTTTCAGCATCATTCTCTCTAATATTTAAATCCAAGTATATTTTAGTTCAAATACTATCAAAAACTGTACCAAAAGTTTTCCCTTTTTTATGAGTAACTTTGAACATAGTACCATGTATATGTATATCTATCCATATGCTTACAAAAATGCACATATATATATATATACTCCATATAATATATGTTCTAAGTATACTACCCAGATGAATTGGTGTTATTTCCTTGTCAGATTGGCAAAAAACAAAAAGGTGGCGGGGAGTTGGGAGGGGGGGTTAAGGAAAATCCATAATTATGTCACAACCTTCTGAATGCCGTTTTGTGGTTTCTGTATGTTTAACAGAATTTTTGCAAGGAAATATTACATCCATTTGCCAGTTGTATTCAAAGACAAACCTAAGGCAATCTTTCCCAGATGTGTTCTTCAAGTGTATGTTTCATCTTAGATATCAGTTTAGTTGATTCCTAATTAAAGAAGGAAGAACCTTAAAGCTCTCAAAGTACAGGTTTCCACAATTAGGGTTTATAGTATAAAGAGTACCCACCAGCTTGTGTTTCAAAAGTTTATTTATAAATCAAGGGTTTGGAGCTTATAACACTTTCTTCATTTTTAGTTTTTCAGAAACAAAATTTTTAAATGGTGGATAGGCAACAAGCTTTACCTTCAAATTCTGATTCAATCCAAAATATACCATACATCATACACATATGTTAGCATTTATATAGTGCTTTAAGGTTTGCAAAGCCCTTTACAAATATTACTCATTTTTAAGAGGAAAAAATTATCACTTGAAATTACACTCTTTAAATTGATTCACAACCCTATTTGCCCTTAGTATTACTAGCCTAGGCCTATACCATGACCCATGTGAAAAACCAAATATTCAGTTTGAATTTTAGCTATGGCTTAATCCCAATTACTAGAAGGAGAAAGGAATAAGAATAGAGATAACCTGAATCCAAAAGGTGAAAGAGGATTAGGTAGTCCTCAGAATGAAGTAGTTTCTCTGTTCCTTTTTCCAGGAAAGAGTATAAAGAGGTAGGATTAATGAGGCTGGTATGAGCCCTGATGGCTAGCCAGGCAGTTAGCCAATCCATCAGCCTGCTGGAAGATAGGCAGCAATCAAAGCATGTAGCAGCAATAAGGTAACTAAATTTCCTTACCAGCAATATTAAAAAGATGGAGAGATAAAGAGACATTCTCATAGAGCCACAGCAACTATGAGAGGATTGGCAGGATGGGGAAAGACACAAGTGAAGGAGGTGATAGAAAAGGCAAGAAATGAAAAAAGGTTTTTGTGGTTAACAAAGAGGACCAAAATTTCCACTTATTTTAAAGGAGACTGTATGGGAGACTATATTGTACTCATTACTCCATTTCAAAGACATCTAAATGAATAAAATTTAAAAATAACTTGCGATATGAAACTTGTTTTTATATTCATTAGCCTAGCTAAGAATCAAACTATTCAACCTAAATACTATATATAGAATTCCTATCAAGATAGTCTATAATCAAAGGAAATTCAACTGTAATATTTTCAAATCACTTTATTAAAACCTCATGTAAAAATCTTTATGTGTCAATTAGCTTAAAAGAAATATTTTTGTTTTTTCTTTAAATAAATTAGTTTTTGAGAGGCTAGTTATTAGAATGAATTTTACTCTTCTTACATATCAAAATGTTTGCTAATTTAGCACATCTGCTGAATTAACAGACAAAATAGAAAAATCAAAGCTGAAAGGATCATACCAATGGAACTCTGATTTGGAGATTTAGGTTAAAATAGCTAAATCTTTAAAATTGTCTAAATACACGTATGCAACTTTTTCAAAAATTATTTTATTATTTCAAATCATGTAATTTGGAATTCTTTTAAGGAATGATATCTAACAAGGATGATGTGGCAACTGTATGCAAAGTAACTTCTAAATGCCAATCTGAAAAGGAAAATTCACTGTCATGGCATGTTTTTGTGTAAAATATTTTCAAATGGAATTGACTCCTTTACTTCTACAATCTATTTTTCTATGATATTATGCATGAGAATTCTCAGAACACGCAAAAAAATCACCCACACAAAATAGGCATCACCTCTTGATGACATCATATCCAAAATTCTAATTAACTTCATAATGAAGAAAAATGAGGTTAAAGATTCACAGAATACTTGATAGAACTTGAAAATGATGTGATTCAAAATGACTAATTAAATATTTTAAACTTTAACCTCTTGATACTATTTTATACTTGTCCTTGACTCACAAAATATTTACTAGCTATTGTATATTAATACACATATAGTATTTTTAATCTCCAAAAAATACTGTCTAATATTCAAGGGTAAAGTCTTCTTTAAATGAGTCCTTGTATTTGGGTCTAATAAATATGCTGTAATTTATTATAACTATTGGAAAAAAATTTAAGCATAGTTTTCTGAAATTGTTTACTGTCTTTATATACTGCATTTCACAATTTCTGATTTTTAAAAAAATTATTACATAGTTCTGTTTAACACTTGTCTGGATAGTAGATTTCTTTCAAAATCTCTCTCTCTCTCTCTCTCTCTTTTTTTTTTTTTTTGAGTCAGATGGAGTTAAATAACTTGTCCAGGATCATACCGCTAGGATGTATTATGTATCTGAGGGCAGATTTGAACACAGGTCCTCCTGACTTTAGGGACAGTGTTCTATCCATTGTGCCATCCAGCTGCCCCAAATATATTTCTAAATTATTAGAATTACATGAATTATCATAAAATATTAAAAGATCTTACATTAAAGAAAATTCCAGAATGTCATTGTATACACTAATCTAAGTTCTAGTTCTATCTCACACTTCATTACTTTTTTGACATCTAAAGAATAACATGAAAATTTTAATTTTGTTTTTGTAAAATAATTTAAAATGCTTAGCTTGACTGTATGTGATAAGCTACTAAAGTTCATTTCTTACAGGCCTAAAACTATTCCATCTTTTCCATATGATTCTGAAGAGTTCACATTTTAATCATGAATTAGTGTCAATTGTTTTTTCTTCTGAAAAAGTGCTAGAAAACTTCTTTTGTTTCATGAACTATTATGGTGGAGATTTTCAGTTGACAAATGTCTTTGTACTTTCTTTTGAGTATCAATTCATACCAAATATATATCTGTTTCAAAGGAGGAAATGCAAAATATCTAGAGGAAAGTTAATCAACTATCTATGATACTTAGTCTGACTATATCTCTCATCTGAAAATTTGACTTTGCTTTCAATCTGTTTCTTCAGTAGTCATTTTTAGAAAGAAGCTGTTACCTTCTTTAAACTTTCTTGAAGCTCAAATTACCTATATAATAAAAATACACATTTAAATGACTTTGAAAATATAATAGCTTTAGATGAGTTTTAGAAATCTAGACTCAAATAAATTTATCAAAGTATATTATCTTCTATAAGGTTTTCTATAATCTTCATTAATTCAAACAACATTTTTGGAGGGCTTATTTTCTTATCTAGTTCCACAAATGAAATATTCTAGAATTTTTTCTATTCTTTTTCATGAAAACTTTCCAGAAAGGAGCATTTGTAACTTTTAAAAAATTTTCTTAATCAACATATGTACTGAGTTTAAAAAAAAATGTGTGTAATTTATAAATGTAATGTGTAGGTTTACTTAATTACTTTATTCACATAGCATTACAGTTAACCTTTTTTCCCTGAAATGAAGTATAAAAAATAACTATGAGAACAAAGAACATTTAATGTAAAAGATACCTTTTTCTTTTGGGAAGAGTAGGGGAAAGGGAACTTAAAGAATACTAAATATGTTCTCCAATATTATGTTGGACCTACTTTCCAACTCACCTAAGAGAGGTACTTATGATGTCATCAAGCAGTAAAACAATGGAATTTCTCACTTTATTATAATGACATGTTAAATATGAAATTGTTAATAGCTACCAGGGTCCATTTAAAGAACTTTATCTGAAAAAATATAAAACTTATCTTTAAACTGCAGAAGTGGTTTAAAATTCACTCTTCTAATTCTTAGATTATAAGAAAATATTAAAAAAATGTCTAGCCACCAAGTGTCAAAATAAGAGGAACTAAAGAAGCCATATGTTTTTGTTTGTTTTTAAAGACAAAAAGAAAGAATGAAACCCCACCATATGCTATAGTGGATGAATATTTTGTAATGAAACTACTGGGATGTATTTAGTGAAAAGTGCAAACTGATAGAAATTAAAGAAAATGCAAATGTATTCCCTCCCAACCCTCATCCAATTCCCTTCCACACACGCAACCCAGAAGCACAGATAGAAATATGAATAAAGATTTATTTCTGGAAAAAAAATCAGATACAGAAAAGCATTCACATTAAAACATATTTGGGTCAATCAATTCATGAGTATATCAAACAAAAACTGAAAAATGTGTCAAATTGGGACATCTCAACAAACCACCAACTCCTTTTTCCTTCTCTTCATTAAATGAAGATAAAGACAAAAGTTGCCAGTAATATACTGAGAGCCTCATACACACACGCAAAAAAAAAAAAAAAAAAAAATGTGAACAAGTTACAATGTGGGAAACAATCAATGTGCAAAGATTCCAATCTAGTTGTTTGTGAACTTCTTTGGGGATTATTTTAAATAGGATTATTATAGATGTCAAATTCCTAATGGCAAAAAATCTTTTCTCAATCTTGAGATAAAACCATTTAAAATTGAAAATGATTTCAAAATATATTATGATTTTTCAGTCTCTAATGCCTATTAGATTCATCATGGAGTAATGTTATTTGTTAGAATCCAGTTAATTTTTCTTTAGTAAATTTTGGTGATTCTAGTTGAGAATGCTCATGATTTTCTGTTACAAAATTATCATTTCTAGCTTTATAAATAAATGTGTGCTCAACACCTCAAAAAGTCAAAGGGATGGTTTATTAGCTTGTTTTGCACAATCGTGATAGAACTTTAAAAAATGTGAATACCAACCCATTTCCTGCTTTTGAGTTGCCTTTGCTGTCCGTGGTAAGCTGGGAAAGCACATAGTGAGGTGCTTTGGCACTGTCAGCATCAAATATATCCATGTTGGATTCTTCACAATCTCGCCGTTTGACCCCTGGCCTCTGCTTTGGGTTTCGTTTTCGTGATTTTCGTGGTACCTCCGTGTTATCATTGTAGGAACTGGTGCTCATGTTACTGAAGTTGGAGGGAGAATCCTCTATCCACATACTGCAGCTCTGCTCAGACTCCAGTCCACAGCCCTCATCCTGGCAGGACATCCGGCTGTTATCCAGCAAGTCCTCAGGTGGCGGCGAGATGTACAGGACTGTGTGCCGCTTCGGTGTTGGCGGATGCTGCTGGACTGTGTTACCGGTTAACTGCTTTTCACTTACCCCTCGGTTACTTACCCCCACGGCTGAGGAGCAGCTCTCCACTTGCATAGCCTTGCTGTCGGTGACTGAGGTAGAATAAATGGTAGGGCTGGAAGAGGTGGTAAAGGAGCTGCAAGCACCGCCCATGGAGGAAGAGGAAGGAGCTGAAGAAGCATCTGCAGTGTACAATTCAAGAGTCAATACACTATACATATTTTCACCTATGCTGGCTAGCAGTCCCATTGAAAATGTGATTTGTGAACTGATTATTTTTCCCCAAAATGAATAGTTGGAATTTGGTAAGTTTTAGAATACAAATGCTTCAAGCAATACAAGGCCTAAGCAATAAAATGATTTTTAAAGATGCCCAAATAGCATTATTTTATTTGTAATCAATATATATATGTATATATATATTAACTCTAACTTTAATTTTAAAGTTGTACATAAGCTGCAGAGCAAGAATAAAGATTTTGTTGCCTCAGCTGGACTGATTCTTTAGAATTTAAGTCATTTAAAATAAAAAAAGAAACCCCAATGTGAAATGTATGCTTGTAGTCCATATTCAATGCCAATTAAATAATTTATTATAATAAATTTGAAAAAGTGGGACTGTGCTTAGCCACAAAATATTAAAATAAGTTTCTAACCTATGAAGCAGAGAACTACAGGTCATTTTTAATGCAGACACTCCCTGCTTCAGAGGCAAATCCTGGAATAAAAATATGAGAAAATAAATGAGAAAAGAGCTGCTGGTTATTCCAGATATCAATTATAAAATGAGAAATAGGAAAAAAATATATATATATAAAATTAACTGAATTGTAGGAAAATGGAACTGGTACCAGTCATTGCAGACCAGAAGAACAGGGATGAAAATGATTTGATTTGGAACATGCGGGGCATTCTACAAGAAAAGCAAATTGTACTAACTTCAATCTCCAGAGGTTAGAAATGGCAGTTTAAAATTACAATCTCTGAAATTAATCAGCTCTTCAATAGAGAACAAAAACCAAAGTGAAAATTCAATCATAGGGTATTGTTCACCTATAAAGTTAGTAACAGTGCCTTGTACAAAGAAGGTACTCAATAAATATTATATTAAATACTACTGTCCACTTCCTCTCTCCTTAGAAAAGGGATGGTGTTATTTCCATTAAGTGAACTCTTTCTGACATGACTAACATCAAGTTTTAATAATTATAAATGAAAAAATTAAGATAATAAAATCTCTGGAGAGCAGCAGAATTAATTCCTATGAAAGGATTTTTGTAAAGCCATTATTCTGATCTATTATGCCTTGAAAATAAAGATAAAAAGGATTCATATTCTGAGTGAAAGATTTTTAAAAACTGTGGCATTTGGCAGAACAGCTCATTGAAATTTACATTTTAGTTCTTAACAGCATAATTTTTGAGGCAAACCTGTATTTTTCAGAGTAAATTAGAAGTTGTAGTCATTCCTGTAATTTTAGAAGTACTGTAGTATCTTCTATAAGAAACAAAATAGAAAGTTCATGGCCTGAAAAAAAAGAATAGGCAAGACTTATTAGGCCACTGAAACTGTTGTAAAAGTCTAAAATGAATCTTTACCAATATCCAAACAGGCCATGTTTTAAATTGGAATGATAAATTTTAATTTTTTTAAAATGGGGGAATGGATAAATGGATTTGAAATTGTCACATTTAAAAGAAGTATAAGAAATGATATGCTAAAAATTAACATTTTTATAATTAAAATCAAAGTGCCAATATTCTATTGTTAAGATAAAGAATGTATTAGAATAATTGGAAACTAAACAAAAACTACACACCCCCAAAATAATGTGTGGTTGTCAAGTTTCAAGAGCACAATAAATATGTCATTCATCAATAAGGTGCTCTACATTCAGCCACATGGAAGATTTTCTTTGCTACCGTAAGTTCTGAAGAACCTGGAGCAGTTAGATGATACCAGTTCCATTTTCCAGAATTTATATCCTCATCAAATGCAGTAGCTGAAATTGGAAGATTCAGTCACTTTAAACTGCATTCCAATTTAAAGAATTTATCCTTTTTTTGCATCATGCATTAATGCAATGTTTTCTTAGTAAATAAATACTTTTAAAGATTTTTTAAAACTACAAAATCTAGATGCTAATGTCAGTGACAGTTTAGAAGCTGATTTGCAGCTACTTTGTGTTTAAATACAAAGTTCTTCTCTCATCTTTTGAGAAATATTAAATTAATTAATAATAGGGAAAAAAAAGTGTTACTTTGAACATTCCCTTCCATCTGTTCCAACTATTGGCAAAATAAATTCTATTTCTTTTTGTGTCTTCTACACTCATTCTCAAAGAAATACAAGTATGCAGCATGCAGTGTTTGCAAGTGGAACACACGGAGCATGCAGCATGAATGCTGTGGACTTGTATTTCGATAAAGCAGCTTTTCCCCCTTTGTTCTTAACAGTTACATTAAAACTAACACCATGCACAAGAAAATGCAGAATATGAAAATCTCAGGGATTCCTGTCCGTGACAGACTAAAAAGTCATACATAAAAAGAAAACAAGCATGCCCCCAAAAGCAGGCCATAAAGTTTAAGATGAGTAAAAAAGGTCCATCACTTTACAGAATTTAATATTCAAGATGTGACCTAGATTTTATGGTAAACATAAAGTTTACCTGACAAGTACAATACCAGAAAAATCTTTGTAAGAAAAAATGAAATAATAAAACAATCTTATATGTAAAGTCTGTTCGAGGACAGGGATGCCAACCTGTGATATCATACCCTACATAAATTAATCTATGTATCTTGCTTGGAAACCTAACACACAATAGTTGTTTTTACCTGTAGCTTCCTGGATATACTTATTAAATGAAAGAGTATATTAGCACAAACTATAAAGCTAGAAATACCAACACTGTCAGACAACACCAGTAAACATCTTTTAAATTAAGACATTATATAATATGAAAACCTATCCACACTTTTGTTTTTAAAATTATAATATTTTTGCTCATCCCCACCTTATGTTAAGAGAACACGTGTATAATTCTTCACAAAAATGTATCTATTATGTTTTGTTAGAGGTAAAGGATATTTCATATGTGGAGTCTAATACTAATAGAACCCAAATAATTGTATGAATTAAATCAAAGTCAGAATGTATCACTTTTACATATTTAGGAGATACATCAGATTTGTTATTTTGTAATTTAGCATTAGACATACTACCTAGATAGTATTCTATGTTACATTACTTGAAAGGGGAGGGGAAAGCAAAATTTTAACATTTCCAAGTAGTTGTTGAGTATTTTCAGAGAATACCTAGTCTCCTTGCTCCTTAAATGTTAAATGTTTTTTTCAATCAAAAGCAATATACCTTATACTAGCCTACTTTTAAAAACTTCAAATAATAATAATAATAATTTGTAAGAAAATTATTAAAATTTGTAAAAAATTATTAAAAGATTACTGAACTCCATTCATGCATTACCAACATTCATAGCAAATAGGAATACATGAAACAGATTTTATATATCTAGAATTTTTTTTCTTATAATCATGTCCAAAAAGTTAGTTGTAAAGAATTTTATTTGGAGCTCTAGAAACTAAAGAGCATTTAGATACCATTTAGATAGCTTCCCTCCCTCCCCATAGGTGATTATTTGAACATTATTTTTATGAAGTTTATTAGGGAATCTTTTTACTTTTTTCCTTATATGAGATTTCATTAATTTTTTAACAAACATGAATATCTATCTCATCTTTATTTTGGAAATGTCTTATGACTGCCCATTAAATATGTCCATATATCTTTTTATATAAATCTATTTCAACTGCCACTTTTTGTTTTAATATTTCTTTCTTTAAATCATGAGACTAAACTACTAATGTTTCTATTTCAAGACAGATTTTTTAAAACTCAGCAGAGAAAAAGCTAGTGAACTTCATTTGTTAACTAATTTCTTTCAAAGAATAGAATTAAAGTTGAAAGTTAAACATTTTATTTATTATTTCCTCATCACTCCTAAAAGAGAGAAATAAATTTCTACTGATATTTCCTCTTTTATGAGTTTATGTAATCATTCTCCCAGAAGATTCATTTTCTTTGAACCAAAGGTGATTTACAGATTAAGTTTATCATTTATCCCATGGCATTTCCTGTGACCTCAAAGGACATAAATAACTAAGAATTCCTACTGTCTATACACAGGAATTTCTAAGCTTAAGATGAGTTAATTCTAAAATTATAAGTGAGGGCAAGACTTATTTACTATTGGGTTCTACTTCTAGGCCTGTTAATGTAAAATAAATTCCACTATTGGCAAATAGATGTTTGTGTCTAAAAAACTAAATGCTACCTTTAAATTAAAATGTCCTATCTTTTATGAAAGTTAGTCTGCGATATTACTGTGAATTATTTGAATTATTAGGTTTCATGCTGAAAATACAAAACAGCCAGGAGACGAACAATTGAAGGGTAAAATTTACATGAAGCACCAAAAGGCTACGGTATTTACTTTTAGTTCTAAATTTGTTCCCCCTCCCACAAATGTGAAAATGAATTTTTAAGTACTATATTGCATAGAAATCAACTCAAGTTTTATCTTCCCTTAGTAGGAATAAATTCTATTTAAATATTAAGAAATGTTATGTGACATAATGAGTGGAGCAAGAAAGGCATTCTGCCTCCTGACGTTCTCTAGCTTTATGACCCTGAGCAAATAAATTAAACTCTCTGTTTTTCAATTTCCTCATCTGTAGGCTGGGAATAATAATAGCATGGACCTCCAGAGTTGTTGTGAAGATCAAATGATTTAATATATTTGTGTCAAGTACTTTGCAAACCTTAAAACATTATATTAATACTAGCTGTCATAGTAATAACTATTATATTTTCAAAGCCTACCATCATATAACAGATAAATGCACAAATCTCTAAATATATTTTATCAGAGAACTTTTTAATGATTGCTGCTATGAAAGAAATTGTCACTTTTGTGGAATTAATTGGACTCTAGAAAATTCTTTTAGAGCCACAAAGATTATTTAAAGCCCTAAAAGAAAAATCAAATCACTTTTGATAAGTTTTTCAATATATAGCTAAAATTGTATCCAGTGTTCCAGGTAAGCCAATAGTGGAAGGAAAGAAGGCAAACCATTAACTGTTCAGAAAGCAATGAGAAAAATAAACAGAAAAATCAACACTGGTAAATTTGGAAACAGTTTCTTGCCCCAAATCCATACTATTCAGTTAAACAATTACATATTTTGTTTTAACCTCACTTGCAGCATTAACTTAAAAACAAAACATTTTGTCAGATAAAAATCAGTAGATTAGAAAGATATACTTTCAGAAGAAAGGAAAAAAAATACTCAGAGGAAATAATTCCAGGCTCCATACTCATGTTGCCAAAAGACGGAGACATGAACAAGAACATACAAAGTGGCTGCAAATCTGCTTTTTTTTTTCAACACCTTCATGCCAACCTGGGTTTATTATTTTTCTTTTTCATATGATATTAATGTAAAGTTTTAAACTTTATCAAAAAGTTTAGTTTCAAATCAGTATCAATTCACTATTTAGAAATAAAAAAGAAAGAAAAGTAGGAAGGAAGGAAGAGAGAAAGAAAGAAAGAAAAAAAAGACTTATGAAGAAGTCTGAAAACGAGACCGACCTATACCCTGGGTGAGATTGGATGGGTTAAGTGTCTCTGGTACTATTTGTCTTCACTATTGACAGACACTGTCACACAACCCACCACACGATGCCTGTCTCTGAATGGCGGAGCTAGAATGCAAGTTAAGTGTATTAATAGAAAAAACAACTAGCATCCCAGCATATAATAATAAGCAATCCAATTTACTTTAAGAAAAATAAAAGATTCTAGGGCTAATTATTTAACTTACACACATATTAAAAAACAGTTTCAGTTTTCATCTATGACATTTATTTACATGCTGAAATAAGCAATATTTTAAACTTATAGTAATATATTTTAATCTATTACCAATAAATATTAATATTCAAATAGCTTTAAGAGGCTAATTTCTTACCTGAAATTTTAATTACCTCATATTCACCAATACAGACACATATTTTTAGTGATATAAATGCAAGCTAATCCATAAGCCAGAATTTTTTTCTCCAAATTGACTTGCAGCAATGCTGACATTATGAAATTAATTAAAACACCTTAAGTATGGACAGGACCATGAATAACCTAATTGTCTTAAAATACAAACAATATTTTTCTTGGAATCAAAAGAGCACTTTAAATTTTTTTCAGTTACTGATGTCTACCCTTCCACCCAATCTAAAAAGTCAGCTACTGTAGGGGTTAAAATGACAAACATATTATCTGTAAAATATCTGAGACTCAACACTAAGAAACTATTTTTTACATGATAGTTATTATGACAAGTTGTTAGCATCCATTCCTACTCTTGAATTTAAGGTACTGACTTTAAAAAAAAAAAAAAAACTTCCACTCTAAAGTTTACTGAATTCTTAATTATCTTCTAAGGCTTTATCCAAATGAATAAACAGTATATTTTATAATTAAAACATCATTTTACATATTTAACTAGATTATAAGCTCCATGGTCGTAGTGGAGAGAGGGGAAATCTGAGACAGTATAATATCCCCAAATACCCAGAATTATAATCAATAAGTTATAATTGATTATAATCTGTAAGGAAAGATGTTATCATTAGCTATTGCTAAAACACTGAATAACATTCTAGCCTAATATCTAAGATTAAAAAAAAAAAAAGACTAACAGCTGTCTAATAAACCAATCTGCAATAACTCAACTATAAAAGGATAAAGATCTACCATCGTTGCCTTCAAAAGAGTAAAAGTCTGGCCAGATTAGAGTAACTAAAAAAGTCCTAAAAAATAAGGTTGAATTAAGAGAAATCTAGAAGAAATGTTATTACTGACAATGAAATAGAGAAACCAATTAAAAAGGTTGTAATTCAAAAGAAAATACTGTTCATTATCAGCAATACAGAAATTTTCTAAATAAATACAAAGAGTTCTAACAAATTCATTTAAGTAATTTAAATGAAGTATATTTATCAGACACCAATGCCAATATTTTTGCCAAATGTTGGCACCTCTTTGAATTTCTTATTCATGAAAAATGTGATAAGGTAGGAAAAAAAGTAGCACAAGTAAAAATCCTCTGAATTACTAAAACTGACTTTGTTCCTGGGTCTGGCTTAGGTTCTGTAATAGTGGATAAAATATTACAAACAATACAATATAGGAAAAACAACACTGGTCTTTGTGTCAAATGATTTCAATTCAAATGTGGCTACATAGTCTTGGGCAGTACACTGAACTTCCCTAAGCTTCAGCTGTTTTTCATAAATAAAATGGGGATAATACTCAAACCATTTACTTTTTTTTTTTTTTTTTTGGAAAATCAATTGATAATGTAAGCTATAAGAGATTCTCTTAAATTTTTTTTATAGTTCTGATTAATTAACTGATCAATTGAATAATAAAGCAGCTAAGTGGTCTAGAAGATAGAGCACTGGGTCTGGAATCAGAAAATCGTTATGTTCAAATCCAGCCTCAGACACTTCAACTATAAAATAGTAATAATAACAATAGTACCTATCTCCCAGGGTTATAGTGGGGGATCAAATGAAATAATATTGGTCAAGCTCTTAGAACATTACCTAGCATGTAAATGTTGGTTGGATTTTTTTAATCCATTCCCAAAATACAGTGGAAAAGCTAGAATTCATTAAGAAACTATGATAAAACTTTACAGATGCTTTCTGGATTCTATTTTTAGTTTATTGCTTAGAATCTTCAAGCTTTTTCTCTTAAAATCTAACTTAGTATATAAGAAACTGAATATTAATTTTCATACAGGTCACTTCCACATGGCTACCTAGTCCTCCTTTTCTTATCTCAAGAACTTGGTTAACTTGTTAAAGCTCTATACTGTTCATTGCTCTAAAGTCCCTTGCCCCATTATTCTAACACAAACTATGCCTTTCCAAACCCCACAACCTTTGATTACTCTCAAATAATTTTTTTAAAATTAGTACCTTTACTCCTATTCTCATGTTGTAAATGGACAAAGATCACAAAACTATGCCACCTAGGTCCACCAATTTATGATTCATAAACTCAACTAGATCCTCACCCTAATCCTAGGCCAAGCCCCATTTGTCATTGTTTAGGTCCTAATTAACTCATTTTGAATGTAAATAGCAGATTTCTACTTTGGCTAGAAACCCTGAGGGTCTTCCACTCCTAGATTCATTCATTCATTTACTTATGTATTTAAATTTTTTTGACTAGATGAAAGAGGAGATTCTTTGCCTCAATTGCTACCTAGCTTTCATCCCTGAATGAGTGCAGCCTCAGTCAAACTGGAACTTGTTGAAAACCTTAGCTTAAAAAGACCTAGGTCTCCCATTTCATCCAGGGCCATCTCCAGTAGTCCTGATCTATACTGGCCACTGGACCCAAATGGCTCTGGAGAAGAAAGTGAGGTGACCTTGTCTTCCCTTTTTTCCCTTGTCTTCCACAATATTTCCTTTCTTCCTCTTCTCAGCTGAGAACCTTGCTCATATTTCCATGAAAAAATTAAAGCCATTCACTTAGAGTTCACTTTTCTCTCCTTTTCATCTCAATTCACTCAGGTGTCTTCCCTCATTATCTCCTTTACTTGTTTGACAAGAAGTAGTCTTCTACATATACCCTTTGATCCATTCCATCTTCTCAAGAAGACTGCCACATATCAACCATCATCTCCCATTATTTTGAATCTCTCCATATATATTGGTCTAATATATTGCTGATGCTTAGAAATACATTCCTGTGTCTTTCGTCCTGAGGGGAAAAAAAACCCTTTATTTCATTGGACTATATCTGTTCATTATCATCCTAAATCTCTCCTTTTCATAACTCAAGTGCTTGAGAAAGATATCTACAATTGGTGCCTCCACTTCCTATCCTCTCTATGTTCAAAGCTCATTATTCAGTTAAAACTGCCCTCTCCACTTCTCAATGATCAGTTCCTTTCCAGATTTCACTGGTTTGTTGGGAGCCTCTGAATTCTGTGATTCTGATCACCACTCCCTTGTACTGGGTACTTGCTCTTCTCTGATTTTTCTAAGCATTCCTCTGTCCTGCTTCTTCTTGCCTTCTGTCAGATGGCTCTTTCTCAGTCTTCTTTGCTTTATCTTCAACCAGGTGTTCTCCACTGACTGTGGCTGGTCCATAGGATTCTGCCCTTAGTCTTCCTCTCTTCTCTTTCCATATGGTCTTGTTTGATAAGTTCAGCTCTTATCAACTCTATGCACAGGACTCTCAATTGTTTTTATCTAGTGCTAGCTTCTTTCCTATAAGCTAGGTGACCCAGTGAATACAGAGTCAAGGCTGAAGTTAGTAGTCAAAGATGATTCTAAGGTTAAAAACCTGGGTGAGTAGAAGGATGGCACTACCTTTGAGAGAAATCCAGAAGGGAGTAAGTTTTGGGGGAAAAATTTAAGTTCTCTTTTTAGATGTAATGAATCTGAGGTGTCTACAAAACTAATAGCTTTGAATGTCTAAGCCAATGTAGGAGGGCCTAAGACAGACCCTTAGACCACACTTCCTTAGATATCAAAGGCTCATTCATCTAGAGGTAGCAGATGTCATCTCAGAGGGCCAGTTGCTCTACCACCTCTCCACACTGTAGAAAAGTAAGCCCTAGGGAAGCTCAATGACCCATCACACTCTAGCACTGTCAAAGGAAGACCTGAACATAGCTTGTTCTTTTAACTCTAGAAACAGTTCTTTTTCCACTATAGCATGGGCAGCATGATCCAATGGTGCAACAAGGGAGACTGAATGGAAAGGTGACCCCAAAGAAGAATCAAAAGAAATTAGTGTTATGAAAATCTAGAAAGAAAAGATCCTCCAGGAGGAGAGAGTTGTCAATTAAGTCAAATGTTGTAGAGATTGCAGATAATAGTTGTAAAGAAATGTATTTGTGATTTTAACTTCAGCAAAGTTATTAGTTACCTTTGTAGAAGAAACTATGCTAATATTTAAATTTTTTGCATATACATATACAAATCTACATTACAAATTATACACATATAGACATGCATATCTGCATATTATTGTCCCACACAGAAAGTAAGTTCAAGAGTAGAGACTGTTTCATTTTTTTTATCTTTGTAACCCCAACACACTAGGGCTTGGTTATTATACTGATCAATGTTAAGTTTTTCAAACATCTTTCTTTATAGATTTACTATACATGCTTTTCATTATTTCTTATGGTGAAGTAATTCCAATACATTTATATGCTCTAATGTATTCAGCCATTCCCAAACAGCCCATATCAAGAGGCCATCTACAGCACTCCCTTAGATTCTAGTTGTTTTCTTTTTTTTTCTCCAAATCTTTTCAATTTTTTTCTTGTGATTTTTTTCCTTTCCTAGTCTTATTCTCCCTCTTTAAACCTCCCCACCTTTATTCCTGTTTATTTGTAAGTCTGATATATTTTTACACCGAAATCTGTGTGTTCACAAGTCAAACGTCCCATTGTTGCTCTCAGCAGTATTAGGGAAGTCTGGAAGGGAGGAGAATTGATGAATTCTGGACATAATTGAGTTTAAACGGTCTCCTGTACATCCAGCTCAAAATGTTTGAAATGCAGTAAATGGTAACTGAATCCATGGGAGCTAATGTGATCACCAAATGAAGTAGTAGAAAGGAAGAAGAGAAGAGGGGCCAGGACAGAACCCTGAAAGTCACCTACACAATTAGACAGTATGACCTGGATGACGATGCTGAAAAAAAGACTAAAAAGGAGCAGTCAGATAGGTAAGAAAAGAACCATGAGTGATATTCTAAAAACCTAGGGAAATAAAATTATCAAGGAGAAGAGAGTGATAATGCCAAAGGCTGCAGAGAGTTTAAAAAAAAAAAAACTGACACCAACATTTGTCAATTAAAAGATTACTGGTAGCTTTGGAGAGAACAGTTTCAGAGAACAGATGAGGTCAGATATTGGGCTCTAAAGGATGAAGTGAGAGAGAAAATGGAGGCACTTATTATGGTCAACTTTTTCAAGGAATTTGGCCACAAAGGAAAGAAGAGACATAGGATGAATAAGCAAGGATGGAAGGATCAAATGAGGGTATTTTAAAGAAAGCGCAGACAGGATATCTTGTAGGCAGCAGGGAAGGAGTAAAGAAAGACTGAAGAAAAGGGAGAGGGTAGGTAAAATAGAGGGAGAATTTGTTGGAGGAAACAAGATGAAAGGAGATTACTTGTACAGGTAGAATGTAAGCCTTGGTAAGCAACAGGGCCACCTTTTCATGTAAAACAAAGATGAAGGAAGAAATAGTGGCAAAAGGCATGCAAGTGATATGATATGAGGGAGTTCACTGCAAATGGCCTCAATTTTTTCTGTAACATATGAGGTGGCTGAGAAAATGGAAGAGGGGAACCATGAAGAGGCCAAAAAAGAATGAAAAAGTTTAGAAGAGATACTATCAGACTATAATTGGGAAAGTAAAGTTACTCAGGAAGAATGATTCTACAAAGTATTACAAAGGCAAATAAACAATTCCTATTCATTTTATTTCCATAACAGCTAATACTGGCAGTGATATTTTATTTCAAGTTAAAGGAAATAATGGATCATACAATCACTTATTCTACACTTATTTCTCATATATATTATGTACACAAGTATAAAGAAAATAAATACAAGGTCATATTTGAATAGGAATAAGGATGAGGAAAGGCACCACTGAAGATGTGGTATTTGAGCTGAATTTTGAAGAAAACTAGAGATTCTAAGAGGCAAAAGTTAGGACAGAACACATTCAAGGTATGAAGAGTGGTGTATGCAAAAACACAAGAGATAAAAGTAGACTATAATGTATTTTAATGAACAACAAAACTGCCGATTTGTATGGTCTATGGACTATGTTTATAGATGCAATGTATAATAAATCAGGAAAGACAGGTTAGAAGTAGGTTCTGAATGATTTTAAATGAAAAAGGATTTGATCTTAAAATTATTAGAGAGTCACTGGAGTTTATTGAAGAAACTTATATGATATCCTCAGTGCCTTAAACAGTGCCAGATATTTAACAGGAATACAATAAATTCTTATTGACTGATCATACAGTGCAAAATATTCTTTATCATCAAACTTTCTTCTGCTTTACTATGAAATACTGTAAATTCCCATATTTGTCCATCTATAAATGAAATGTGAACACATAGGTGACACAGAAGATACAATATTAGGCTTGAAGTCAGAAAGACTCAAATTCAAGTCCTGCTTCACATACTTATTATCTGTATGATTTTGGAAAGCCATTGTGAGGTTTGCTCCTGTGCAAAACTGGGGAATTAAGAGCACTTGCTTCAAAAGGTTATTGTGAGACTGGTAAAAGATAATATGGAATTGTTCTTATTATTAAAATCTCAAAATTGTTGAACAGGATTATTACTAGCATATAGATGAGACAAAGTACCCTGTTTTCTTCTCCAGGGGTTTAGATATCAAAGTCTAATTGTGGACTCTTTAGTCAGTAGACATTTCTGGATTCCATTATACTGTGAGCTTTGTGAAGGCAGGGACAGCCTCTTTTACCTCTTTTTATATCCCTAGCACTTAGCATAGTGCTTGGCACATAGGAGGTATTTTAAAAAATATTTATTGATTGCCAAATTATTATTATTTTCATTTATTTATTTATTTTGCTGAGGCAATTGGGATTAAGTGACTTGCCCAGGGTCACAGCTAGGAAGTGTTAAGTGTCTGAGACCAGATTTGAACTTGGATCCTCCTGACTTCAGGGCTAATGCTCTATCCACTGCATCACCTAGCTGCTCCTCCCAAATTATTTTTATGCCTAGGAAATGCCAAAAACTTTTCA
The DNA here is from genome assembly GCF_016432865.1 of Antechinus flavipes. Classification (NCBI taxonomy): domain Eukaryota; kingdom Metazoa; phylum Chordata; class Mammalia; order Dasyuromorphia; family Dasyuridae; genus Antechinus; species Antechinus flavipes. The sequence goes on from NC_067399.1 coordinate 47,829,141, forward strand.
TGTACGTCAAAAGCTTCCCTCAAGAATGCTCATCTCATGATAATTAACATACAGATGTTTGAGACTAGCTTAAACAAAACAGATGTCTTGATAAATGTTATTTTAACTAAATTGAAAACTAATTAGAAATATCTCAAAGGATTTTTAGCCCAACTAAGTTTAGAGCCAGGAGAGATTGTAGGACTATATAGTAAGAGTCAGAAAGGAAGAGTGGGAGCCAGCTAGACCAATAGTCCCATTTTACAGAGAAGAAAATCATTCCAAGGAGGCTAGGGAAATTGTCCAAGGCCACAGCATAGTGACTGAAGAGGGTTTTGAACCTGTGTCTTCTGATTCCAGAGTCAGTGCTCTCTCCATGATAGAATTCTACCTCCCTTTGGCAAATCTTGCCATCTCAGATGCTTCTGAGAGCTTTTCTACTTTCTATGCTGGACATTTATTGTCTAAGAGATAGCAAATATTTATGTGCATTTGACACAGGGAAAATAGAAATTTACACCTATGCTCAAACATTGATTCCCTAATAGCCTTCAGATTTAATTTTGGAAAATAGGATATAATGTATTATATATGTTTTATATATATATATATACCATGATTCTCAAAATATGCTTTACACCTCTCTCAATTAATTTCAAAAGTTAAATAAAATGTGCCCAGAATTATTTTATTAAAAAAAGGAAAAATCCAAATATAGATGCTTTTTAACATACATAAAACTGCATTATAATAGATTCCTTGCTATGCCATTAAATAAAGATACTAGTACAAATCACAGTCTGACTCTATAGAATCTGGTCTTAAACAATGTGCTAAACCTCTCTTTTAGTGAACCATCAAGTAAAAAGCATTTTTAGTTCAGTAAGGAAAGAAGAAAATTGCAATGCCAATCTGTCTACCTCATTTCCATTACCTGATCATTTGGCTCCCTATGTATGCATGTTTCATGTAGGTGAATGGTTTGGAAGTTTAACTTAGTTGTTTTTTGTGGGAGGGGTAGGTTTGGTAGCGTGAGGTAATTAGAATTGAGGAAAGTAAAGGATAACTATAAATCAAGATAAGATAAAACTCAGTTTACCTATCTGTTTTCCCTTAAAGTAAATGGCACAGTTAGGATCTTTTATTATTCAATAGATGTTACTATGTATCTGACTTTTATAAATGTATTATTCCATAAAGCTGATTGTAATAAAACAAAAATCATTATTTTTATGTACTATCCAATCATAGAAATTATATTGTCATATAGAATATTTCTTTTAAAAAATCATTAAATTAAATTGGGAGGTGGGGATAAATGGAGTCATTTCAATCATGCTCAACTCTCCATGACCTTATTTGGGGTTTTCTTGACCAAGATAGTGAAATGGTTTGCCATTTCCTTCTTCAGCTCATTTTAAAGATAAGGAACTAAGGCAAGAAGAGTTAAGTGACCTATCCAGGATCACACAGTAAGTGTCCAGGGCAAGATTTGAACTCCTATCCTCATGATTCCAGGATCATTACTCTATGGACACTAAGTCATCTAGCTGCCCCAGATTGTTTCTAAGTTAATGTTATCCACTCAATAAAGGTACTTTTTTTCTATATCTGTTTTATGGGTGTTGATACATGAAAGTTTCAAATAGTTGCTATGACAAGTTAACTAGCATACCATAACTAATATATTGGGCCAGCTAGATGGCACAGCGGATAAAGCTGAATCTAGAGAACAAAAGATCTGAGTTCAAGTTTGACTTCAAACATTTACTAGCTGTGTTATCTTGGGCAAGACACTTTACCTCCATCAGCCTCAGTTTCCTCAATTCAAAAATAAGGATCATAATAGCACCTTCCTCCTACAGTTGTAGTGGCACTCAATTATGGCCCATAATAAGCACATATTGTATAAAAAGGCTATTATTTCAATAGTCAAGAGAATTTTTGGATCAGGAAAATCCTGCTACTAATGAAGACTGACAACTCTGCAACTGATATAGACTTATGGAGTTGCCCAAGGCATAGAGCCAGTAAGAGGCAGAGACCACTTTGGGGCCTACTCTCTAAGCACTATGCCACAATGCCTTTTCACGATCTACAGAAAAGATGGGGGTGGAAGAGATAAGAAAGTGATAACTTATTTATGCCTCAAATTTCTCCTCTGCAAAAGAAAGGTAATCTCTTCATTATTTAGAGGACCATACCTAGTGAACCTTATATAAATGTGAACTCTTAATGTCACTATTAGTCTCTATCTGTAATCACTCTAGTCCAGGTCCTCATGTCCCACTTACTTTCCCCAATGATTGGAAGTTTCTTAATTAGTTTTCCTACCTCCTAGCTCTCTTCTCTCTAATCTGACACCTTTCCTATATGATTGCCAAAGTAATTTTCCTAATGCTGACTTTAAAACCTTTAATGCTTATGAAATCAAACACTAACTCCTTAAATGCCCCTCAAAGTTCCTCCCAATCTGGTTCCAGCCTCCTTTTCCCATTTTACTGTATACTACTATATTTGTGGTTGTTCAATCATTTCAGTCATACCTGACTCTTGTGACCCCATCTGGGGTTTTCTTGGGAAAATGACTAGAGTGGTTAGCAATTTATTTCTCTGATACTATTATATAGACAATCTGCATTCTAGTCAAATATTCTAGTCAAATTGAACTCTACATAGTTCTCCAATCTCATCATTTACTCTAATGATTGTACTTTTACAGCAGCCATTCCTTTTTTTAACTTATTTTTAATATACACTGCTTTATGAATCATATTGGGACAGAAAAATTAGAGCAATTAGAGCAGAAAAACTCCCCTCTCATGGGAAAGGGGGGGAAAAAACCAGAAAAAAAGAAGTGAACATAGCATGTTCATAGAATACTAATTTACATTCAGTCTCCTTAATTCTTTTTCTGGATGCAGATGGCATTTGCTGTTCAAAGTCTATTGGGATTGCTTTGGATAACTGAACCACTGAGAAGAATCAAGACTTTCATAGTTAACCATTACACATTCTTGCTGTTACTGTGTACAATGTATTCCTGGTTCTGCTTGTTTTGCTCAGCATCAGTTTATGTAAATCTTTCCAGGCCTTTCTAAAATCAGCTTGTTCATTATATATATACATATACGTGTATATATATATATATATATAATATTCCATTAATTCATTATTCCCCAATTGATAGGCATCTACTCATTTTCCAATTCTTTATATCAGCCATTCCTAAAATGGATCTCTATCTCTACTTACTGAAATCTTTTCCTTCTTTCAAAAGCAAAGACAATGCTACCTATTTCATAAAGCTTTCCCTAAGCTCTGAACTCTTAAGTGTTCTCCCTCTAATAATTTCTAACAAAATGACTAATTTTTTTGCACTTATTATATGCAGTAGAACTGTTTCTGAATTAGTCTTATCCATGCCTCTCATTTTCAAGACATCAGAGGAGGGATTGTCTTCTTTTATCTTTGTAATCCCAACACTTAGTACAATGCATTGCATGTAGTGAGTGCTTAATAAACCTCAAATTAAGAGGAATAAGCATGTCAAAATTTCTATGAGTGAGTTATTAAAAGTTATAGTTTATAGATTAAAGGGTACTCTAAGATTTAAAATTTAGATTTACATTTTTTAAAAAATCTACTGACATCTTTGCTTGAATATTTCCCCCTTTCACAAAAATAATGTGACTTGATAAATATGTGTGTTTGAACATACTGCCAATTCAAGACAATTTTATTTGGTAAAAAAGAATGATTTAATCATTTTTGAAAAACAATTTTTTTTCTTTTTTCTCTTTAAAAAGTTAAAGCAATGTGAAGGATTAAAAAAATTTTAATGGTGACATAAGAATCTGACTCTAAGAATGATAGATTAATTATTGTAGCATTTATCTTATTGATCTTTAATGCCAAAAAGGTCGAAAATACCTGCTTTCTGAACTTTTCACATTTTTTGCCTTGATGTTGAATTCTAAACTCTATATGTCTTGATACTTTTATTCTTGGTCACCTTTTTAATTATGTAAGAAAGTACTTAAGTTCATTTGAATAGTTTTTCTTTTTAGAAAAGGAACTATTTACTTAGGAACCAACCATTTTAATCATTAATAACCAACAGAACTACATGAAATTGTTAGCCTAAGGCTTCTGCTTATTACAGTATTGGACTACTATTCCTATAGTTGCTTTGGCATGAAAATATGAAAAGCTAAAGAAGGTCTTAACAAGTAACTTCATTTCACAACATATAGCATAATATTCTGGATTGTGGATTAGTGTCCTATCAGCACCATGGGAGGAAAAAAACCTGCATTGGTGAATCTGAGAAATACAATGTCCATTTAATAATCAAATTACAAAGTATAGTCATTAATATCCATACCTCAAGATTTAAAAAATTAATCTTGTATTTATAAAGTAAAGAGTATTTATAAAGTAAAATCTTTATGGCAAAACTAGAAGTCTGTTCCCATCAGGCTCTTGTACATGACTGCATATAATATTGCTCCTTCAAAATCTTTAAGAATTTATAAGCATTCTCCTTTGACTTCAATGATTATTTTACAATGGCTTAACAAATTCATGTTTAAATTACTTAGATTTTTCCTAGATATCCTGTCTTATATATAGAAAAATGTTAAATGATAAATAAAATGAGGGAAATCAAGTTGGCACTAAAATTTACCCTTCTGGTAATACAGTTATCAGTAAAGATACAATTAGTATCGCTTCAAACACAAATGGCAATCAAGTGATATTTATATTAACTCTTAAAAAGAATAATATGTCCAGTTTAATGTAATTCATCTACCTTGAAAAAATTTTTGTTTGGTTGTTTTTTTTTTAAACCAATAACATACTGGAATTTTAGAATAAAACAGGTTGAGTTTTTAAAATTAAAACAAATAAAATAATTCTACATATAACTATACTGTCATGATTTTCTTTTCCAGTCTTCCGATCATCTTTATAGCTAGGAACTTATTAATTTTCTCCTTTACAATTCAGCATGCTTCCTTTGGTTCAAATCTCTTACAACTTTCATTTGGCTTTAATCTTGCTTGAAGAAATCTTTTTTTCTGTACAACTTGAGAAAATTGACATCGTATTAACTGTCATAAGAAGTGTTTCAAATTGTGGGAAGTAGGATAGCACAAGATAAAGAACATTGGCTGTAAAGTCAGAGGATATGGGACTTCAAATTCCTAGTTTGATACTAACTACCTCTGTTACCCTGGTCACTTATAACCTTACTGAACTAAGCTTTTTCACCTATAAAATCAATTAGCTGGAAGAAGCCATTCTCTGAGGTCCTTTCTGGTTCTAGACATAGGACACTATGACCCAAATTCAAGTCTCATTTAATTTTATTTTTAATAAAGTCTTCTAAAAAGAAACTGAAATTTTGGGGTGTTATTTTTTTTGTTGTTGTTGTTTTTGTTTTTGGAAAGGAAGATAGTTTTGTTTGTTATGTTTTACCAAAAACTCCATTCATTTAGCTCTTAATTTTGTAAAACTTATGCCAAAAAGCATAGAGGAAACAGACTTTTAGTTCTAGTCAAACTCATATCTTTACAAACAGTCTCAAAAGATATAAAAGAAATCAGTTAGTTAATTTCTACTTGTGGATTTAACGTGACACCATTAACAAAATTTTGGTGATTTCTTTTATATTTTATGACCCCATATAATTTTAATTTTTTAAAACTATTATTCAATTAAAATAGCTACATTTGTGAAAAAATATTCAAAAAAATTTTAGAATTCAGTGGATACTTCACCAGTATCATCTTGTAAATCTAATTACTTAAAAGTTTGATGGCACACAATTAAATCCACAGAATCTGTTAGAAAATGCCTGACAACACATGAACAGTGAGCAGTGCTGTAAAGTTTCTTTGCCATATTCAAAGTTTTTGTGATCCCAACCAGAAGTATTTTTACTGCACTACACAGATCAGTGAAAGGCTTTTGTGTACAAGATAAATACATTTTAAAACCACATTAAAAGCTTTAAGAACACCAGTAGCATCCCATTTGCAAAGCAACTTTCTGCTTCCTTGTTCTCTTTCCCATACTAGCAAAATCTACTTAACACTCCCTTCTGATGGACTTCAAAGACCATTTTAAAGACCGGAGGAACTAGACTACATAAGAAATCAATCCATGAGGAGAGACACATGAACCTCAAGTATATGTATTGCTTTAACTTTTATAAATCAAAACCACTTGATCTCAATTTTACTAAAGTTGAATGAAAGCTATGTAAAGCAATATATTAAGGAAAGAATCCACATACTAGCTTTGCTAATCAAATCTTTATCATAATTTGCTGTCTGCTCTCAATCTTTTCTTGGAATGTTAACTGAAATATTGTGCCAAAAAATAAGAGAGCAATAAGGGGTTTTTATTTATGTTTAAAGCATATGATCTGGAAGCTCATATAAATATAAACTAGGTGAATTTCAAATGCATTATATATTTGTACAAGTCTTACATTTAATTCTCTACTTATTTTAATCTGAATCTAGTGAGTATGAAATCATGCTACCCTGAGTTACACATACATTTTAATATGCAATGAAAAGGTTATAGTAACATGCTACAAACAGAAAAGAGATTTGAGTGCTTTACATCCTGAGTTTCTCCAGGTCATGCAAAACATTAATAGTATTTTCTTCCTTTAAGCTAATAAAGACCATCATTGAAAAAAAAATACAGTCTCAAACACCATTTTCTATCCATAGCTTGAAATTTAACCTTTTATGTGCAGTGATAGTTATCTTCAAATTGGTTTCCATATTTGAAGACAGGATCAATTACAAACAATGCAATTTATAGAAAGACAATGTGAAAGATGTCAATCAAAAAGCATTTTATCAAGTGCTTAGTATGTGCCAGGCACTGTTTTAAGCACTTAAATTTTAAACAATAACTGCTTGCTTATAACAGTATATCGTTTACATGAAGCAGATGAACTAAAGAAAATTATATGGCAAAAAATACATGTTAAAACCTTTTAAATTAAACCCTCAGTTATCCTCCATGATGATCTTTTTGATCCAAACTTTGCCAGCACTGTTCATGTGGGGCAGCATAGTATACATAACTTACAGGTTTCTTCAATAAAATAAAATGAAATGCATACCAGCAGCAACTACAGCTGGAGGAGGCGAGCCTGCCTCACCGCCACTTGTCTGACTCATGGATGCTACAGATGTTTCTCTAGATGGAGGTAACTGTAACTCCTTTGGGAGAAGATCATAGACAGATTCTGAGGGGAAAAAAAAAGCAGAAGCAATTAAATATGAATTCAACAAGACTATGTCCTAAAGGTAACAGAAAAGGAGGGAAAAGTTCTACTTCTACAAAAATATTTATAGTGTTTTTATATGTAAAGACAGAAAACTGGAAGCAACCTATGTGATTGGAAAATATCTGAATAAATTATGGTATATCTGCAATAAAATATGCTATTAACGACACAAAAATTACAAATGTTTAAAAATAAGTATAGGAAAGCATATAAAGTATTCCAAGAAAAGCAAAACTAGAGTTCTATACACTGTTTATAGCTGTATGAAAAACAAGCAAATAAGCACACAGATAAAATGAATTCAGAAAAAGATAAATAATTTTTTAAATATTTTTTCAAAAGTTTAAATTTTTTTCTTTTATCAAAATGTAAACATTTTAGAGTTTATTATTTTATTTAAATTAGGGTCTATAGTTTTGTAGGAAATTTCTACAAGTGATCTGAGCTGGAAAGGAACTGCTAAGACCACACTAGAACCACAGGACCATATCAGATGTTTCTAGGGGACGAGATCTACTTTTTTCCTTTGCATCTTTTATCTAGAAAAGTCTACTTATAAAAAGGGATTGCTCCCTTTAATTTTGTCAAAGCCATCCATCCATCTTTCTCTTATTCTCTCATTTTGTCTTTCTTCTTAAATCCCATAGTTAGAAATCTTTGCTAAATGTTTGATGGATATGTGTGTCCACAATTGTCTTTGATTTAAAAGAGATGTCCTAACGACCATCATTTTAATAATTTGCTGGCTTTATTAATAAAATGATCAAATTCCCTACACACACAAAATAATAATTTAGGATCTTATTTCTCACTTCATTTTTCCTTATTTGCTAAAATTGTTAATAAAATTATTAAAAAATAAAATCAATAACATCTAAAAATAATAGCATTTATATAGATAATTTATATAGACAGCTTAAAGCACTATGTAGTTCTTTAAGATTTGCAAAGCATTTTATATAAGTTGAATCATTTGATCTTTACAACAACCTTTTGAAGTACGTATTACTATTTCTATTTTATAGATGAGGAAATTAAAGAGACCCAAGTGTTTTGCCTAGAATGACACCACTAGTCTGAGACCTTTAAAATAAAAAAAATAAGCTGATAGAACTGAGAACATTTCTTTTTTTCATTCTTTTTTTGTTTGAGAAAAAAGTGGAAAAAAATGCTTTAAACTGCACTCAGAGTTTATCAATTCTCTCTCTAGAGGTAGATGACACTCACTGTTCATCATAAGTCCTTTGGAATTATATTGATCAGAATAGCTAAGTCTTTCATAGTTGATTACTGTGATGTGATAACATTGCTATTTCTGTGTAACGTTCTGATTTTGTTCACTTCACTTTGTATCAATTCATTTAAGTCTTCCCAGGTTTTTCTGAAACTATTTCATTCATCTTTTTTTTTTTTTTAATCCATCATATACCACAGCTTCTTCAGCAATTCCCTAATTACTAATGGGCATATCCTTAATTTCCAATTGTCACCACCAAAAGAAATTTTATAGTGTGTGTGAGTGGGTCTTTTTCATTAAAAATTTCATGTAATCCATGGACTGATGCTAAGTGAGATGAGCAGAACCAGGAGATCATTATACATTTCGACAACGATATTGTATGAGGATGTATTCTGATGGAAGTGGATTTCTATGACAAAGAGACTTAACTGAGTTTCAATGGATAAATGATGGACAGAAACAACTACACCCAAAGAAGGAATACTGGGAAATGAATATGAACTATTTGCATTTTTGATTTTCTTCCCGAGTTATTTTTACCTTCTGAATCCAATTCTCCCTGTGCAGCGGGAGAACTGTTCGGTTCTGCAAATATGTATTGTATCTAGGATATACTGCAACATATTTAACATATATAGGACTGCTTGGGGGGGGGGGTGGAGGGAGGGAGGGTAAAAAACGAAACATAAGCGATTGCAAGGGATAATGTTGTATAAAAATTATCCTGGCATGGATTCTGTCAATACAAAGTTATTATTAAATAAAATAAAATTAAAAAAAAATTTCATGTAATCAAAATTATACACTTTACCTATACGATCCTCTCTATCTCTTTTGATTACCAACTCTCCCCTTATCAATAGCTCTAACAAGTAATTTTTCCCATGCTCCTCTAATTTGCTAATATTTCCCCTTTATGTCTAAATCATGCACCCATTTTGACTTATCTTGATAAACAATGTGAAACACGGCTCAGGCCTAGTTTCTGCCATCCTGCTTTGCATTGAGACATTTTAATACTCATTTTCCTGATTCCAAATCCAACAATTTCTTATAAATCTCAATAATCTGAGAGACTACTCAGCAGACACCTAATATTCCTAAGTATCTTATAAAAAGAACAATATTAATATTACCAACATATAATTATGCAATTAAAAATTATTTTTGTTCCCTTTAGAGTCATTTCTTTTTTTTTTTTAGTTATGTATTTTTTTTAATTATAACTTTTTATTGACAGAGCCCATGCCTGGGTAATTTTTTTACAACATTATCCTTGCACTCACTTCTGTCTGACGTTTCCCCTCCTTCCCTCCATCTCCTCCCCCAGATGGCAAAGCAGTTCTATACATGTTAAATATGTCACAATATATCCTAGATACAATATATGTGTGCAGAATGGAACAGTTCTCTTGTTGCAAAGGAAGAATTGGACTCAGAAGGTAAAAATAATCTGGGAAGAAAGACAAAAATGCAAGCAGTTTACATTTATTTCCCAGTGTTCTTTCTTTGGGTGTAGCTGCTTCTGTCCATCCTTGATCAATTGAAACTGAGATCCCTTTAGAGTCATTTCTATCTCTTCTATAAACATATTTAGGATGGTGATATCAGAAGTCAATTGCAATAGTCCTACTTCCCTTGAGAGTCAACAGTATTTTTTTTAAAATAAAAACTTTTACAAATTTTTTCCATCTTTCTTCTGTTTGTTGTCCTCCCAATTTCATGCTCTCAGAATGACTATGTATTTAAATTTCTTGCCAAGTTCTCTTTAAACTAGTTTTACACTCTTACTTTGCTCTGTGGTTTTTGTTTTCTGCTTGTTTGGTTTGGGGGTCTGTTTGTTTTTTTTTTTGGAGGGGGGAGATTCCTTAAGGTAATGTTTCTCATAATCTTTTACTATACTTCTCTGGAAGAGAGCTTGTATATTAAATTGTCATTACACTTAGCCAGGAAATGAATTGTTTCCTGATTCAGCATTCTATTGCTTGGAATATGAAAATTAACATTTATATAGCACTTACTAAGTGCCAAGCACATTGCTAAGAACTATACAAATACTCTTTTGATCCTCATGACAATCCTAAAAAGTAGGTACTATTATCATTCCTATTTTAAAAATGAGGAAACTGAGGTAAACAGAGATTAAATAACTTGCCTACAGTCATACATCTGAGGCCATAGCTTTTCCTAATTGCAGACCAGAATTCTATCACAGTATTACCTAAGCTGCTTAACACACACACACACACACACACACACACACACACACACACACACACACACACACCACTCACTCGCTCCTTGGGAGTATACCCCAAGGAGAGAATCATGGAAGTTACTAAAAAAAAATAAATTTATAGTAGTATTTTTTTTAAATAATCAAGAACTAGAAACAAAAGAGAGGACCACTGACTAAGGAAAAGTTTAAGAAATTATGCTTTATGAATGTAATAATCTATTATTATTTATATAATGTTTACAACAATGGCAAAATAATACTGAATAAATGTATAGTAAGGAAGCAGAAACAAAGAGCACAAACTATGCTTAATAGAACCTTAGAAGGGGACAAAAAAAACATGACAACTTTAGGAAACAGCAAGGTCAAGTGAAGGCAAGAGTAAGAAGCAAGCAAATGCATGAACCAGAAAGCAAGAGGTGAGGTATATAGATTTAGATACAAATCAGGTATACAAATCAAACATTTGCTGATAATACATCATAATTTCCTGATTCCCACTTTCTGTTACAAGATGCCATATGGGGTCACAAACCACAATTTAAGAAGCTGGAGACAAGATGACTTTTAAGGTCCCTAATAGTCTTGCTTTATGATGCTATTAATCACTTCTTCACCAACCTGGATGCAGTCTTTTCATTACTCTTCAGCTTAACAAGATCTTTTCCTAAAATTTAGTACCCAGACTAAACACTGTACTCCAAATGTGATCTGATCAAGACATATCTCCTCTATAGATCAACATCAAACTGCTTGAATGCACTAAAGATATTATTCTATAGCCCTCTTTTCAAGTTGAAATGTATTAAATATGTTATCTGTACATGTTATGTTATATGTTAATGATTACTCTTGGGGAAGCCCATTCAACTAATCCAAAATCTACCTAGGTTTATTACTGTATAACCCAAATCTCTCCACCTTTCCCCTAAAAACAGCATTAGAGACTCAAAAGTTCTGTAAAGTCTATACCAAAGCTCCAGCATTTCTTTTATTTACTAGTCTAGCTAACACAAAAGCAAATTGGGTTTGATCTATTTAGATAATGTCAGACTGGCTTTTAGTGATTGCTGCTTCTTTTTCCTAGTTGTTGACTGATCATTTCTTTAGTAATACACTCTAGAATTTTACTAGAAATAAAAATCTCACTATTGAGCTTATGATTTGAAAATTGTATTTTCTTCCCCTTTTCAAAAATTGAATCTTCTCTTATCCTATAGTATCTCCTCAGTAATCTCTGACTTCTCCAAGATCACAATCAGTTTTAAAAACCTCATCTAGCAATCATATTTCTGCACATGATGGCTTCATTGATTAAATTCTTTGCTCTGAACAAATCTTTCAACTTTCTTGTATCAGGACTGCCTCTGTAGCTCTACCACCCACATATTTTCATCCTACTGACTCCTCTTTTCTGTCACTCACTGCTATGTTCTTCTCAGCTGCTTATTCTATGACTTGTTGGCTTTCTCTTGTAAACATGATTTTCAATTTTCTAGTGATATAGTTTTTCCATGGTTTTGAGCAAAATGACTATATCACTGAGGCACATTATGTTATCTGAAAAGTTTTGATTTTTCATGGGTATCCAAAAAGTCCTTTTTAAAATTTGGTTTAAAAAAAAAAAAAAAAAAAAAAACTTGATTCACTTACATTAAACCTTCATAAGCTGATGACTTAGCTTACACGGCTTTTTAAGGTCCCTTTCAAGAAAATGGAATGAAACTTATTCTCATTAAAGTGTATAATGATACTCTTAAAAACTATGTGTCCTTAATGATGTCATTTAGACTCCATTTAAAATACAAAGATTACTAGACTTAAAAGTCAGGAAAACTTTGGTTCAAATCCTGCTTTAGTCACTTAACAGTTTTATCACTCTGGGCAAGTCATTCAGCTTTTTCCAGCCTCAATTTCTTCATCTATAAAATGGGCAAGATAATAATGCCTACTTCACAAAGTTGATGTGAAGATCCAATGAGATAATATGAATAGCATTTTGCAAATCTTAAATTGCGTCAATAATGTTAGCAATTATTATTATAGTGCTCATTTATTTGTCTTAGAGGGTTGCCTGAAGCAATGAAGGATTAGAAATGATTACCTTATGGTCACATGGTCAGATGAGCAAGAAAAACTTAAATCCAGATCTTCCTGATTCAAAGGGATTCTATCCATCATACCACAGCTGACTTTCTAAGTCTTCTCATTTTTTTGGTATTCTTATTTCTCATCTCTTAGAGCACCTTATCTATTACTTTTGTAATTGTTTGCTCAGCCCGAGTACATGGATTATTTTCAACTTTTGCTGTTCCATATATAATTACTAATATTTCTATTCAAAAGATATTTTTTCTATTCAGTGACATCTTTAGAACCTCATAATCTTAGAAATGAGATCGTTATAGCAAAGGTTATACAGGGTTTTATAACTCTTGTCCTAAAATGACATTTGAAACAATCATGTCAGTTCACAGCTCCATCAGCAACACAAACAGCAAGGACCATTTCTCTAGAGTTCCAACAATAAATTTATTATTTAACTACATTTGCCAATTTAATAACTATATGAAAGATTTAAATTGCTTTAGACTGCCATTCTCTAATTATTATAGTTTGAACAAAGTTTCAGGTCTTTATTTATTTATTTATTTATTCTTTTGGGAACAGTGCAATGCAATGGAGAAAGAACTGGATTAGGATTCAGGAACCTTGGTTTGACTCTAGTTCTGTAAATTTTAAAAATAAGACTAGGAGGCTTCTAAGGTCACTTCCAAGAAAATGGAGTGAAATTTACTCTCATTAAAGTGTATAATGATACTCTTATAAACTATGTATCCTTTTTTTTCTTTTTTTTTAATATTTTATTTTATTTTATAATAATTTTATATTGACAGAATCCATGCCAGGGTAATTTTTTTACAACATTATCCCTTGCACTCGCTTCTGTTCCAATTTTTCCCCTCCCTCCCTCCACCCCCTCCCCTAGATGGCAAGCAGTCCTATATATGTTAGATATGTTGCAGTATATCCTAGATACAATATATGTTTGCAGAACCGAACAGTTCTCTTGTTGCACAGGGAAAACTGGATTCAGAAGGTAAAAATAACCCAGGAAGAAAAACAAAAATGCAAATAGTTCACATTCTAAACCATGTATCCTTAATTGTAAATTTCCAATGCTGAATTTTATCAGAAATATTATGGCAAAGATTTTTTTTTAAGCTGCTTCTATTCTTGGATTTCTCGATGTATAAAAACAATCTTTAGATTGTCAATACATTTGTTTTATTTTATTTCCTATAACTTTTATTTAGTGAATAAAAGCTTTCTTTTGCTTCAAAATTATCATTGATGTTATCATTCCATTTCTTTTTAATATTTAATGCCAAATGAGTCATTTGGAATTTACTGTAGTATTTCCTGAGATGTGGCTCTAATCCAATTTTCATCCTATTACAATTCTTAAGCGCTTTTATTGAATCCTTATAGTTGAGCTATGTAGCACCAGTTGCTCAATGTTTGGGCCTTTAATTCTGTATTATTTTGCATAATAATTGGTTCTTCATTCATCATTCATTTTTTTCCCCCTTAACACTTTTTTACTCCCTTAGTACTTTACTTTCTTTATGATGCTTATGGTACTTATTTGATATTTTGTCTACTATTTCTCGGCATGTCTTATCTCCCCCAAGTGACATATGTGTCTGTGTATGTATGTGTATATGTACAGGTATACTATAGAATGCATATGTATATTTCTGTGCCTCCAACAAGTTTTAGAATGTCTCATAGCATACATTCAATAACTATTTGAGAAATTTAATAAATTATTTTATTGCTATTTAATAAATTGTGATTATGCTTTATACCCTATTTCTCTTTCTATTCTTTACATTATTGCTTAAGATTCATACTTCAAATTTAATGTATCTATTTAATAATTTATATGGTTTTTTAAGGCCTGCAAAATACTTTGCAAATATTACCTCATTGTTCTCATGACAATCCTGGGAGGCAGGTGCTATTATTGTCCTTATTTTACAGATGAAAAAACTGAGGCAAACAGAGATTGACTAGAGTAACAGAATTAAGTGCCTAAAGCTAAATTTGAACTCAGATCCTAATGACTCCATGCCAATAAACCATTCCTTAAATTACAATTTTTCAGATGTTTTCCTGAAATTATTCTTTAGTCAATGACCACATTTGAATTAATTTTCATAATTCTGAATAGTACAAAGAGATAAAGTCCTAATACTCTTGTCAATGGAATCAACATTAAAAAACTTGTATGTTTTTCTGGCCTCAACCAGAGACTTTCTGAGGATACTATTCTAGCAATCCGAGCTTTGCTACAATGAAGCTTAAAATAACTGGTAATTAGATCAACCATTAATTTGATATAAGTAAGGTTGAAAGAAGAGTAGAAAACTGAAGCCCACAAACAAGAAAAAAAGAAAAGAACAGGGGAAGGGGAGTAAAATTATGGTGTAGTAGGAAAAATTATGGTGTGACTATCAGGAGTCCTGGACTTGAATTCCAACAGTGCTACTTACTCCCTGTATAATCTTGAACAGTAATAGTTTCCCTTTCTAGGGCTTTAACCTCTTCACTGAAAAATAAGATTAGAATAAATGATCTCTAAGCTTCTCTCTAGCTCTAAACTTTATGAACCAGAGTAACTTGAAAGTATTTGAGAGTAGAGCAATAGAGATTAACTTGATTGTTTATAGACAGATAATATTGCCATATTCTCCTTCCTTGCTTCTCCAACATTCTCCTGATCTTATATGCTTTCCAAGTTTTTTCCAGTCCACAAGGCAGAATACCAAGGAGAAGAACAAAAGGAAAAGGATTTTCCTGGGCTTCCCCAAGTAAAAGGTAGACAGACAAAGGCATAAGCAGATAATGTTGGTCTTCCACACTGGGAATCTGGAAGAGTGAGAGTGGAGAGGTGGCAGCAAAACTGTTTAGATTCATCACTAAGAGAGTCAACATCCCCAGCTTTGTTCTCTGAAGCAATGATTGTCTTAAAGAACAAGTTATTGAAGGCACCTTTCATTTACCTTCAATTATAAGTCCACAAATAAAAAGCTAAGCAAAGAGATCTTTTTATCTGTCATGGCAAGAAAACAACTTGTAGGAAAATGGTGATAAATCAAAGGAACTACTTCATTCTGTAATCAAAGACATTTTTTTTTTAAATTTAATTTTATTTAATAATAACTTTGTATTGACAGAATCCATGCCAGGATAATTTTTACACAGCATTATCCCTTGCAATCACTTATGTTTCGTTTTTTCCCCTCCCTCCCTCCCCCCCCCCCCAAGATGGCAAGCAGTCCTATATATGTTAAATATGTTGCAGTATATCCTAGATACAATACACATTTGCAAAACCGAACAGTTCTCCCGCTGCACAGGGAGAATTGGATTCAGAAGGTAAAAATAACTCAGGAAGAAAATCAAAAATCAAATAGTTCACATTCATTTCCCAGTATTCCTTCTTTGGGTGTAGCTGTTTCTGTCCATCATTTATCCAATGAAACTCAGTTAAGTCTCTTTGTCAGAGAAATCCACTTCCATCAGAATACATCCTCATACAATATCGTTGTCGAAGTGTATAATGATCTCCTGGTTCTGCTCATCAAAGACATTTTAATGAAAATAGATATAGCATAAATGTATGTTTTTGAAGTCAAATACATTGTTACTGTGACAGACTAAAAGAAGATTTTTTTAAAAGTAAATGATTTTCTTTAAACTTCATCATAAAGCTTCCCTAGGAATCTCAATTAGCATTTCCAAAAACACCAAGAGCATAAAATACTTGAATTAAGTACAAGATCTAGATCTCTATTAATTTTCAATAAATTACTGGATTCCAAAGTGACAGTTTTACCTTAGACATTCTAAAACAGACTACCTGACAATTCCACTGGGCCAACATAGTTCTACATTGAAAAGAGATCGCATTCATTCTCTGTTAAAAATACTTCAAGCTTAACAGTCATCACAGTTGGCATCTTCAACTGGAAAAATGTACTGGTTGTATGTCTGCTAGATATTAAGTTTCTAAAAGATTATGTAAGCCAAGAATAACTAACTGGTAGATGATGTTCTATGTTTCAATAATTTCTCTTCACCTAACTAAAATCCAAGGTACTAGCAATCCTGGCACAAATATATCTATATCACATCTTGCAGATTATTTTAGGAAAATAATATAAACTGCCCATTTAAGAAAAATGAAATTATCTTTTTAATATGTAACAACAAATAATCAAAAAAAATTTTAATAAGCCTAATTATACTTGTCCCCCAGTATAATTTTTACCCTGTAAAAATTTTTTTGATCTTGTCTAATTAAAAAAACTATTACTCTGTGCAGATGATATGATAGTATATTTAGGGAATCCTAGAGAATCAATTTTTAAAACTACTAATAACAATTAACAACTTAAGCAAAGTTGCATGATATAAATTGAATCCACACAAGTCATCAGCATTTCTAAATGTTACCAACAAAGCCCAGCAGGAAAAGATAGAAAGAAAGAAATCACATTTAAAACAACTCTAGATAATATAAAAATATTTGAGAGTCTACCTGCCAAAACAAAGACAGAAACCATATGAACACAATTGCAAAACACTTCACACAAATAAATTTAGATCTAAACAACTGGAAAAATATTAAATACTCATGGCTAAACCAAGCCTAATATAAGAAAAAGACAATTCTACCTAAATTAATCTACTTATTCAGTTCCATACCAATCAAACTGTCGAGAAATTACTTTATAGAACTAGAAAAAAAATAAGAAAATTCATTTGAAGAAAAAATCACGAATTTCAAGAAATTAAGGGGAGAAAAATTAATGAAAAAAGGAAGGTAGACTAACTATACCACACCTAAAACTGTATTATAAAGCAGTGGTCATCAAAACTATTTGATACTAAGAAACAAAGTAGTGGATCAGTGGAATAGATTAGGTACAGTATACAGTAGTCAATAAATACAGTAACCTAGTATATGATAAAACCAAAGACCCCAGCTTCTGGGATAAGAACAAGCTATTTGACAAAAACTGCTGGAAAAAAACTGAAAAATGTATAGTAAAAATAGGCATTGACCAAGACCTCAAACCCTATACCAAGATAAGATCAAAATGGGATGATTTAGACATAAAGGGTTATACTATAAGGAAATTAGGAGAACAAAGGATAGTCTACCTCTCAGGACTGTGGAGAAGGGAGGAATTTATGACCAAAAAAGAAGGAGAGAACACAAAAATAAGTTAAATGTTTTCTTTTGTGATGTGCACAACAACAACATTAAATGCACCTAGGTCCAGAATTCTTTATTTTGCTTAAAATTTTAAGTGTTCTTTTTACCTTCCTTCCTTGATTTTGGAAATCTCTATTATTATCATCGGGTTTTTTGTCAGTTGTAAACTTCCTAAGAATAATGAACTTCCTAAGCCTAGAGCAGAGATCTTTGGCAATACACTTCAGACTTTACTAATTTGGGGAGCGGGGAGAGGGAGAAGAAGAAATGTTTTTTAGAGACTTGGAACTTAAAAAAATAATCTCCTAAATTAAGCAATTAAACATTCTGGCAAATAGTGAAGTAAAGGGCTTCTGTGCAAATTCTGGTAGGACTTAGCAAGCTGGAAATGCTCCAAGTATTACCCTGGTGATAGAACCTGTGTCTACTGTGCAACTACCAGACTAGCTAGATGCAGAAAGGCTTAATAAAACCTTAATAAACTTAAAAGAGTTATAATTTTTTAAGCTATGGTACTTCTCAAAGATCATCTACTAAATTACATAGGGATTGTAATTTTTAGTGAATGAAAAATGCATACCAATAAAATAGTACAGAAATATAGATTCTAGGTAGTTAGAAGGGCTTCCCAATAATGATTATTTTGAAAGTAAAAAGGGACTAAGTCCAAAAGGTAAATCCTAATTCAAGTAAATATGTAATTCGGAAAAAGAAAAAAATTAATGAAATGAAAGGACATTGCTAGACTTACCAATTTTACTATACATGCTAACCATAGGACTAAAAAGATATGACAAGGCTAATGTGGGAATATGTTTTACTTAACTTTGCTTGCTTTTCTTTCTTAATGGTGGGAAAAAGGGATGTGGGAAGGAAAGAAGGCAAATCTTTATTTTAAAAAAATTAATTTAAAAAGAAAAGCATATATACAAGGTTAAAAAAGATAACAATATATGCAATATTACTCTAGGTATCATTAGTTCATAAGATCATAAACAGGAACACAGAGGTCATCTAATCCAATATTCTTTTTTTTTTTTTTTTTTTTTTTTTTTTTTTTTTTTTACAGATAAAAAAACTGTGGCCCCCAGAGAGACTGATTTAACCAAGATTACACAGGCAGAGTTAGAATTTGAACTCAAGTTCCCTGGTTCCAAATCTATTGCTTTTCCCCTACATCATTCTAAGATTCAAAGGAAATCATTTACCCTTTAATTTCTACCTGTGGTTTACAATAACCAAAAAATAATCATAATAATAACAATAGCATTTAGATTATGGCTAATATATGCAGGGCACTGTGCTTAAGGGCTATACAAATATTATTTAATTTGATCCTCACAGCAACCCTGGAAGGTAGGTGCTATTATTATTCCCATTTTACAATTGAGGAAACTGAGGTAAATAGATATTAAGTGACTTGCCCAAGCTACTACAGCTTGTTAGTATCCGAGGCCATATCTGAATTCAGGTCTTCCTGATTCCTGCCCATTCACTGCCCTGTCTAGGTGCTCTCTTACAAACAAACCAGCCAGCCAAAACCTCTCAAAAGAATATCACACACACACACACACACACACACACACACACACACACACGGATAAAATGTCTCTTTTCCAGATAATGACAACCTGTATGATCAACTTGTAGAGTTTATTATCCCTTAGCATACATTTCTAAAGACATTTAAATTACATATTAATTATCAGTAAGTATATAGAGATTATGGACCCAAATAGATTAGCTTTGGAAGGAGGTTTAATTGCAGATGGCCAAGATATAGAATAAAAACATATGCATATTTGCCCTCATTCTACCAAAACACCATAAATTTGTACCTTCCCCAAATCCAGATAATGTGGATATGCTTGGGGAGAGAGAGGAAAAGGACTACATAATTATTAAACACTTTTAGAAACCATTTGGAGAACAGATGTAAAAGAGCAAGGCAAAGTAAACAGAGATAGAATGAACAATTTGATTACAGACATATAAAACTGAAAAGAGTATGCACAAGCAAAATCAATGCAATTAGGAATAGAAGAGAAATAGTTTAACTGGAGAAAAGTCTTTGCAGTAAAATTTCTCAGATAAAAGCAAATAACAAAGATCTAAAGGAAACTGATACACATATATTAAGAACAAGGGTCATTCTCCAACAATTAATGCTCAAAGGGTAGAAATAGAGAATTTTCAAAAGATTAAAGGAACATCCATATGAAAAAGTTCCCCAAATCACTAAGAAAGAGACTTGCAAATTAAAATAACATTGAGGTTACATCTCAAAACCATAACATTAACAAAGATAATGTAAAATGAAAATGACATTTATCAGGTTTATGGAAAAAGGCACAAAAACTCATGTACCACTGGTAGAATCATGAATTGGTATTACCATGCCAGAAAACAATTTGCAACTATACACAAAAATTCACAAAACTGTGTATATACAATGATTCGATGATATCATATACCTCAAAGATTTTTTAAAAAAATAAAAGCAGAGCAAAGAAAAGATCCATAAGTAAATTTATAGAAACATAAAACTGGAAATAAAGTAGATACCAATTAACTGGAGAATAGTTGAAAAAATTATGTTGTATGAATGAAAGAAATATCATATTTTAAGAAATAACAAAAAGAATAATTTAGAAAAACCTGGGAAAACTTGCATATATTGAGGCAAAGTAAAGTCAGCAAAAGCAAAAAATTTATAACATTGATACAACACTATACATGAGAACAATTGTGAAAGATTTAAGAATTATGATCAATAAAATGAATAAACATGATTCCAGAAGACTGATGATGAAGCTTGTTTCTCACTTCTTGTGAGAACTTGGCAACAAAGTGGACGAGAGTTAGTGAAACATGGGGCATAAATCTACAGAGATAGCCAATGTAATAGATTTATTTTGGTTGTCAATATTTTTGGTTATAAGGAAGACAAAAAGTTGGGGGATAGTAACAGTGATTTAAAAAAGGAGATAAGGAAAATTCTATTAATCATATTTTTTAAATGTTATGTAAAAGAGAAGAGAGACAGAAAGACAAGAGAGACAAACAGAATGTAAGTTTATACTTTAAAAAAAATTATAACAGAAAAATTATAGTTTCATTGTGCAATCCCCTTTTCTGTCATTTGTATATAGAAATGTTCATATTCATCAACATTTAAATTCATAATAAACAAGAATATTTTTTTTTAAGAAAAGCCAAGAAGAAGAAAAAGGAGAAAATGTCAGGTAAGTTTGTTAAAAAGAAAAAAATAGTAAAAAAGAAATTGATATGGTTGTTTAGATAGAGATATGAAAGAAAACTCATCATGGGCATTAAAAAAAAAACCCCAATAACAAAAAACTAAAAAACTATGGCATGATAACCAACCTATGAATTTTCAAAAATTTTATCACTGCAACGGCTGTCAATGGCAAAAATGTCTTTTCTCTCCTGGGTCCTACCACTCTTATCTTTTATTCTCCTATGCCTCTCCATACTGTTCCCACTCAAGAAGAAAATAAGGAGAGAGGAAAAAAGGGAGGGGCTTTCCTGATATCATTCAAGCAAAGGTTAATAAAATTTGCCCTTTTATATTCTCTATTAAAGGCATATCAGTAAGAATAATCTTGAAACAAAGACAGCCCATCCCCAAATTGTAAAATGGGACATTTCTAAAATTCTAACATCAGTCATTTTTGGAAAATATCTTCCAACCAAAACAATGTAGGAAACTATTCTATTCCTAGACCAGCCTCCCCAAAGTCTATTAATTTACCTTATAACATAAGTCAAATCACTTAAAATAGTATTTTCTTACCGAATAAGGGGACATCAATGCCAGTAAAAGGCACTGGTATCAGGATATGGCAAATAGCAATGGTCATTTCTACATCAATTGAGATTTAAAACATTGCTTTCCCATACAATACTAAAATGTGGTCAATTTGGTACAGTACCTGCGCCAAGATATGTTTATTAAATGCTTATTGACAGATGAACTTAAAATTACTAAATGAAATATCCCTGATTTCAACTGGTTACAAATATTATATGGAAATTTTTAAAGACACATACTAGAGGATACTAATAGAAAAATAAAAATTAATTTAATTCAATTCAAAATCATGCCTCCAGTCTCTAAATAAAAGTTGGCCTTCCTCACCGAGGTCAAGATCTCTACATGTACTCCTGACCTTATCTCCTCTCATTCTGACCGCTCTTCTAATACCCCATTTTTTCCTGTCTTCTGGTTTCTTTTCTGATGTCTATAAATACACCTATTCCCTCTCATCCTTAAAAAAACAACAAAAAATCCTTTATTTCTTTCTACCTAGATCTAGTTGTATATTTTTTCTCCCTTTCTTAGCCAAACTTCTAGAAAAAGCTATCTACACTCATTATCTCTACTTGCTCTCCATTCATTTACTTCTCAACCTATATTCTAACTGCATCACTTCACTGAAACTACTCTCTCCAAAATTACCCATGATCTCGTCATAGCTATCAAGTCTGATTATCTTTTTCCACTCAGTTCTCATCCTTCTTGATCTAAATATAGCATGACACTGTTTCCCACCATCTCCTCCTCTGGGTTTTTTTAATACTACTTCTCTCTTGGTTTCCATTTTTTTACTTCTCTGACCATCCTTTTCAGACTCAGACTCTCCATCCACATCACATCCTTTAATTGTCTATGTACCCTGAGGTGCTATCCCAGGCCTTCTCTTCTGTTTCTATATTGGCTTCATTTAGTGAATTTAATGGTTCCCAAGATATATGTATATTTCTATGCAGATGATTCTCACAAATATTATTATTTGTCTCCTCAGCAGCAATTCCTATGGAACATTTCAAACTGAATATCTTCTACATGTCTCAAACTAAAAAAAAAAAAAAAAAAAAATCAAATAGATACATGATCTCATTAATTGAGGAATTCCCTCCAATTTTACAGATCACAACCTGCCTACATCTGCTTTTCTATGCAACTCTTGTCCATATTCACCCAAGAGTTTAGTATAGGAGAGCTAATCAACATGCCAATATAGCCAAAGTCTTTCTTTCTTGCTTTCTTTCAAAATAATGAGGATACTAGTAGAACAGTATTTCCTATCATTCCTTGATTTTGCCATATGACCAATCCATCTTCTTTTTAACATACAATTCTTTTTATGGTATTCTTTAAAACCTGTTCTTCAAAGCTGGTCACAGGTTACAACCTGTTCATATCCCTTTCCATTGCTCTCTGTGTGATAGTCACCTTTAGTTATCCAGAGGCACTGGTATTCTGGGGCTTGTTGCCAAACAGCAACTCAAATAAAATATAAAAAATGGCCCTTTGCTTTCATGGCAAACTTGAGTCAGTAAATAAGCTTTGCAATTTCCCAAAAGCAATCCAGACTACTTTTCTCTTCCTTTTCAAATTGAGTGCAACTCATAAATTTATACTGTCTGTCACTGGTATACAACTTCCTGAGCAATTTCTATACGGTGTTCATCCAACTGTATGCTAAAATATAGAGAATAGTCATTCTTCCTCCATTTGACTTTTCTATATGGATGGGAAGGCCAAACTCCTGCGTTATTATAGATCTCTTCTTGGAAGTTCCAAAATATCTTGAGGTTTGATGCAAACAACACAACTAGAACTATGAGGAAAATCTTATAATCCATTGGGAATTTTTTCTCAATCTACACTCCATGTTGGCTCTCCTTTCCTTCAGAGTGGTAAATTCCTTTTGTAAACATACATCTTTCTGTTTTATGTCTGATGTTTATTATTAGATGTTTAATTAGTAAGATTCTTTCTGTTACATAAAGATCTGTTGCTATTGAAAAGCCTTTTCCTATATATTAAAATGCAACTGATTTCATTCTGCGTGAGAGTATTTGATGCTCACTATGTCCAAGTCTTTCACCAACTGTGTTAGTCAAGAGTACCATTATCTTCCATTCTCCTTGGTTGTCAATCTTACCCTCCAGTCAATCAATTGCCAATTCTGCTTCACAAGATCTTGTCAATTCTACCTTAATAATGTATTTTTGCTAAGTTCCACCTTATTTCAGATGTAGAATGCACTAGAAAAAAATTGATAAAGCTGGCCTCAGTAGAGCACCCTTTAAGGGGCAATTCAAATGTTGTGTTATGATATGTAGTTAATGCAGTGATATTCTGTATTTCTATTCTATGTTCTGATAAATGCAGGTAATGAATCACATGAAGTGGCCACATTATTCAAATTCATACTATCTGAAGTGTAATATATATAAAATAAAATCATTGGTTCTAGTTCAATGGAAATATGCAATGAAAATTCAAAAATGCAAACACTTCATGGGATTTGTTATTTGCACTAAGTGTGACCTACAACAAAAATAGTACAAAGGGAAATGAGATGAGGACCCAAAACAGACGCTTCCAGGGATACCACATTTAGCATGTATGATTTGGATAAAAATCCAATAAAGACTAAGAAGCAATCATCTAGGTAAAAGAAAGAAAGGAGTGTCATGAAAATCAACAGAGAATAAAGAGTGGTCAACAATATCAAACACTGCAGAAGTCATTGTGACTTTGGAGAAATAAGCTTTCAGGTGATTAAGATTATAAAACATATTTAAGCAAATTAAGGTTCACAAATAATTCCTTCTTAAAAAAAAAAAAGAAAGAAAGAAAGAAAAGGAAATTATCCCTTTTCTATTGCCCGTCCTAGACATACACACTCCTCTCTGTCAAACTGGCTTTTAGAGTCATTCATGCTCCCTCTGTGTGAAGCTTAAGAATGTTCCTCTTTTTTTATCCTGATGATACAAAGTCCTGAGAAAGATGAGAATAAGCCTTATCCATGGAGAGAGATAGGTGATTCCATCATGATCAAAGGGCCCCTGTCAGACCATTTTTGGTAATTTTAACATCAAACTTAAATGAATATCTAGCTGCTGATGACAAAAATAAAACAAATAGCTTAGGAGACCTTTCATCATTTTTTTTTAATTTTACAAAACAATGTAAACTTTTTTATGTCTTATTTATAAAGCTTTTAGTAATTTCTCTTGTCCCTTTTGACCAATGTAGTCTAATCCAGGGTTTACATAGGGAGAAGTAGGAAAAAGGGAACCATAATGGAGTTACAAAAATAATTTTTATAAAATGGAGATGATTTCATGTTTCCAGAAGCTTCTAGCACCACTAGCTTCATTTAAATAAATGTTTAAAGAACCAAATTAGGGTAAGCCCTTATAAGAAAATCACATCTTAAGTAGGCAAGTCACAGGGTCTATAAGCAGTCACAAGTAATTTGCTTGGCCAAATTCAAGCAGGTGTTGTATATAATTCTGCTGCCTAGGTCAAACAAAGGTCATGACTATAGCTGGAAGTGGGGGAGAGCCTTTTTATTTATCCTGTTTTTCCACATGAAAATGTGGAAATTCTGAAATTTTCCTGTTTCCTACATTCAAAAAGTCTCAAAAGTGTGATTCTATGGTTAGGTCCTCAACTGACTAAGTGTTTTTTGGATAAATGGAATCCATGATGCAAGACGGTAAAATGTACTAATCACTAGGCTAAAGAAAAAAGGTAGATGACTGCTTCCTGAATAAATTTTGAAAGAAGAAATATACCCTATATCCTTTGAGAGTATGGAATGGTTATTCTGTAATTAACAAGTTGAACAGGAAAATGGTATCTGACACTCTAGTCTTACTCCCTGGCTTTCTACATAAAACCATCCAAACCTCGTGAATCAATAGAAAACACTACTTCTTTCCTCACTTCTACTTCTACATTATAAAATTGGGGGGAGAGAAGAGGATATTTTGTGATAGTGAGAGGGGAAGGGGTATTATTTATCCTGTTGGAATGATATAAAAACTAGGAATATTAAAAACCACAGTTATATACTTTGTCTCAATTCCTAAAGTTCTAGGGTCAAGGATGATATAACCAGTCCTAAATTTACAAAATATTGAGTTCATTCTATGGTCCCTGAAGATTATACTTTTGTTTCCTTCACATTAAAGCCCTTTCAAAACCTGTCACCAATCTATCTTTCCAAATTCATAATAGATTTACTACTCTTCAAGCATTATTTAGCCCAGACAATCTAGCCTTCTAAATGTTCTTCACAAAAGAATTATCTTGGTCTCTGTATATCTGCCCAAGCTACTTCCCATGGCTGTAATGAACTCTCTCTTCATTTCTACTCCTTCGAATCAATCCCAACCTTCTTTCAAAGTTCAATTCAAGTATTACCTCCCCATGTGCCTTTCCTGACCCAAGCAGTGAGAGTAATTACCATGCTGTTGGAGTTTTTACATATACCTGTAATTGTCAATGATTTAAGGAGCCCTGCCTGCGCCAGTGGCTCAGCCCTTGTTCAACAACAATTTACAGTCTGGAGTTATTGATGGCTCTGAGAGGAAAAGTTGTGACCCAGGAATCACAAAGCCAGATATGTCAGGCAAGTCAATTGTGAGGTTTTTAATCACATTCAAGAATATGGCAAAAAATGGGAAGAATAAAGGTTGGTGGGATTGTGGAAAGACGAATACACTGATATGCTGTTGGTAGAGTTCTAAACTGGAGATATGGTGGTGATAGCCTAGAGTCAGGAAGTTCAAATCTAGACCCAGATAATGACCAGCTGTGTGCCTAGGGAAGTCACTTCACTTGTCTCCTATAATCAAAAAGTTTCCTCAACAGTAAAATGAAGATAATGACAGCATTTAACTCCCCGGACTTATTGTGAGAATCAAATGCAATACTTGTAAATCATTTAGCACAGTGCACATAGTAGGTGCTCAATAAATGCTTATTCTCTCCTCTCCCTCAAATATTTTTGGAAAGCACTATGATATTGTGCAAAATAAGTGATTAAAATATCTATACACTAAATTTAAACCAGAGATTCCACTACTAAGAAAATACCTCAGGTTAATGAAAAATTATCCCAAATACATATACACCAAAATAGTTAACTATCTATAGAAAAATGCAAAAAATAAGGTGCAATGGATAGAGTGCCGACCCTGAAGTCAGGAGGACCTGAGTTCAAGTCCAGCCTCAGATACTTAATATTTCCTAGCTGTGTGACCCTGGGCATCACTTAACCCAACTGTCTCAGCAAAAATAATAATAATAATAATAATTAACTGACTAATTATGTGCACATTTACTATGGTAAGTGACAATGAACATGATAAATATAAAAAACATGCAAAGATTTATACAAACTGATACAAAGTGAAGTAAGCAGAACCAAGAAAACAAAATTACATCCATGTAAATTGAAAAAACAAAAGTAAATCAAAATTACATGCTGCAAAATAATGATCAAGAATGCCCCCCGTCCATAAATGAAAAGACCATTCATCCTTTACTTATTTTGCAAAGGTATAAGATTGTAGATATGGAATATTTCACACACTATCAGATTTGTGGATTGGTTGGTTAGTTGTAAAGGTTTTTATTTCTTCCTTTTTTTTTCTTCTTTATTATAAAACATAATAAGACAGAATGGGAAAGAGGGTACAACATGTTTAAAAAAAGAAACAATGATAAAGATAAAGATTAGAAAATAGGCAAGAGATACAGATGACAATGCAGAAAAAGAATGATGGATGAGGAAAAGAAAAGATTTGAAGAAGACTGAAATGTAAGCCTGGGTGACTGGCATTCAGAATGGCAGTGTCATTTTTTTCCAAGCAAATTTATTTATTTTTAATACACATTATGAATCAGGTAAGGAAAGAAAAATCAGAGCAAAAGGGAAAAACTATGGGAGACATTTTAAAAAAAGAAAAAGAAAAAAGAAGTGAACATAGCATATATTGATTTACATTCAGTCGTCTTAGTACTTTTTCTGAAAGCAGATGGCATTTTCTATCCAAAGTCTATTGGAATTGTTTTGGATTACTGAACCACTGAGAAGAACCCATGTCTTTCATAGTTGATCATCGCATATACTTGCTGTTATCGTATACAATGTATTCCTGGTTCTGCTTGTTTCACTCAGCATCAGTTCAGGTAAATCTTTCCAGGCCCTTCTAAATTAGCTTGTTCATCATTTTTCATAAAACAATAATATTCTATTATTATTCTATTGCTACAACTTATTTAGCCATTTCCCAATTAATGGACATCTATTCATTTTTCAATTCTTTGCTACCACAAAAAGAGCTGCTACAAACGTTCTTGTATATTTGGGTCGTTTTCCCTCCTTTAAGATTTCCTTGAGATAAAGACCCAGCAATGGCACTAGAAATGTCATTTAAAAATGAAAGTCCTAAAGGAGTACATACAGAAAAACTGAGTTTGGTTTTAGATATGTTGAGTTCAAGATATCCAAAAAACATATAGGTATTAATGTCCATCAGGCATTTGGAAGTGCAATTCTAGAGCTCTGGAAAGAGTGATTAGAACTAAAGATAGCGACTGGCAAGTCATTTCCATAAAGCTGATATCTAAAGTCAAAACAAGTAGATGTTATTGAGAGACAATGTGAAGAGAAATAAGAGAGAGTAAGGAAAGAAGCTTGAGAAATATCTACATTTAAGAAGAAAAGAAGTCAGTAAAATTAGTAGCCAAAAAGGCAATAAGATAGAACTTTTAAGGAAGAAAACTTACCAAAAAGCATCAGACACTACATGGAAGTGAAGAGGACCTGCACTAGGAGTGGCAGTTGTGATGGAGGAGAATAGGAGGAATATATTCAAAAGATGTTGCAAAGGTAAGAATGAGAGAACTTGGACAGAAGTTATTTTGGAAATAAATTGACTGAGTTGAGAGTGAAGAATCTAGGGTGACACCGAGGCTGTCAGCCTGGGTAACTGAGAGAATGGAGGTGCGCAGAGAAACTGAGAACTTCAGAAAATTTGGGAGGAAAAATAATATATTGTTTCGGATATATGGAGTTTAAGATGGCCTATGGAATATGTAGTTTGTCTGATAGGCAGCTGATGGTGCAAGACTATTTACATTCTACTGGGAGGGTTAGTATGTAAACATGTATAAATAAAAAGGTACATATAATTTGACAGAGTACTAGAGACTGAGTCATTGAATTAAAAAGTCAGTGAGCATAAACCACAAGTATACTCCACCTAATATCATAAATAGGAACCATAAAATCATGTTAGGAAAATCATTAATGAGGGCAATTCATTCCATAGGTATAGTGTTGTGTTGTAAAACAGAAATCAGTCAAACAATGTTATCACTTGAAAATGACTGACAAAGTAACCATATATCTCAGCACGACTGTACTGAAAGGATTGGCTCTCTCTGAAGTTTCTCTAAGAAGAAAGGAAGAAATAAGGTGGAATATGCCAACAGGGCAGTAATTTAGGGGTTTAAAAGATCAATGGAAACCTGATCATGTTTGTAGGCAGCAGGCAAAGAGACACAATTCACAAAAAATAGGAAAAATAACTGATACAATCACATTGGGTAGAAGGATGGGAAAAATGGGATCAAAGACATAGATGGGGATTTTAGATTAATTACGCTACTGATAGAGAGGAAAAGTCAAGTCAACAATAAATATTAAAGCTTACTATGTGACAAGCACTTTGTGAAGAGCTGGAGATGCAAAGAAAGTCAAAAAACATGGTCCTTGTCCTCAAGGAGAGGTCACCTTCTAACAAGGAAGTTACACAAACAATTGCATACACAGAATCTATACTGGGGGCAGGAGCGTTTTTTTTCTCTGAAGGAGCTGAGAATCTAATGAAACAACATGTAAATAACTATATGCAAATAATTATATACAGTACAAATGGGAAATAATCTTGGAGAAGAGATACCAATTTTTAAAGTGGTGGGGAGAGACAGGGAAAGAAAGCTTTCCCTGGGATGGGATTTTAACAGAGACTTGAAGGAAGCCAAGAGGCAGATATGAGGAGGAGAAGAATTCCAGGCGTGAGGGATACCCAGATTAAAAAAACAAATGTAGCATCTAGGGTCCTCAAACTACGGCCCACGGGCCAGATGCAGCAGCTGAGGACATTTATCCCCCTCACCCAAGACTATGAAGTTTCTTTATTTAAAGACCCACAAAACAAAGTTTTTGTTTTTACTATAGTCCGGCCCTCCAACAGTCTGAGGGACAGTGAACTGCCCCCTATTTAAAAAGTTTGAGGATCCCTGAATTCTAGAGTATCCTGTGAGAGAAACAGCAAGAATCACAATATTACTGGGAAAGTATAGTATACTGAGTAGAATATGCTGTAAAAAGACTTAGAAAGGTAGGAAAGGGTCAGGTTATAAAAGATTTTAAAAGCCTTTAAAAGGACCTTGTATTTAACTCTGGAGGTAATAAGGAGTCACAGTAAGAGTTTATTGAGTAGGGGAAACACAGTGAAATAGTCAGAATTGAACTTTGGAGAGATCTTTGATAGCTGGCTGAGCGACAGAATGAAGTAGAGAAAGACTTTTAGACGAACCAGAAGGCTGAATCAAATGTGAGGTAATATGGACTTGTTAAGAAAGGAAAATATAAAAGATATCGCAAAGGCAGAAACAACAAAACCTGGTTAACAAACTGGATGTGTGGGATGAATATAAGTGAAAAGTGGAAGATGGCAGCTATGGTAGGAGTCTCAACCAGGAAGAACATGCCATGGAATACACCCTAGAAGAGAAGGCAGGAAAGCAAACAGCAATCAGTAATCATCAGAGCTTAAAGAGAGCCTGACTTTTAACAAGCTACTGAACCTTCAAGTGCTTCAGTCTACTTTTCTATAAAATAAAGGGGCAGAACTAGTCTCTCCCAAAATCCAGAATCCTGTATTGTAGTAGGGCATAAATGGGAAAAAAAAGAGTCGTGGGGAATTCTTTTGGCTAAAAACTGGCCAGACTCTAATAGAGGAACACCCAAGCTCTGGATGAAGAGCAGGCCTAAGCCAGAAGGTGCTGGCTTCCAGTCTGGTCTCTGCCACAACTTAGTAGTATGAGCCTGGCCATTCACCTCTGGGCAACCTTCTAAAATTGTGACTTACAGAGAAGGATAAAATCTACTCTACATAGAGTCCCATATCCTTAATCTAAATTCTATGTCTCACAATTTATGACAGACATAAAGTATGAGGTACATGAAGGATAACAATAAAAAGAAAAGTTGAGAAATGTCTTAGAGATAAAAAAAATATATAATGAAAGAATCAGGTTTTTTTAAGATAGGAAATAATGACTTTTATTTTGCACAATATGAAGTCTCATAATACAGAAGATGATATTTTCTTACCCTAAACACATAAAATGGGAATAAAAACAAACAAACAATTTGGTTGGCTATCCAGAAGAAATTTTCTGAATTGGTTGTGACATTTTATTCACAAAAAGTCTTTAAAACAGAAAAGATTCTGACCTATTTAAGAAGACTATATGTGGATGTGAACCTATATTATATTAAAAGTGGCAGAAAACCTAAATTCTCAAAGTTTCTTCCAATCCTATTTAAAGGAAAAGAAAAATAAAGCAAAAACATAAAATAGAAAGATATGATGTTCACTATGGACTTCAAAAACAAAGTATTTATGATATAAACAACAAACATTATCAAAAAGTAAATAAAATTCTTAATGCCTGCAAAAAAAGTTTAGCAATATTGGATTTATATAGTTACTCACTAGCTACAAATTTCTACAACCATAAAGGTACCAAAAAAAATTTTCCATCATTTTTCTTGAAAAAAGTATGACTATCTTTAGGAAAAAGGCTACCTATAAGACTTACTTCTCTGTTTACATTTTAAAAGAAAAAAGGTTTGACAAACCCAAAGCCCCTAACTTCTGGGAAAAGAATTCATTATTTGATAAAAACTGCTGGGATAACTGGAAATTAGTATGGCAGAAATTAGGCATGGACCCACACTTAACACCATATACCAAGATAAGATCAAAATGGGTCTATGACCTAGGCATAAAGAACGAGATTATAAATAAATTAGAGGAACATAGAATAGTTTATCTCTCAGACTTGTGGAGGAGAAAGAAATTTGTGACCAAAGATGAACTAGAGACCATTACTGATCACAGAATAGAAAATTTCGATTACATCAAATTAAAAAGCCTTTGTACAAATAAAACTAATGCAAACAAGATTAGAAGGGAAGCAACAAACTGGGAAAACATTTTCACAGTTAAAGGTTCTGATAAAGGCCTCATTTCCAAAATATATAGAGAACTGACTCAAATTTATAAGAAATCAAGCCATTCTCCAATTGATAAATGGTCAAAGGATATGAACAGACAATTTTCAGAGGATGAGATTGAAACTATTACCACTCATATGAAAGAGTGTTCCAAATCATTATTGATCAGAGAAATGCAAATTAAGACAACTCTGAGATACCACTACACACCTGTCAGATTGGCTAAGATGACAGG
Source organism: Antechinus flavipes (assembly GCF_016432865.1). NCBI lineage: Eukaryota > Metazoa > Chordata > Mammalia > Dasyuromorphia > Dasyuridae > Antechinus > Antechinus flavipes. Next base: position 47,861,596 of record NC_067399.1, read on the forward strand.
AAAAAATAATGATGAATGTTGGAGGGGATGCGGGAAAACTGGGACACTAATGCATTGTTGGTGGAGTTGTGAACGAATCCAACCATTCTGGAGAGCAATCTGGAATTATGCCCAAAAAATTATCAAAATGTGCATATCCTTTGATCCAGCAGTGTTTCTATTGGGCTTATATCCCAAAGAAATACTAAAGAAGGGAAAGGGACCTGTATGTGCCAAAATGTTTGTAGCAGCCCTGTTTGTAGTGGCTAGAAACTGGAAAATGAATGGATGCCCATCAATTGGAGAATGGCTGGGTAAATTGTGGTATATGAATGTTATGGAATATTATTGTTCTGTAAGAAATGACCAGCAGGATGAATACAGAGAGGCTTGGAGAGACCTACATGAACTGATGCTAAGTGAAATGAGCAGAACCAGGAGATCATTATACACTTCGACAACGATATTGTATGAGGACATATTTTGATGGAAGTGGATTTCTTTGACAAAGAGACCTGAGTTTCAATTGATAAATGACGGACAAAAGCAGCTACACCCAAAGAAAGAACACTGGGAAACGAATGTGAACTATCTGCATTTTTGTTTTTCTTCCCGGATTATTTATACCTTCTGAATCCAATTCTCCCTACGCAACAAGAGAACTGTTCGGTTCTGCAAACATATATTGTATCTAGGATATACTGCAACATATCCAACATATAAAGGACTGCTTGCCATCTGGGGGAGGGGGTGGAGGGAGGGAGGGGAAAAAAAATCGGAACAGAAATGAGTGTCAATATAATGTAATTATTAAATAAAAAATTTAAAAAAAAAAAAAGAAAAAAAAAAAAAAAGAAAAAAGGATTGGGGTTTTTGTCACTGTTGTCGTAGAAGGTTTCCAAAAAATCTGAGTACAGTTTTAAGCTACTAAAACAAAAATAAGCTTTTTAAAATAGCTATTCAAGTTATGAAAACTTTAAACTGTATTCCTATATTTGAGATACTCTGTATAGACCAATTTTCCTGTACTAAAATTCAGAAAATAGCTTCAGAAAGAAAATCAGTTTGTGTTTTTTTTTTTTTTTTAAACAAGTGAATCTGATTAAGACAGAAAATAAGTCTGCTGTATATTTATTCTAAGGGATATCACCACAAATAAAAGTGAGATTAAATCTCACAATGAAATCCTGATCTATTTAGTGACCTTTAAATTCTAGTTTTCTAAGGAAAACAAACTTCTTAATCATTTAAAATGTTCTTATATAGATCTTGTCTTCTAGTTAAATTCATTTAATTTATTCAAGAATACAATTAAATACAATTTAAAATTCTGCTAGGCAAATTAGGATACTGAACAGTCTATTAAGAAAGTTGGGTTGGAGGGTTCATGTTAACAAGCAAGAGAAAATTAATTTGGACTAAGAACTTTGAACCATACATCCTTCACTTTCTATTCCCTTTAATTCAACCTCTCTCACTCATCTCACCTGAAGTCTTTGGTGATTTACTAATAGTAGATAACTGAAGAGGCAGTTTGGACAACAAATGTACAAAAATAAAGCCAAGATAAGACGATGAGGAATGTCTATTCATTTGGGGAAAGGAACAGAATAAATGATGTATGTAGCTTGTTTTATAATTATTCTCTAAATTTCAATAAATCAAAAAAAGAATGGTTAACAATTAGAGTACAAATATTTTGGACTTTATAAATAAATACCTTATAAACCTAAAATAAAAGACATGCAAATTTGGCACTGCATGAAAAGATATTTCTAAATATACTCTTAAGAAGTCTGAAGTTTTGAGTTTTTGTTTGTTTACTTTATCTCAGTGGTATCTTTATTTTCATAAACATTTAACACATCTAAAAATTGCAGTGTTAAAAGTGAGGTATGTTAACCTAAATGAGACCCCATCTTAAAGTCAAAAGTGTGCTTAGTTATCTTAAATCATATACAGACTTTGTTACAAAGTAGTTTAACCAAAAAGAGATGTCTGCATCAGGTAAAAGCTGTATTTAGTCACAAATGAGGCAGAGAAATTTTAGGTCACTCTTTCCCTTTCTCTCTGCTCTGCAACACAATCATCTGATCTTAACATCTTAAACACCATTACTTTCTTCAGCCTTAAGTTTCCTAGAAGGCCCCCAAAAATTCTTATTGAGGGAGCAGCTTAACTCAAAAAGCAATTGAATAACTATCAGCCAAAAATAGCAAATACAGAAAATTAATATGTAAAAAGAGTGTTTGGAAAAATGGATAATAAGTCACTGGTCATTGATATCTGTAATCTATCATTAATGTTACAAATATGGCATCTGTCAACATAGCCTTAAAAAAGTTTGAACATAAATTAGAAAATTTCAATCCTAGCAAGTAAACTTTTATGCAGAGACTGCAAAATGAAAATTTCACATAATTTGATGAAATGCCCTAAAATTTCTTGCTAAATATCTCAAAACCTACACTGATAAAAGTGAGGTTAGAGAGGCTCATTGGTGTGACACAAACTACTCCTCCCTCTCTTGCTTTTAATTTCACGTTAATAAGAAATGTATCAATGATGTATTTCTTAGAAAAGGTAAAATCTGAGAATGTAAGGGGAAATTTAAAAGAGGTCTAAGAGTTGGACATAACTAAGCTGCTTAACAACAACAAAGTACACAAAGGCAATCAAGATAGCAAAGAACATTTAGTCCATGTTCTATGATGATCAGCTGCAGGAATTGTTGATACCTAGCACACAGTAGGTGCTTAATCAATACTTGTTGATTGATCATATTAATCCTGGAAAAGAAAGCTGGGAGATGGAAGGGAATCAAGGCAAGACAAGTCCAGAAGTTATTAATTGCTCTATTTTCAGCAAATGAAATGTGATACCTATCTGTGCATTAGGACGGCTACAATGTAGAAGTGATAACACTTGTCCTATTTGTCTTTAAGGCAGAACAGCAATAAATGTAATTTTTTTTTAATGGAAATTTAACAGCAGGAAAAATTCCTAACATTTGGAGCTTTCCAGGAGTGGAATGTAATGCCTGGGGATGAGGTCAGGAGTTGTCCTTCATCATAGGTCTTCAAGAGGAAATTGGATGACCATTTACCCAATAAATTATACTTACTGGTAACTCATTTCCATTACAGGTTAGACTAGATGGCCACTAAGGTCCCTTCCAACTCTAAAATTCTGTAATTTCAGGTGAAATTCTATGACCATTTGCTGACTATGACAAACATTTATTCTGGCATATTAATTCTATAACTCAACTATTAAAGATTCATATATTGTCAGAAAATGCATAAAGATAAAACATAATTAGCTTCATAATATCATAATCTAGAAATGGAGAGAGTTATCCGAGTCATCCTCTAATGGTAGAGATAAAAAACCAAGGATCAGAGAGGTTAAGTGATTTGCCTAGAGCCAAACAGATAGAAAGTGGCAAAGCCAACATTAAAAATATGATTCTAAATTCAAATTCTTTCCATTGCAAGTTACCTAAATGAAGGACAAATGACACACAATCTATTCAATACACACTTACTAAGATTTTACTATGCATCAGGATAAGGAAAAGCAACAATAATCTTTTCTCTTAAAGATCTTACATTCTAATGGGGAAGCCAACATGTTATAAAAACTATACCATGATGAGAAATCTCTTTTCACTTATTTCCTACAGTCTGACCATATGGCAACAACTCCACACATTTCATGACTACAGTGATGCAAAGAATAAATTTTGGAAAGGGGGAGAATATTCCAGACATAAGGAATAATTTACATCACTGTAGTCATCAGGTACAATTTTCTTGACCTGATTTCATTCTGAATCTATTCATACAAGTCTTTCCAGGCTTCTCTGTACTTCATATCATTTCTTTGTTATTTCTGTTCAATTTTTCCAGTCGCATCTTGCTCTTTGTAACACCATTTGGAGTTCTCTTGGCAAAGACACCAAAGAGATTTGCCCCTCCCTTCTTTAGCCCATTTTACAGATGTTTTCTGAGGCAAATAGGGTGAAGTGATTTGCCCCAGGTCATATAGCTAATAAATGTCTGAGGTCAAATTTGAACTCAGTTCTTCCTGGCTCCAAGCTAGGCACCCTATCCACTGTACCACCCTGGCTGCCCAATTTCTTACAGCACAGTAATATTCCATTACATTCACATAACACAATTTGTTCACGATTCCCTAATTGATGGTCACTACTTTGTTTCTAGTTCTTTACTATCACAAAAAGTGCCATTATAAAATATTTTAGTGTCTATGGAGTTTTTCTTTTTATAAATAACTTCCTTGGACTTACATAATTCCAGGAAAGCTTTGAAAATAGATATACAACTCAGTTGTTCAGTTTCACTAACAATGTACTGATATTCTTGTCTTTCCTTCTAATACTCTTTCCATACTTTGTCATCTTTGTCAATTTGTTGACTCAGAGGTCAAACTTCAAAACTGTTTTGATGTACATTTTTCTTATTATTAGTGTTTTGGAACATTCTTTCATATGGCTGTTAATAAGTTTCTTTTTTTTTGAGAACTGTTTTCTTCATATCCTTAGGGTATTACCCTTCCTCACTTTCACTCCCACACAACATAGACTCTTAAAAGCTTTTTCTTCATGTGTTAGGTGCTTTGTTCTACTAGTTGTATCAACATGAGACTTCAATTCATCTGACCTGCATTGGCTGGCCCCTGCCACCCCACCAACCCTGTCTATTTCTTACCCATTCTAAGTTATATGATATAGCAAAATAGTCCCTACACTCAAGAAGTTTCTATTTTAATTGTGAGAGAGAGCATGCCCATGGCATATACAAAAAAGTACAAGATTATCTTGGGGAGTACATAGAGAAGGGAGAAATCAGGACAGGATAGCCAAAGAAATATCATTTGAGCTAAATCTTGAAGGAAACTTGAAATTCCAAAAGGTAGAGAGGTAAGGAAGGAATGCATTCCAAGGCTGAGGTGACAGTCAATGTAAAGGAAATAGAATGGAGGAGTATTATGTAAAAGTAATTACTATTAAGAGTTAATAATAATAATAAGCAACAATAGCTTATTTATTCACAAGATGTATTTGTAATAAGTCTATTCAAAAATATTTATTAAGAAACTAATAGTTCAAAGCACTGGGCTAGGCATGAAAAATACTGAGATAAAAATTATAGTTCCTATATTCAAAAAGGTTTTCTTCTACTTGGGGAAAACACGTGGAGGTAAGTATAACCTAGGACACAGTGGGATGGGGTCAAAGAAAACATATAAAGAAAGTCCTGCAGGAAAATGTAAGAAAGGAAGGAATATTTTTAACTGAAAGAAATTAGGGTAAAGTTCACAGAGTTAGTGGTACTTGAATTAAACCTTGAAAGAAGACCCTGAAAGGTTGAGATGAAGGAAGGGTTACATTCCAAGTTGGAGGACAGATTTCACAAATGCACTGGACAGAGAATGTTGAATTCAGATACCTGGTAATTCAAGTTGCCTGGAATGAAGAATGTATGGAGGGAAAAAATATTTACTAAGGTTGAAAAGACAGGCTTTAAAGTGTGATTGTAGAAAATCTCTCTACATTTTTATTTTATGGTGTAATAATTAATACAAGAAAATTGGTTATCAAGTAAAGGAGTTTCATGGTCAGGCCTGTATCAGGACAACTTTGGCAGTTATGTGAATAATGCATTGAAAAGGAGAAAAAAGAACAGTAAGGAGACAATTTCAATATCCAGGTGTTAGGTGATGAGGATTTAAACTAGGGGAACTGATGTAAAAGTAGAGAGAAAGAACAGCTACTGTAGAAGTAAAACCCATAGAATTTGACCATATAGGAATGTGCGTCGAATTAAAGATAACAAATAACGATCAAGTAAAAAGTAGTTTTCAGTTCAAGGGAATTAACCCCACCAAAAAAAAAAGAAAATGCAAATGAAGGTGGCCTATCTGTATCAGACCTAAAATTTTTTTATTATAGCTTTTTATTTACAATATATAAGAATGGGTAATTTTTTAGCATTGAAAATTGTAAAACCTTTTGTTCCAACTTTTCCTCTCCTTCCCCCCCACCCCCTTCCCCAGATGGCAGGTTGACCAATACATGTTAAATATGTAAAACTGTATTATAAAGCAATGGTCATCAAAATTATTTGCTACTGGCTAAGAAACAGAATAGTCGATCAGTGGAATAGGTTGGTTCAAAAGACACAATAATGAATGATTATAGTAATCTAGTATTTGATAAAACCAAAGACTCTAGTTTCTAGGATAAGAACTCACTATTTGACAAAAATTGCTGGGAAAATTGGAAATCAGTATGGCAGAAACTAGGCACTGACCCACATCTAACACCCTATACCAAGATAAGGTCGAAACAGGTTAAATTTACAAATAAAGAGTGATACTATATATAAGCAAATCAGAAGAACAAAGGATAGTCTACCTCTCAGATCTGTGAAGAAAGAAGGAATTTATGGCCAAAGAAGAACTAGAGTTATGAAATGCAAGCAAACGAATAGTTTTGATTATATTAAGTTAAAAAGGTTTTGTACAAACCAATGCAGACAAGATTAGCAGTAAATTGAGGAAAAAATTTTACATCCAAGGGTTCTGATAAAGGACTAATTTCTAAAATATATGGAAAATTGACTCAAATTTCTAAGTAAACAAGCCATTCCCCAATTGATGAATGGTCATAGGATATAAGTGGTCATATTTAGGATATATAAATGGTCAAGTTTAGGATAAATAAATGGTCAAAGGATATAAACAGACAATTTTCAGATAAAGAAACTAAAAACATTTCTAGTTATATGAAAAAATGCTCTAAATCATTACTGATCAGAGATGCAAATTAAGACAACTCAGAGATTATCACTATACACTTCTCAGATTGGCTAGAATGACAGAAAAAAATGATGAATGTTAGAGGGGATATGGGAAAACTAGGACACTAATATACTGCTAGTGGAGTTGTTAACCCTTTTGGAGAGCAATATGGAACTATGTCCAAAGGGTTATCAAATTGTGCAATCCATTGATCCAGCAGTATTTCTACTGGGCCTGTATCCCAAAGAGATCTTAAAAGAGGGAAAGGGACTCACATGTGCAAAAATGTTTTTACCAGCCCCTTTTGCAGTGGCAAGAAACTGGAAACTGAGTGGTGCCTATCAGTTGGAGAATGGCTGAATAAGTTATGGTATATATGAATATAAATGTTATGGAATATTACTGTTCTATAAGAAAGGATCAGCAGGATGATTTTAGAGAGGCCTGGAGAGACTTACAAGAACTGATGCTAAGTGAAATGAGTAGAACTAAGAGAACATTGTACACAGAAACAACAAGATTATATGATGATCAATACTGATGGATGTGGTTCTTTATAACAGCAAGGTGATTCAGGCCAATTCCAATGGTCTTGTGATGGAGAGAACCATCTGCACCCAGAGAAAGGACTGTGGAGACTGAGTATGAATCACAATATAGTATTTTTACTTGTTTTATTGTTGTTTGCTTGCATTATGTTTTCCTTCTCATTTTTTCCTTTTTTATCTGATTTTTCTTGTGCAGCATGATGATTGCATAAATTTGTATAAAAGAGTACAAACATGTTTATCATATGGATTACTTACCGTTTAGGGAAGAGTTGGGGGAAGAGAGGAAGAAAAAAAATTGGAACACAAGGTTTTGCAAGGGTAAATGTTGAAAACTATCTATGCATATTTTGAAAATAAAAAGCCTTAAAAAATAAAATAAAATAACTGTAGATAATAAAAAAAAATAAAAATAAAGTAGTTTTTACTAAAGGACACATTTATCTTTCAAAACGCTAGCTACAGAACAAACTTGAATGCATTATCAGTTTAAATTTGTTTAAAGATAAAAATTATTGGTAATTTTTTTTTAATTGGAGCAGCTAGATGGTACAATGGTTTAGAATCAAAAGAACCTGAACTCAAATACAGCTTCAAACACTCGATACTTACTAGCTCTGTTTCTCTTGGATAATTGCCTCACCTCACCCCAAAAAAGTTTTATTAAGTCAGCTTAAAAGAAGCATGTAATAAATAGAACATTATTAATTAATAAGTATTAATTTTTTGTATTAATAAGTAGAACATAAACCCATTTATAATGCCTTTTAACTGGGTTTTTTAGCGAAGAAAAATTGTTGGCTCTAGATATAATCTATCATTTTGGGGCTTCGTTAACTTTTTTCAAATTTTTATTATTATTTATTATCTAATAATTGCGTAATTAACACAACAACAAAGACAATACCTTTCTTAAGATCTAGTTGGGTATGGAGTTTCTATGTTGCAAAGAATGAGGGCCAGAATTCATACTTTCTGATTTCCAGCCAAATTTCTGACAAATTATTGAGAAATTTTCATTGCTTTAGGACTATGAAATATTAATATTTGTACTGTGCAAATAAAAAAATTAACGTAATTATACATGTTATCAATTCAATTTTCAAATCTACGAGAGATAATTTGACTATTTTATCATTTAAATATTTACAAAAGGCCACATCTGAATTCTCCCATAAATTTTTTTTTTTGGTGATTAAAAATCTTATCAGTTTATTTACTTCAGTCCTTTAATTTTGACCATCTAGAATTTGATTCTATGAATAATAACAGCTAGCATTTATATCAAATTGTAAGACCTACAAAGACCTCATTCTATTCTTATAGCTCTGAAAGATAGATGCTCTTATTATCCTCATTTTACGATAAGGAAACTGAGGCAGACGGAGATTAAGTGATTTACTCAGGATCACTCCGCAATAAATAATTTGAATCTATATATTCTATTTAGACAATGTGCAATTTAAACCTTATAGTAATAATTTTTTAATTAGTGAATTATATGCAAATTAAGACAACTCTGAAGTACCACTACACACCTTTCAGATTGGCTAAGATAACAGGAAAAGATAATGACGAATGTTGGAGGGAATGTGGGAAAACTGGGACACTGATACATTGTTGGTGGAGTTGTTAAGTGATCCAATCATTCGGGAAAGCAATTTGGAACTATGCTCAAAAAGTTATCAAACTATGCATACCTTTTAATCCAGCAGTATTTCTACTGAACTTATATCCCAAAGAGATCTTAAAGAAGGGAAAAGGACCCACATGTGCAAAAATGTTTGTGGCAGCCCTTTCTGTAGTGGTAAGAAACTAGAAACTGAGTGGATGTCCATCAATTAGAGAATGGCTGAATAAGTTATAGTATATGAATGTTATGTAATACTATTGTTCTGTTAGAAACCACCAGCAGGATGATTTCAGAGAGACCTAGACAAACTTACGTGAAATGAGGAGAACCAGGAGATCAAATAATACATAGAAACAAGATAATAAGATGATTAATTCTGATGGATGTGGCTCTCTTCAACAATGAGATGATTCAGGCCAGTTCCAATGATCTTGTGATGAAAACAGCCATCTATACCCAAAGAGAGTATTATGGGAACTGAGTGTGGATCACAACATAGTATTTTCATTCTTTTTGTTGTTGTTTGCTTGCATTTTATTTTCTTTCTCATTTTTTTTCTTTTTTGATTTGATTTTTCTTGTGCAGCAAGATAATTATATAAATATGTATGCATATATTGGGTTTAACATATCTTTTTTTACCACGTTTAATATTTATTGGATTACTTGCTATCTGGGGAGGGGATGGAGGAAACAGGGGGAAATGGGAACATAAGATTTTGCAAGGGTTAATGTTGAAAATTTTTCCATGTATATGTTTTGAAAATAAAAAGCTTTAATAAAAATATATAAAATTTTAAAAATCAAATATGTAAAAAATTTAGTGAATTATAAAAAGAAAAACTAAATAAGGAGAAAGGGTACAAGTATAAATGAGATTTCATAGTATACTTTTCACAGGGAAGGAAAGAAAGAAGGATTTCAGAGAAGTTAGATAGGATCAACCTCTGCAGATTACTGGTAGAAAAATGCAAGTAATATACATCATTTCTCAGCTATATATGTCACCTTTACAAAAATTGACTTATTATTGCATAAAATCTCATAAATAAATGCAGAAAAAATTAAACATATCTTTTACTGACCATAATGCAAAGACAAAAAAACTCAATGGTCAGTGAAATAAGAACCAAAACTAACTGGAGACAAAATAATTTATTCTAAAAAACTGTTGTCAACTTAAATGAAATATATGCATATTTACAAAAATATAAAATATCTGAGTTTAAAAAACTAGAAACAATTCAAATGATCCAATTTCAGAAAAATAAACTGAATAAGCCATAAGTGAACCTCTGAAGGACAAAAAGAAACCCTCAGGACCAGATGGATTTACAAGGGATTTCAACCAAATATTCAAAAAACAATTAATTCCAATACTGCAAAAGCCATTTGCAAAAAATAAGAAAATATGATATAAATATGGTCTTTGATACTTAACAAGATAGAATCAAAATGGGAAAGAGAAGATCAATATCCTTAATGAATAAGGACGAAAAATTTTTAAATAAAATATTGGCAAAGAAGATAAAACAATGTATCAAAACTAGACAAGAAAACCCTTAACAAACACTTAAATTAAAGATCAAATATCTAGGAGTAAGTTGCAGAAACAGACTAGCGTCAAGACTATTTAAGAGAAGCAGGGATCAGAGGACCAGAAGTAACAACTGTTGGATGCAAGAATACTACTAATATAAAGAACAGGGAAAGGGTTTACCCTATGCTTCAACCATGGTCTGGATTGAGGCAGTAATAACAGATGCACTCAAGAAAGGATTGCCACATAGATAAGGACAAATCTGTATACCAGAAAAGCAGGTCATTAAACAAAAATGGAACCACAACTGGAAGCCACCCCAGAATTCGAAGACACTAAATTGACCTCAAGAGCAGTGACATGTAGGTTCCTTCATTTGAATACATAGGGCCTTACACAGACAAAACAGTAAATAAAGATTGGTAATGTGAAATACACTGTTGTGTTGGATAGTAAATCCCAGGTGACCATTGGGATTCAATCTTTCTAGGAAAAACACTTCAGGAAAACCCACTAGAGCTTCTAAAAGGGTTAATACTCTTATGAACTAAGAGAAAAGAACTATCTGATTCATTAGAATGAAGTTTCCTAAGGAAGTTATGAGTATTGACAGGGAAGTGGATTCTTTGGCTTTATTATATCCAGACCCAAAGAATATTTCTGGGTCAAGAGTTATCAGGACCATTTCCGCCTTATTTAAGATCCTAATAACATACCTTAAGCAGCAAACTGGAATTCAGTATTATGATCTTCAAGCACCTTGTATACACATATAAAAAAATAGAAGCAAATAGTGGCAGAAAATGCATCAGAGCTCTGATTTCTCCAACTCTGGTAAATTTAACTCTGAGAATCCTCCTGTAGAATAGAAATACTAGTTAAGGAATTAAGTGAGTAAAATAATGGAGGTATTCTCACTGCAAGAATGGGATCTGGAATATGCCGGAGGAATACACAAAACCTACATTAGGGACTCCAGACCTTTTTGAAAGAGATCGCAGAAAATCCCTCCTATCTCTCAGAAGCCATTTGACCAAACTACTCACTACTGTGGTATCAATGAATCTAACAATCTTTAAGCCATAAGTGAAATCCTAAAGAGGAAAAACTGTACTGACAGGAAAGAAGGCTAATAAAAGGGAGTGGACTACACTGAACAAGCAGACTGAAATTAGCATACCATGCCAAGGGTTCAAGATGCCTTGGGCTACTTGCTAGGCAATTAGAAGTTCTCAGTTGTGAATTTGTGAAACCTTGCACACATTTAATCTATATCAAATTACTTGCTGTCTTGAGAAGAGAGGAGCTATGGAAGGGAGGGAGAAAAATTTGGAACATTAAGTCTTACAAAAATATATGTTGGATTTGTGAAATGAACACGATCAGGTTCCAATGGCAGAAGAAAAAAAAAAAAAAAAACAGCTTCTGCCCAGCTGGATTTCACCAATTTAAACTTATGCTTCAAGAAGGTATCTTAAGAGTACTTCCAATGGCTAATAGAGAAGGTAGCTGAAGATATGAAGTACATAAATATACCAGTATAACTGAATGACATTATTGTCTTTGGAAAGACACCAGAAAGATATGAAGAAAAACTAATGTTGTATTGGAATAGCAAGAGGAAGCTGGTTTGAAGTTGTCAATTGATAAATGTTAGTTTTACAGTGTCTGTCAAGTACTTGGATCATGCAATATCCCATCAATGAATGAGCATTGATTCAGGGAAGACAAAAGCATACTTCAATTGACACATTCAAAAAATGTGAAAATTAAGCTTTCTAGGATTCAAATAGCTACTACTGACAATTTATAACAATCTCTCTTGAGAATATGATGACAAAGAAACAAAAAACAAAACAAGAAGAAAGATCAATTTGACTTAAACCCATGGAAGACATTTAGAAAAAATTAGAGTGGGAAATATGAACGAGTATTTAAAGATTTGTTTAATTGCATAATACAGGTATCAGTATTAGCCTAGGCACACCCAAACAAACCTTTTATACCATACAGTCAACATTCACTACTTTCACATTCATGGTATTGGTTATTTGCACATTGGTCATCAAAAATCAAATGGGAATTTCTGGAGATTTGCAGGAAACTTCAGAAAATTACAGATGAAGTATATATGTAAAGAAAACTTTGAAAATTATATTGTCATAAACACATAGTATATATTATTAATCTATCATTTACTACTATAAGCATACCTACAGAAATTTATTATAAAGTAAAATTTTGTTTAAAAAAATGTTAGCGCAGTGGGGGCAGCTAGCTGGCACAGTGGATAGAGCACTAGCCTTGACGTCAGGAGGACCTGAGTTCAAATATGATCTCAGACACTTAACACTTCCTAGCTATGTGACACTAGGCAAGTCACTTAACCCCAATTACCTCCGCAAAAAAAATAAATAAATAATGCATGTCAGTGCACTAAAGAACACTGGCCACATATTCTTTGGGAATGCCTCCTCTTTGTCTCTCTACCATACTCAGGCATGTGATTTTATCCCACAGTGTTTTATATCTTACACTTTTCACAGGAGAAGGAAATCTGTGAAGCAGTTGCTACAACTAGGAAATAAAGACTTCATGGTATGCAAAATATTAATTTCTCTTCCATAGAAACTGCAACTTTTTTATGGGTGCTGCGTATTGTTTTACTTGTTTTGGATATTAAATAAATATGATCAGAATTATTAAAAAAAAATAATGGTTTGGAGTAAAGCCTAAAGTTATTCATAGTTTTCCACATTCTAGCAGGTCCTGTGTACTTAATCACAAACACTAATGTCAACAGATGACATAATGCTTATGCTAATGCTAGAACTAGGAACTGTTCTATACCAAGAAAGCAATAGTCACCAGAAACCCATTACACTTGCCAGTAGAAAACTCAATGCCAGTGAAACTCAGTATTCCATGTCCAAATTGTAGTTTTTGGATTTAATTTATTGAGGCTCTTCTCTTCTAATTGGGGGTTCCCTTTCTCCCTCAATCACCACTTTACAATGAATCCCTTTATCTCAGTTATACTTGCACTCTCTCTGTCTCTCAATTTCTAATCATTATTCATTATTATCCTTGTGTGAGTACTCTTCCTACCCCAACAGTTTCCCCAATTCTTTCCATTTTCTTTCATTCTATTAAAATGTATCCTGGAGAATAGAAACTGTCTTGCTTATATTTGTGCTTAAGTTCCATGGAATGTAGCAGTTTCTGCCACATTTTAAGTGCTTAATAAATGTTTTATCTATCTACCTATCCGTATTCTTTTTTTTTCCTCTGAGACAATTGGGGTTAAGTGACTTGCCCAGGGTCACACAACTAGGAAGCGTTAAGTGTCTGAGATCACATTTGAACTCAGGTCCTCCTGACTTCAGGGCTGGTGCTCTATCCACTGCTGCACCTAGCTACCCCTCTACCTATCCATATTAAAAGTAGCCCCAGTTTTTAAAAAATTGTTTCATTGAAGAACAGAATGATGCAGAAAAGAAAAAAGATAGCCCAGATTATACAAATAATTAAAAATTTGGAACATAGAGATCAAAGCAAAGAAAGAAAATTTAAAGAATTATAAAATTTTCAAAATACTTAATGAAACAAAGAATCTGAAATGCACACATTTTTTGAAACTATACAAGATAATTTCCCATAAAGGACATTGCAAATAAAGAGAATTTGAAGGATATCAGTATGGAAAATTACCAAACTATCCTCACCTAGACAAAACACTGTAAATCTTCAAGACCACAAAGAAAAAATTATTTTACAAATATCTTTTAAAAAAAGTCATCACAAATGTAAAAAACTAAAAATAATTTTTAAAAAATACATTGGATTTTTCCTATAAAACTGAAAAGGGCTAATGCTAAGATAAAGACATATAAAACTTCATCCCAAAATCCATTAGCTAAATGATCATCATTTAACTTTAAATACTCCTTTGCTAATCATATGCTGAGGATTTTTCTTATTACTAGAACATGTCGGCAGATAATCCAACAATTTTTATTGCCTATTTTACTCTGAGTACTTCTCACCTCACTAGAACAGTTCCCTGAATTTTCTGCTTTCCAGTTAGATTTTTCTTGCCTTCAATTTATGTATAAATTGGCAACTTAAATAAAGTGAGCAAAATCATGGCACTCTACTGTTATGGGCCAGAACTTGAAACAAGGTGCTAAGTCACTGGAAATGATAGAGACAATATTTACATACTAAATACTTATTAGAGTTCACACCTTTCACACCTTTAATATTCACACCTTTAAGAAAGCATATATAAGCTAGGAGCCTCAACCAGGATGGAATCCAGGAGATCCATAAGTCAGGTTTTGGTGGAGGAAATTCACAAGTCTGAAGCGCACAAACCCACTCTCGGAGGTGGAGTCAGATTCATTCCATATTCCACCTTTGTGCTGGCTGGAGATTCGGAGGGAGCTAGAGGCTGAAGCTGGAAGAGACAAGGAATTAGCAGCAAGAGCTCTTGGAATCTAGGGGAGAGATAGGCCTCTAAGAAAGCTAACCAGTCTGCACACATATATTGTATCTAGGATATACTGCAACCCATTCAACATGTAAAGGACTCTTGCCATCTCGGGGAAGGGGTGGAGGGAGGGAGGGGTAAAATCGGAGCAGAAGTGAATGCAAGGGATAATGCTGTAAAAATTACCCTGGCATGCATTCTATCAATAAAAAATTATTAAAAAAATAAATAAATAAAAATAAAAAAATAAAAATATACCCACAAAAAAATAAAAAAAAATAAAAAAATTTAAAAAATAAAATAAAAAAGAAAGCTAACCAGGCTATTTTGAAGGAAACAATAAAGGATTTGGACTTTATTCCCTGGCTGCATTTGAGGTGATTATTACTTTGAACTGCAACTAAGCCTGCCTCCAAAAGTCCCCTAAGAAACCTGCTCCCTAAGAACTTTATATTTTAGAGAAGAACATTATACTTTACTCCTCAAAAACCTCCAACAGAGCTCCACTACTCAATAAATGAGGTCCAAATCCCTCAGTCTCAACCTGAAATTCAAAGCTCTCCATTAATCTGCCTTCATACTGAAGATCCATCCTTTTCTAATCACTCTATAAGCCAATTTTGCTTGGTTTAGATGCTTTCTGGACTGTTTTAAATTTCCTCACAGAGGCAAGTTGTTGAATAATTTTCCAGTCATGTCCAACTCTTCATGATCACCTTTTTTATGCCTTTTTTTTGTAGTAGCAAAGTAGATGGTCATAAATTAGGACTGGTACACAAATGCAGTGAACCATGGGAAATTACATATATGAAGTGATAAAGTGAAATAAAACAGAATCTGGAAAATTGTTATTTGTTCTTCATTCTTAAAAAGGCCTGGAGAGACTTATACAAACTGATTTTAACTGAAGTGAGTAGAACCAGGAGATCATTGTATATAGTAACAAGAAAATTATGTGATGATGAATTCTGATGGACATGGCTCTTTTCAATAATGAGGTGATTCAGGCTAATTTCTATGGACTTGTGATGGAGAGCCATCTGTATCCAAAGAGAGGGCTATAGGTATTGAATGTGGATCACAACATAATATTTTCACTTTTTTTGTTTGCTTTTTGGTTTTTTATCTGATTTTTCTATTGCAGCATGATATTTGTGGAAATGTTTAGAACTGCACATGTTTAATCTATATAGGATTACTTATTGTCTAGGAAAAGGGGGAAAGAGGAAAGAGGGAGAAAATTTTGGAACACAAGGTTTTGCAACAGTGAATTTTGAAAACTATCTTTGCATATATTTTAGAAATAAAAGGCTATTATTTAATTTTTTTTAAGAAGAAATGAAGCAGAGAATGGCCACTTTTACTTAGTTAAAAAAAAAAAAAATCAATCTACGAGAGAAAGACGCTCAGGATTTCTGGCCAAACAGAAACAACTGCTACTTACATTCTCTAGAAGCCAGTCAGGCCCAAGCTATGATCAAGTGGGACTTGGTCTGGGACCTACTGTAGGTAGGTCAGTCTACAAGAATGAGTGATTTGGGTTTAAGGCATGGTCCTAGCCCATAAGCCCAAAGGGTAGGGAAGAAGGGCAGGTACATAGATAAGTAGATAGAAAAATATAGAGAGAAAGTTGGAGATTAAGGGCTGAGAAACAATAACATTCCCTGCAGTCTTTAAAAGATCACCATCATGGAGTTGTAAACTTATCCAACCATCCTGGAGAATAATTTGGAACTATGCCCAAAGGGCCATAAAATATCCTTTGATCCAGTAATACCACAACTATATCTGTATCCCAAAGATCAAAAAAAGGAGAAAGGACCTCAATGTACAAAAATATTTACAGCACCTCTTTTTGTGATACCAAAGAACTGAAAATTATGGGAATACCCATCAATTGGGGAATGGCTGATAAAGTGCGGTATATAATTGTAATGGAAATAACTGCAGACAATATAAACCCAGGAACTATATGAACATATTCCAAAATACTTTTCTCATAAATATAGATCTAAATAATTGGAGAAATAATAATTGCTCATGGATAGACCAAGCCAATATAATAAAAATGACAATTCAAATTAAATTATTCAGCATCATGCCAATCAAATTATCAATGAACTATTTTAGAGTGAGAAAAACTATAACCAAATTTATATAGACAAACAAAGAGTCAAAAATATCAAGGAAATCAATGAAAAAAAATTCTGAAGGAAGGGTAGCTTAGCAGTACCAGATTCAAATTATATTCAAAGTGGTAATCATTAAAACAATCTGGTACTGACCAAGAATTAAAATAGTGAATCAGTGGGATATATTAGAGATATAACATACAACAATAAATGGCCGCAGTAATCTAGTATTTGATAAATCCAAAGATCTAAGCTTTGGGGAAGAAATTCATTATTTGACAAAAATGTCCTAACAAAATTAAAAAGAGGTTTGGCAGAAACTAGGTGTAAACCAATATTTCGCACCATATACCAAGATAAGGTCAAAATGGGTACATGGTTTAGGTGGAGTGATATCACAGGCAAATTA
Organism: Antechinus flavipes; assembly: GCF_016432865.1. NCBI lineage: Eukaryota > Metazoa > Chordata > Mammalia > Dasyuromorphia > Dasyuridae > Antechinus > Antechinus flavipes. The sequence continues at coordinate 47,879,156 of NC_067399.1, forward strand.
GAGGAGCATGGAAAAATTTCCCTATCAGACTTATGGATAAAGGAAGCATTTATGACCAAACAAAAGATAGAAGATTATGGGGAAGTAAAATGGATAGTTCTGAATACATATTATTAAAAAGGTTTTGTATAATTTTTTTTAAAAAAACCAGTGCAGCCAAAATCATAAGGAAAGCAAAAAATGAAAGGAAATTATAAGTTTTGCTAAAGGTCTCAATTCTCAAAATATAAGCAACTGAGCCAAATTTACAAAAAATCAGAGCCAATACCCAATTGATAAATGGTCAAAGAATATGAATAGGCAGCTTTTAGAAAAAAAAAAATCAAACATCAATCGTTAAGTAAAAAAAAAAATTTTCTAAACTACTACTGATTAAAGAAATGCAAATTAAAACAACCCTGAAGAAGTACTTCATACCTATCAGGCCAACCTGACAAATTACAAACGCTGGAAAAGATACAGGAAAATAGATACACTAAAACCCTATTGGTCCACCACCCATTTGGCACTATGCCCAAAGGGCTATAAAATGTTGCATACCCCTTTACCCTAGCAATACCATTATTAGGTCTATATCACAAAGAAATCAAAGAAAAAGAAAAGGACTTTGTATAAGATGTATAATGTATAAGAAAAGGACTTATATGTATAAAATATTTTTAACAGTTCTTTTTTTGATGACAAAGAATTACAAACTGAAGGAATACCCATCAATTGGGGAATAGCTGAACACGTTGTGGTATATGGTTGTGATGGAATACTATTGTGATATAATAAATGACAAGTATGGTTTCAGAAGAACTAGAGAAAACAGATAAACGAACTAATGCAAAGTTAAGTGAGCAGAACAAAGAGAATGCTGTATACAGTAACAGCAATATTGTAATATATGTATGGAATAGTAATAGAATTATTGTAATGATGATAAAAACTTAGCTACTCAAAACAATACAATGCTACAGGAGAATTCCAAGAGATTTTCACAAAGTAAAATACCTCCATAGAGAAAACAGATTGAAGTACACTTTTTTTACTTACTTTATTTTATTTTATTTCCTTTTCTTTTCTTTTTTTTTTTTTTTTTTTTTTTTTTTTTTGGTATCATAGGTAACCTGGAAATAAGCTTTTTACATGATTTCATGTGTTTAATTGATATTGGATTATTTGGCTTCTTAATGGGTGAGGGAGGGGCAGGAGGGACAAAAAGTTCTAGAACTCAATTTTTTAAATCAATCTTTAAAAAGTTAATGTTATGGCTAGAATGACAGGGAAAGATAATGGGGAATGTTGGAGGGGATGTGGGAAAATAGGGACACTGATACATTGTTGGTGGAATTGTGAACACATCCAGCCATTCTGGAGAGCAATTTGGAACTATGCTCAAAAAGTTATCAAGCTGTGCATACCCTTTGAACCAGCAGTGTTTCTACTGGGCTTATACCCCAAAGAGATACAAAAGAAAGGAAAGGGACCTGTATGTGTCAAAATGGTTGTGGCAGCCCTGTTTGTAGTGGCTAGAAGCTGGAAAATGAAAGGATGTCCATCAATTGGAGAATGGTTGAGTAAATTGTGGTATATGAACATTATGGAATATTATTGTTCTGTAAGGAACGACCAGCAGGATGAATACAGAGAGGACTGGCGAGACTTACATGAACTGATGCTGAGTGAAATGAGCAGAACCAGGAGATCATTATATACCTCAACAACGATACTGTTTGAGGATGTATTCTGATGGAAGTGGACCTCTTCGATAAAGAGAGCCTTAATTGATCAAAGATGGACAGAAGCAGCTACACCCAGAGAAAGAACACTGGAAATGAATATAAACTGCTTGCATTTATGTTTTTCCTCCCGGGTTATTTATTCCTTCTGAATCCAATTCTCCCTGTGCAACAAGAAAACTGTTTGGTTCTGCACACATATATTGTATCTAGGATATACTGCAACCCATTCAACATGTAAAGGACTCTTGCCATCTCGGGGAAGGGGTGGAGGGAGGGAGGAGTAAAATCGGAACAGAAATGAATGCAAGGGATAATGCTGTAAAAATTACCCTGGCATGCGTTCTATCAATAAAAAATTATTTAAAAAATAAAAATAAAATAAAAAAAATAAAAAGTTAATGTTAAAATAAACCATAATTACTTTTTAAAGTGGACCATCAAGGGTATGAAATGTTGTATATATCCAATGGCTTAACTGATATATTAAATGGTTTTGCTAAAAAAAATTTTTCCACATCTTTTCTTTTTTTGTGATGAGGGATGGCTTAAGTAGGCAACAGAAAAATGATTTATTCAGAAAATCAAATTTATCTGAAAATCAAGATGACAGAAAAACAAAAGAAAGATTTAAAAATATATATACCATAAAGTAAAAATAAAATTATATTCCCTAAAATCTTGAAGTATGTCCACATATTTGCTATCTACACACTTTTTTTTAAAGTATGCTAAATATGTCCACAGTAAGATTAAATAGGCTCTGAATGGAGAAACCTGATTATGTATCTGATCAAGTCCCTGGAAGAGGAATCACTTTCAGAAAACCATTCAATATTAGATCAAAAAAGTACCTGCTATCACTTAATCCAGTTCTAATTTACAGATGAGCAAACTTTCATTTACTTCCTACTTCTCATAGATGTTTCAGATAGAGTTGTTTAGGTAAAAGGACCTCTGGGTAAGTGAGATACTAGAGTATATTTCTAGAATATGTTTCTTATTCATAAACCTGCTTAAAATTTTCTTTTTTGTTTTAATAACTTTTTATTGATAGAACGCATGCCAGGGTAATTTTTTACAGCATTATCCCTTGCATTCACTTCTGTTCCGATTTTTCCCCTCCCTCCCTCCACTCCTTCCCCGAGATGGCAAGAGTCCTTTACATGTTGAATGGGTTGCAGTATATCCTAGATACAATATATGTGTGCAGAACCAAACAGTTTTCTTGTTGCACAGGGAGAATTGAATTCAGAAGGTATAAATAACCCGGTAAGAAAAACAAAAATGCAAGCAGTTTATATTCATTTCCCAGTGTTCTTTCTCTGGGTGTAGCTGCTTCTGTCCATCTTTGATCAATTAAGGCTCTCTTTATCGAAGAGATCCACTTCCATCAGAATACATCCTCAAACAGTATCGTTGTTGAGGTATATAATGATCTCCTGGTTCTGCTCATTTCACTTAGCATCAGTTCATGTAAGTCTCGCCAGTCCTCTCTGTATTCATCCTGCTGGTCATTCCTTACAGAACAATAATATTCCATAACATTCATATACCACAATTTACTCAACCATTCTCCAATTGATGGACATCCTTTCATTTTCCAGCTTCTAGCCACTACAAACAGGGCTGCCACAAACATTTTGGTACATACAGGTCCCTTTCCTTTCTTATCTCTTTGGGGTATAAGCCCAGTAGAAACACTGCTGGATCAAAGGGTATGCACAGTTTGATAACTTTTTGAGCATAGTTCCAAATTGCTCTCCAGAATGGCTGGATGTGTTCACAATTCCACCAACAATGTATCAGTGTCCCTGTTTTCCCACATCCCCTCCAACATTCCCCATTATCTTTCCCTGTCATTCTAGCCAATCTGACAGGTGTGTAGTGGTATCACCTGCTTAAAATTTTCAAGATTTGGGTCCTTCTATCTATATACTTTACCTGTTTATGGTGGAAAAAGTTTTTTCATGAAAAAAAATCATAATTCTTTGACATGTTATTCTAAAGTCTCTAAAATCTATTCATAAAATAGTCCAGATAGTTGAAATTTGGAATTTTTCACACGAATACAGCAATTTAGTGTATTTATTATTTGGGGTATACTAATTTTGGGAGCCATTTCCCTTGAAATTTTTTTTCTAAATAAGATTAAGGTATTTTCAGGGAGAGAAGGAATCCCTCCCTACTTATATACATGTTTCCACTTTTTCCTAAGCTCATGTCACCACTGAACTATATATACATACAATTAAGTTTAACTTGTAATATTGCTATTTTTGAATTTGCTAATGTAGGGCAAAAAAAAGAAAGAAAGAAAACCAAAACACCCATCATTTGCAAATTTAAGTTTTCTTTTCAATTATACAATGGAAGATAATCATTTGTTACACATGAACTCCACCTAAAGATTCATGAAAAATCAAATATTATCATTCACTGATTGTACATGCAAACATAATTAAAGCAGATGAGTCATTTAAACAAATGAACAAAGATAGCAAAAGAAAAGGAAAGGAACCTAATAAATGAATTTCCTGATCATTCCTCTCAATTCTGGTTATATCCTGGCTAACAGATATTACTACTGCTAATAAAACTCAGTTTCAATTTCTGACGTTCTAATGAAAAAAGTTTGGAAACCACTTATAAAGTATGAACTTTAGTACATTTAAATATTTATAATATAGGTATCACAGTATTTGTTACACAAGGGGCTCTCATGAGCAAGTTCAACAAGATCAATAGTCAAGGATGGGTTGAGAACTGCATCTTTGGAGAGAACAAGCACACTGATAAGATCACAGAAACATTTAAGGATTCATTCTTTAATAACTTTTCATCTAAAAGCAATATTAAAGATTTTAATTACTTCTGCAAAAATACACTATTATAATTTACTACCCTATGAGTTTCTTTTATTAAAAGAAACTTTTATTATTGCAATTCAAGTCCATAAGTTAAAACTTATGGTAAACTATGTTCTTGGGATTAGTATAAGAGCAGTACCTAATAAATTTATATGACTGCTACATTATCATCCTTTTCTAACCAACACTGAATTACTAATAATATAGTATATAACTCGAACTTGCTAGCAGATTCCAAAAACTAGAAATTAGAAGAATCTTCATAAGTTTATGTGTATTCCTTAGCCAAACTCTATAAACATTTGTAAGAATTAGGAAACTTTTTCATGTCAGTTTTAACTTTTTCTTTTTCACATTTATACTTTCTTTAAAGAAGAAAATAAATGAAAAAGAATATATTAATCACTTAAGAGTATCAAGAAAAAAACTTTTAAAAAAAAGGCTCTAATAGGGTAAAAAAAAAAAAAAAAAAAAGCAACTACTTTCTGCGATGAACTACCAAGATACTAAAATACCAGCTGGTTGGCAACCCTAGGGTCAGTAAAGGAGAAAGAAGACACAAAAGAGTTTTCTAAAAATACAAATGTAGAAAATATGGGGAGAATGAAATATAATTTAGGGGACAGAGAAAACAAAGACAAAAGATGAAGAAATACGAAGAAGGGAAATATAGCATGAAAGATATTAGGAGAAAATTAGATAAACTTGAGAGAGAGAAGTTCAAAAACAAGAAAGGGCAAAAAAGTTTTTCATGTTCATAAAATTCAAATCTTTGAATCATCTGTCTCAGCCACCTACTTCCTTTTATTATCTATGTCCTCCTGAAATCTGAAAATTTCCAAAAGAAAGGGAAAACTTTAACAGGATAAAAATAACTTAAGTCTTTCTATTACCCTGCAGCCAGTGTAAGCAACAACTGTTGCAGTAAGCTCCATGGTATCTGGTATTTAAATGACTATCAAGTTAAGTAGATAGTGACAACTACAACTACTACTTTAAACATGTTCCTGAAACCATAGAAAAAGTCCCAAGAACCACTTGCATAGGATCTAAACATTCCTGCAACCATCTGGCTTTCCTGGAGCATCTCTGCAGTCAGCTTACCTCTACAATAAGCTTTTGGGTTAGATGATTCCTAGCCATATAAAGCTAAGTTCAAACAATATTAATAAAGTACAAACAATAAATATTTCCCCCCATACTCTGTGAGAACAGAAGTTGTTAAAATTCCCCTAAGGTAAGAAATCTTGGCCTCCCCAGACATGCAGCAACTTTAAAAACTAGTTTTCTTTTTTATGATATTTATTGCAGCTGCATTTATTGTAAAGCTTTCCTCCAAAGAGCTATCATATATAACTTCTCTTCTGTAGTTTTTAGCATTATCAGAGTAGCTGAACTGTGAAATAACATGTAGCAGCTAGGTGGCAGAGTAGGTAAAAGTGCTAGATTGGTAAATCAGAATTGAGTTTAAATCTGCCCCCAGCTATTTATTTAGTTCTGTAGCTCTATCCAGATCATCTAACCACCATTAGCTCCAATTTCCTAGCTGTTATGAGGTTCAAATGAGATAATAGTTGTAAAGTTCCTAGCACAGTATCAAACGCATAGCTGATATTTCTATAAATGCTTATGCTTACTTGTTCTCTTCTCTTGCTTCCATGCACCCATATTTGTTTAATTGCTCATTTTTATTGTTTTTAAATCTAGACTTTTTAGCTTACGGAAATTACCTTAAAGAAACAGAAAAGCTATATAGTTTTTAAAGTGTACACTTCAAAGACTATTCAAGATATCATAATGGATGTTAGTATGGGGAAGTCAAGTTATTAAAGCCCACAATGAAAGAGGATCATATGGAAGCACAAAGGAAGGTATAATTTTTTAAAAGTCAACAAATGACAAATTATTGTTCAAAAACATCCTAATTCTCAGAAAACAAATAAAGCCCTTAAGAGGGTCCTGATACTTGGAGGTATCTGATTACTCTATAATGTGTCACTGTCTTCCTACCCGGGGAGTTTATCTTTACACTAAGTTACTGTGTTCGTTTGCTTTTGTATCATGAGCACCTGATTAGTTTCACTAATTTATCTATTTCTTAACTAGGACCCAATTGTTTATGCAATTACTACTTTGCAGTAAAGTTTGATAACTCATGCTGCTGGGTCCCTTTCCGTACCATTCTTTTTCATTATTTCCCTTAAGATTCCTGCCCCTGTGTTCCTCTAGAGGTATTTTATGTTTCCCCCTAGCTCTATAAAGTAATCTTTTGGTTATTATATTAATTCAGCCTAAACTACTGGTACTTCTCTAATTATTTAAGTCTAGTTCTACAAAGAGTATTTTGCATTTATATTCCTATAATTATGTGTCTTAGTACATAGATGCTCAAATATTTTAGACATACTGCAGTTATTCTGAATGAAATTTTTCTTCCTGTGAGTTTGTTGGTAGTATACAAAAGTATTCACGATTTATCTGCATTTGTTATATATGCTGCAACTATTTTGAAGTTATTATTACAATTAAGTTTTTTAGCTGACTGTTTAGGTTCTTAACCTAAGATCTGTGAATTTTTTTAATAGTTTAATAACTATATTTCAATATAATTGTTTTCTTTTGCAATCTTGTATATATTTGTTTTATACATTTAAAAACATCTTCTGAAAAGAAGTTGAGAGGCTTCATCAAACTGCCAAAAAATTTCATGACATAAAAACAGTACAATGAACCAATATTCCTAATGAAAATTGATAAAAAACTATCAAATATTATTACAACATATTGGCATAATTATATACTTTGACTAGGTTCAGTTTATGCCAGGAATGCAGGATTAGTTCAATATAAGAAAAACCAAAAACAGAACAGAACACAGTAATAACAAAAAAATTTTTAAATACATGATTTATCTCAATAGCTTATGCAAAGGATTTTTTAAAACTCTAACACTCATTTATGTTTAAACACTAGAAAGTTTAGGAGTATATGAACATGAATTAATATGAGAGGTATCTACCTAAAACCAAGAGCAAACATTATGTATAAAAGAGAAAGGTTTAAAAGTCTATCCAGTAAGATCAATGTTTTGTAAAAGCAAGGGTGCTAAATCATCAGCACTTCTATTTACCAGAATGCTAGAAATGCCAAATATAAGACAAAAAGGGTTAGAATAAAGGCAAATAGGAAGCAAAACTATTGCTTTTGCAAATGGTCTATCTAGAGAACCCCAAAGTAGGGATTCTTAAAGGATCTTTTTGCAGTCCCTGAAGCCTGCACATTTTTCTCAGACTATTGCTTTTAAATGAATAAAATGTTTAGGATTATAAAAGGAGTCTACTTGTAATGAAATATAATTATTGGAATATTCAAGAAAAACAAAGTTCAGAGACTCCAGCATAAAAAACTCAACTCTATATTTTCTTTTTTTGTGTTGTATTGTCCCCGATGATTTAGATATCAAAACTATATTTATATCAAGATTTTGTTCCCTTTTTTTATTCCCCTTTTTGCTTATTTTTACAAACAGTTTACTTAACACTGAAACTGCTCTTTGATAAAATTCACTTGTAAATGCATCTGGTGCTAAAATTTCTACCTTCTCCTTCTTCCCCCACAGAGTGCATCTATAGGTTGTTCTTTCTTTTTTGTGATATTAGGATATTTAAATGATCTATTTCTTGAACATTTTATATTTTTATAAGTATTCATTCATATAATCTGTTATCAATTTCTTTGGCATTTAATTGGGCAAAAGACTTTCTTAAGACTTTCTATTTCCTTATGAATTTATGTATTTTTTCATTTCATATAAACAATTTGGTTTTCCTTTTTTTAAATAAGACTAGATGTTTAGCAACTTAATTTTTAAAAGCTCATTTTGTTTTCAGTTTTGGTGATCTCTTGTTATAAGAATTTCTATTTTAGCATTTAGTTGAGTTTTTAATTGGTTGCTTTTCTAGAGTTTTGTTGCTGTTGCTGCTGCAGGCTCAATTTACTGATTTATTCTTTCTCTTTTGTTGATTTAAGTGTTTAGATATATAATTTTTTCTCCCAAGGATTACTTAGCTGCTTCCCATAAATTCTGGTATGTTGTCTCATTGTTATGCTTTTCTTTGATGAAATTTTTTATTGTTTCTGTGATTTGTTATTTGAGTCAATAATTCCTTAAACTAAATTTAGTCTTCAATTAATTTTTAATTCTTTTTAAAGTCCCTTTATTGAATATAATTTTTATTACATTGTGATTAGTCACAAAGGATTACTTTTAGTATTTTTAGTTTTTGCACTAATTCATGAGGTTTTTATGCCCCAATACATGATTGATTTTTGCCAAGGTGCTATGCATGGCTGAAAAGTAAGTAAAAGTCCTTCTGTTCCCATTCAATAATCAATAGAGATCTATCATCTCTAATTTTCTAAAGTTCTTTTCAGGTCTTTAACTTCTTTTTTCCCCCTCTTTGTTACTGGTCTAAGTCTGAAAGGAGTAACTGAGGATTCCCCCACCAGTACAGTTTTACTGTGTATTTCACTCAGCAATATGATAGACTTTTAAGCCTTTAGCTGTAATACTGTGCAGTGTAAATGTAATAAACACTGATATTGATTTATTAACAATAGCCCTTTTAAGCATACTGCAATTTCCCTGCTTATCTCTTTTTATCAATTCTGTTCTTACTACAGCTTTCAATGAATCACAATTGCTATTCCTATTTTGTTTTGTTTTTATTTCAGCAGAATATAATAAATTCTGCACCAGCACCTCCATTTTAATTCTATGTAAAATTTTATATTGTAAGTATGTTAATTTGTAGTGGTCTGAATTTCTTAGAACTGGAATAACAGTGAGGATAGTTTTAAAAACAACATCAATTTTTTTTCCCCTCATAGAAATTGCTGGCCGCTTCCTAACCTAAGGGGAAAAAAATTTGCCATGGGCAAGACAATACAAAGACTTAAGTCTGAAGTACTAAAAGTACCGAAAGGGGCAGGGGAAGAGAGAGAATTTTTACTAATGAAAATCATTTTTTTCATGCAAGGCTATACCAAAAATGTTATCAGAATAAATCAGATGAAACTCTAAGATCTAGCATCTTCACCAAACTATAAAACAGCCACTCTAAATTTTTTTCAGCTTTCTGGAAGTTTTATTCCCAGAAATAATGATGAAACTGAGTAAATAGATAGATAAATTGAGACTGCTTCTCTGAGAACTCTTCTCAGAATTAAATCCTATATGAAATCAGAATCCTGGAGCATGACCTGAACTATGCCATATGAACTATGCCATAATCATGAAAAGTTAAGAATTTTTTTTCAAGAAATAAAGACAATAAACATACTTCAATGCCCTGGGAACTCAAATGATTTAAACTCCATGAAAACTTATGGATTGTGATCAAGAATTGAAAATATGGGCTGTCCATCAAAGGTACATTTAACAATATTCAATGTGGTAAAGGTAAGATTTCATAATGAAGAATTAAAGAATACACAGCAAAATCATCTGAACTTATAATTAAATGATGTCACAAAGTTTTTTTAAAGATCTAAAAGTTAAAGTTTATTGCAAAAGTCAATAAATTATAATTATTTCTCTTTATCTCAAATCATTCTTATTTATGTTGTTTTTGTTTTTTAGGATTTTCTAAAACCACAATCAAGTTGTTTGGTTTTTGTTTTTGTTTTGTTTTGTTTAAGTAAGATAAATCAACAAAGTATTCCTGGTATTGCAAACTTTTTTTATATAACACTTTAAAAATCAGCAACTAAATCTGAAATAGTTTGGTAAAAGTCCACAGGAAATAAATAATAATACTCTTGGCTGGAAAGAAAAAATATCAAGTAGATAATCAAAAGTAAATCAAACCCCTAAATCATTGTTTAGATAATAATAGGTGTCACTCAAATAGCACTTCAAGGTGTACAAAGTCCTTTTTACATGTTATCCTATTTGATCTCACAACAACCTTATCAAGTATATACCATAATTATTTCCATTTTACATACAAATTAGAAAACTGAGGCTGAGATTATTAAGTGATTTGCCCAGGATCACACAGCTAGTAATTAAAACATTTGAGACACCACATAGGCTCAAGTCTTTCTCTTTACAATTCCAGTACCATATTCTCTGAGCCTTCTTAAAAAAATAAGAATAAATAAAATAGCTACATGTCTAAAGTCACATGCTTCAGTTCAAAATCCAAGAAAACATAGCCCTAGTTGCCATAAGATCAGGGTTATATTTTTGATAGCAGCTGTTGCTAAATAGAGAAGAAAATATCTAAACTTCTGAAGTGTATGACTCTTAATTTTCAGGGAGGAAAAGGATGGCTCCATAATTTTTAAATATTTTAAATTTTCATCTTAATTTTCTAATATGACAAGGAGAAAAATCATACATATAAGAATCCTACTTTTTGCTGCATTTCCCATTTTTCTCTATTCAGTTTCAGTGGCTGATGGAGATATCTGGGAGTAGGGAATGCTTTCATTCATTTTAAAAAACAGTTCACTGTACTTCTTTGAGAGCATGGCCTTGACCACTAAATATTACTATTGTTTTCAGTTCACCCAAATTAAAAATGGTTTTTAATGCCTTTAAATTATGAATTTAATTAATTATAATTATAAATTATATTTATAATAATTATTATTATAAAGTACCTAATTCTAAAAACAAAACCCATGGGGAAAAAAAGAAAACATCAACAAGTATGGATGATAATAACATAGGATTACAAAAAATATCAAATTTACTTAAGAATTTGGTAAAACAACCTCAATGCTTTTGTCAAATATTTAGGTTCCTCACTCATTAAAACTTAAGTACTAATTTATACCTTTTATTTCTTTACTTGTTATTTTAAATGTAAGCCATAATGCAATTAGTAATTATAATGTGGTTCTTTTTGTTGTTGTTCTCTTTTCTGTTTTATGAGATATGCAAGTATGGCACTAAGAAGGAAAACTGGAATAGATCATGAATCAAATATTCCCTATATTAATGTCAACACTTAACTATCTGATAAAAGCTTAGGAAAAGATTAAATCAGAAGATAGAAAATCAAGAGAAACAGTGCAGATCTCTAGAAACAAAAAAGTAGATTGGGCTATCACTAAACATAACTATGGTTATAAACGACAAGTATTAAAGCTATGATAAATTATTTTGTGCTTAAAATGTCTACCATAAAATCTTTCCAGCAAAATCTCATAATAAAATTCATTCTATATTAGGTAAGAATACCTTAGTATCAAAAAAAAAAAAAAAAATTAAGAGTACTGGAAATCCATGAATATAGTTTTTTTTTATTTATTTAGCTAAGACAATGAATGGGGTTAAGGAACTTGCCCAGGGTCACACAGTCAGGAAGTATTAAATGTCTGAGGCCTTGAACTCTCGTCCTCCTGACTTCAGGACTGGTGCTCTATGCAATATACCAACTAGCTGCCTTAGGAATATAGCGTCTGTGTGTGTGTGTGTGTGTGTGTGTGTGTATGAATATAACTTTTTTTTAATGGTTTTCATTTGGGTCAGTGGCAATATATAACTGTAAAATATTTGTCAGAGGCAGATGCCTATGTAATCTTATACCAATAACATATCATAATCAAAATAAATCAAAATCACTTAAGCCAGTTCAAACAATATTGACTGGCACAAATATTTTAAAATATTTCTAAAGGCAACTAGATGGTGCAATTGATAGTGCACGAGTCCTAGAGTCAAAAGACCTAAGTTCAAAATAGGCCTCAACACTTCCTGTGTGACCCTGGACAAGTCTCTTAACTCCAATTGCCTCAACAATAAATAAACATTTTCCAAGCCAGCTATAACTCTAAAGTTTTTTCCCTAAAGATACTCCAACCATATTTGGGGTGAGAAGATAGAGAAATATCCCATAAAAAGATTTTAGGAGGTTACATTAGACTAGATACTTGAATCCCATATTCTGAAAGCCAAGCTTTCAATTATTATCTGGAAAAGTTGTAATTAGAGTACTACACTTTAAAATTAGGAATTCCTGAATATGAATTCCACCTTTGATACTATCTGTGTAGATGTAAGCAAACAACAACCTCATTTCCCAGATAACTTTAAAATGGGAATAATAATATCCATAGTCCCTGGATCTCCCAAGTTTATGAAGTTCAAATGAGATAACACACATAAAGCACCTTGAAACTTTAAAATACTTCATGTTAAATTATTATGTAAATAGTATTACAAAGCCTTTCCACAGAACTATTCCTAAATTTCATATATAGAAATTTTTCTTTCCTAGAGAAACAACCAAAAAAGACAAAATGGAATTATAGGGCTTTATTGGGTCAAAAGTAGATACTGCTTTTTCTTTCCCTAAGAGGTTCTAGGCCTGCTCTTTCCTCATCTTCCACCTTCTGGCTTCCTTAAGCCCTAACTAAAAATCTAAAAAACTAAAAACAAAAAAACAAAAAACAACCCAGGAAATCTTTCTGGAGTCCTTTTAAATCTAGGGCCTTCCTTCCATTGATTTTTCCTATTTACTCTCTCTATAACTTGTACATAGCTATTTGCAAGTTGTCCCTCCCTCCCCCCCATCCCAATAGATGGTGAGTTCCTTGAGAATAGATGCTGTCTTTTCTATACTTAGCAAGTTAGCTACCTAGTACAAAGCAGCACTTAAAAAGTATGGGAGAAGGAAAGAGATGGAGGAAGGAGAGTAAAACAGAGATCCTGTTGGGGCTGAACTTTAATGAGCAGCATGTACAAATTAAAAGTACATAAAATAGTAACATGAAAATAATAGTTAAAAAGAAAAAACTCTTAATAGTCTTAAACTTGATAACAAGAAAAGGTATTAACACAATCAACCAAAAGACATATGTGCCCAAAGATACAAAAAAAGGCAAAAGACCTCAGTTTACAATCAAAAAACATGCTAAAGTGGATTCTCTTTGATCTAAAGGATTTGATCTAAAGGAAAGAGAAAAGAGAAACTAGAACAGGGAATTATCATTATGCTACAATGGTTGATGGACTAAATGGGCACCCACATTTGCAATGTAGGGAACAGGAACTGACCTGTGATATATCATTAATGTGAGGAAAATCTCTCTCAACAATGTAAGATGACATTCAAGTTTTAGAGAGTTCCCTCAAGCACTTAGACTTGTCAAGGATCAACCAACCAAAATGGGTCAGAGGCCAAACCTGAAACTAGGTATTCTTGGCCTCAAGGAAATCACTTATCTTTTCACTACACTATTCTGCCTTTTTGTATCATTTCACAAATTAGTCTTCATCTAAGAAGAAAAATCAAATTCCGGTAGAAACTTAATGATTGTTGATAAAACCAATCTTAATGGCAAAGAAGCATAAAAGGAGTTCCTTATGTTATGTGTCAGAGGGCCTGTTAGAAGTGTTTGTTTTCTAAAAATAATTGGTATTCAAAATAAATACAATGAATAAGCAAGTATATAAATTAAATAGCCAATCGTAATAGAAAATTAGTTTCTAATAATACCCTTTATCAAAGCAAAGGAAAACCATGACTATGTTCATTTCATGTATTAAGTTCTATCAATATGAAAAATATAGTTTAAGATTTAAGAAAACCTACTACAGAACCCTGCACACCAGGAACATTTAATAAATTTTTTTAAATTAAATCGAAATATCAATGCCTAAGAATTGTTCTAAATTAAACCTTTATTTTACATGAGAATGTATAGAAACAAAAAGACCTATTTATAACTTCAAAAATTCAGTAGAATCCCTAAATGATATGAAAGAATTTAGCTCTAATATACACAGTGGATACTGTACCAGCCTCAGAACTTGAAAAAAGCTGGGTTCAGGTTCCACTGTTACATACATATAGACATCAGCACTCAATGCTTTCTAGGCACTTCTCTAAGACAATACTCCTTGGTTAAGCAGCATAAGGCAGCCTGCTTTGGTAGACAGTTTCCTTATCTAAGATTTCCCTATAGTAAAGTAATCACTAGTCCAATTACTATTTCTATATGCATATCATTTTGTTAGTTCTCATTTCCTATCACCTTTCCAAACTTAAATCCTGATTTTTTTTCATACTTGAAATCTGATTATAAAATAATATAATAAAGTAGGTTATGATACGGACTTGTTGCTACAGAAATGGACATACACTTCAGTAATGATCACAAACTAAATAGAACGAGGGTCAAAGAACCCCCTATAAAATATCTATAATACTTTATACATTTAACATTATTTTGTAAAAGAAAAACTTAAGTACTCATGTGAGCACTTTTTTATATAATAGAGATTACTGTTAAAACAACTTAATGCCAAAAATAATAAAATAACAAAATTTAATTCATATTGAAATTATTTTGAAGTATTATACTCTAGATTAATCATCAATAAGACAAGTTGCAAAATAGCCATTGATCAATATACTACATATAATTCCCAAAGTAATTACTGTCCTATAGAGGCACAATAGATTATTTTACCTAGACTTAATATTAAAATGTCAACACACTAACTAAAGTCAGCATTCAAGTTTTTCAATTATTCTATACATATGTAATTTAATGTCAGTATACTCTCACTTCCTTTGTAAAACTCCTATCTCAACAAATAATTCTGTCTGCTTACTTGATTCTTCTTATTCTTTTTAAAATTTTATTTTATTTTTAATTTACGAAATAAAGCATTTCCATAACAGTGTAATTTTTAAAAATATGATTGTACATGAAATTATAAATCTATTATATACAATCTCTTTATTGTATTATTGTATTGTATTAAATGAATGTGATAACAACCAAGTTTTTTAAGAACTTAAAATGCTCTATAAAACAAGTCTATTTTTAGTTCATATGAATGATCTATATAAAAAGAATTAACTTCATCAATTACTATCCCATACTTTTATTTTTTTACTTTATATTTCCTATCAGTTATGAAATCACAGAATGGTATTACTAAGTCATAAAAGGCAAAAGTTGACAAATTTTATTGAAAGGGCACAAATTTTACCTCAGAGTCCCAAAGGATATCAACAACAAAATTTTAAATAATTCCTTTATGTTTTTCAGGTTTCTTCAAATCACTCACTGATAGTCAAATCTGAAAATAGGATAGGCCATTATTGATACCAAACCTAGTAAATAAGGCCATTCTGATATCCTTCTAAAAGAAGGATCAAATGCCCTAGTTTTAAAAAAAAAAAAATAGATTGTATGAGTTTGCAAAATTTCAAACTTTCTTATATTTCACTTTTTTTCTCCATTTTAAAGAAAGTTTTTGCATAATGACCCAATATACTTTGAAATGGCATTATCCTGACCTTCCAACAGTCCAGCTCTAGGAAAATTTAGTGGTGGGTGTGACTTGAGAGGATATAAAAAATTATAAAAGGCATTGAATGTTTTTATGCTGAATAAAACTATGCTACAAATAATATCAGAGCTAGTATGCCACTCTTCTGTAATTTGAATTACTATTCCTACATCTGTTAACTTTATTACTACTTATAGAACATTTTTTTCTTAAGAAACATCACTTTTTTTGTTGGACTCCTCTTTTTGATACCCAAATTACAATATTTCCATACAACTTCAGATATTGTTGCCTAAAAAGCCATCATGTACTCAGCATGATGATAGCAGCCAACTAAAGTCACCAGAGCAACAGACAATGGTTATAGTTACTAAGTTGGGTTCTATGTACAAACTCAGGAGCAAATTCCATTTAACTAACTTTTCATTGACAGAACCTCTTATTCAGCTCTAATTAAACTTTTTTATCTCAATCAATATAAAATAAGAAATCTTAATTTATTTTTTTCCCTCTTCAGAGAAAATTTTGGTGAAAATGAAGTAAAATAGTTTAGCCGTTCTTGGCTTTTTTTAAGCCCAATCAAAACTAAAGAAAGAATTCCCATTATAAAAGGATTTTTAAAATCTGATCTTCTTCTCTTTTTACAAGTGGGTTAAGAGATGGTTAATATTATAGTTGGAGAATTTTGCTATGATGCCCCTTGCACAGGAAACCTGTTCTGACACATTCTTCTGGTGTCCAGTATAGGAATTTAACCTCATCGGACATCAAGCTCAGGTCCTAATACTTCAGCTCTTGGGAATTCTCTAGAGGCCTTAGTCAAGGGAATTTGCTTGGGGCCTTTCTAATGCCACCTTTGCAGATGACAAAAACCCTAAGGATTTAGGGGATTGGGGAGGAATGAGGAGTCTGTCTACATTGGTACCCTAGAAATAAGCCAGAGTAATAAAATTTCTCTATACAGGAAACATACCTCTGTGTAAAAGCAGGGAAAGAATAAATCAATTCGGGCCCAGAAACTGCTTCTGAGAGAGGGAGATGAAAATTTGGGCCTCTCCTTGGCTAAATGACGAGAAGGAAAGGCGCCTGGTCTAGGGGGGCTGTCCCAGAATGCTAAGGAGAAGACCAGGCCGGGGCTAAAGCTGGGGAAGGAGCAGCGAGCCAGCCGAACAAAACCCCCGAGGGGGAAACAGCAGGACCCTCTCTATGCGCATACACAGGGACGACGCCACAGCAGCCAGCTCGATTGGGCCAGCCAGGGCAACTTTCCTGGGTAGGGCCTTGGCAGGAACCGCCGCCACTGACCAAGCCCGGAGATACGGCCCGGCTGGGAGGGGGGAGAGGGGAGGGAGGGAGGAGGAGGGATGAAGAGAGGGGATGCTGTGAGTAATCCCCGAGCAAGCGGGGAGGCCCCGGCCCGACGGCCGCAGGGGAAGAGCAGCGGAAAGGGGAGGGGGAACTGCGAGGGGGGTGGAAGGGAGGCGAGGAGAAAGGGGAGGGGAGATACTAAAAGCGATTAATGCCGCAGAGACGAGTCGAGCGAGCGGCCCGGCTTAGGGCAGGCTGCATCCAAGCACCAAGGGAGCCCGAGCGGCCCAGGGGAGCTAACGAGGGGGCAGCGAAGAGGACGGAAACATCCCACTCCTCCTTCCTTTGCCCGACACAATCTCCTAGGCCCCCATCGATCCCCTCGAGTCCCCCATTCCAATCCATCCCTGCCCAGCGGCCCCTCGACACCTCACCCCGAGGGCCTGGCTAACTGGTCGTGGCGTTCTCCCCCACCCCCGCCTCTGTGCTATCCCGGCTGATGCCCAGCGCCTTCCATCCCCACCCCCTGAACCTGGCTCGTTGGCTGCGGACCACCACCACCATTACCCCCGCCCCCCGCCTTCATACCATCCTGGCTCGCTGCCCGTCTCCTCACATACCCCGGGCCTGGCTCGCTGATCGTGTATTTTCCCCCACCCCATGCCATCCCGACTCGCCGACCGTGCCCCCCCGACCCTATGCCATCCTCGATGGTGCCTCCCGGGCCCGACTCGTTGGCCAAGTCTCCCTCCTCCCGTCCCGGGCCATCCAAGCTTCCTGGACATGCCCCCCAGCTCCCATGCCATCCAGGCTCCTTTGTCTGTGACTCCCCACCCCGTGCCATCCAAGCTCCTTGGCCATGCCACCCCCGCTCCCATGCCATCTAGGCTCCTAGACCATGCCTCCCCGCCCCCATGACATCCAGACTCCCTGGCTGTATTCCCCTTCCTCCACCCCCAGCCACCCTGGCTCCCTGTCGGCGTCCCCCTCACCCTCATGCCCTCCAGGACCCATGCCATACTGACTCTCCAGCCGTGTCCCCCACCCCCTGCGATCCTAGCTCCCTGGTCGTACCCCTCGGACCACATGCTATCCTGGTTCCCTGATCGTGCCTCCTGGCCCTATGCCATCCTGGCTTATTAGCAGTGCCCCCCGGGTCCATGTCATTCTGGCTCCTTGTCCGTGCCCCCGAGCCCATGCCATCCTGGCTTTCTGTCCGTGCCCCCAGGACCCATGCCATCCTGGCTCCCTGGCCATGCCCGCCCTGGCCCCATGCCACTTTAGCTCCCTGGCCGTGGCCTCCACGGCCCATGCCATCCTGGCTTCCTAATCGTGCCCCCCGGCGTCCCCACCATCCCGGCCCAGTGGCCGTGCCCCCCACGCCATCGCGGCGGGTGCCCCCCGCCTGGGTGACTCACCTCTCGAGTACAGGGACTTGGGCGATTCCAGGTCGAGGTCGGCGCTGAGCAATGAGATGAAGTCCGAGGGCATCGCAGCTCGACCCGGCCCGGCCCGAGGGCGGGGGGGGAGCGGCGGGGGCGGCGGCACCTCCTCTGCTGGAGCTCAGGCACCGGGCCGGGGGCGGTGAGCGACCGAGGAGGCCAGGGGTCGAGCAGTGAGACGAGGGCGAGGCGAGGCGAGGCGAGGGCGGCCGCCGCTGCCGCTCCTCCGAGGCCGCCGCGGGTAGCCCCCACCGGGCAGCGAAGCCGCAACCAAGCAAGCCCGCTCGGCCGAAGCTGCGACGGGGAAGGGCGCGAGGGCCGGCGGGGAAGGACGGGCCGAAGGCGACGGCGCTCCGGAGCGAGCTTCTCCTCGGCAAAAACTGACGGGCTCCGCTGCCGCCGCCGCCGCCGCCGCCGCCGCCGCCGCTGCTGACAGGAATCCGGGCCCCGCCCCCGGTGCGACTCCGCGCACGCGCCTGGGGCCCCAGGAGCGGGGGGCGGAGAGGCGGCGACTAGGGAAGAGCCGCGACGGCGAACGGGGGGAGGGCCGACGCTGAAGAGAATAGCATCAACAATCTGTTTCCTGCCGCTGTCCGGGCTGTTCGCGATCTGGGAGAGGGCCGAGAGCCGGGGGAGGAGGGGGGAAGATCAGGGGAGCGGGGGGTGCCTGGGGACTTGTCAACGCCTTGGGGCCCCGGCAGAGGGGAAAAGGTATCTGCACTGACCTGCAGAAGGTGGTTGTACGGCCTGCCGAGCTCCCAGGCCGGCGCTGGCGGAGTCCTGCCTAGAGGGTCCGGAGTCCCAAAGTGGCTTCTTAGTCCTCGGTCTCAATGAGGCTGTGCAAAATCCAGGGGTCCGGGGAGGGGAGGGGCACTTTAAACTGGGCTCTGAAAGCTTGGGAGGAAAATGAAGGGTCGGAACTAGAGGAGAAGGAAAAGGGAGCTAATATTCATGTTAGACACAAGGTGGTTTTAAAACGGGATGAGTCAACCCACCTGGCCGCTTCAGGTCATTTTTTTAACAGAGAAAGTTAAATTCCAGTTAGGATGGGGACTAGGCCAATGATTTCATTGGCAAAGCAAGGTCAGCACCTTCTCCGCAATTTATCGCCTTAGAAAGTTAGCTTGACTTGCCCAGGTTCCTCTAGTCTGTCTTGTCTCTGTTTCTCTCCGTCTTTCGCTCTCTCCTTTTTCCTCTCTTCTCCTTCTAGTTCTCCTCCCCTCTTTCTCACTTTTTCTCTCTTCCTCTCCCTCGTCTCTCCCTCCCGCCCCCCACTCACCACTAAGCCAAAGCTACCAGTTGCTTTAACAACTGTTGCTTTAACAAATTCTATTTATCACCCTTGGTAACAGGTAGGCTAGTCAAGAATGGATCAAAACAAATTTAATGTTAGTTCTTGGCTGTTTCAGAGACAAAGGTTTCTATTGTCACCTCAGATTTTCCTGAATCTAAAATAATGCTGAGAAAGTGTTCATAAATTTGTTAAAATGTTTCGGGAAATGCATCAATCAACTTAAAGTAGGCACAGAATGTGTGCATCTTGGGAAATAAATTTGAACATTGTGTCTAATGCTTTTTGGTTTGGTTTGGTTGGGTTGGGTTTTTTTAGCTGTTAGAGATTGGTTTTTAAGGGCACTTTTTAATCTAAATAGGAAGTCATAAAACAAAATTTTTTAAGATTCCCTCGTTTATTTGTGTTCATTTATTCAATGGTAGATTTTGCTAGCCTCAAATTTGTTTTGTTTTTGTCCTCCCCGTCTTATGCGCCCCTCCTGCTCCAAAACCTGGACAAGCCAGGACATTGAAACTGTGGGGTCATAACAATTAACCCTAGAAATGTTGGGAGATCTAAAAAGAGAATGCTACTGGGCATCCTACATGAAGAAAGGGGAGTTGGCTAAGGGTGGGGAGGCTTTGCTTAAGCTTTGCTGGAAGACTCACAATTTCAATGTGTCCTCATGGTATAGCCTACAATCTGAACATCTGAATGAAGATGCTCAATTATCTTCCCTGAACCCAGTATAATAATTAGTCCCGTGAATATTCTCTTCCTGTCAGAGGTGGGTAAGATTTCAGAGCCACCCTGTGAGGTGGCAAAGCAGAACAGGAAACAGCCCTCAAATCACCGTTGCTACCAGCAGATCAGTACAGTCTGTAGTAACAAGTCCCAGGGGAAGTTTGTTTAAAACTAGCAGGAGCCACACACATTTGAGAGAGGAAGATTCAAACCATGCAGTGTTAGGCATACAGAAAAACTTCATACATCTTTTATGAACTGTGCCCTCTTGGAAGAAGGAAGAACATTTTGTCTCATAGCCAGTGCATAAGTCTATGTAACAGGATGAATAAATTGTCATTTCTGAGTAGTAATTGAAGAGGGTCTAAATACTAAAACAACTTTAAGTCTTATTGGGTTTTTTTCCTTTCCTTTAAAAGGCACATTTGTCCAATATCTACTAGAGCAGCCCTAACGTCCCCATATTATATGTCCCTGTCCACAGACATAGAGGACAGTGATCCTTTCCCCTTAAACACACTCAAACAGCATATTACCCTTTTCAATTCAGACTCATAAAGCACTGCTGGGTAGTATGTGTTCCTGTAACCCTTTTCCCTATCAAGACTGAATCAATGGTAATTTTCAAAATCAGATATTACCTGTCTAAAAATGAGGGGAAGGGCCGGATACCATACGGTGTGACCTGCTTCTAGGGATACCTTGGACCCTGACCTACAGAACCACCCTCAGGCACTAGGGAGACCTAAGTAGTCTTTGGAAGCCTGTTTGAAAAGAGTTTCTATTTCCTGGTATTTTCATAGAACTTTGTTTTTACTGGCTACAACTCTGCAGTATTAGAGAGGCCTAGATTTTACTGTTGCTCTTCGAAGTTTGGTGCCTAAAAACACAAATATAGTTGTTGGCATAAAGTCAATAGCTTTGATCTGATCACAAAATAAGACTAAACTGTGATAATATTCCAGGATCATTTGTATCTCATCAACTGTTTTCTATCTTTAATTCTAAAGAAACTTTATTCTATGTTTAAGGTTTTGGTTCATTTTTTCCTTAATTTTACCTAATATCTGAGATGATTTGTATTTTTCTTATTTAAAGTGTAAGGAGACATAAAGTGGAAGATGGACTTTAAGTCCACAAAACTGAAAAATTTCCTCTAATTATGTCCGATGCCATAATCATACTATAGTAGTTACAGTATGTTTCCTTTATATTGCTTGGCAAGCAATCATATATCACATTACTCAGGCACTTGATTAAAATTTCAAACAGACCCAGCTTTAAATGTGTAGATTATACAAGATAAAATGGCAGCCTTTATGTTTCTGGTGCTCTTTAACCCCTACTGGACCTGCTTTGGCACTTTGTGAATTTTGTCTACAAATAGCCTGTAAGAACAATAGGCTCATATGTCAGCCATGAAAGAAGAATTAAATAAAACTTATATTGAACAGAAGAATAGCTTGTCATAAGAGCCCTAGAGTTTCTGTCATTGTATACACACAATGAAGACTGTTAAAATAATTTTGGTCACGAGCATATCTTGGAGCTCAGGTTAAACAAACACAAAATTGAAAAGAAAAGCTTCCAGGATGAATCAGGAATGAAAAAGACAAAAAAGTTTAGACCACAAGTTATTTTTGCCCAACTTGATATGCCACTCCTTAATTGTAACAGAGAAATGATAGCGGTGGGAAAGGCTAGTTTTGTTTTGTTTTTGTTTTGAAATAAGTTTTTAATGATGTCTTGATTTTACATCATACTCACTTTTGAATATCCTTCATCCACTCCCAGGCCCACTAAAGGAGGCTTCTCCTATAACAAAGAAAATAGATGAATGACAGTACTTGTGAAGAAAGCACTACTAAATTCTCATCGATCAATAAACATTTATTAAATACCAATGTTCAAGTTTTCACCCTTACATATGAATTAGTAAATATTTTTGTTGGAAAATTAAGTCTCATGTTTGAGAACTCATTTGCTGCTGCATACAGCATATTCAAACTGAAAATTCAACTTTTTTCAAAGTGACTGAGTCTCATCATGACAAACACAGCAACTGATTTGAATAATACATTTTTGAGGTTTGTGAGTTGGTCAAAGAGCTTTTCTTGGAAGGCAGCTAGAAATGAGATCAGGCCCTCCAAAATGGAGAAATTACAAACAAGGAGGCTACATCCTAGGACCTGATATAAGGGAAAGCAAAAAATAAATTTCAAATAAAAGGGCCCTGAAAATCCCTTGCTGAATAAAATGAGGTAGAAGCTGAAAAAGAAAAATCATTGCCTATGGTTCTTAACCTTTTTTGTGTCATAGCTCCTGTTGGCAGCCTAGGGAAGCCTATGGTTCCCTTCTAGAATAATGTTTTTAAGTGCATAAAATAAAATGTATAGGCTTAGAAAGGAAATCAATTACATCAAAATTCAATTTAAAAAAAAAATCAAGTTCACAAAACTCCTGTTAAAAAAATCAACACTTTTTACTCATTTAAAACAAGTAGCTATTGCAGAGACTAAAATATGATTTGGACCCCAATCTGAGCGCCAAGTTTCATCCAAAAAGGAAAATCCTCTCGTTATATTAACTTTCTATTCTGTTCACCCTGTAGCCAACAAGCCAAGCCAACAAGAATTTAAGTATTGACAAGGAGAAAAGAAATACTTTCAAAGACAAATTGATAAAGTTTGCACTCTCCAAGGAGCTTGCGTGTTACTTGATATTGTGTGTGTGTGTATGTGTGTGTGTAAAATCATTCTTTTGCTCTTTTTTTGGTAGTTAATGCAAAAGAGGCAAGGGCAATGATGGAAGTATGGATATCTTGTCTCTCACACACACAGCTCCCTTTTCTTTTCCCTTTTCCCCCCATACACCCCAAATTCCCAAGCAACAGACAAGAGAATCGTTAGAGAGGCATGATTGGCAAAGGGTAAAGTCCTGACACAGTAGTATTTACATTGTGACACGTTATTATTACTATGTGTTGATACAAACATTTCAGAAGAATGAAGCCATCATTTGGACTTAGTCAATGAATAATCAAAGAAATATACAACCTCTCTTCAGCTTTGCTGAGGATTAGTGGCCAAATACTCCAGAGTTAAGGATGTAACAATAAAAAAGTTGGCTGGGTCATCCACTACTGACCCTCAGAATTTAAAGGATATGGAAAAGTTATTGGCTGAACTATTATAACTTAGGAAATCACAAGTTCTTTGTTGGAAGTACTTATTAACAAATAAACATTATTATAGCAATTAATACTATAATAAACATGACATAAACATGCTCATAAGGTTTTAAAAAAAAAAAAAAAAAGAGTTTTCTGGCTGGGATGACTGCCTGAATAGAGACAACTAGTTTGGATCCCTACATACCTATTCCAGAAAAAAAAAAAAATCACAATTGATTGAATAATGATCAATTAAATGATGATCAAGAACTGGGAAAAGAAACTAGTGGTGTTTTTCAGCAAAGAAAAAAAATCAATGGGAAGATCATGAGCAAAAGCAAAGTGGACTGCAGACAATACTAGCTCCAATATAAGTAGGCAGCCTCACAGTATGACCAGAGTTGGACCAGAGACACAGGTGGACAGGACCCACAATTGAAAGAAGCAAGAGAAGAGGACTCCAATGAAAAAGCACTGGGTTGATCAGAAACTCATAGCACTAGAACAATACTAACAATTACTGTGGATGTAGCTATGCTTAGAACAGGATAATCCAGGACTCTGAGGTCTCTAGAGCTCTGTTCACCATAGAGGACCTTAAGGATCCAGGAATCTGAATCTTGAAGATCCAGTGGAATCTAATCCCTGGAAGTTGGCACAGGAAACCAGGTGAGCCTGGAGTGAGGGGATGGGGCGTAACTAAAGAGGACTGACTACTCCACCCAAAATTTGGTAGGGGATATTGCCTACAAAGCCCCAACCTATTTCATAGACTAAAGCTGGAGAGATAAGTAAACTGAAAAAGATAACCACTATAAAGAATGTCCATATTAAAAGGATTCATAAAATGAAAACTGTTAGAAAAAAAATATTTGAATTAGAAGGCAAAGTGGAAAATAGAAAGAACTCAAAGATTACCTCCTGAAAGAAACTCTAAAAAGAAAAATCATAGGAATGTAAGAGCCAAAATTCAGAGCTTTCATATCAAAAGAAAGAATATTTCAAGCTATCAGAAAGGAGTACAAGTAGCAAGAAGCCCAGTCAGAATCACACAAGCCCTGAAAGCTTCTACTCTAAATGAAAGGAGATCTTGGAATACAATATTGCAAAAGGCAAAAGATGTTGACTTACAACCAAGAATAACTTATATAACTAAGTATTGTCCTATAGGGAGAGGGGACAGAGGATTTTAATCTTTAATAGAACAGAGGATTTTCAAACATTTCTGATGAAAAGACCAATGCTGAGTAGGAATTTTAAAATTTTAAGTTTTCAGAGAACAAAGGTAAATTTATTAGTATTTAGAAAAATTATGATGCATGTATATTTTTATACATGGAAAAGAAATTAAATGTCCCTTCAGAATTATTACTAGAGTTAAATAAAAAAAAAAAAAAAAAAACAGAGGCCCTGGGAGTAGCTTGATTCTGTTCATCATGTTTCAAGAGATGTAACATTAGAGAGAAATGGAGTACATTGGTGTAGAAAACAGAAAGGTTTAGAACTTAATTGCTTCATATAATTGCAGTACATGAAAACAATATTTTATAAACATAAAAGATGAGGTAGAGCGAGGATGTCAAAAGAGTCTAATTCAAAAAAAAAAAAAAAAAGATGATTAAACACAAACACACACACACAATTTGGTGTCTATATACATCAAACCCAACATGGAAAGAATAGGGAGACGTGTAGTTAAAAGGAAAAATAATATTGGGAAGGGAATAGTTGAAAGCAAATCGAATTGCTAATCCTGAAGGTAGAATTAAAAGAAGAAACAAGTAAAAACCTTCAAATTTAAGGAGATGCCTATGAATTACAGAAAGAATGAACAAATTGTGGTATGGAATGTAATGAATGTTATTGCACCATAAGAAATTATGAAAAATATTCCAGAGAAGTCTGGAAAAACAGGGACTAATACAGAGTAAAGTGAAAGATGCAGAACAATACAAGGACAACTGTTAATGGGCCAGAACTCAGAACCTGAAACAAGGTAATAAGTGGAATTGAGAAGACAGTAGTTAAATCTAGTTTAGCATTGATTTAATCCTGGAGGAGGAGGAGGAGGAGAAAGAAGAGAAGGAGGAGGAGAAAGAAGAAGAAAGTGAGGATGATGAAGATGAAGGAGAAAGTAATGGAAGTGATAGTGATGATGAGGAAGAGAAGGTTTCAGATGAAAAAGAAACTAGGAAACCATTATTTGTTATAGGATGAAATCAATGCTAAACTAGATTTAACCATTGTCTCCTCAATTCCACTTAGTACCTTGTTTCAAGTTTTGGCCCATAACATCTCCTTGTAGGATTAAATCAATCATACTAAACCATGATAAATTAGATAACTATAGTCTCTATTAAATTCTACTGACTTAGTCCCTTATAAGAATCCTATGTTTCAAGTTCAGACCCATAATAGACAACAATACTGTAAAGAAAAATAACTTTGAAAAAAAAAATAACTTTGAAAGACTTAATGACCACACTCACAAAAGACCTATGATGGAGCATGCTATCCCATCCTGACAGAGAAGGGATAGAGTCAGGGTTTAGAAACTTAAATATAAACATTCAAGTACCAAAAAGTCATTTTCATGAAATCTAAACATGGAAGGAGAAAGTGTTAAGGGGCAATAGATGTCTTCCCCAGTAGAATGTCAGCTTCTTGAAGTCAGGAACTTTCTTTTTGCTTGTACTTATAACTTCAGTGCATAGCACTGTGCTGAGCATATAGTATTGACTGATAAACTAATTCTGAAGAATACTAAGTATGGAAATAAAAGGCAAACATTGGGGCTTTAAGAAAGGCCAATTTAAAAATCTTTCAACCATTAAAAAAAAAAAACAGGCAATAGTGAACAGATTAAAAACTCTTTCTCATGAAAGACAGTGGCTTGACATATGGGTAACAGGTGATGGGAAACTAAATTTAAACCAAAAGGAGAAGACAAAAACAGAATTTATATAAAAGAAACATATTATCTATGTTTAATGGTTGATAATTACATAAAAGAAACATATCTATGTTTAATGGTTGATAATCTATTTTAACTTTAAGAGGAAGAATGAAAACAAAAAAGAGGGATGTGAAGAGGAGGGATCTTCTGCTTGGAAAGACTCTTAATCCAACAAAATCCTTGAGGAATAAAAGAAGGAATTGTATAATATCACTATCTATGATCAAGTCATTCTAAATCCAACATCTTCAGTGATTTCACATCCTTCTGATAGAAATGACTTTAGATATGAAACACTTACATTTCTTCCAAGTTAGTCATCATTGATTTTTTTCCAATATTCCAATCTCATAGTCAGTCACTGACATAGTCAGTCAGTGAACAAACATATATTAGGCACTTAGTACATGCCTGACACTGCTAAGTTTTGTGAATACAAAGAAAGGCAGAAATATTCCCTACGCTTTAGAAATTTACATTCTAATTGAGGAGAAGACCTATAAATAACTAGATACATAAAGGATTTACAGAGTAGAAGTTAATCTCAGAAGGGATCACAAGTGGACATTAAGGACTTATCAAGCACTTATTAGATGCCAAATACCATGTTAATCTTTGGAGATACAAATACAAACAAAAACAAAGTCAGTCCCTGCCCTCAGTGAGCTTACATTTAAAGGGAAAAGGCAACACATAAAAAGGAGTTGAAAATCAAGTAGAGATTAATGAAAGAGGAAATGCATGTGCCAAAGCCTAAAGAGTCAAAAGCATGTTGGGAAGGGAATAAAGCATGATTGGTCTGGTCGGTCTCTATAATGGAGAAACTCATCAATGGGAGAAGGAAGTACGCATGGTAGAGAGATGTTCTGCAATGAGAAGGCAACTGAGTCATGTAATGAAGAATGAGAAGCATAACCTGGAAAGACTTCTACAAGTAGCTAGAGGGACTGGGAAAGGCCATCTTCAGAACAGAATGTGCTATTTGAGCTGAGACTTGAAGGAACTGAGAGGCAGAGCTTAGGAGGTCAGAGCATTCCAGATGAGGGGACAATCAGCACAAAGGTCCAGGGATGGGGTACTGATGGCACATTCAATGAACAGCAAGTGCATTGCTGTAGCTAGATTATACATTGTGTGGAGGAGAGTAAAGTCTAAGAAAATTGGAGAGATAGGAAAAGGTCAGGTTGTAAAGAGCTTTAAAGGCCAAATAGAAATTTATCTATGATCCTGATGGAAACAGGAAGCTGTTGGGAAATCAATATGTGCACAGGAGAGTTGGAGTTGGGGGAGACCCATACAAACATGGTCAGAACTATATTTTAAGAAAACCACTTTGGCAGCTGAGGGAAGACAAGATTGGAGTGGATAGAGGCTGGAGGTATGAGGTCCCTTGGAAAGCTATCCTCAAAGTCTAAGCAAAACTTGATGAAGTCATGAATGATGTCAGTTGCTATATGAGTAGAGAGATGAGAACATATGGAAGAGGTGTGGAAAAGGTAGGGATGATGAGACTTGTGAGGAAAAATGGAGTGAGTAAGAGTACAGTGGAGATTGCCAGCTTGGGTAACTGAGAGGATGGTGGTAATAGGAAAGTTCAGAAGAGAAGAATATCTGGGGGAAAAGATAACGAGTTCTGTTTGGACATGTCAGATTTGAGTCACCTACAGGACATCCAGTTTGAGTTGTCTAGCTCGGAGAGAGACTAGAACTGTATACACACACACACACACACACACACACACACACACTCACACTTTATAGCAACTTCTATTAAATCATGACAACAGGTACGAGGTTTAAGATGTCACACTATTTATAAAAAGCCACCTCAAATTCCCTATTTTTCTGATGGGGCAATTTTGTTTCAAGTCATCTTTTGGAAGCTTTCCCAATTCTTGCCATCCTGTTCTAATTATTCCTGGACACTGAATTCCCTAAGCACTCATGAATTAAATGCATAATGCATCATTTTGCAACATGATGTAGTGGGGGGGGGAAGAATTATAAATAGAATAGAAGCAGAGAATCTCCACACTCAAAAGGACCTGAGAGATCATCTAATCTAATTCACATGTGAAAAAGAATTCTACTCTACATCATACCCTACAAGTAGGCAGCAAGGAGAAACCCACTACCTCTCGAAGCAATGTGTTTCACTTTTAGATAGTTCTAACCCTTGGGGAAGTTTTTCTTTACATCCAGGCTAATTCTGCCTCTTTGGAAGACCTCCACCTACTGAACCTCCTTCTACACCTGGAACTAAGGTGAACAGGCTCCTCTCATAAAGAACAGCACTTCAAATACTTGAATACTTATTCTTCCAAAATCTTCTCTTTTTCAAGTTAAATATTCCTAGTTTTGTAAATAAAAAGCTATAATAATAAATAAATAAATAGTAAATATTCCTAGTTCCTTGAACAGATCCTTATGAATTCGATCCCATCCCACTTGCTCATCTTGATTCTTTTTCCAATTCATCAGAGCCCTCTTAGAATGAAGTGACCAGAACTGAATCTAATATCACAGATGTGATGCACAAATTTAAAAGCATCTCCATTCCAAATGTTCATATGGACTATTTGTGCCTGACCTATGGTGGAGCCTGATCAGCACAATCGGACACACTATACATTGACCTTGACATAGTGATATCATTTTGATCTTCTTTGACCAAGGAGAACAAAATCAATAAGGGAGCTTAAATTTTCATTAGCATTCTTAGTGTTCACGGCACCTGTTAACTCACATGAGCATCTAGGTTGAAAACTTGGCTTTGAAATCTACCACACATGTCACCTTGACTACGAAAAAGAAACAAGACCAGGCATGGTAGATCATGACTGTAATCCCTGCAACAAAGAGGTTAAGACAAGTGGATCTCTTGAGCCCAGGAGTTCTGAGCTGCAGTGGGCTAAGCCAATCAGGTACCTGCATTAAGTGTGAGCCACAAGATGCTGGCTGGAAAGGAGTGAAAAGATGGGTAAACCAACCAAAGCCAGAAACAGAGTAGGTCAAAATTTCCATGCTAATCCACAATGGAAGGGGACACATGAGTGGTCACACTCACTGCATTTCCAGATTTAGAGAGATCAAGAAGACATGGCCTAAAACTTTTAAAAAGAAAAAAAAAAAGAAAGAAACAAGCTTGATCTAAAATAAGTCACCAACTGATGGTTTTTCCAAGAACAAATTATTTAGTGTAGAGTGTTTTAATTTTTGTCTTCATATCTTTTCATTCATAGTACTATTCTCCCATGGAAATTTGATGCTAGAAGCATTCAGCATGTGATTTCACAATAAATTTTAAAATAAAGAATAAAAAATGTTTAAAAGAATAAGCAAGTCTTCCTCTTAGTTTTCCCTATTACAGTCAAAGAATTATGCTTAAAACTTAGTGGGAAGTTGGGTAAAACATCCAAATTAACATGCTTATAATGCAAATGAGAATATATAAACCAAGAAGAAAGTTCCTTATTATTTTGCTCTGAAATTTTAAAATTATAATTACACAAGAGACAATACATTATAGTGGATAGAGAAATTAGAAAGTTGTCAATGTTTGTGAATGGAGTGAATTTTCATACAAATGCATTCACAAGTCCAAACCTACTTATGCCCTCCAATTTTTTTTTTTACCTAAATGCCCATTCATCTATATTAAATTTAACATTTAGTTCAATGTATTACCTTCTTCTCCCGATCAAAAAAAAAAGTTTCCTATTTATTTGGTTGTACTTCACTCTATTAGTATGAGGATTAAAATATAGAAAGAGAATATAGGATTGAAAGAGAACCAAGTTCCACACCTGTAAGAGCTTTGATAGTAAAGCTCTTTACTTCTGTGGGATTCAGTCCCCTCATTTGTATCCCTCCTTAGTTCTACTAAGTGATGCTAAAGATCTAATATTCTGAGTCTGTGATTGAATTAAATTTCCCTCAAATTATAGTGTAGTATATAAAAAGCAAGAGTACTTGATTTAAAGTCAAAAAATCTGTTTTCAACAGAGCTTTTCCAATTACTCTGATCTAGTTATCTCTTCAGAATCTCAGTTTCAGTCTCACCTTAAATTAATGGAGTTGAATTACATGAGTAGTTTCAGCTACGGTATATTTCAGATCTGAATTCTATATTTTATTGAAAATCAACAATTACAACAAGCACACAAAGGTAACTTAAAGATGACTGAAAAGTGCAAACATCTTCTAAAGTTCATCAATAGGGAAAATCTAAATACATAAAGAATAGACAATATAGCTATATTTTATGCGACTGACTTAAGAAAAATGGTAATGAATTTGCTAACCCAATTATTTTTGTAAAAAGTCGTGAAAAACTAGAAGAACAAGCACAGCACTAAGCTTTAAATCCCCATAGTTATCATCAGGTTAATCTAACTTCCATGCTCAGGAAAATAGGGGAATGATTATTAAGCAATACACCTAAGTACCTAGAGGATAATTAAGCCAGAACCAACAAACAGCAATGGGGGTGGGGAGGAGTCTGTCAAGTCTAAACCATGACAAAGAAATCTGATTGCTTTCTTAGACTAGAGAGACAAACATATAAATGTATGCATGTATGTATATCTGTAAATATATGTATACATGTACATGTAAAATATGTGTTTGTATATGTATTGTAAGCACATTATAAATTTATATTGTGTATATGTAAATATATATGCATGTATATATGTAAATATGTGTGTGCATGTGTATATATAAATATGTATGTGTGTATATACGATATATTTATGCATTATATTTAAGTATGTGTACATTGCATAAAAGTAAATATGTGTATATATGTCTAGATATGTGTGCATACATATGGATTGTGTATGTAAAAAGGAATTGAGGACTGCTTTGCCTTGAAGAAAGATTCTATTAGGACATAATGTTCTTGCTTAGGGATTTTGGCTTGAATGAACAAAGATATTGGTTTGAGAAAGAGAAATGGTGCTTGAGATATAGGGAAGATAAGATATTTTCCCTATGGGATCACAGAACTGGACTTTTAGAAGGGAAGAAATGAAAGCCCACATAGGTGACAGAGTTTGCCAAGCTCTGGCTTTGCAGAGCTTGGCAAATGGAAAGACCCTAAAGAATGCTAGCTTTCTGATAGAGAAATGCAGAAAAGAGCAGTGGAAAGTCAAAAGTTCAATGGAAAGACAACTGAATTTGAATCCTCCTTTTATTACTTCCTATCTGTAAGTAGCTTCAGCTTTCAGGTTCTTACCTATAAAATGAGGCAGTTGGACTGATGAAGTCTAAGACTCCTTGCAGTCTAAGTCCCAGGAATTTCAATTAGTTAATTATGAGCCTAATATTAGGAAGTCTGACTTTGGGAGATGGAAGCTGACCTTTCCAAAGTACCTCCTTGAGCCCTAAGATTCTGAGATTCTTGAAATCTGCACAATATCCACAGTGTCTCAGGTTTTAAAAAACAGGCCATCCCATCCATCTGACTCTATAGGACAGGAGGAAACTAACTACTATTCCTCATAGCAAATCTGTTTTTATTTAAAATGATTTAGCATTATTGTGTTCTCACAAAGAGTAGGAAGCATACAAAGGGAGCAAAAACTAGTAGAAATTGGAATCACACAAAATTACAGCCACAAATATTCTTATTGCTTTCAAATTGTTCATTTTACAGATGAGGTGGAAGGTAATTAACAACCTAATTAGTTTGGTCTGAATTTGACTTTTTTATTATAGCTTTTTATTGTCAAAAATTTTTCAACATTGACCCTTGCAAAACCTTCTGTTCCAACCTTTCCCCTCCTTCCCTCAACCCCCTCTCCTAGATGGCAGGTAGTCCCATACATGTTAAATATATTAAAGTATATGTTAAATATAACATATGTGTACATATTTATATAGTTATCTTGTTGCACAAGAAAAATTGGACTTAGAAAGAAGGTAAAAATAATCTGGGAAGAAACACAAAAAACAAGCAAACAATAATAGAAAGAGTGTAAATGCTTTATTGCGGTCCACACCCATTTCCCAATATTTTCTCCCTGGGTGTAGCTGGTTCTGTTCATTACTGATCAATTGGAACTGATTTGGATCCTCTCATTGTTGAAAATAGCCACTTCCATCAGAACTGATCCTCATATAGTATTGTTGCTGAAGTGTATAATGATCTCCTGGTTCTGCTCATTTCACTTAGCATCAGTTCTGTAAGTCTCTCCAAGCCTCTCTGTATTCATCCTGCTGATCATTTCTTACAGAACGATAATATTCCATAACACTGAATTTTATTTTAATAAGCATGTTTTTTCCAAGCTTTTCATCCTTGTTAAATGTCATCGTTTCTCTAAGAGAAAAGTTTTGTTTGTTTGTTTATTTGTTTTTTTGTGATCAGAAGAAAATAAGTGAATTTTAATTGGACTAAATTTAAGACCCATCAAGCCTTTTGCTAAGGATTGGAGAATAAATAAAGCATAAAAAGAAAAATTAGGGAGATACAAAGCTAAAAATCTTGAAAAACTCAATATATTTATTAGGGATCCAAATTTGCTAATATGAGTCTTCTATTATCGTGCTATTTGCCTATGCAAAATTATCTTAAATCTTCTTTTTGGTGACATCTAATAGGAAACCATTTACAATCATGGTTAGCCTTTAACAAAATGATGACATTCACTCATTCCTTCAACAAGAATCTATTAAATACTTAATATGAGCCAGGCACAGAATTAGAGATACAAAAACAAAAATAAAAAGCTCTGGTCCTCAAGGTGCTTTAAATTCTTTTGGAGAAGAGATAAAACAATATGTACATAGATATATCAATGCAAAAATCTATAAAAAGTAAATGCAAGCCCCAAATAGAAAACTAAGGGAACACTCCCCTATTAAGGTTAAATAAATTGTGAGGGTTGTAACAAAATATTATTATGCATAAGAAATGATGGAATAATTGAATTCAATAGAAACTGTAAAGACTTTTAAGAAATAACACTGATTTCAGCGGAATCAGGAGAATAGTTCATGCAATGGTAACAAAACTACTAAGAAAATAATTTTCAAGACTTTGGAATACTAATTAATACCATGATAAGCTATAATTAGAGAGAGATGATGAGAGAGAGAGACATTTTCTTTTCTCTTTTACTTATTTAATATTTTATTTTCCCCAGAAAACAAGTAAAATTATTTCTTACACTTATTTTTAAATTTTTGAATTCCAGATTCTCTTCCTTTCTCCCCACCCCCAATCCCTCTTGAGAAGGCACATGTGAAGTTATGTAAAACATTTCCATAAAAGTCAACCTACATTTTCTGACATGGCCAGTGTGGGAGTTGGTTTTGCCAGTCTATGTATTTGGTACTGAGGACTTCATTTCTCAGATTTCTTGTTAATTTACTATCTGGGGGGATAGGAAAAGAAGGGAATAATAGTGGGAGGGAGAGATTAAATGTTTTAAAAGGGCATTTATACTATAATACTCCACATTTATTTCAATATTATTTATTGACGTAAAATGATGTGTCCATTAGATTACCTTTTAATAGGTAGCTATTACATAATAATAGGTAGCTCTGATTTCTAAGAAATATGATCTATATTTTCCTGCTCATGATCCCACTATAATACATTGCATATGGTTATAGAACAAAGACAATCAACAGTGACTACTTATTAAAGAAGGAACTTTCAAATTGAGAAGCATTTATTGTAATTAGATATGCTTCCTTCTATAAGCCTTGCTTTATCATTCAGTACCACTGATATTAGCAATCGGTTAACAGCAGGTGTTAGTGGGTAGGATGACTCTAAGCCAGGATCATGTGGGAAATTTAGAAAAATTGGGGAAGTTTGAAGAATCCTATGAAACATGGAAACTTTTCATATTTTAGGGGTGTCTAAGGATTTAAAGCTTAGCTTTCTACGTCCAATGATATATTTAAATAAATATAATTGAATAGTTGGAATTTTCCACTCTAACAACAAGCAATATTAAGTATTTAATATGTGCCAAGATCTGCTTTAGACATTGAGGAGATCAAAAACAAACAAAAACAAAAGACACTGACCTTGAGGAACTTATCAAGGAAGACAGCATATTTATTCAGAAAAAAAAAAAAAATCAAGTTAACAAGTGGTAGTTTAGGGAGGGAGGATGCTAGCATTGCAAGGATGAGAAAAGTAGTGTTTGAGCTGACTCCTGAAGAAAGAAAGAGACTACAAGTAGAAGATGAGGATGGAGTTTATGGGAAATAACTGTGCACAGAGATAGGAGATATTTTTCATGTGTGAGGAACATTAACAAGCCCATTTTGGCTAAACCATAGAGTGCCAGGAGGTAAGTAATGTGTGATGAGGTTAGACAAATAAAGGTGTTTATATTTTTCTCTTAGAGACTAAAGGGAGCCATCAGAGTTTAGTGAAAACAGCCATGGAGTCAGACCTGAACTAAAAGAAAATCACCTTGACAGCTCTGTAGAAGATAGATGGGAGTAGAAAGAGACTTGAGACAGGGAAGAAACCACAAGAGTCAAGGGGGAAGGGTAATGAGGGCTTAAACTAATTTAGTGATTATGTAATAAAAAGTGATGGGATTCAAGAGAGGTTGTAGAGATAAAATATGCAAGATTTGGCAACTGATTCGTTAAGTGCCTACTATCTGAAACATTTGTTGTTGTTTGGTTATGTCTAACTCATGACTCCGTTTGGGCTTTGGGTTGTTTTTTGGGGGGGTTGAACTAGAGTGTTTTGCCATTTCCTTCTCCAGTTTATTTTTACAGATGCAATAACTGAGGCAAACACATGGAAGTGACTTGCCAGGCTCACACAGCTCCTAAGTGTCTGAGGTTTTGAACTTATGAAGATGAGTTTTCCTGACTGTTCCCCCACCTCAATACCCCTTCTGGCCCATAGTAGGTACTTAATAAATGCTTATTGACTTAAATGACATGTGAGGGAAGAGCCAAAAATAATGCTGATGGTGAGAACTGGGGACCCTGGTAGGATGGTGGCGTATGCCCAAAACAGAAATAAAGAAGTTCAGAAGATAATCAGTTTGGGGAAGAAATTTTATAAGAAAACTACCTTCTGCGTTATGATGCCTTTTCCTTCCAAGAGTGCTAACAACTATACATATGTGGGGTTTTTTTCTTTCCATCACTGAATATTGTCACATTGTGATCAAGGGTTAAAATTACGCCCCTCACTCAAATTGCCATAGAATATTAGAACTGAAAGGAGCCCTCAAGATCATCTAATATGAATTATAAGTATTAATATTATTATTATTAATTATTAATATTAGTAGTAATAATAGTGTTAATAATAATACTCTGATATTTATAGTGTGCTTTAAATCTCATAAAGTGCTTAACAAACTTTATCTCCTTTGCTCCAACCTTGTTACTTGGGAGATGGAAAACATGAGTCTTGGAGAAGCACAGTACATGCTTGAGGTCACTCAGCAAGGCAGAGCTAAGCCTGGGATTAAAAACCCAGGTTTCTGATTCTGGGTCAGCTTTTTTTTCACTTGAAAAATGATTTATATTTTACTTTTCATTACTGATCTTGCAGTCTGATACCATTTAGAGCGGGGTTTCCATGAAAGTAAGAATGGGGGGGGGGGTTTCTGCCTTTCTTGGGTATATTCAGCACTTAGCACAGAGCCTGGCACATGCTTATCGCTTAATAAATGCTAATTGACCACTGGATGCTGCTGCTGGGGTGGACGAGTGGGTCTCACACATGGATGAGAAAAGTGGGCTGGGCAGCTCCCTGCTGAGGTCAGTCTCCTTTTTCTATCTTAGCTAATCACTTATTAATTTAGGGATCAAGCCTGGCTGGAAGCATCCTGTACCCACTTCGGACTGATGAGATCCAACCAAAACAATCAAAGGTCTAGGGAGGGTAGAGAGGGCAGTGGAGAAAGTGCAGGTATGCAGAACTGAGGCTCCTTTATGGGAAAGGAAGGCGATCTAAATTTTGACACAAAATTGCCCCCTTTCAAACCAGACTGTCCAAACTTCACTAAAACGCCACTACCCGGGCAGGTTGCCAAGGGGAACTCAGGCCCTCGCTCAGCTCAGTGGATATGGAAATTTGCCTCAACAGAGAGCCATAGTCCACAAACACTTGAGAATTCCTCCATTGGGCAAGGCAAAGGGATGTCGGGAACAACAACATGTCTCCCAAAGATAACCTCTGGACAGAGATCTTGGAATAAGTCGTCTTCCTAACCACTGTCCTTAGGAATATAAATAGATCTCAGGAGTGGGAGATGGAAAAGACCAGTTATATCACCAGCTTGCACGTCCCGCCCATGGGCCCAGCAGACGATTCCCCAGGCAGAAGATATCATCAGATATTTAACAGATACTTTTCTTAATGATACCAAAAGGGATTTGTTGGAGTCACAATATTTATCTTAATATTCAAAGCAGGATAATGTAGTAGGAAGAAAGCTGTTTTAGAGTCAGAAATCCCAGGTTCAAATCTAGATTCTGCTAGTTAATAACTATATGATTATTATTTTTTTTCTCTCTAGGTCTGTTTCCCCAAATGTAAAAAGAGGCAGTTGGAGATCTAGAATTGGTCTCTAGAGCCTTTTATTTTTTAAGCTCAAAATCCTGTGATCCTAAGGAGAGTTGACTTTTTATAAATTCTAATTTTTCTTACTACACTTCTCAGAACTGAGAAAATATGGAATTGTTGTAGGCTTGATTCTGAAGCACGTGCTATTGGTAATAAATAATAAAATGCTGGAAACTTAAAATATGCCCCACCATCGTTTGCCCAGCCATTTGGTAGGAATGGAATTTTCATATTTTTAAGGTCAAAGATAGATTTCTGGGAGGTATCTCAGTGAATCATAAAACCAGCAGCCATGTGCAGGGTCTCTGAATAGGAGGAAATCAGAATAACAATATCCTGCATTTTTCTACACAGGCCTGTGGGCAGTTCAGGATGCTGAGCTCTCTGTGACCTTCCCAATAGAAAAATCACCTTTCAGTACTAAATCAGCAAAGCACGAAGGTTTCAGAGAATTCACCCACAAAACAAAGTGTGACTGCTTCCGCAGATATACTGTATTCAAGCCAGATTTGCAGACAAAGCAAATATTTACTAGTCCATGAAAAAGCATCTTACCAGCCTGGGCTATCTCCACCCTCTGGTTTATAACCTGAATTACAGATACTAAAACAAAATCAACATTTCATTATTTCTCTTCTACAGATGTCATGAGCTTGATAATATGGCTATATCCAATGCAAACTTGAATAGTTTCAGGGTGGGAATAAGGACTCCATGCAGATGGCTTTGCTGGCTTGTGTCAAGGATTTACATTCCACCTTTGTTCCACCTATCAGCTTCTTCAGAGGAAATTCCACGTACTTCTCAGCACCTGGCTAGTAAAGCTAGTGATCCAGTCAAAGATTCCGATGATGGGCTTTTCTGCTGTTTGATAGAGCTATGAAGATATTTCAGGCAATTTGCAGTCACACAGAAGGAGGAAAAAGAAAGAGTGAGGGAAGAAGGGAGAGGGAAGGAAAGAAGGAAAGAAGGGAGGGAGGGAGGAAAGGAGAAAGGGAAGAAAAAGAAAGAGTAAGGGAAGGAGGGAGAGAGGGAAAGAAAGAAGGAAGGAAGGAAGGAAGGAAGGAAGAAAGGAAGGAAGGAAGGAAGGAAGCAAGGAAGGAAGGAAGGAAAAAGAAAGAGTAAGGGAAGGAGGGAGAGAGTGAAGGAAAGAAGGAAGGAAAGAAAGTAGAAAAAGAGGGAGGGAAAAGAAAGAAAAAAGAGAGAGAGAGGAAGAAAGCAAAGAAGGAAAGAGAAAAAAGAAAAGAAAGAGAGATGAAGAAAGAAAAAAAGACAAGGAAAACGAGCATTTAAGAACCTACTATGTGCCAGGCTCTGTGCTAAGCACTTTACAAACATTTTTCTCATTTGAAATTCATAAAACTCTAAGGAAGCTATTATCTCCATTTTATGGTTGAAGTAACTGCGGAAAACAGAAGAGTCACTTACTCAGATCACATAGTTAATACATAGCCAAGTCTGGATTTGAATTCAGGTTTTCTTGACGCTGGGCCTAGAGCTCTATTCACTGCATTATCACCTAGCTGCCTCTGAAGAAAAATGATTTGGACAGCTGGAGTTCACAGATAAAGTAATCATTCTGCTTTAAAAGATTTTAAACCCAGAATCTTTCCCTCTATCTTCCTTGTTCCTAGATGACAAGAATCATTTTTCTTAATTATTATCTCATCTGTGAAATTCCATTTTTTCAATGTCTTTTAAAAAAACCATATACTTATTTATTTTTAACATTCATTTTAAAATGTTTCAATTCCAAATTATTTTCCTCCAGCTCCTCCCCCATTCATTAAAAAGATTCATAAAAAAATTCACTTGTACATGTGAAATCATATAATGATCTTTCCATATTAATCATGTTGCCAAAAAAAAAAAAAGCAAGAAAAATAAAGAAAATGAAAAAATTCTGCTTCAATCTGCTATACTCAGAGTTCATCAATTCTCTCTTTGGAAGCAGAAACACAATTGTACATCCTCCAAAGGACTGTCCTTTGGAGATGGAAGACTCATTTTCTAAATTAATAACTATTTACCAGTCAGAAATACCATCCACGCCAGTCCTGAATAGCTTGGAAGGAGTCCCAAAAACACCCATCTCAAATGCTTTCCCCTCCACCCTCCATTATACCACGCCAACCAGCCTGGCTTAATGGAATGAGCAGGAGATTTGAGCTTAAGGTGCCTGTGTCTGGGGCTCAGCTCAGCTCTTTTACTGGGTGACCTTGTCCTTCAGCTCTCTCGTTTTTCAGTATCAACCCCTGTCTGAGGAGAGATCAAAGGTCCCTGGGCTTGGAGCTAGAAGGGATGTGAGAAGTCACCCAGTCCAAGACTTTGGTTTTAAATAAGAGGAAACAGAGCCCCAGAAAGCTCAAGTCAGCCAGAGAGTGTATGGTAGACCCCAGATGGGAGCATGGACCTCTGACTCAAAGCCAACGTTCTTTCCATTGTGCCAGACCCCTACCTAACACACCTTTTGACCCTTTCAGAAAGCTAGGTACCACTCAGAGTGGCAGGGTGAAATCTTAATATGATGCCCTTTTTTTTTTTTTTTGGTCTTCAATATGTCCCCAGGCAAGGAAATGAGTCAGCAGATGACTCAAACACTTCTGTTTTCACCTCATTTGGTTTCATTCTTGGTGTTGTTACATTCCATTCTTTCCTTAGTCTAGCAACCATTCTCCTTATAGCTATTTCAAATTAGCCTACATTGTAATGGGAAGAAGGAGCTGGAAGCAGAAAGGGCAGATGTGGCTAGATCCATTTTAGTAAAATTCTCTTCTCCTCCAATATTTTTGTGTTGTGGATCCAATAATTGGGATGTGGAAGTGATACTAAGTTGCCCGAGGCTATTCTAGTGGAGCAAGAACGTGTCCTACCCAGTCATAAAGGCTTCAAGTGTGAGCCCATGTATGGATTGTGTATTTGTCATCCAAGGACCAGTTTAAATTTTGAGAGACTCATCAAATCGCTTGTCTTCCCAAGGAAGGCAGGAAGGAGGAAAATTAGAATTCAGAATTAAAAAAAAAAAACACGTTCTTCTAAATATGTGCTTTAGTATTGCACATGTGTAACCTACATTGGATTACTTGCTGTCTATGGGAGGAGAAGGAGGGAGAAAAATTGGGACACAAGATTTTGCAAAGGTGAATGTTGAAAACTATCTTTGTATGCATTTGGAAAAATAAAAAGCTATTAAAAATAAAATAAAACATATATTAAAAATTGTTTTTACATATAATTGGAGGGAAATAAAATATTAAATTAAATATTTTTAAAATTTGGAGAGACTCATCACCACTGGCTGATCAATATTTTTTTAATCACAATTCATAAAGTGATCAATTAAAGCATAGGGGAGGGAGAGAGGAGAGGATTTCAAGGTTCATTGATGAAAGAGTACCTTCATTCATGAAATCATAGATCTTTTGAAAAAATAATAGTTTCTATACTAAGTAGAGTTTATCAGTAAACCTCTGATCAATTGATTTTTATCCTAGCCCAGTCAATAAGATTAAAGAATATAAGGATTAGATAAGAGAATTGTGTCTTTAGGGTCTTAAACTATCAAGAAAAGAAATGCTTATGTTTTGTTTCCCTTATATTAGGGAAATTCTCCTGGCCAGAAAGTCAACCATGTGCCTGTTGGTAGAACTCTGAGGAGGAAGGCTAATAGGAAATACCCCTAAGGAATTTTGCAGTGAAATTTTGCAGTCGAGATGAGACCAACAATGGAAAAAGAACCCTGTTTTTGAGAGAAAATTGCTCCTTACTTCTGGGAGAGGGGAGGGGATCCTCAACTTTTAATTTTTCTTTTCCCACCTCCCCATTTTTGTGACTAGCTTTCTTTCAACATTTAAACTCCCTTTGTCTTGGCTGGGGCTGGCTAGGCCTAGGCTGCTGGTACATGTGGATAAAAGGAGCAAGGGCCTGTGAGACAAGAGAAAAATGGAGGGGAAGAGGGGAAGGGCAGAAAAATCCCCTGCCTCCAAAAAGAGCAGCAACCTTCATCAAAAATGGCCTTGAGGAAACAATCTGATATTAGTCATTTACAATTCAGTATCGATTTCAATCAATTTGTTACTGACTATAGAAATGAATTTTGAGAACTAGACAGCAGGTTTGGGGAGTGGTTTTGTTTTTAAAGGAGAGGAAAGAAGAATGACTTTTAACACCCTCACTTAAACACTCCTACTCCTATTCATAGTTACCTAGGCATGGGCTAGCCTAGCTTTTACACCCATAAATATCCTTCTAGATGGTCTTTGAAACAGAAAATTATAGTTAAATCTCATCTTCAACACAGGTTGAATGAAAAGTATTATTTAAGGCCCTCTCCCTTCCCAAATCATCCCTTCCCTTTCCACTTGCCAAGGGCCGAAATTCTGCCATTTAGAGAAGCAATTATTTGGTTATAAACATTAGGGTTCCCTCTTTGGGAGCCCTGTTTTAAAATGCAAAAAATCTTGGGAGGAGTAACACATAAAATCACAACCACCTCAGGGTAAATGTGTTTATCAGATCATTTGCAGAGACACTGTCAGGGCTAGGATGGTGGGGAAAGGGTAAAAGGATGAAATTCACCTACTTTGCAGTTTTGGAAACATCAATTCCCCACATCAACACCATATTGTCAAATTCATATTTTTTAATAGTGCCAAATTCAAACTTTAAAAATCTTGACAAAGTCATACTTTTACATCACCAAATTCATACTTTTTAACATTATCAAATTCATACTTTTAAAATTTTGACAAATTCATACTTTTTATATCACCAAATTCATACTTGTCTAATATAACCAAATTCATACTTTTTCATATCAACATTTTATATCGATTGGGGGGGGGGTAAAGAAAAATATTATAGTGGGAGAAACACTAATCAACATAATATGCCCTGCTGCTTTAAAGAATACAGGTTTGTGAATTTATTCTCGAAAGGGAATAAATCTTAAGGTTTCATGTGTACTGGGTGGGTATGGAATGTGCTTTCCAAAGTTTATAGTTCACTTAATATTCATCTGCTCATCAGAGAAAGAGCTTCTGAGGGGGCGGGCCAATCTCCTCCTTCCGCTGTAATACACCCTACAGAATCACAAAGGCCTAGATAGTTGAAGGCAGAGGTGGAATATTTGTAGCCCTAATTGCTTTTATCACCTTTCTGTATTGCACACAAGGCCTCAGTCTTGTTTTCAAGTCTTAATGCCCTCCCATCCCTCTTCAGCACTGATCTTTGGGGCCAGATTGTCTCTGTATCATGGCACCGAGTTTCCCATACCCGGAGAAAGCCAGATACTGACATCTTTTAAATATACACAAACACATGAGTTGCTATTTCTTAGAGACATCATGTTGTGGGAGTTTCCCAGTCTGGACTCCATGAGCGCCCTGAAAGAATCTCTTTACCAGGAGGTCTGTAGGACTGGGGGAATCCCAAAGTGAGTAAAGACACCAAAAGGAAAATACATGTGCTGTATACTTATATTGTATTTAATTTATACTTTAACATATTTAACATGTATTGGTCAACCTGCCATCTGGAGGAAGGGGTGGGGAGAAGGAGGGGAAAAATTGGAACAAAAGATTTGGCAATTGTCAATGCTGTAAAATTACCCATGAGTATAACTTGTAAATAAAAAGCTATAATTAAAAAAAAAAAAAAAGGAAAATACATGTACAAAAAGAAAAACCTCTTTGACTAAGAACAGCTTTGACATTTGTAGAATGAAGAGAGGGGTTTTTTGGGTTTTTTTTTTTTTTTAGGTTTTTAGCTTTTAAGTTGGCTTAGATAATATAGCATGGAATGGAAATACAGGAAGTATGCAAACTTTGGGGGTCACAGGAGTTATTCCCTCCATCAGTTATTTTCACCAGAGACAAATATACCTGAACAGGCTCCAATATGGAGTCTGACTGGGGATATAGTTCCCAAAGAAGGGAGGTCCAACCCCCACCCCAATGAACCTTAAAGGAAAAAGAAAGAAACCCACAAGACCAGGACCATAGCCATGGGAACCTACTTAGTGACTGTGCCTTGAAATTGCACTTGTCTAGATGCAGAGACATGGAGAAGAAACCTCCTTTCTCCATATTATAGGTGCCCTGAGATAAAGGCCCCCTTGCCCCAGGTTAGTTATGGCTCTTCTCTACTGCCGGCTTTAATCATGGTATGCTACAAATTTTGTGCCAAGGAAAACTATCTTTTAACCTGCCAAGAACGTGGCTGTTTATTAGTCATTGCATAGATTGCTCTGTACCTTTGCTCAACAGTGTGTTTCTGAACATCCCAGTGGCTGACTCTGGTCTTTCTGCTGCTATTGTTTCACTGGAATCTACAGCCAAAGAAGAAGGTAAAAAGGGCTCTGGAGAAAACAAAAGCGGCACAATCTGCTATTGCTTTTATCACCAATTAAGGATCAAACAGAGGTGCAATAATATATAGAAATACACATGCTAATTGTCAATGCTGTAAAATTATCCATGCATATAACTTGTAAATAAAAAGCTATAATAAATAAATAAATAATGGGATAACTCTGGGGGAGCTTTAAGGTGTCTCAAGAGAACTTAAGGTGTTGGTTGATTATAGGACTCAATGTCCTTTAGACTTTACCAATCTGTCCTTTCATA
Organism: Antechinus flavipes; assembly: GCF_016432865.1. Classification (NCBI taxonomy): domain Eukaryota; kingdom Metazoa; phylum Chordata; class Mammalia; order Dasyuromorphia; family Dasyuridae; genus Antechinus; species Antechinus flavipes. The sequence continues at coordinate 47,923,161 of NC_067399.1, forward strand.
TAGTTGGAACAATACAAAGGATCTTTTTTGTTGTTATTGTTCATTTATTTCAGTCATGTCCAACTCTTCATGGCTCAATGTAGGGTTTTTTGGGAGTGGTTTACAAGTTCCTTCTTTGTTTCCTTTTGTGGATGAGGACCTGAGTCAACAAATTAAATGATTTGCCTAGTTTAAAAAAGAAAGAAAGAAAGAAAGAAAGAAAGAAAGAAAGAAAGAAAGAAAGAAATACACATGCTAATTGACTGCCTTGTTTCAGTGAATGTTTATTATTCTGATAATATCATATCAACATGATGTCCATTTCCATTGTCAACACCAGACCTAATAGAATCACAGATTTAGAACCAGTAAGAATCTTCATTTTACAGATCAGGAAACTGAGGAAAGAAAGGTCCATGGATTCACCTGGGGTCATATAGCTAGTGTTGGAGACAGGATTGGAACCAGGTACCCAGAGTGCAAATCCAGTGCCCTCTGCTTTTCACCAAACCACCTCAGTACCTCAAAGGTGAATTAATTCAAAAGCTCTCAGCTGCCAGGCCTCCTTTCCTATCAATCCATTAACTTGTTGCCAAGTTTTTATTTATTTGATTTTTCACTGAAACTGTGATTTCATTTTATGGGAAGGTCCCATTGGGAAACTCCCTCCACCAGTAGATTTCACTACCTGCTCAGCAACACAATCTTAGAGAGCTGCCTAGGTAGTGAGAAGTTAAGCAACCTGCCCAGAGTCACGCCGACAGGTGTCCAAGGTGGGACTTGAATCCCAGTCTTCCACTACCTCTTGCTAATATTCCTGAGAAACAAATGAATCTTCCTAAAAAATATCATTTTCTTCCTGTTCTGGGAACTATTGGGAAGTAGGATCTACTCTAGAAAGTCTACATGTCTGGCTTTCCAGTTTCTGTTTGAGGGGCCCCACCCTGCCCAGTCAAACTTAATTCCCACTGTTCACTCAACATGGCAGCCCCCTTTACTTCATTCCAAACAATTTCACACAAATATGACTCAAAGTTTCTCCATCTTAACTCATACTGGCCCTCTTGCCTAAGATGTCTCCTTCCAGTCTCTCTTTCTCTGTCTCTGTCTGTCTGTCTGTCTGTCTCTCTCTCTCTCTCTATATATATATATATGTATATGTATAATTATACATATATATTATATGTGTGTATATATCTTGTATATATACATATAGTATACATATATGTACATATATATTATATGTATAATTTTATATATATATAGCGACTTAGCCAATATAAATTGATCTGGGCCCTTTTTTCCATCTCTGGCATGGAACAGTTGGGAATCCCAACAGTGCACAGATTGAAGGCAATCAGCAGGATCAGCAACGATGCAGGAAGCAAATGGATATGGAAGCCATATTAGAGAGAGATGGGTCTGCAGTACAGACTGTCAGTGTTATTCTGAGAGTTACTGATGTGCTATCAGCATCACAGAGGCTCACCAGTGGCCAAGAAGAGGGGTCAGATAGACTTCACTAGTCTTAGGACTTGTGATCCATTCAGGGTTCAGAGGATTTACTTATTTGTGCTATGAAGTCAGTCGGGGTTAATGAGCAGCACAGTGGATAAAGTGCCAGGTCTGGGGTCAAGAAAACATATTTCTAAATTCAAATCTGATTTCAGACACTTAATAGCTGGGTGACCCTGGGCAAGTCACTTCACCCTGTTTGCCTCAGTTTCCTCATCTGTAAAATGAGCTGGAGAAGGAAATGGCAAATTACTCAGTCTCTTTGCCAAGAAAATCCCAAATGGGGTCATGAAGTTGGACATGACTGAAAAATGACTGAACACACACCGAACGTGAAGTAAAACTCTGATTGAGAAATGACATTTCCTGGGAGGGGCTTAATAAATGCTTTTTGACTGACTAAGAGCTTAGATACTGTCTTAAATAAACCTGTTCTATGCTGAATGTCCTGGTTAGCCTGAGTGTTTATATGGAAGCTGAAAGCCCTTTGAGAAACAGAAGCCAGATTCTGAAGTCCCCAACAGGAGTCCCTGAGGGGCTCAAGCCGTAGACCATCTTATTGAACATCAGGTTTATCGATAGCTCTTTATTTTTTCAGGATCAAGTCAAGAGTTGCCACTTTCTTTAATACCTTATACTATCCCCTATATACCATCCTTATAATATAGCCAGGATAGTCTCACTGAAAGAAACACCCTGCTAATGTCTTTACTCACAAGTACCAGAGGATCTGGATTCAAGTCTTACTTTTGGCATGTCTGAACCTCTCTCAGTGCTCCAATGGTGTTCTAGGGAAATTATCCTAGGCATATGTATCCTATCCTAGGGAATGAGTATCTTTATTTTATTTGAAAATTTGGTCCATAATAACCTCTCTGAACTAGGGTTTTCCCATTTGTAAAATAAAAATGATACTTATTATGTGGGGAAAGTAGTGAGGAAAACATTTTTAAAACTTCAGTGCCCATTTAACTGTGAGCTATCATTCTCTTCACCTAGAATTCAATTTAATTTAACAATCATTTCTTAAACATTTGCTACATTCTAGGTAGAGCGGGAGCCTGGTGGATAGAGAGATGCCCAGAAAATCAGAAATACCTGGATTGAAATTCTCTCTCGGACACATACTAGCTATGTGTCGAGACACATGTTAGCTATGTGACCCTGGGGAAATTTTTAAATTTCTGAATGGTCGTAAAAAGTCTTCAATACCATAAATTGTGCAATAGTTTTGACCTATGTTGATAGAGAAATCTTTTTCTCAGAATGTTTTATAGCTGTAAAATCACAAGTCTGGGCAAAAATAAGTGGGCCAGGCTAGATTGGGAAGTAAAAAGAAAACAGTTCCTGTCCTCAAGAAGCTTACATTCCACTGAGGATGCTTAGAATGCCCTTCTCTGACTTCTCTCTTTTCTCGTAACACCAGATTTGTGCCATTTGGTATTCTTCTGGGATTATTTTTCATCTCCCAATCAAAGCAGGAGGTTGAGTCTTATATTTTAAAAACGTGTATCCTGTCCCACAGTAAGCAATTAATAAATAAGTACTTGTTGACTGATTTATTGGTGAATCTCCTCCCTTTGGCTTTTAGATGGGAGAACAGAGAAGTAGCTGGGAGATAAATAGCCCCACAAGCTGGGACTGGTCCTAACAGCCCCTCTTAAAAGGTTCCAGAATAAATCCAGAATAGTGATAAATAAGCAGAGGATTTTATTTGTTCAGTTTGATCCAGGCTATCCACAGACCTCCTCACTCCAAAAACAGCTCTCCTCCTGTACATCTAGAGCTGGGATTAGAATCCCTTGTCTCTGGCCCATCTGAAAGACACCTTTCAGCCATTCCCTAGGTGGGTTTTTTTTTTTTTTCTTTTTTGCTTGGGAATAAATAAACAAAAAAAAAAAAAATAGAAGAGACTAAAATGAATGTGGCTTTGAGTAAATTCCATTCTCTCCTTAGGCATAAGCAAAGGAGACTCATCACAAACCAAGAAACAGCAAAGCTTCGCCACAGAATTTCACTGAATGAAGAAAAGTGTCTTTTGAGACACAGTTACCCTTTCAACTAAAAAGTTCTTTTTTAAAAAGAGGAAAAAACAACCCCAAACCTGAACTTGGCCTACAGCCTGTAATAAATGGAAGTACCAATGTGAATCATTTCTCTTTGCTTTGAATGCATCAGAAGCCTGACTTCCCAAGCAGCCAGCAGGGAACCACTCCACACCCAGTATGGGGCCCAAAGCCACATTTGCTATTTATTTCTCCCCCACCTCCAATCCTCTTGCTTTTCGGCTCATAAGCACTGCCCAGTTAACTCAAAGGTAGATCAGGATGAAATTCAGCAGGTCCATTTTCTAGGCTAGGAATGGCCAACAAGAGGGTAGAGAAAACCAGCAATGAGTGTTGAGAAGAAGGGAGCAGGATTGGTGGGGTGTATAACCCACTGGAGGATGTCATTTCTGTAATGACTATTCCTATTCAAGAAAGAGCCAGGGAAAGGTTCCTTTTTCTCACTTTGGTGATCTGTAGACCTTGAATAGCTCCTTATGGCTTATCCTCTCAAAGACACACAAATCCACTGGACCTCTAGAGCTATAATTGTCCTTGTATTGTCCACTCATCCCACAGCTATCTACAATTCAGACCCTTTGCTCTCACGAGGCTGGTTTCCCCAGTAGATATACACTAGAAAGGCTGATTCCATAGAAGCTTGGTATTACTCTTACATCCATGAATGTGGTCTTCCCCTCTCCTTATTTAAAATGTCCTATTATTCTTTCTTCTCTCCCCGGTTCCTATTCAAATCCTGCCTAGTTGGGGGAGAGTGAAGAGCATTAGACCTGGAAAAAGAAAGACTCATCTTCCTAAGTCCAAATCCAGCCTTAGATACTTATTAGTTACATGAGTCTAGTCAAATCACTTAATCACTTTCTGCCTCGGTTTCCTCATCTGTAAAATGGGAATAATAACAGCACCCACTTACCAGAGTTTATTGTAAGAATAAAATAAAGTAATATTTGTCAAGAGCTTCACAAACCTTAAATGTTAGCTATTATTATCTATCCATCAAACTCCTTCTCGAGGTTCATCTCTTTAATAAAACCTTTCTGGACTCTTAGAAGACAGGAGTGAAAAAAAGCATTGACCGTGGAGAAAAACAGATAGAGTTGAATCTCTGCTTATCACCTGTCTGGAGTCCAGTATCCTTATCTATAAAATGAGAGTGATGTCTGTCAATAAAAAGTTATAATAAAAAAAAATGAGAGTGATGCTAATATTTTACACTATGTATT